>NC_060241.1:5375000-6038750 GCF_021155785.1 Neodiprion fabricii | reverse complement strand
GGTTAATTAGCGCGATCCGAGCCGAGTCTTAACTGCCATTTGAATATAAACAAGGCTTAGTTAGCGCTAATTTAATTATTACGTTAGATTTGCTAATTCGATCCGCGAGGGCCTCCTTCGGAAAAGGGGCGGCCACGAGCTTGTTTTTCACCATTGACTCGAGCAAATACACGTCACTGCACGAGGAGGCGGTCACCGTTCGAAAGCCAGGAGGAGGATTCGGTCCAGGAACGAGATGCTCCGAGCAAATTCCTGCCGCCTGTGTTTTGCGCTGAACCGACTTCTTCAGCCCGGCTACCTTCCTTCGCCAGTCTGCGGGTGTTCAACAATTAAACAGCCATTAATTAACCAATTAATTGCTCCACCTTTTTGCCCATAATCGCACTACTCCTTATACCCTTCGACTTGCTCGCGGGCTCTTGGAAGAGGTATTCGTTTTTCGATGCTAATTTTTCAACCTTTTTCCCGACTTTTGCTTCCATCCTGCCTTATTCACTCTGTGATTGAAAATAACTCGTGTAAATCCCTGAATATCTGGTGTTTGTGGTAATCTTCACCGTCGATATTCGTGTGAATTCTCTGCCGAAACACGCTTTATGATAATAAATTAGCCACGAAATTGAAAAATAATCAGACTATACTTATTCATAACGTGTTGGTGAATTTTTTTAGGATGATTAATTCCAGATTCGTACTATTTTACTGATTCAATATTAGACGAAATGCGAGTTATTATCTGGTTGGATAGAAATTCATTGCGTGTTGCTGAACATTACGCGGTATTGCGAAACACGATTCGAAAAGTTTTATGACTTTTGGCTGCTCTGACTCAAGCTGACTCGCAATTGGATCCGAAACCATTTTACACCGATCAAACCGTTCTATTTTCAATGTTCTATCGGTGTCAAATGATTCATTTTACCCGATGATCACCAGTGTCGTTCCATTTTGCGAGGTTATAAATATACTCAAACTTAGTGAAAATCGACCCCATTCCGTATCATTCCTTCCAAGACGACATGCAAATATTATTCCAATGGTCAAAGTGTGCCATCATTACCAAACAATATGTCAAATTTGTGTAAATTTTTGGACACACGCGATTCGTCAGCATCGTGATATGAATATTGATTATCATATAATTACTCGAGTAAATCTTAAACGAGGTTAAGTTAACGAAGAACTATCGCAACTGATGAAAGACTCTTCGAAGATGATGTTAACGGTGCAGCGACTCGACGGACCGAGCGAAGGGCACCTAGAACCAGAGGTAAAAGGTAAGAGGTAAGAGGTAACGGCGAGGCCTGCAAGAGTAGGAACGTACGGTGAGCGTCGCGTTCATTGCCAGTTGACACACAGCCCGAGATTGTAATAAAGCATTGTACGACATTGCTGAGAACAATGTATGTAATAACATAAACATCGCAACGTCGTTCCTCGCTCCTTGCTCCTCCTCACGGTAGCTCACCGGCAATACCCGGCAAATAGACGAACATATAAATATATACTGGGTGTTTCGCTCGGAATATATATCATTATTTCATAAGAGGCGTGGGTGGTGATCACGTCGCCTATCGACGCGTTACGCTTACGTAATGATACCGTTCGACCTCACCGAACTCGGTGAAAATATTTTGACGTCTTGGTGCAGTAAGGCCGCATCGTGGGCATCGTTTGATTTTTTTTTTTTTCAACGTCAGAGCCTGACAGAATTCCCAGAAAGAAATTTGTTGTTTGGAAATATAATCTTACATGGTTATTGATACTTTATTTCAATTCAAACACTTTCGTAGAAATCAGTCTGGTTAAATCTTGTAGACACTGAAAATCACTCGATTTTGTGCGTGATTGTAACACCGTACAATGCCAGTGAACTTGACATGTTCAATTCTGAGTTACTAGTCGCCGTTAGAGGGTGAATCGGTGGTCAAAGGATTCTTGCCATCATTTTGCCTGATAATAATCGGTTTCTGATAATATTTGAGCCTCAAAAGTGACGATGGAGCGAAAATAAAACTCGAAGTGCACGGACAGCAGCCATTTTTATTTCGCGCGAGTGTTTAAAATCCCCTGCCGAGGTTCTGACGAACAAGTTTTCTGTTTTTGCGGGCATGAGTAGTTTGCCTTTGACTTTCCCATGCACGAGTATTCGGCTGCAAACCAAAGCTCTTGATCCTCGAAAGTATTAAGTTAGGTTAGGAAATAGCTTCTAAACATTCGACGTTTCGCGGTAATCCCGAGTGATTGACTCACGCCAATTCGTTTGAGCGGAGGTGGTCGTGGAGGTAATTCACTTTTCTGAACAGGGTCCCCGTTTGTACCGCAAACAGGGCCAATACTTTACCGGTGCGTGGGAGAGCGTGCTAGTAGCCGGCTGTTTGTTTGTGCGTGTCTGGGTGACACAATTACAATATCGAATCAAAGCAAATTGCTGTGCGTCCGCGCTCGGTGCCCGCGTGCGTCTAGCTTACAAATGGCCACCGGCTTCCATTACGTAAGATTATGACATCTGTGACACAATCTCGCACAATTGTGAGAGTGCAATGCCTCGTATAGGGGCGCGTGGCTTCGTGCCAGTTTCCGCAATTCGAAGCTCTACATACTCGGCGACTGCACGTATATACGTGTCCTCGACAGTCGGGTATATTATACACGTTTCCACATAAATTACAGCATATTAGCAGATATACGACTCTATTAGTCGGCATATACCCTGTGTCAGTTGCGATCCCATATTTGCCGCGGGTATATCACCGGTTACGATGTGTTCAATTTTGTCTGCCTCTCGAGTTTTCCCTCATTCTCCTTTCTTACAAAATACCTTGTGCAACTCGAGTTACAGCTTGTGGGTCAAGACAAAAAAACAAAGGACTTTGACAATCATTTTTACACATCTTTCAGCACTGTTTTACCTTAAAACTTGTTTGGTTTTTTTTTTTTTTTTGTAGATTTTGACTCGACGCGTGATTTTCAAAACCCTTTTTAATCGTACGTACGAAAACAATCGATCTCTAATGTCAAGATTTTCTCAATTTTGTGAATTATTTCCAAACGTTCTTCGGAAATTTTCGTCCCAATTTCAAAGTATACTGATACAACTGAGCAGACGTAATGTTGCGGAGCTGTGATATGAACAGAAGAACTTCTCTAGCGAAACACAGGAGTCTCTGATTATTTTTTTTTTTTTTTTAAACGAAATTTCGAGGACATTCTCTCATATCTAAAGTATAAAAAAAATTTCGTCGCCTTTCGAATATTATCTGAAATTGTGAGAGAAGATTGTTCATTGATCAAAACATCCTGAGAACTGGCACGAAGAAAAACATCGTATCGTTGCTGATAAATACAATGAATGTGTCAAAAAAACTGATTAAAGAATAGAAAAAAAGAAAAAAAAAACGACACAGGTTTTAGAGGAGATGTTATTACAAAAGAATTACACATCAGGCCGCATCGCACGAAGGATCGTTTCAATTTACTTGAAAAATTTCTCATCTCTACCGAATCACGCAACCGAGGACGAACTTCCCTCTTCAGTAGCGGCCCGAGGCGACGGCAGTAAAACCGGACTGAATATATTCAGCAAAACGTTTCATCCAGGGTGAAGGGGGTCATCTGCAGGTAGCTAAAGATCAGCCGCTCAACTCGAGTTACAGATCTGCTCGATAGCTGGGGGGAGATTTTTGGTCCGCGCAGAGATTTGGCCTTCCATCCTTCCGCGGCGAGACGGGGATTCGACGGTTTCAGGGGGCGACGCTGCAGCGCCGCGTGTCGGCCGGATACGCGTGCGCGCCCCCTACTTCCGGTCGGGCCAACGGTCCCCGCGACTCGACGGGCCCGCGGGGCCCGGACACGAACGAGGAGAGGGGCGGCCCCTGCCTGCTTGAAATGCGCGCCGAACCGGCCGCCCCCGGAATATGAAAACAAAATCATATTCTTCGCCGGTAGCTTACTGATGAGCAAGACGGGTCGAGCTTGATGGTGTAAATTGTAATGTAAAGCCGTCACGTTCCTCTAACCCGAGTATAATATTTCATCGCATTTCTACGGTCATCCGGTGAAATCCACGAATTTAATAACCAGCGAACGATTGTTTTTAGAAACAGTTTTTTTTTTTTTCTTCTTCTTTCTTCTTTACTTGCTTGCGGAATTTCTTATCGAGCTTTTTCTTATTTAACGATACGTGTTTACTGATTTGAAAATTTTGTTCGAATGTACAGCGATTTTAAAATGTCACGGTACACATTTTTATAAAATTTGCACACCCCTCGTATTCACACGAGCTTTGATTAGAGTTTTCAGAATTCAGTGTAACCTTAAAACATTGATATTGCGTTAATAAAAACCTTGTATATACGTACGTAATAACATTTTTATACATTCTGGTTCTATACAAACAAGCTGCTTCGACATGATTAAGGCCACTTTAGTGTTGAACAATCGTAGGACACCTAGATTGTCAAAATTTTTTCACTAAAGAAACGTTTGAACTCGTGTCAGAACGAGACGACAAAATCTGTAATTTTTTGAAAGGTTGCTGCTGTTGACTGATACATTTTCATACACGATGCATACGAAAATCGAATGTCAGATTGAATTTTTCAATTTTTGCTAGTAATTGGAAGAAAAAACATTGATTACAGATAAGTATTACCCGGTCACAAACTTTACACCAAATTCGAAAATAAAAAATAAAAAATGTTCAACTTCTGTGTACAAGATTTTTTTATTATTAAAAAATTTTTCCTGTTTCGGTAGAAATGAGAAATTTAATTTACTTTCGAAACCAATTGAAGAGTGAAATTTTTTACAAGATATCCGTTAAAAGTGAGCAATCTTGAAAAAGAAAGGAAGAAATATAGTAATGCTGTTAAATTTAAGTCTCTTCACCGCGATTTTGGTTAACCACGTGCGAGTAAAAAATTGAAATTGAAATAATAACGTCGATTTGCAAATCATTAACATAGCCAACCGTCAGTAATAAAAATTCTGAACAGCATCAGGTCCTGGTTCTGCGTTTACGAGATCGTGAGGACGATCGTTAATTCTTGTTTTTTCGAGTAATCATGTTTCGGTTGGTATAAGAAGCCGGCTAATAGTCTCGGTATTATAAATGTATTAAGCTTGAATGTATAATCGTGAATAATGCAGGCGAAGGCCGCGATTTCACTCGAGGGACTTGTTACTCCGTCCGGACTATTATGCGCAGCCCTCGACGCGTCTTCTTAACTCCCGGGTAATTGTAATGTTAACGTAAATAGGCGCACGTCAAGATTATTAGTATAATCCTGTTCACTTTTGGTAAAATTTTCTGTCTTCTTTGTAAACCGAAACGCATGGCATCTTTCACGGCTGACGAACAGGCTGTGTAATGCAAATTCAACCAGGCCTGGGAATGGCTTTGCGTGAAATAATTCAAGAGAAGGCGAAGGAAAATAATGATTAGCAAATATACGAATATAAACCCAAACTACGGTTAAATGAGAATTTTTCTTGGTAAAAATGATCTGCCAACTGATTCAAGGATATATAATGAAAAATGTTTAATGAAAGGGATGAATTAGAGTCACACTCGCTTTAATCAATCTTCCTAATGATCGGCGATATCTTTTTTGCAGAATTTTATGTTTGGTTACAAGTCAGCTTTCAATTGGAATTTTCTATAAGAACTGAATTCAAATTTTCATCAAGAGATAGAGGCGAATAAAACAAACGAGTGCTTAGGTGTTAAATTATATGTAATGATATTCGAACAAAAACATTCAACATTTTCCTACACTTTGGAAAATTATCAGAAGAAGCGACGATTGTAATGGATGAACTAAATAACGTAGTAGGCAAACAAGTTTTAAAAAAATGATTGAAAATGATTATCTAATATTAAATTCACCCATGAATGCATCAGTAAAAAAAATAAAAAAAAAAAAGAACGAAATTAGACGGAAATTGCAGTTTTCAAATTTCTTTCTTTTTCTGTGATAGAATGTTTCGATGATGAGGAATTCTCTGCAGCATAAAACTCAACAATTTCGTACTCAACGTAACGTAGTTTTTTAAAATAATTTATTAGATCAGTTTAACGTGTAAACCGCTTCGAAAACGGAGTAGCAAATTTGCGCTATTAAAATTATCGCACGTATCAACTTGTCGCTTGGTAATTCACGAAGCGTCGCGGCGCCGCGTGCCTGTTCGTGAGGGGGACGCCCGGCGTCACGATATTACATGCCTGCGTATCACGGTGACACAAACCATAAAGCCATGAAGATAATCAGATAGTACCAGAAGCTTCGAAATCTTCGAAAATGCGCGTTTTGCGTAATCAGAAGCGAGTGAAAAAAGGTTTTTTCACCTTTTGAAGGAAGTAAAAAGAAAGAATCGAAGCATGACGACTCATCCAAGTTATAATTTCGTAAATTATTATAAATTTTGTGCTTCTCATCCCAGATTTCTCTTATATATATATATATATATATGTGTGTATATTTCATGACGCTGATTTTTGAAACCTTGAACTCCCTTTTATAAAATTTCAAAAAATGATGATAAAGCTGTTCAACATAATCTTGATTTTTTTTTTTCTCTTAAACGCGTTCGTCGCACTTTTGCAACGAATCTGAATGAATTTACCAATCTTGATCCTATATTTCGATCTAAATTTTACAACTACTGGCCCTGAAATATCTTACGCATGAAACAGTACACGGTCAACTTTTACTATTTCGAATATGAAACAATTACCACCAAGGTTTTTGTATCGTGGAAGATTCACCGCAGCTACGTAACAATACCACGAAAAACATTCTAGACTATTAACAAGGTGTCGGATGAGCAACGATGCAGAGCTTTGGTCTGTATTAAGTGTAACAGTTGTGTTGTACCTGCGGCTCAAGCTTTGCGCAACGATCGTTTGAATGTACAACAGTTTAGCAAAGGTATTATGAGAGGTATACTTATACGGTTATATAGAGGCATGCGTGCGGTAGTTATAATAGATTTATAATGGAGGACTTTCTAAAGTTAACAAAGTTGTGATAGATTGAAGTTCCCATCCCGGTGACGTGTTTAACTCGGTGTTATAAATAAACCATTTTTCCAAATGTCTTAACAGACGAAAAAAAAAAACAAAAAAAAAAAAAAAAAAGAAAGAAAAAAACAAATAATGTGTAGAGATCGGAGAAGAGAAATTCGATTTTTCATTACAACTTTACTTGTCTTCTATTCTCAAGTACCAACACGCTTCTTCGCTTTTCAAATCGCCATTAGAGGATCGCTCGCAAAGTACAATCGGACTCTAAGGCTTGTATGTGTGCACAGAACCTAGATACCACCGTCAAAGATGTATCGCAAGACCGTGGGTACGGTTGCAGACCGCGACCTTGTTAAAGGCAACTGGTAATTAGCCCCGGATGGTGAGCAGTCGGTTATGAATTACTTCGAGTCATTCGCGGGTCGCTTAGAATCGGGGATTCTGCTCCGTGCCAAAAACCTTTTGAAACATATCTTGGGAGCGTTTCTCGATGACCCCGAGGGTCAACAGCTTGTGGGAGGTGTTGCAACACGCGACAACATCACGAATATCCGGGAGATTAACCCAACTTTTGTTGACTCGGTTTTGCCATTTTTCAACTCCCAACACTTAAGGGGGCTATCGTTGATTCGGTGAAAAGATGGACACTTTTTTTAAACATGTTTTTTTACAAGATACAGGCGATGTATTTTAAATCAATTGATTACAGCATTGTAAAGTAACATTCTGAGAATATCTTCTGAAAATTTTAGTGCAAAATATTAAAAACTAAGCCGTTGGCAACAAGTCTCTGGAGACGTCTCGAAAAAAAAATTTGTTTTGCGGTCACGGTTGTAATTCATGATCGGATCATCGGAAATAAAAAGATCAGATTCATTTTATTAGTTTATGAGTTTCCCCAGATAACGCTTTCGAGTTTTAATTTTAAGTTTGTTGGTATTTTTTATTTTACATTAACAAATTTGTCAATTTTTTTTAGCGAAAATCGCATTTTTGACCTTCCAGTGTTAACGAAAGTTGAAAAATAATTTTTCTTTTTTTCGTACTTAAACTCTGCTCGAATATTATTCAGCTACGCATCGTTATTATTTTCACACGAATCGGTAACAGATCATTAATTATCACGAATCACTATATAAGATTTAATCGATAGAATTGAAATCTATTTGACAAAATGAAAGTAAATTGGCGAACCGATCGGAGATCGCGTATCACGAATAAATTCGCGCTACATTTTCATAAAATTATAATACAACAAAACGAATAACTACCACGTACTCTGCGATTAGTGTGACTGATCATGAAAGAATTTCTACATCTTAATTTCCCGCATCCCGATACCCTGTTGGATTCTCATGCTCGATCAGCGTCGGTCACTTTCAATTACAAGTTACGCAGAAGCGATGCGCGTGAATCACGTGAGATGCGGGATGGTGAAATGACAAATTTTCAAAACACCTCGAGTGTCGGTTTATAATTAACGGGGGTCTAATACGCCATTAGTTATTAGCCGGTGTAACGTAAATGCGGCGGCGAGTAACGCGTTAATTTGCGCAAACGCGCCGGCACAGAAGTCAAGTGAGAATGAGAATAAGAAGAGGAGGAAGAAGAACTCGTGTGTGCCAAGAATTGCGTTCGCCTGGAGCCAAGCATCGTTCCGTGCCGCAGGTTCCTCGGTCTTTGATCTCCGGGCAACGTTAATGCGTCCGGACTTCTCGGGTCGATCGAAAAAACGACTAATTACCGATCGCCTAATGTGCATATATCACTTTGGTAATTTCGACGGTGTAAAGAGCCTCGGAAAGTATCGACGACAGGAAATATTGAGGATAATTGATCGGTCCTCGTTTTGTTTTGGATTCAACTCGGGTAATTGTTACTCTTAACGCTTTATCTCGGCCAATAAACTCGCTCAACTGGCTTTGATAACCGGCTGTTCGAATCTCCGATCAATTAATTTATTATTTCGTACTCCACGACGACCGCGTGTCCGTATATTCGTTATTAACAGAGCTCGGCAATTTAGATTCGAATCGAAACTTAAATTTCTGCCCCGGGTGGAAGTCGGTGTGTTATATTATATAATTTCAGCGTGTCAGTTGCGAAAGAATTAAATCGATCGATGATCTTTCATTCATGAGAATAATTCGTACGAGAAAAGAAATTTCGTAATCATAATCAACTAATTATACCCGGCTAGATAAATTGATCGTAGAATATCTGATCCCTAGTTTTCGACACAAACATTATAGCTTTGCAGGCAAACGACAAATTTCAGTTCAAGTTTTTAGGTAATTTTTTTCTCTCAACGCAGGGTATATTAATTAAAAATATTTTTCATAATTCAGAATACAATTCAGTACGACTGTGATATATATGACACTGAGAGAAATTTTTAGTACCGGTTACCTCTCAGTCCGTAACTACTTTCATTTTTTACCACAATCGAAAAATATAGTTCTAGGTACAAAATGAAAATTCGTTTTCTATCTGTTATCGGAAAGTCTAGTATCCGTTACTATTCTTTCTCATTACGATCACTGTTGCTATATTTTCTTGTAACTGTTGCGAAAATTTAATGCTTGTGCAAGAATAAATTGACGTTAAAGCCTTATTTAACTAAAAAAGTAGAGTAAACCTCAGAAACTGATTTTGCGTTGCAATTACCAAAAAAGGATCGACGATAGCGCAAAAATAGTTAGGCGTACCTCGTTTTTCGTAATTCCAACGATATTCAAACAGTTTTTTTCAACGACAACTGTTTTACTGATTTTTTCCAGTCACTATGACAAATGAAATTTTTCTCACTGGAGAGAGCAATACGGCGTCACAACTGAGTTATTATTTTGTCATTTTCAGCTGAAGAAATTTGAAATTGTTATAGAAGCAATAGAATTTGATCCAGATAAGATAAAAAATCGAAGGCAATAATTTGTATACGGGCATTGGTTACAGGAACGTATAGGGAGTGAAAATCGCGGATGAAGAAGAATCTTTTATTACTTAATCGTTTGAGTGAAACGAAATTGCTCGCCTTAGGTTGTATAACAGCTTGGAAGTAGGTTAGCGCAGGTGGGAATCCGTGCCGATTCAGGCATCGATCGCGTGAGACATCGGAGCCGGACAAATTGACGCAACTTGGAGTTCACGATGCCGTGTCAACTGGATGCGGGAAACGGACGAGGGACTCCCTTTTAGTCATCCGTGTACACCGGACACCTATTTTCGCAATCGTTCGCTGAATTCTCGATACCAGAAACCACATTTTCCTCAAATAAATTCACCGAACTTCATCCACCGGAACAAATGCTGTACATTCGTACTTTTATTAAGATGAAACGTCAAATTACAACACTCGAAATTCCCTAAACATCCTTAATACTCGTAAAAACTTCGAAACTAAACATTTTTCGTACAATATAGCTTCTTATTCACAGATCAAAATGATTTCGAGAGCTTTTTTGAACAGTCGAAGAGCTTCGCTTCAATTATCATCATTGTTATTATTATTGTTGTTATTTATGAACGAGATCAATTTTATAACGTATTGTTAGTCACGCCTCAAATCTCGTACAGTTAGTCAAAAAACTTGTACCAAAGCTGGCAATCGTTTAATTTGTCAAAAAAAAACTTTATGGAAGCAAAAGAAGGATGTATTTGGTATAATTCGTTTTGTAATGATTTGGTCAATACTGTCAAACATATGCCCAATAACATCCAGAGTGACTTTAGAGATCTCGATTATCGAAGGTTGGAACATTTTTCCATTCGATGTCAATCAGACAGCATCGAGAGTCCAAATACTCGTTCATACTGTTTTGCTGTTCCATCGTCACATTATAAACGTCTTACTTTCACTCGCAGTAAAAATTAACGGTACCTCATTTGATTGAATTCTTATTTGTTATTTCATCAGCAGGATAAAAAATTGTCATTCTTACACAGTCAACATTGACTGTCACTTATTTGATCGGGCCGAAATTAGCGAATTTTAATTTTCCCCATCACAAATCCTCTGATTGATTTTCAAATTAAACTAAATACGTATCAATTCAATTTTCGAAATGAATATATTTCTTCATTTAAACTCTGTTATTTCACAATATAGTCCTTACATTGCTTATTTGTGGTGTCAAAAAGTATATTTTACCTAGATATAAAACAAGAACGTGAAAAATACACCTTATCGTATGTTTAATGTTAAAATTAACAAATACCATTCACACGGTGAGCCCTGGATCTAAGCATTTTTTAATTGAGCGCATAAGTGATGCCCAATGATGTCAAGGAATGAAATGGACCGGTTCCTCCATCGAAATTGTTCATGTGTTAAATAGTAAAATCCTTTGAAAAACTTGAGAATGTAATCTATCACATGATATATCTTTTATCTTGTAAATTCGATAAAATGTACAAGAAATCACGAATCATTAGATGTACTAGATCAAAATTATTGTAATTGCAACAATTAAAATGTCATTTCAACATACAATTTATACTTTGTACTTTTTTTCACTCGGCAATACATTGAAAACTGGTCAAATCAGTCCATAAACTTGATCAGCTGGGATATTTTTTTTTTTCCAACCGTTTATGATTTTTGATGCATTGCATCCGACGATTCGTACATTTTAAATTTATCACGTAATTCCATATACATTTTGTCGAATTTACAAGTTAAATCGCGTAATGAATTACACGCTGGATTCTTTAAAGACGTATCAAGACTCGACACGTGACCATTTTCAGTAGGGTCAAACATAGCAAACGAAGCTAGTAGTCCCACACCGATAAACATAAACGAACCGTGATCCCACGAGCGAATTTCGAGGTACCTAATAAATAAAGGTAAGCGCCGGGTGGGACGGGCAGTCATGATGTGTACACAATATTCGTTCAAATTAGCCGACGTTAGAGAAGGAAGAAGAATGTAAGGGTATGGATACAAAGATGGAACACTGTGATCCGTGGGCATAAGGAAACACGGTGAGTTTTACCATCGATGCAGATGTACGCGATGTATGCGGGGTCCGTACGGGTATACGTGTGATATGGTAAGAGAAGTGAGACGGCAAAGGTGAACCAGAGTCGTTCATCACCACGGAATTATTACGCCGGGCTCAGCACTAACGATATTACGGGTCTTCTCACTTCTCGAACAAGCAGGGGCACCGTCCTTACAACCTATACAAACTCTCGAAATACACTCGGACCCTGATGAATCTAGCTGGCGATAAATCTCGCCGGTTATTTCATCCGTAACCAGTTATCAACGTCCGCACGAGTTTGTTTATCAAATCCAATAATTCATTATTTTTATCCCGAAGGCTTCAAACCGAATCCCTCCACCTGCCCCCGAAGATATCGATGTGTATTAATACTTCCATACAACGCGCTTCAATTCGACTTTAATGAAGGATCGGGCATTATATGCTTCGATCGTTTTTCGACGCAGATTTATTGACGGATAATATTGTCTAGTCAAGCTTCAACCTCTTCTCTCGTAAGCCTTCGAGATGATACAGCAGACCTTGGCTAACCCAGAATTCGTATACAGTACTTTACTCGAAATACTTTTTGACAGGCAGACAGGACAAAGTGTGCGTACAAGCTGCATGATCGTGAAAACTTTCGACGACGAACTTTTTAGTCTTGAAGCTTTTTTAAGGAGGTCGTCTGGTGTGAGGGCTGTTTTTTTTTTAAAGGTTTTTTGGGTATTTTTTTTTAAGACGAAACATTGAAATAATATTTTTCATGATTTTCACACTGTATTTATTGATACTTAAGTAAACTTTCCACATTTTTTGGCAACGAATTAGTGAATTTCACCTAATGTATACTACCCGACAGGAACGTATGTAAAAAAAAGTGTAGACGTGATATCTTCAAAAGCACCAGACAGATCCTGCTCACATTTTTACAACATTTTTACTATATATATACCTATGGCGTGAACTAAGATAATCATGATTGCTTTGGTAGTTTTGTTTTACGAAAAAGAGTTTCAATTTTTTTTTTTTTCAGTGTATCATGTATCAAAGTAAATAATTATACAAATCTGTCATTTTACATAAATGCCACTTGAAGTTACCAGGAATGACAGACACTAGATTTTGAAAAAAATTAAAGCTTAAACGAAGGCGCAATGCTTCAATTTCTGATCACTCAACAATCAAAGCACATTTACAGATATTTTTGAACGTATTTCAATCCGAATCAACGGTTCTATACTTGAAGATATGTTCAAACTATGTAAAATGTAAAAAATATTTACTTTCGAAACATGGCTCAAAGCATGTTCAATTCGATTTAATTATAACCGTTCGAATTATTTATTAACTTTTTAATAGTTAAAAACTTGGTTAAATCGTCGCCTCGCTGTAGACAGTAGTTTTCACACCGAAAATTTATTCACTAGTAATGTATTATTCATCCTGGGAAAAGCATGAAAAATTTCCATTACGTGTTTCAACTTATGCGAAATCAGATAAACAGCCCCTTCCTAGACCTAGAACTTTTCATAACGGCGATGCAGCAGCACCTGCAGCCTTAAAGCTCGGAAGGTAGGGTCAAAAGATGCTTGTTACGAGATAAAGCAGACCGTGAATTGGGTGCGGTAACACAAATCTGTTCGCTTTCGTACCTCTAACGTTACTTTGTGCGACAAGTGACGAAAACCAGGGAACAGTGATGAGATTTCGGAGCTCGTACGCGAATCACTATTTCCCGGTTTCGTCACGCATTGCATACAATATGTCCCATCATGAATGCGTCTAAAAATGGCCTACAGCGTCAGTCGTGTATCGGATCTAACCTCAATCGGTTTGCTTCGAGTGCGCATGCGCAGCGGTACACTGTTCTTTTTAGTGCGCATGCGCAGTGACGCACAGAACTCTATACGACAAAGTGCGCATGCGTAGCGGTGCGCGGTGCTTTATACGATTCAGACTACGCAACAAAATGAAAGTCGAGTTTTCGAAGCATGTGTGATAAAGAATTTCTTTCCAGAACAATTTTGAAAAACTTCGTTCGTAGCTTCAGTTTTTCGTGCTTTACGAGTTGAAACGAGGGGTCTGAGAGCTTTTCGTCATCCGCGGTGTGTGCGGGTGGTTCGAGTCGGTAGGCGAACGGCTCGTCCGTTCCCCGGGCGCGAAGAACGGAAATATTAAAATACTGCATCGCTCGGTACATGACAATAAGCTCTTCTCTCAGGTTTCCCCTCTCGTTTTACCCTCGGTTTGACTCGCTCGCTCGCTCACGGCTCGGAATTCTCATTCACATTCTCTGTCCTTCGTACTCCGGTGCTCAGCTTCTACCGAGGAAGACGCGAGTAGGAAGACGTGCACTGGATACTACGCACAAATATTATCTATTCTTTTTTCCAGATATACATTTCGTCGTTGTTTAGCGAGCTCTACGGGGGCTTTCGGATTGAAATGCACATGATGCACATCCTGTCGGGGGGCGTTCGAAATTCCAATTCTCTCATGTCCTCCGCCTTTGCCTCACCCTCCATCGTTTGTATTATTTAAATAAAAAAGACACTCGACGAATCTTCGGAAATCAGAACTCCGTATACTTCAATAATAATGACTGTGAAATTGAATATCTCAACGAATGAATACAACTTTTTTTCACCATGGTTGATCGTTTTAAACTGCGATCATTTTCTGCCTTCCTGAATAGTCAAACTCGCGATTTTTATCGAATATATTATTGAACATCCTCGATGAAATGACGTAATCTTTTTTTACCAAAATCACCAGAATGGTCAATGCAGTTTTGCGGATTTAAAGTTTATACTTATCTCATTTGGAAGTTGGCGTTGGCACGATTCGCGGAATGTTTTCTTCAATCGAATTCATAATTTCGTTGAATTTCATTGAAAAATATAAATTGAAAGGAAAAATTTGACAGTGAATTCTCTCTGAACATAAGGGAATTTCCTTATGGATATTTTGCAGAGCAAAGCATTGATATTACATTACCGAATATCTGTAGAAACAAATACACCGAAGTCTGGTCTAAACACAGTAATTCCGTAAATCGAAGTGTTATTCGTGTAAAGAATCATGTATCAGTGATGACAGCATTTTCGCCTTCACTTTCTGCCGAGAACGCGTTGGCCAAACATTGTTTTCTTGCCGCAAATCTGTTTGAGTTACTCCATGTATATACCTACTCAACAAATCGCCGCGTAACAGATCAGAAATATGAGAGTGAGTATTTGCATTATCTTTTGCGGACTCATGGACTGACCATCGGATGGACAGAGATGCTGTAAGTTCCTTGAGAGTGGGAAATTCCGGTTGCGAAATCCAGAGCACCGGTCTCATAGCCCTAAATAGCCAGATTCCGCGAATCCCTTTCGCCAGATCATCGCGAAATCCAGTTCCTCGGTAGCCGCGTAAAACCGTGAATCATTCCCCCACTTTATCGTCCAAGTACCGAAAAATGATCTCAAGCGGTGAATCGAGCCAGGGTCATGACGTCGAATACCGGGAATTGAGTATCCTCCGAGAATGATCTTTGTAATAGATCGGTGAGTCGATTGAAAAATTTCCCACGATTCCGATCTACGCGATATTGCAATTGCAGATCGGGTAGGTACTTAAAGTTAGTCAATCTTTACAGAAACTGGATATACGCGTAATTTATGCTGCGAGAACATTTGACTATAGATGTGGAGTGGAGATGATCGGTTATGTGAATGTCGCGAGGCCAACGGGCCAGAAGGTTGACTCTTCCTTAAACGTCGCGACGTCAAGGTATCAAAGAGAAACATGAAATCAGGTGTTAACTGTCGGCACATGTCGGCAAGGCACGCAGGTGACAACCTGAACCAACTAGTGTAATCCACTTCGTTATACACAAACACCAGTCCTCTGCATCATTATCCAAGGATTTTTGACCAGTGTCATCTTCATATCGCGCACAGCATCAATTCCTTGAGATTAGTTTCAGTCACGGGTAATCCAAAGTAGACTGGGACTCTTTTCACAGTTTTCATCAATTTTCTTACCGTTTTCATATTCTTATGTTAGTTATCACTATTCGTTATTCTTTATACAGACATACCATGTAGTGAGGTTAGGGTTTTAACCATTGGAAGTTCGTACCCAAACCTATGAAATGGAAGGTAGGGAAAACTGATGTTTGAAACTGTTTTGATGCAAGTTGACCTTAAACCATAAATAGACCATACAACATTAATCATAGTTTTAACCTGGCTATGGAGAAAAGTGAGGTGTTAGCGAAATTATTGGCACTTACCGATCTCCTGTAAAGTTTTCAGGACCAAATGCACGGCAAGAAGATTTTCGCGATCGTTGGAGGATAAATTTCTCCGCATTGTTATTCGTACGTATATTTTCTTTGGCGAAGAAAGAGAACCGAATCTCGAGTCAGCCATTAGCCGTTAGCACGTCTGGAAAAATTTGCAAAATACAGAATATCCGTTTACCGGTGGTGATCGTCGAGCCTTCCCGGGATATTGCGGCTGGCGTCAAGTTGTATAATGCACGTACGAATACACGTACTTAGAGGATGGGATCGTTTCGCCGATCTTAAGATCGCCGGGCGATATGTATTTACGGAGAAGGCATTATGTGGCTCGGTTACATTCGCCGAAGCGCCAGATCTCGAGCATCATCGAAGCTGTGAGCGTTGACTGCATAGTGCTAGTCGGTGAGGGTGGAGGTCGCCATAAACGTGCCGGAGAGCAAAGCACCGTGGCTAGCTAGCGGGGGTGAATCAGAATACGCCGGAGCTATTATCAAATTATTCACTCATCCCAGGGCTCCATCTATCTTCCAGGCAAAGCGTTACCACAACGTGTTATTATTTGATCCTCACTTTGTTAGCGATCTGACTATACAAGGTAAGTGCTCGCGATCCGTAAGGGAGATCGTGCCGCGTTGATGCCGCCTCTCCTGAGATCGAGTGGATCCTGAAGATCTGGAGTACTTCTCACGACCCCAGAGTCAGAAAAATTGCCGGTTAAAGCAGGTGAAATTTCGTTACCGTAACCAAAATCAGCGCTTGTGTACTGGCATGGATCACACCGCAATCATGCATTGTGAAACGGAATGCAAAGTGATGTTTTGCTGTTAGACGCACGAGTCTTTCTCACTCAAAGTTATCAATTACATATACACGCTGGTTTAAACGTGGTATCAAATGGAAATGGAAACAGGTCACAATCGTTAATAAATTGTGAACAGAATCCTGATTCGAAGGACTCGAATATGACTGACGGTAAGCAAGACGAGAGTAACAGGAATGATCGTTCCGGCTAAATGCTCTCAGTCAAAGCTTGGCGATCCATATTTTCTGATACACGAATATTATACCGAGCGTCGTGATATACAGCTCAGTTCAAGCATATTGAGATGAAAAAGTTTAACCAGAAAAAACCGAGCAACTAATGACAAAAACACAAAGCCCGTCGTGTAAGTGTCGGTATTATGCTGTTCAAGGAGCGACGCGGGCAATCTAAATAGCTCGAAGTGATCGCTGCTGTGCTGATGGGATTGAGTAACGAATGACACTTTCTAAAGGATCAAAGATCCCGGTTCGCGGATGTCGAGTAAGAAAATGATTAATTGTCGATTGAAGATCTCTTGCTCCGAAAAGTGTCCGACGATGACGACCGTGATGACCATAATGATGATGGTTCATTTATGTCAGCAACGAGAGTAGGTATCGTTTTTGTTACGTCTCACTCAAGCCAGCCGGTGATCGCTCACTCCTCACTCGATCGTATTCGAAAAACCACGATCCAGATCCCCTTTCGCACAGTTGATCATTTCGCATGTACAGAAGCCTGGCATTCGCTATTTCACCAGGCCAACCTCAGCTCATGTAGATCAGACGCACGACCCTGCAAAGCAGCTACGTTAGGACCAACAGTTGCAGGATCATTTGAACCGCGCAGCAGCATGAATTTTCCGTTTCATGTCTTGCGTTCTGCCTATTTCAATCGCAATGCGCCAAAACATTCACGCAATAATCAACCGTGTTTATCTCGTTAAGAAAATGTCACATGTAAGAAGGTGGTAGTAACATATCTGCGACACTTTCGAGTTCGCGTATCTTCTCTATACCCTCTTAAACCACAGTCTTGAGATGCGGGCAGAGCTAATTGTCTTGTGTAATTCTCATAATCGTAAATATATACAACGCGCACGCTGTTCGAAGGTGTTGAAATAACTCGAGCTCCGTGAGAGGTGCCGACTGGCAATAAATAAATCACATCCAGCCAGGTACGTAATCTAATTCAGCGATATACCCACGAGCTTCGACGTCCAATTCACCTTCCCATATTTATTTATCACATAACCAGGCTGTAGAATTGAATCTGTGAAGCGATAGAGCTGTCGCTGATTCTCGGTAAGTGCAGCCATCGCGTGAAAACACCGGCGTAAAATGTGTGGATTTCGAATTGAATCATCACCGGATACTGTTCGTCTTTTACTGTTTGATTTTCCCCACGTTGTCATTTCCCGCATCCTCTTACAAACCGAAATGTATTTACATCTTTAATCGACGATTCATTGACCGGACATCCGCAACCGACAGACTTGCCGATGGCATCTTTGATCATCGTCGCTTCGGGTTGATGCGAATTTTCACGGAATCCAAACGAAGGCTTGCTTTTACTACCAAACAATACTAAACGAAGACTTTTTCATTGGTCAATTCAAGTAGTTAGTATCGTTTCGAACAATGGGAAGAAACTCACTGTCACAGGGGACACTAAAACGATTTTTCATTTTATGGTATTGGCAAAGATATTGTGAATTCCAATCAATCGGTCCAGTTGTCTTTTCATGTTAACCAAACTCTTGTTCCTTTTCCATTCATAAAATAAAACACTATGAGCTCCAAGTATTGACGTGCTGTAATGAAGATCCTGTAAGAATTCTTCGAAATCGTTGTTCAAGTTCGTTCTTAAATTTCACAAATACGTGTTTGATCAAAGTCTGACATATTTATCTTGGAAAAAATTAGCACCTCCGTTTTATAAAAACTCCCAGAACCATAAAAAAATGTCCAGATCCGCGTTGGTATACAGTTACTGGTTCTCTCTGTTTGTATTTCACTGATATTGACCTACATGAGTCACACGGAATTGAAACACTTTTCTCAAAACTTACTTAATAAAATCTGAAACTCTCTACAATAAATAACTACCGTATAAAAAGTGCCAAGCAAACCGTGAAGCATCCCAGAAATTTCAGGGTCGGGAATTCCCGTATCATCGAAGTTGGTGGCGCAATAATTTGCAGTTAAGTAATTCCTGGGTAAAGTTTTTTTCGTATCCTTTTTTCATTGAGATTACTAACAAGCCAGCGAAAGGTTTTCATAACACACACATATATATATGTATATGTATATTATACACGGATGCGTAATTAGGAGCTGGGAATCGAGATGACCGAGATAACTTTGTGCTGACTTTGAGCCTGTATCGTAGACGCGTTACACGCGCATAACGAATAGAGGCAAGACGTCAAGTCAAGTAGCTGATATCCTGCCGGAGTAAACTTATCGTAAAAATGATCTGAATATATGCTGAACGCGACTGTCTGGATCTTCTGCTCGGCTGGCACCTGTTGCCATCCTGCAGTTTTGCACGACGCTAGATACGCACGCAAGAAGAGCCTCTTAACGAAGGTGTTAAAGATTCGCGCGACGTCTCGCAACAGCTGACTAATTACGCCACACACTCGAAACGTCCGGTTTAATTCTCGTTCGAGCTCTCGTCTCGTTCCCCGCATCAAAGCTCAACTCTCGACACACGGCTTATCACACACATCACACTTCGTGCTCGAGACTAGGCCAGACTTAAATCGTTCCCGGTATTCCATTCGCTAATTGTGGCTGACCGTTAGTTTCGATATTGCTGATACAGATTACATGATTACAGGAGAATTCGGATCCTGCGGAGGTTCGAAGAAATCGATGAACCATCTGAGAGTAAGATACTCGTTCTCATCGATTTCTTCGCCATTACTATAACTTTTCAGACGTATCGATATTCGTCGGATTTATTCCTCTCGCAGACGGTAATGAACCGTGTGACGTGTCTGAAAATATCCGATGCCCGACTTTGAGAAGAATCCTTAACGATGCCCGTATCGAAAATCTACCGTCCGGGGATGATCGAAACATTTACAGACATACCTACAGTCAGCACCTCCAATTAACACGTCTGATCCCGCAGCTTCTGCAACCTGTCAGAATGATGTTTTTTTTTCTCAGTGATAGAAAGAGCGTTCCGAGTAACTGACAATAATTATATACACAAATTGGAGAAAAAAAATAAAATAAAATAATAAAATATTGAAAAAATGCGTCTTTTTCTCGGGCTGCTTCAAAATCGTGAACTCTGATTGCAAGTGGAACAAGAAATCAGCGACGAAGAGGGTCGCGGGACTCGCGAGTTGACACGGAATGCCCGACGGAGTTTGTAAATTGTGCAAGGGGGGTATCAGAGCTCTGCGTTGTAAGTTTTGCCCGAGCGGGTTTGTAATGACAGGTTGATGTCGGTATGAGGCTGCAGCAGCGGTTTGTAACTGAGGGAACGGTGTGAGAACGGCTTCGCGAGGATCATAGTTGCGCCTTGCGTCAGGTGTGATCGCGGCCGAGATCCGAGTGATCTTTGATCCAGCGTATTCGGAAACCCATGACGTCACCGAAGCAAGGGGAGAACCGATCGATCCGTGCGATAGGATCCATCGATCCTCGGTGGATGATCGCAGAGTCGGGGATCTCGCTAATTGGAAAGGCTTCGTAAAAAGCTCGAGGTATCTTGGGCTGATTTACGCTATCGAGAATTCTCTGCAAACTCTGCAATCCTATGTTTTAACACCGATCGTTGGGATATAATCCACGGAATTGCGTAATATTGTTATTACTTGAGGAGCATTTATGTTGGCCTGAGACTCGATATTGCTTACTGCCATTTTACACGGCAGTATTTATGCGCATGCGGTGTTAATTTGTCCGACGTTGTGACAGATTTATATTCTCGCTTCAGGTACGGTACGATTCGGAGAGGGAGAAAAGAACAGGCGATGCGGATAAGGTGGATTTCAAAATTTGGAAGAAAAGAAAAGAAGATCAGGAATGCTAATTAATTTAAAATATACACGTGAGAATCCTCTGTGATACCAAAATACAATGTTCGATAAAAATCGTACAAATTATTTCGAAATTTACAGGTTATTAACTGAATTATCATTGAATGCCGATATTATTTATGAGAAAATTGTAGAGACGCTTATTTTTCAGTTAGTCATACCAATAAAACCGAAACACTCGGCGATTTATTATTTTGTAAAGAACTAAACGTGAATTTTAATTTTAAGATAAAGTTATAAATATTCAAAGTATCGATAAATTATCATCGCAAATCTCCAAAATATTACGACTTCATATTTCGATTCAATGGATTTGAATATACAAGATATTTACATCTTGAATATTCTTTTAAAAATTTTATATTTTGAGGTTCTCACACTTTCTGGATCTGGATTTTCCTCACGCATATCCTCGGTGAATTTAGACAAAGCTTATTTGCAGAGACTCTCATTTTTCGCAGAGCTGGAATCGTGAAATCTGACGACATTACTTGATCCACATATATACGTCACTTCCTCTCTAATTTACGTGAAATCCGTTTCACGTTGCGTTGCGAAATTGTGAATGAGTTTAAGTAAGTGATCCTGCGACGAAAACGCTGACGAATTTGTAAATTATCGTATTACATATAAACTTGCGACAAACACGCGATCATAATTCACACGGAGTAAATTTTTCGTGATTTGCGTCAGGAGGTGACACTATTAATTACTTGTCACATTAATTCGAATTTTGTAGTCTGAATTTTTATCCACGGATCTGAGGTTTCACTTTTTTATATTCAAATGTATTCATCGCTAATTAATCATCACCCCTATATACGCTCCTCGGAGTATATCTGTTACCAAAGAATCAACATTTTATGCAGATGCTACGCGGACTCGTTCAAGTTCATTCGTTTCGTAACGATGCAAAGATACTATGATCTGCCCGCCCAGAGAACGATTGACAAATTTTCACATTTATCATTTTGAACGCTGTCAGCTCTGAAATCAGATAATATTCAACGATGTTACCGCAACGCTTGGAATTGACGTGTTGCTGAACGTTTTTGTTTCAAAATTTCATCAACAATCTTTGAATTGCAGTAGCACAGAAATATTTTACGGCTGAAATTTTACGATTCTTTCCCCAAAATGTAAGTTTTCAGGTTTTAGAACAGTTTTCCCGGGCCAAGAAATTTTAAGAGAAATTTAAAATAAACGAATTTTCAAAGAAATATTTACCTTTTTTTTAAAGCTCAAGTTTTCTCAAGTGCTCATTAGACCAAATTTAAGTTCACTTATCCCTGGTGAAAATTACCCAACGATAGCCGTTATCGAATCTTGACCTTTTTGAGATTCTTGAGAAAAATTTCGAGCCACGGGAGATTCCTGCACAATCGACGATTTTAAAGAAATCTAGATCAAATGTTTTCCGAGTCTAGAAGGCACTTGAGAAATTTGCAAATGGAAAAACAATTATCCGCAAAGTTGTTCAATTATGAAAATTTTTTCGATGTTAATTACCTGCGCTTATTGTTGTCACTCTTTTCGAAAAGTTTTTTGACCGGGTCTAAGAGGAATTTCTGTAAAAAGTCTTAGTGTTACAGGTATAGCTTTGGGGGAAAAAAACCACCCACCATAAAAAAGGGAATCTTTAGTTTTTATTGGAAAATTTTGAACAGGGTTATAAAGGAACGCAGGCATAAAGAGACCTCAAATTTAGTTTCGTGAATGAACGCGTTCAGGTTTATGCTCCGAGCTCTGAACCCGACGTTCAATCCGGATCTCAATGATTAAAAAACGGCGCTGCCACAATTACTGGAATTATTCCCGGCTCGAACTCTGTAGCAATAAAGCGTGTAGAACGAATTCCATCGAGCAGAGTGAACGGCGTGGAGAGGACGTGGAATTGTAAAGAGCATCGATCGGAAGCTCGCATGGATCACGCGTGGATCGTGTGTGGTCCCTGGCAGTCGGTGAGTTCCGTGGCTGCACAGGCATCGGTGAAAAAAGGAGCTTTATAGTCCACTAAAATAAACGGATGCGTATGGCGTCTGAGCGAGAGCTCCACGGGCACGAGAATGGTAGCCAGGTGTGCCTTCTATAAATTTACCTTCGAATGCCGAGCTCGCCGAGTGGGCAGAGCGGTGGATACTCACTTTGTTTTAACCACCGCACACCCACGAACTCTTGCCCGTTGTACCAACTCCCCAGCAAGTCGTCGATTACAGAGGCAGCACGCGCTTCTCGCATCGACGAAAACCAGACGGCAGAAAAGCTAAGGTCGTAAAAAAGATGCTCGAAACAAAAAAAGTGTCATGCGGGCCGTTTTTCGACCTTGAGAAAATATGTTCGTGCGCACAAGACATTCCTGTGACCCATAATAATGTCTTTTGCCACTTTTAGCGGCGAAGAAAACTTTCGCAAGTTTATTTTTTATATGTTTTTTTTTTTTTGCACTGTTGAAGAAGTGTTCGGAATTACCTAATTATCTTGGAAATAGGAAAGTAACAATCAATGTACACGGAATCGGTGAAATTAAAGTGAGCAATCGGAAGGCTTGAAAATCGAATTGATCAAAACTTGGGTGAGTAAAGGTTCGAAATTTTATTTAATTAAATACCTGTTTTATCGGCAGAATAGAAATCCACAATTTAAATGTAGAATTGTGCTTATATAGGTTGTGGAAGAATTAAGGTCTTATAATCAGAATGGTCACCGTACAGCTACATTCTGGCGATTTTATATTCTCACTTTTTCTAAGTAACGGATGGTTGAATTTGCGCTTAACTCGAGTCTGAATATTTTTTGATATTCAATGACATGTGTCTTACTGTTAGTCATTCGAAATACTTACTCTGGAAAATTTATATTCGATGACAATCGATTTTTTGCTACATTTGATTTATCTGAAACGTCGAACTGAAAAATGTCAATAAATTTTAAGTACCAGTCACTATTTCGGATGTGAACGAATTTTTCAACGCGTACCTTTAAGCTAAGCCGTTGCTATTTCACTTGACGAAAAAGTGGACTTTTCTAAGGTCACATGAATTTGGATTTCCAATTTTCAAAAATCGATATCATATCGTTTCAATTATTTGACTATTGTGATCTTTCACTTCCATCCGTCTGTAACAAAAAGTTAACAAAATCTTACAATATCGAACCCACGGCTTTCATTCTTCTATTTGAAAATGAGATGCGAATGAAAGCGAAAATTGTGAATGAAATTTCCAGCGAATCGCAAGGCGTTTATTTTCCACGTGCGTATCAGCGTGTGTACGCAGCTCAGTGTAATGATCTTGACGAAATTAATTGATATGTGTCCCAGCATCTTAAAGCTTCCTTGAAAGCACACCGGACGTTGGTGTAGTTCGTGGGCGACGGCCATTGTCTTTAGGCGCCTCCGCATCTCTTTTATCCGACCGACATGTCGAGTGCTGGATGCATTTCAATTTATGCTGCCAACCCGCGGGGCGCAGCTGCCACTCGTCCTCGTCACTGACCGAAATTCAAAACAAAATCCTAGATCAGTTGCGGTGTTCTGAATAAAAAACAAAAATTTTCATTTCAAACACGGAACTTGCATACTAGAAATCTGCAATCAAGAATCATTTGGAACGGAACAAGCCGTTTCGATTTTTTATTTTCGTTTGGTTCTTTTCTCTTTTTTCGACAAAAAATATTTACGTTCGAATGTGTGTGTGCGTGTGTGTGTCAGAGAATGATTTCGAAGAAGGGAATCGCCAATTCATTCACCTTGTGTAATTTAGTGATGCTTTCGAATTTCACGGACTAAAACAATGCATTATTCAAATTACAGGGATTATTCTGACATTAAATTTACGCACAGTAAATCGGAATTGATTCCGGGGAAAAAATCTCGGTTCCCAAAATTACTTCGCGAAATTCACCTCTGACCCCGATTTACTTACAAAGTGTGCTCACCGGTTCGTAAAAAAAAAAAAAAAATCGTGATCACGCCCGAACCGAGGAGAGTCGAGTAGGTTAGTCCTTGATTCTACGTAACAATTTACATGAGAATGAATCAAAGTTTTTATTTTATTTTTTTATTTTTAACGAAACGGTTTTGTAATTCTCATCCGTTCAATTGCGAGCCGGGAATAATAATGCGAACCGAGAAAGGCAGAGGGGTTGACGGAGCCGTCGCCAACGTCACGTTCCTCGATTTACTCACGATTATCAACATCTGGAAGAGTAGCTAGAGTTGCGTGGTGCCCATAAGAAATATCGAATCAAGTGTTCAAAGTTGATTTTCTCAAATCCGTCAATGCTGAAAACGGGAAAAACTGTACGCGGTATATTGTACCTTAGTTTCGGAAACGGAAAAAAAAAATTCCAAGCTGCACTTCGTCTTCTTCTGGTGGTTTACAGGAAGGGATCGGAGATGATAGTTTGTAGCAGGAAGGGCGAAATTCGAAGCGAAATATAGAGTGAGAAGGGAAAAGGGGCCCGCGGTAAGGAGGGGGAGGAGACGACTGCCTCTTAATAACTTTAATTGCCAACTGTTGGTTTAATTATTGTTATTGAGCGAAAGGTTTAATCATCGAAGATGTTAACAGATGTGGGTGGGACGGCCCGAGGCTGCGCAAGCCGGGCAG
The DNA here is from genome assembly GCF_021155785.1 of Neodiprion fabricii. NCBI lineage: Eukaryota > Metazoa > Arthropoda > Insecta > Hymenoptera > Diprionidae > Neodiprion > Neodiprion fabricii. The sequence continues at coordinate 6,012,966 of NC_060241.1, read as the reverse complement.
AGAGAAACAACGGAGCCTGTTGAATTTTTATTTATGAATGACGAAGTCGGTATTTCAACTTTGTATTATTATCTTGGCGAATGATAGACGGGCAAATATATCGGTGGTACGAGGGGAGTCGAAGCCAGCGTAAACATTTTGAAGGATCTTCGATTTGATCGACCAATTCACTTTACAAAGCGGGTGGAACGTCGAGAGGGCTTAATTGATGCTGCGCCCCGCGAAGAGATCGAAGAGATACGAGCTGGCTAATTGGAATCACTTCGAATCGAGTCGACGAGTCGAACCCGATTACGGTCAGAGACGGAGAGAAGAAGATGAAGAAAAGAGAATAAAATGGGAAGAAGGAAAACGGAGATGGATGAAAAAATTAAATGGATCCAACTCGCCGCCGCCGCATCGGAACGCGGGTACCTGGCACCTCATTGTTAGTTTTAATCTCTCGTTATTAACGCGCACGCTCTCTGTGTAACTATAGAGGCAGATATTCTCCCGGAGATAAGAGACCAGCGCACATGGTCTCTCGCGAGACACAATCGAAGGAAACGGCTAAGCAGATCTGTGCTAAGGTCAATTATTATTATTATGTATGGTTTTTTTTTTTTTTTTTATATATACGTTATACGCGCCGTCTATGCGGGGATTCGTAGGATTGGCCAATGCACCGCGAAACGACTTGCAAAAAACAAAGTTACGAGAAACAAGACGAGAGTGATATTCTGATCCGTCAGAACGATATACCAATTAGCTTTGTAATATGCGTGTTTGGAAATGTCGCTGTGCAGCAATAATTTCATATTATTGTTAATTAACACAATCTGTGCTAAGGTCGTCATTTCTACTGTGTACTCATTCCCGGAAATCTTGAAACAATTTTTTTTTTCCCAACGCGATCTCTTCTCCGAGATAATTTATTGACTGAATATTCAATTAGAAATACTGAATCAAAAACGTTGAGCTTCTTTGTTCATTTTCGGACAAGAAATTCATTGCATAATTGTAGAATTCAACTTCGTTGTGAGAAAGATACCGATTCTGTTGTTGGACAGTCCTGACCACGATAAGCTGCGCCTTGAACACCATCTGGCGCTGCAATATGGAACACCCTTCGTTTTGTCGATCCAATTATAAAATGGGCGTGTTTCTTTAACGAATTGCTTCGACTGCGCATCGTTTGTTCAAGACAATGAAAGAGGATCGATTCAATCGATTACGATGTATTCCATAAAGAAGAAGGATGATGTGTGAAGAGGAAAAAAATGACCTCGGCGAAACACATATAATATAACTTTGTTTATTCAACGATTCCTTTCTCTCTTATTTTTTTTTCTTCTCTTTTTTAATCGTCGAGCTTGCAAGGTGATTAAGTACATGTGGAGTAGTTGGTTATTTGACAGGGGGATTTTATTCGGCTCAATGTAACAAAAAGTGTAAATTCAAATACAACTAACATCTCGTAGCGGTGGATGAATTATTCTGAGGATTGAATACAGAAGCTGCTAATATAAAACGCGAGCAATGTAACACGGGGAATTATTCCCACTTGGATGATGGATGAAGTTTAAGGGGAACGAAAATCAAGGTCACCGAAAACGTGAATTGCATACCCATGATATTCCCGAATGGAGTCGACACTCGAATATTATCATGATGATACATACGTTCCTTGGAAATTCATCACTGCCCGTAGCGAAGGTATCATCATCATTGTTATTGTGATTATGTAACCTCGTGGGAGTCTGTTTCGTGGATCAGGAAGTAGGAGTTTCCACCTCATAAGTCACTCACTCTCCGTGTCTGCATTCAAGAGTTTCTTCTCTCTTCTCAGCAACGCGTTCTAGATCCCTGGGGGAAGAAATGAAGACGTTACGCCTGAGTCTGTCCTCCACCTTTGGCTCAGACCTATTTAGGTTCCGTTTCGTGGTTCCTTTCCTCACACCGTCGATCGAAGCGCGATTTTTTTGCCCTATTCCTCATCTTCAGCTCAACTCTAAAGTTTAAACGCCTCCGGAGTCCAATGTTCGCTACGCGGCTGTGAAGAAGAAGAAGAAGATCCTCGAATTATAAATCAAAGTTCCGAGCTCAGTCTCTCTTATGTAGATCGCAGACCCCGCATGCAGCGGACTCGAGAGTCCGGATTGCGAGTGTTTTTAAGCTCATACATCACCCGACCTGTACCGTCCGGGTACCGCCCCTGGTATTTGTTCAGTCGTGAAGAGGAGGCGAAGACTTTACGGCCCAGAGATCAAACAATTAATAACAACCATAGCGCGGAATGGAAATTGATCGAGGTAACGCCGTTCACGACTCGCTTTCGTTACCGATCCAGAAGGTCCTGGTTACACGAGATACCGAGGACCATTCGCCTTCCGGTTCATCGCCTCGAATCTTCATCCGAATTGTCTTCCTTCTGACCAGGTCCGAAATTCAGGGTCGATGACGCGTCGGAATCGCGAATCGATATCTGCCCTCTGCGCCGAGTCGAAGGTAATAGTTAGATCATCGGAGATCCTGCCTGGGAACGTGTCTGCGTATCCTGTTGCCGGTTGAACGCGAGCTGGTGTGCGGTGATGCAATCCCCGATTAGGATCATTGCAGGAAATATAATGATCGTCATCGGCTATCGGCTCTCTCTCGCCCACAACAATTTACCCAAGGGGGAAACGGTACGATCACGTCCTCTGATAAGATCTGCCATTCTTACAACGTGTCCATTGTGGTTGATCTTTCTTTCTCTTTCTTTTTCTCTTACCTTCCTCGTCGATCGCATGTATATTTGTGGCATTGGTACCACTCTTCAGCCCCGTTTAACCCGTGGGACCACAAGACAAGTTCATGTTTACACGCCAATGTTACTGAGCGTCAAACGGACTGACCCGGATTCAGAAACACCTCGGATTAACACGAGGTCTGGAACCAGTCTGTTCAATCGTGAGTCATTTTTGGCGTTGATGAATCAAGCGAAACATCGGAGACTAACTCGCGAGCCTCTTCTTCCAATACGAAGAAGCTATTCACGAGATCCTTGAATATTTCAACAGCAGAGCTTAAAGATCTTGGAAATTAAAAACACTTGGAAGCTCCATGAGCAGAGACCACTGACAAATTGGATTGAGGTAATACTTTGGGGATGAGGATGGATCGTTGACACAATGACCTTGTTGGGAAAGAGCGTGGCATGTGAGAGACGTCTGTCTGCATAAGTAATCGGGCGAATTTCGCACCTGACATGGTTCAAAGGAGCTCAACAAGTTCCTATCTAAAAGCAACACACTGCTCGCCCCGGGGTTCACTCGACTCCCTTGCAGTTGAGATATGCACGGTAGGCGTAACCGTAATTAATTTTTGCCTGATAATTAAGATATCCAGGACGGCTCGCTGCGTTATACCCGAGGCAGGCGTCATTTTTCACGGACAGTATAGGTATCGTGCCCGCGTTTGAACTCTGACGCATATCGTTGTAACAAGTAATTGCTCGTACCTACATAACCACCACTTTTAGAAACACTTCGAGTTACCAGCCTCTATCTATCCACGAGCCTGGCCAAACATCGATACATTTATTCATGTCTTATCAGACGAACAGCAATTCAGCAAAATTCCGTCATCCATTGTGCTGCTGACTTAATTTCTACGTGTCTATCCAAAACCATGCTTCCAAAAATTGTGCTCCCTCACCGATTGTCAAGTCGCGATGTGAAGTCTCAAAGACCGTTGCATTTTTTCATTCTGTTCAGTAACAGTTTGAAGCTTCACAATAAGCTCTGTCATTCCAAAGGGTTCGATGATGTAGATTCTATGATATTGTCAGTATCAGGGTACATTCCATACGTTACGATACAACCTTGAACTGGAATGAAAGGCATATTCATGGTCCTTCGAACTTGTGCAAAGCTACAGGATATCCTGACCTTGCGAATGATTGTTGAACTGTTCACTCGGCAAGAATCGGTATGAAATATAACTTCGACTGCATCTGTCACTCGGCGATTGCGCGTACAAGAATTTATATATTCGCCTTCGGTATATGAATGGCAGAAATAGTTTCGTCCAGGACTGTGACTGGCGAGGGTCGTGTGTATGTTCATGCGTGTAAAGGGGTCACGTACGTGTCGTTCACGCGGATTATCTAGTCACCATCTGAATCTCACGACTAGAATGGTACCTACCCACCGGATTTTTATCTTCTGCGCAATATTAATTCTCGACGATTGTAGCGATAGGCGGAACCCCGTGCGGTTTCTTCTGGCCACGTACCGAGCCTCCAGGATTCCTTTTCCACGATCGATTTCCGCCGAAACTGATCTCCGCACTTCGCGTTTCATTTACACCGGCGAAAATCCGCGCTGTAGAATCGCTCGCTTAACTCCGGATCGTTTTATTCTCGTGTACAGGGTTCAAAGACGTGAGAGTTTCAGAGAGGCGAGGATCCACTCCAGTGTGGGAGTCTTGGTGAAGGGTTAAAAGGTTTCCGATTATAACATTCCGGGCAGAGCCATTCGTGTGCACCAATTTTGTACGCCAGCCCCTCGATGCATTTCTCTCTCTCTCCACCTCTCTCTCCATCTGAGCTCCCTGTGCAGGATGAGATGCTGTTCCTGCTGATGCTGATGCCACGGAAGGAGGCTGCTTTCCGGCTCTCCGGATCACGCGCGAGTGAAACGATCCCGAGTATTGCGCATATATCTGCTTCTCGAAATAACGTACGAAGCAGCTTCGTGCTTCACGGTGCTAATTTCGAACCTATAACATGTGCTGATGATGATACTCAACACCTTCTTTTACACAGATGAAGTTTCTTTTCTTTTCTTTCACTCAAGGTTTCAATGGAATCCATTGTACACTGCTTTATGTAAGATCATCAGCGGGCTTGTTGCACATTTTTCTGATTTGAAGTATTTTTGGAATTTAGGCAGTTAGTTCTTTTCATCAGATTTCAAGAACTGAACTAACGAAGTCACACGCTAGTCAAAAGGATCATGTTTGAGATAACGAGAACCAAGATGTGAATCAGTATACAGAATATAAAAATTTTTGTTTTGTTCGCAAAGTGCAAAATTTGTTGCAAAAAAATTCTCATTAATCAGGTACGATGCTACGGGTCTTTCATAGTTTTTTCAACGCATAGTAAAAATCTCGCTTTCAACAGTATATACTGAATCTATTGTATATTATTTGGAATTAGGAATCACGAAATATCGTGCTCTCAGAATTATTCGATCAACTGTATCTGAGGCATTAAGTAATGCTAAATACAATTTGAAAAAAAAACGATGAAATCTTTATTCTGATTTCAAAGCAATTGTATATTGGCTATAAAAATATTCTCAGCGTGTTTTTTACAGTCAAGGAAACGTATTGGAAACTTGAAACCAAGCTCAAAATATTATTGAAGGATCATGAAGAAACATTTTTCTTGGCAATGTCGTAAAACTCGATTTGCAAGGCACTCTGAGGCGTGAGAAATCTTTTGCAGACAAATTTAATTCCGCGACAAAAACCTGCAGAAGCGTCTTCGATCTAATTCCAAATGTAGATTTCTGCTTGTCTGATATATGTACGTGTATTACACAGTTGATAAATTTCTGTAACGATGTGGTTTATTTCATTGAAAGAAAAAAATTCGTCAATTCATCATGATTGGGTTAGCGCTAATTAAAAACCTCATCGTGGCACGTGCCAAGATAATTATTATCATGCCAAACAGGTAAACCCAGCAGGTGGGAAAATGAGGTGATTCACACAGTAATAACACGTTTCAAAAAGACAGTGAGAGAGAGGGAGAGAGAGAGAGAGAGAGAAAGAGAGAGACTAACTATCGGTTATGAGCCATAATGCGACAACATCAGTGAATCAATATTATCGGTTGATTATAATTCAATGATCTTGAAAAATTTTACTAGCCGAACATAGTCTGAAGTCTTTTGCTAACAACGTATCAAACGTGATGCCGAAATATTCAAATTCTTCCTCTCGCGCATATAAAGAACTCCATCGATGCTTTCAACTTATCTTCTTCTCCGTGTGATTCTCTTCTCTTATTTCATTGCAGCGAATCGTGAGTTCGCATTTCGCAATTCGTGCCATTTTTTACACCTCCAGATCTTATCCTACGTTTTTAAATTATCAGTTTCTGAGACACGGTCAAGGCCGAGAGGCCAGAGCCTCGCTGATTGGACTGATATATTCGAGTCGACACTGCCGTTAACCGTGACAAAAAGCAGAGCCGAGTTCCACCTCCCTCCAACTTCGGCTGAATTCTCTTTCGATATAACTCCGGACGGGACAATGGCACAATAAACTTGTTCACGAGAATTATGAGGGCAATAAATTCAGCAGTGATCCAGTTCAGAACTCGCGGTCCCCGCTGCAGTCGCTCTGACCTCGTACCTTATTGTCATTCCAGCCCACGCACAGGAGCTACCGGCTCTCGACGCGGGGAGAACAAATCTTCGAGTGTGCGTGCAGTGCGCCTGAGGATGAAAAAAACCAAATTAAAAAAGAAAGAAAAAAAAAAAAAAACAAGAAAGCAACGCAAAAAGACCCGATAGTCGAGCGAAGAAAGGAGCTGAGAGGTTGGATAAAAAGCGGAACGTGGTATAAGCGGCGGATTCATCAGGGATTTTTTCATCGCACAAAACTCGATGATTACGACACGGCGCCGTTGCGGCCTGCGTGGAACGGAAATCGCGGGGAGATTGAAGACAAGAGACAGCATAGGCGATTGCTAATTGTGCCGGCTACGTGGAACGACAGCCAGCTTCGTAGGCTTGGATCTGGACTCTGGAGCGTTACGATGCAGCACGTGCCCTTCCGCGCATCCCGGGGAATCATTCATCTAACGAACGACATACCCTTTCCAGCCTCATCGCCTATTCCTTAACTGGTAACGCGCACGGCATATGCCTGACAAGGCGTATAATTAATCCTTAATGACCACGGGTGCAGTAAAACCATTCGAGGTGTGCTGTTCAAGGTTTTACTAGCTGAATCAACGCTTTTTCGCTGTCAAATTTTTTTCGCAATCTACCCGTAGCGACCTTCGGTACCCCTAAATGGAGATACTCGGTCTAGACGTGAGGGTTGAAGCTTCCTGGATGCCATTTTGAGCTCGCATCAATCCAACATCGTTGCGATATTCGACTAACGATGGGTTGCTGAAACGGTCTTTCCGCGGTTCATTTTCATCTCTGCAATGGTACCCAACAACCGAAGCTTGCAAGTTTGCGGTGAACTGGTAGGGGTTTTTTTTAACGGATAATTGTGCCGCGTGAATTCTGCTGTCATTGACATCGGTTTTCCTCGTGGCGAGGTTGGAGAGAAGAGGAGATCCTTTGGGGTGATGAAGTGGATTTGAGAAGAGTTCAACAGCGGCGTCGACATCTGCATGCAAATATTCACCGAGGGTCATGAGAGATTCTGGGCTCTTTTCGATCGTTACTTTTGATAGAAGCTTTATAAGGAAAGAAAATAGACGCTGGAACTCGCATTAAGGATGTACGTGCGTTTTAGTAGGCACTCGAAAGCCAGTGTTCCTTATGGGTGCGTATCTTGCTCGGCAAAATCCTTTCATTTATCCCGCTGCAATTTTGTAGAAATTCAACAAAAGTCAGCAACAGCCTCCCTCTTTCTCTCGTATAATACACGATAATCTCTAGATATCACGAACGAAAGTTTTCCCACCGAAATAACGTCCGGATGTGTATGTAATCCCTTCAACGTTTATACGACGAGATGGACCATTCCCTCGTATTTCACACCTGACTTCGGCTCCGGAACTGAAATCTCTTTTCTGTATTTCCGAAGCTATGCATGAATCAGCCATCTTCAGTGTTATCAAATGTTCAAACAATGGATTAATTTTCACTTTTACTTATTTTACTGGAGTCCTAAGCTTGAAATCGGTGTCAGAACGTATCATTCTTTGCATCCATGGAAACCATAATTTCTTCTGATTCGATTTAGTGTTTTATTATGACAGTGAACTATCTTTAAAGAATTGAGTCTGATTAAAATTAACTGATTCCTTTTATAATGACGCAAGTCTTACAACTCCATTAACGAAGTCTTGATGTACAGCTGCTTGAAAAACGTTGATGATAACTTTCGGATTTAATACGTCAAAAGTCATATGAACTGCTTTCCGGGATGAAGTGTTACGAGCGATTTAAGCCCTGCTTACTACTTCCGCGAAAGACATGAAAAAAAAGTATGAAAAAATAATAAAAACCTCAAGTCGGAGTCTAATAATTAAAACGCGATTAGCGGCTCCACCCGCGTCGTATTTCAATAAATCAGTTCTCGCGGCCAGCCCACTTCTCTATCCATTTCTGGGTCTTCTTTTCTTCGTCTTCATCTTGTTCCGCTTCTTCATCTCCTCCTGGCTGTTACGAGATACATCTTTTTCTTGTTTCTGGGTCTACCTGCGGGAGGAAGTTCCTGAGGATCCTCGCGCCCAGCACACGTATGAACGCGCAGACGAGGCCCTCCACGGCATGAGTAATGTCGAACGAGGGCAGCCTGTTATTAAACGCACGAATCACTCCTCCGTTCTTTACCCCGCGGTAGGTATTTCCTCACTCCATACACAGAACCGCATATCCGGTAAGGATGCCTGCGTAACTCATACCTGCACCAAGAACCATCGGTGAAAGTGAATATTTTCAACATTCTTTTTCAATTTTTGCATCAGTCAGCTGACGAAACATCCGGATTCTTTTCACCCTCGTCTTAAAATTCATTCCAACCTTTTTCACCGCAAGTTAATACAACTTCTCGAGAATGTTTCTCAGTTGGAAAATCGTAAAACTTGCGAGCAGCGTGAGTAAATTTGTCTTCATCCTTCAACCGGGTTGCTTTAAAGCTTAATTGTGTCAACTTATGATCCTTTGTTGAGGTTTTTTTACTCTAAATCAGTCTCATTTCATGACACGAATTTGAAAATTCTTCTCCAAATTGATCCAATGAATTTAAAGTTATCCTTTGACTGCGAAAATTCTCAATTTTTTAGAACTCAACATGTCGTTTCCAAAAACGCAAAAGACACTGGATCCCGTTACTCGGAATGAAAAATGGTTTATCGGACGCGTTGACCCTCGATTTCGCTGCAATTTGAGAACCTCTCTTCTACAAGTAGTCTCCTTGCCCGCAACGATGTCGATGAAAAGATGCACACCTCCCATTGCAGAATGACTATTTCACCTGCGGTTCTCGCCGCTCTGTTGCATTCCTCATCTCGGACCGATCATCCGCCGCCACACGCTCTTCAGGATCGTTAGCGTTCGCAGGCTCTCTCTTCACAGTCAGGCTAAAGAATGAGTGGACAGGTGCAGCCCGGAGGCGAATCGACAGTAAGTCAGGACATGAGAACGAAGCAAGGAGTGACGGAGGTGGTGGCGATGCGTCACAGGCGCACAGAGTGTGTAAACGGGTAGGCGAAATATGCGGGGCATCCATGCGGCGGCTTTATGCGACGCAGCCTCGTCCATGAGAACAACCAGACCCACCGGCAAGTCGGGCCCGAAAGCGTAGGCGAAGATCGAGCGAAACTTGCATTCCTCTTTGGCTGTTTGGCGCTGTGGACGTCGAGAGGAACGAGTCCTTTTCAATCCCGGAATCACGCCAGGACCAATGCCGAATGGCTTTTCTTATTCCGACTGCAGGCTATCACCCTTCAATTTGACGAATTTTTCTAATTTTACCGGAATCATATTTCACCCGGGTCATTCTGACATCCACGGTACCGACACTTCCATTCCCTTTTCATTATCGTTTATATACCTTTTTTTTCATCTTAAAATATACCGTTAGGTCCGTCTGCCTGTGAGAGAACCACCACATTCCTCCTGCCTGATGATATGCAATTAAACTTTGATCGCGCGTCGATTAATACCGTCGAAGCGGTAAATATAACCGATACAGAGTTGTGTTGGGTCGATTTTTTTATCGCGGGGAAAAACTTGGGAATGATTTGTTACGTCGTTGCACTTTCTTCGAATCGTCTAACGTCCTCGGTAGAACCGTAAGAACAATACAAAGCTGATATGACAAAATTGAACAAGTATTTCAGAATTGGATAGAAATTTGTGGCAATCGATCGACAAATGTTTCCTACACCTTAATTTCCCTCGGAAATCGCCGTTAATGGCGAAAAATTCCGCCTTTCCTTTAAGTGCGCGCGATTCTAATAGCCACCGATTGCGAAACGTCGTTAGGTTGGGCAAAGATGTCGCCTATGTTGTACCGGCAGGCAGCCAGGCAAGTAGGAAGGTAAGAATAGGAAAGTTTTGCGGTCGAATGCAAGCAAGATAGAGTACACCGGTAACTCTCGTCGGTGCGGCGACCGGAGGTCGGATACTAAATTGGCATGAGAAATCTCAAGATTACCGAAACCCACAGTTTAAATTAGAAGTGTACAAACTACAAATTGTGTCCACAAATTACCGCTCCAAAAGTCGTTACTCAAATTAGCCTACCGAGTTCGCCTCGACGCAACTACATCCACAGCGCTTCGGTGAATCCAGGTTTCCGGAAACACTTTGCTTTTTTCTCTCATTGTTCTCCTTCTATTTTTCATACCTCCCCCCTCCTCTCTTTTACATTCGTGATGCATTTCACATTCGCTTACATGCTTCGTTCTTCGGTTAAAACGATCGTGAGAGACACCGTTGGAGGGTGACTTTTGTCATTATGGGAAAAGGTTCAGCAAGGGTTTTTCGATAAAACGGTACTGAGACTCCGTGCCGATGATCCATCGATGAAGATATCCATTGCTGATCGCGAGTCTTCGGGTAATGTCTGTGATGCTGTGTCGAATCCTAGGCTGCGGTAATTGCGAGGTGTGTAACCGCTTATTAGTATGCTCAATATCACTCCGCTGGTGGTTACCCCGTGAAGACTTGGTGCTTATTTTTCTTTCTCTGCTAGCATCCTCGCAAGAAGGAATTCAAACGTTTTCGCTTCACGCGAGAGATCAGTTCGAAGCAGCTTTGAACAGAAGAAATAATTGAGAAAAAATAAGTTCGTGATAGGATGGTTTAATTTTGGCATCATCGATCCAGTGCGGAAGTGATTTGAAGAAAAGGCTGGATTCGAATTGGGGAAATTCCATTTCAGAAGAAAACGCTGAAGATAAATCACTGAATAAATGTTATTTCAAATTTTTCTAATGCTATCAGTTTTAATGACTCTGGGACTTCGAAATTTTGATGGACATTCTAGTATGAAGTAATGGAAGGTGTGAAGTGAAAGTGTGTATAAAAACGAGAGCGTGGGTATTATGTCGGAGTGAATAATCTCTGACTCTGTCTCCGTCTTATGGCCTCTCAATAACGAACGACGATCATCAATATCGGCCTTTTCTTATCTGGCTCAATATGTTAACAGGGCATAAACGTAATGGGTGAGCCTCTCGGCTTATACCTTTACTTTTACAGCGTTAAAAGTTAGCTGGTAAGAGAGGGTCACGATCTTAGGTGGGTAATTAACGAAATCAATTAAGAGAAGCGCTGAACGAGCCGGCTTGCGCCACTCCGAGATGGCAATAAGTGCTCGTCGCATAGTCGTCGTTGTCTCTATAGAGATGCGCGAGTCACCGGTTAATTGGACTAATAATGCGGCTGGATCTGATTTCTCGTTGCTCTTTCGAAAATAGTCTATCCTGGCGACAAATCAGAGCTGCGTTAATAGAGGCGCTGACCTCTCGCTTAAACCCAACGCGCGCGTCAGTTGTGAAAGAGCATCGTGTACCAGGACCATGCCTGTTACACTCGCGTTATTCTGGACCGGCGATGACAAATGGAGATGTTTTGCTCTTAATCTACGTAACGCTCCAGAAGCCGTTAATGACTCCGTCTGAATGCCACGTGGGTCCCGATCTTAATCTCGAAATTAATTAACCAAATGGGAAGTGCTTCGTCCCCGGTTAGGCAGATTTAGAAGAGTCTTAACGCGAGGCTCAATACGCTGCTAATGGATCTGCATTCTCACTTTGTAAGAAATTGGAATCAATTGCTACTCTGCTCTCTAAGGCCAATTAACCGTCATTGCGGCATCGTTTTCTAACTTTTCTTTTTCCAGCATCTCTGATCTTTGGTAAAGTCTCCGGATTCTAATCAATAACAATTTTCGAAAGAGCGTGGTAACAGAGTTGTGCAACACCTTCAAACACCGTATGCTTGAGATCATTTTCCATGGGATGAAAAAGCTTCAGAAAGCAGAAGAAAAAGTATTTTCAAATTTTGTTCCTACGAAATTCCTGCCACAATTGACAATATTTTGTGAATTTTATCCAAAAGATTTGTGTAGAATGAATTATGAAAGCTTAGATCCGAATGACTGTACTTTTACGGTTCATTTTCGTAACTCCAAACTGTGAAAAACTTGTTAAAAGTCTCAATAAACATCATACAGTTTGGCATACTTGTAATTCTCTTCTGTTCACTGTTTGGCAATATTGCGAAAAAATCTTTGTTCTAAATTTCTAAAGGTTACGAGTATTTTTGGATTGAATGTAAGTGATCTCAAGGGGCTGCATGTACTCGTGTACTGTGTGAGAAGAAACTCTTCCGTAACGCGCTAGCTATTTACTGAAGCAGTTTACTGATTTGTACCAATGATTACGTACAGAAATTACCAAATTATATTATCAGACACGAAGGTAATTAAGCATAACGTTCATTGCGCCGGTACACGTGTTTTGAAACACTTTTACACCCAAAGGGCAGCTCAAGCCTTTTGCACTATTCAAATGGCTGTTTGTCATTACACTCATTACCAAACTATTGCTTTCACTTGCCGTGGTGAAATCGAATATTATGTTTATTGAAATGGTCCATTCCGCAAGGTGCATTCGCAAAACCTCTTTACGCCGATGTACTGGTATGTATATTATACTCGTTTCGGATTACATGGGAAGTGAATTAATCGGTATAGGAAATCTTACGTACATATATCGCACATATACCTGTCTAAAATCACGCTACGTTACAAATTTTATCGCATATTCGGTATATTTTACGGCCGAATTCGATTGGTTGATTAATCGCGGTTTCAATAATAAACTAAGTAGCGTGCTGAAACGTCATGCGGGAATTGAAGTTTTAAATTATATACGAGACTCCATTTTCATGTCAGGAATTCATTTCAAGTCTGTCACAATTACAGTTATCACCATTCTATCTTCTAGTAATCTGAAATGAGGTTGAAAACTACGTATTACGAGAGTTAAAAAAAAAATAGTGAGACCTAGTACCCTCGTTCACTCATTTGCATCGAGGAAGTTTCAGTCGATTCGGCTGAAATTATGTTCAGTAATTGGTGCGTTACATTTTAGAATCGTTTAGATTTTTCGAACAACTAATTACATAAACATAAATCAATTTAATTTGGAATTTTACAACCATCTGGACGAAAAATTCGTTTCGTTAAAAGATCCTGAATCATTCAAATATAACTTTGTACGGACGTAAATGTTGTTACCATACACAGGATACTTTTCAACTTAGCAAATTAAAACTAAATTGCTCGATTAAAATAAATTAGATTCGAACAACATTATGCAAATGGAATTCAGTAAGTTAGATAATGATTTCTCGTAAAATTCCTACTTTGTATCGATAGTCTCTTCCCGTCACCTCATGATCATAGCAGTGAAGCTACATCGCGTGGTGAAATTTTGTTCACGTTACGATTTTATCGTGGGCCTATAAAGCACCGAGTCTGTAGAGAAAGATACCCACACGAACATGGCGCGGAGTGCATCGTGCACACCGTAGCGATCAGAGTGCACATCTTTAATGGTCCCAATCATGGCGAGCGCGCTGCGCGGGGGCCCTAATTTTCCCGCGTAAATCCCTCGTAATGCGTGACGTCATCGTACATCAGAGCCTCGCGCGCTGATTGGGTGCGAAAATTGGGCCCCGCCAATTACCGAGTGACCCTCAAGCGATTTATGGGGTCAGTCATAACTCACGGGATAACCCGGCTCCGACAAGCCTCTTCTGCAGCTCACCCTCGTCTTCGCTCAGCAGATCCTGCATAGGCATTCGAGGTGCAATAGTGCAGCCTTTCAAAAAGCGTATGAGGAAGAAGAGCGTGAACAACGTATTTCTGCAAGACGAAACGACGATCATTGATAGATGGTCTCTTCTACTGGCCTTTTTTTCACGACCTTTATGATCAATAACAACCAAGCTGCTGTACTGACGCCAGTAAGTCGACTCAAAAGAACGCTAAAAGAAATTTGAAAATTTAGCGAGTGTTTGTAAATATTGAAAAATAGTTCGCCTCGAATCACTTCCAGTGTTAACGAACTCCGCACCAAAGGCTCGTGCTACTATTTTCTACCTTTGCATTACACTTTGGTCTATCATTTGATGGTCGGTACTGCCCAGTCTAGTCCTCAAGAGTCGGCATCGTGTCGTTCAACTTGGGCTCTGTAATATTGGCGGTATGAATTTCACGCGATGATCCTGCGGTTGTTTCTGTTGTGGCGTAAACCATCAACCTAATAAGATATCTTATCCTCATCCTCAGTCCTCGTCTCCTCCCGGTCAACATCACGATCCATCCAGCTGTTCGCGGTCGCTTCTCAAGTCGATCATCATCGCCCTCATTGCGATGTTCAGTTCCATCATTAGCGCAGCATGACGCGAATTGACAATAGTGCGATCTACTTATCCAAGCCACTACACCTCACCTCTTCTTTCTCATGGCTAATCGCCCTCTCAGGCTGTCATACAACCTTTAGCATGACCATGGCCTGGACGGATTGATTAATGTACAAGTACCAAGTTCATTCCGTCCAATGTCCGTTTTGCATTGCGGAAAGTCATCGTGAATGAATCAAACGTGCCAAAGAATGTCATCTATTTCCTGTTCGCACGTGGACGTACAGTTGTTTTTCTCCACACACGTCTCAGAACTAATCGTCACGGTGATGTAGGGTAGATACATCATTCGTTGTCACTGTAGCATTTTTGACCTTTATCAAATGACGCACTCATCAATTCGTCCACGAATCTCTTTAATTAATCGATGTACGACTAAAATCTGACGCTGAGAAAGTCCTGGGCGTATAAATTGACAGCCTTCAGTACAATTTATTATTTGAAAATCAGTATTTTTTACATCAAAGCATTTCTGTCACATTTGCGGTCATCACATCAGCTCACACACAACACACTTATAGCCACAATTTTTTCTGAGGTGACCAATAACGGCATATTTGTCCTATGTATAGGAGAATGAGTGCCTTATGCTCGGACACCTTGCGGCTTGGCTTAGCGACGCGCCTAACCAATCCGAAGACAAGATCTGACCCTAAGCTGGACACTTTGGCGGTCCGCATGGCCAAGCCTTAACTACCTCCTGGACAAAAAAGCCTACGCAGCTTCCGGCGCACCCCGTCAATTGTCGGGAGCAAAAATTCAGGTACGAAAGAAGGGAAGTGAAGGACCCGGGGCTCTTTAACACGTCGTCGCGGCCCTCCAGGCGGTGGGAGGGGTGCGGAGGAGTGTGCAGCTCTAGCGCTTGGTAAGTATGGAATTTTTGCAGTTGGTACGAGTCCGCAGGTTGCGCGGCGAGGATTGCGCGTGATGATCGGCGGCAAGGCGCACGGGCCGCTTCGTTGAGCTCGGTGACCGACCACCAGCATCCCACCATCGCCGTCGCCCGTTCGTCGGTGCATCGCGCTGCAGCGCATGGCGTCCCCGTGTGGGCGAAGAGGTCACGGGTCGCAGACACAACGCAGAGGTTCTCAGCCCGGTATCCGCAGACGCCCTTGCAGCCATATCGATTCTCGTAAGGTCAAATTTCTATTATCAAGGTCGATTTTTGCACCCTGCATCGTAGTTCCTGCTTCGAACATTTCGGACATCGATTCTTTTGCTGCGATTTTTGTCGAAATATTCATTGCTAAGCGAACACAACCTTCGCTTGCTTCGATGGCATGAAGAGTTCCGCGCTACATTGTCAGATCGCATGCCACGTTGAACAACTTCCAGCACTTGCCGCTGTGTGGCGCCACGTATCTTTGCTTTCTCGTGATGAAAATTAGTTCTTGCGTTACGTATATTCAACCACATACTTGACACTGCGATAACGCGAGCTGTAACTTGGGCTCAGCGTCGTGGATATTCGGCATTTTCTTCGACTGTTTGGATTCGTTTTACTCGTTAAAAAGGACCCCGTTTATTTGCGAAAACATTTCGTGGTTGCGAAAATTTATTATTTAGAAATTGACCGATTCCTCCATCGAGCCGATAGTGAAATTTTTTGGACGTTGGAATTCGATGATACGTTGCTTGCGTGAAAAACGCTCTTGTTAACATGTTGCAATGAATATATTCAGCTCTTTAAGAGAAAAATCTAGTTCCCTCGTCAAATCCTTTCTCTCGGTTAACGCGTAGGAATATTTTGAGTACCTGTTCACGTCGTTGAAGAAGAGGGAAAGGCTTGGCGTGGTGGCGGCCGGTGGATAGTGCAAGAGGGCATGTTGCCGAGGTGAAGCCTTGGGTATGTGTGTATATTTTTTATGTTATTTTTCTAAACTCGAGTCTGCCAAGTGTGTGCGAGATGTCGACCCTCCAGCTGGCTGAGCTTGTACATACATCCATATACTTGCCGGAGAGAGATTCTAGCCGATTTGAAATTTTCTGTACCGCAACTGCGAAAGCGTATATGTATGATACCCAGGCCTGTCATAGGCGTGTCTTATAGAAAACCTACCTGAGCTACGTTCGGTTTAAAGTTGAAGACTTGTACGTCATTCTTCAGAGCACTCGAGTAGGTAAGATCATAGCTTTCTCTCCTACTCTTAAATATCCAACCCTCTTCTGTCTACGCTTCCACGCCTGCACGTCAATTTCTTATGTGTAACCTATTTGTTGCACCAACTTTCGTATTTACTTCAACACCGCTCATCACGTCCGATTACAGTAGGGTACTGTTACTTCCCATGCAGATTCAGAATACGTGCTGACATTACAGAAGTGTGCTGAAATTGAATTTTTATCCGAAGGTGATGAAAGAAGAAAACTTGTGCAAAAATAATCTATTCGTGCAATTTCCTAGACAAAAAAAAAATCATATCCGATCAGGCTTAACGGATTGGGAAATCATAGCGGACTTTGTCTGTTAGTTTGAAAAATTATACAAAGTACTTTCACGCCGAGTGAAACAGTTCGGTATCTTTTTCCGAAAGCTGTAACTAAACTCGATCGGTCTTGACAATAAATTCACTCTCTATTTTTTTTTTTTTCTCCTCAAGTTATTTACCCATGAAGTTCATCGCGGGTATCCAGAAAGGATGCAGCGTAGCATCAGCAGAGCTTAAGAAGATGGGATGGTAGAGGGACATTTGTACCGGTCAGGCGACAATGCGCGCACAATTTGTCGGCGCGGTGACAACGCCTGGCTTGTGGGCCGCGAAGGTCCAAGATTATAAACTTTCCTCGGGAGTGCCGAGGTGAAGTACTGCGGGACCTGAGGGCTGAAGAGGTGGGAGAAGAAGAGCCGCAGATGTTTCGCAAATTTTTGTTCCTCCCCGTCCAACCGAAGATCCGACAGTGCGGTTTTAATTGATTTGGGTCGGGTGAAAGAAAAACGTCAACAGAACCTGGCCGAGAGTTGTTCTCGAAGTACGTGCACTCCGTCTCTTCGCTTGATTGAATACCGCCTGAGCCGCTTCCTCGCAGCTACATAACGTAATCACCTATGCACCTGCGGTAAGTCACAGCTCGTTTTAGATCAGTGAAGATAGGGATGGAAATTTTGACGCATTTATGCATGAGATGAGGGAAGAGAGGCCAGCCAGCCTTCCCCGAGGATCACCAGATACGATCTACTTTACCGGAGTGTTACCTTTCTGAGAGGCGACAGTTATCTCGATTTCTCGCTGCTACCTACCTTTGCCAAAAATTTCAACCCTGTTTCGTATAATTCTTCAATTTGTACCCTTCACGGATGAAGAACAGGACACGTTATCGGGCCTCTTCAAGTTTTGTATAAGGTCAAGACCCAGAGGAAACTAAAATTTCCGGTGATTTTTGAAAAATCTTAACTTTACTTCTTCTCCGTAACATGAGCAAATTCAGGTAACTTCAACTTGTGACTTAATTAAAATGATATCAAGCAATTGCAAGAAACAATTTGATTTCAGCAAATTCAACCTGTCACTTCAATTTCCGGGACTTCAGACTATTTTTACATGATTTCACATGACCTTGAGCAGCTTCTGAAAGTTTTACGTAAATACCTAAGTGATTCCAATGACAAACCTTCGATCAAGTCATCCTAACCTTAGATGTGGTCAATCTCTTTTGGAATGACAGTATCCCATATCATTTTACACATTATACCACACTAACCCCTTAATTTCGGGGGTTGGACCGCATGATCCACGTTGATCGAAGAAGCTCTCTGCGGGTAGCTGGACGTTCAGGTAGCGCAAAAGCAGTTACACTGATTGCCATGTTCGCAAAGTCGAAGTCCAGGAGGGTACTGTCTGCGTGGGAACTCACGAGGGCCATCAGCACTCCACTGCACTTCACTCTTCCCTGTGCAGCGATCAGGAGAGTGTAGGACCATGCACGTACCGCGATGCAGAGGCAGGTAAGAGAAGGAAGGAAAGAAGGCCGGTCGACCCTGCCCCGGAGATCTCGCGGCATATCGCGAGCAGCCCAAGAGGCGAGATAATTCTTCGCCGGCTCATCACTCGCGAATTAGCCCAGCTTCCAGTATAACAGAACCAAGGTGCCTACCGGCTCTCTGTGCCGCCTCACTCCATCTCGAGCAAATCGACCAACTCCCTGATGAGAGTTTATAGCCCACTGCAGAGTGCGGAAGCTCACCACGCTCCTTATTCCGTCTTGACGCCATCTGACCACTGCAGCCACTTTGTATTCTTAATCTTGCACCTGTTCGGTACCAGAAACATGCATCCAAGCTTGCGTCTTGGTCTGAAAACGAACCAAGGCCAGGAGAAGCTTCACAGTAAGTTTTCTGATTAGAAATCAGGAGAGTACGGTACTTGAGTACCTGATGCGGTACAAGTTTGGATGCTATACATTGCTACGAAACGTTTTATCCCGGTTATTTATTTATTGTTTTTCATCATTCCATAGATGAGCTCTGGATTCTACGGCTACTTGGTGACTTCCAATTGATCACCGGCATCCGATGATTCAGAATACGATGAGAATTCCATAAACTTGCGACTGTTGGATTGAGGGCACCTTTTTCCCGGATGAATCACGTAAGTACCCGCCCATGTCGATGCTGCCTGGCTGTCCGATTACGGGAAGCCTGGTGACTATCCCGAGTGTGGGGTGATTAGAGGGCTCAGTGGTTTCCTACACGGAACGGCGTGGCGCAAGTAGTAATATTTCGCATGCTCACGATCGGTGTAGGGATACGGAGAAGGCAGCCCACCCTGGCCGTGGGTGGACGAGACTAGCCTTCTCTTAGGTTTCTCTCTCAGACTTCTGGTAGGCAGAAAATAATTACTTGTTTTACACCCGATCGGTGCTGCAGATTATTGGCTGATAATTACGGCACCATTACGGGAATACATTACGTGACGTAATGGTGAACAGTTTATTACACGTCTGCACGAGGGCCAGAAGTCATCGGGACATCTCAAGAGTTGGTCAACTGGAGCCATCGAGATTTTTGTCCTCATTTGCCTTTACACATTTTTTTATCCCGTCGTACGAACGGCAAGTTGATTAATGATGGCTCGAATTCTCCGTGACACCTGAGTGGATTCCGGGTTTGAGCCGCGGTGATTCTTCAATACTTCAATCAAGAGGAGTTGAAGCGTAGGCACCTTATTTTCGGAGGTAAGGAAGCTTGGTGAGGACGGTGACCGGGTTGCCGGAAGTTTATCGTAAAATACGGTATCTTTGAAGGAGTGAGAAGAGAAGTATTTTCGTGTTGCCGATTTTTATTGCCTGCAAGCGCACGTTGTGTGTAAGCTGTGACTGCAAGGGTGGCGGCATCGTCCTTTGGAGAAGAGCAGGTAGTTGCTAAAGGTTCTTTTTTCTGGGTTTTGGACGTATTTGAAGAGCTGCGCGGTTATTGTTCTTCCAATCCTGTTTTTTTTTTCACCTGTTATTGCGGCAGTTTTCTCAATACCAAGGTGCAGCTTTCCACGGGGATTGGGGTACGGGAATGGGAAGTTCTTTTGTTTAGCCGCGAGGTTGAATACGTGCACCGGGCTGAATATTGAACGAAGATATCGGTGTCGATGTACTTATAAGCTCGATGCGGAGTGCGGTGGAAGCGTGAAACTGACGTGGCCGCACGGTGACAGAGAAATTAACAATGGAACGATGCGCAACATCCTGCTGCAATGGTGGAGATAGCGAGTAGTAAGTTACTCCTTCGCATTTCCGATTTCATCCGTGGAATCGCGTATAAACGCTATTTGCATAAATCGTCGTGGGAGGACAATGAAATGGAGGTGAGTGAACGAACTGACAGTGGCAATAAATGTGAAGGTCCTTGCCGACACGTCACTTGAAATGCATCCAGCGTATTGCATAACTACGTCGATACCGACGCCAAAAGGAATGCATCTTTTCGCACGGTAGAAAAAAGCTGACAGTGCGGAAGGGGGAATATTTTTAAAGTATGGTACCTACGACCTTAAGGATGGGGAAAAAATCTGCGACTTAATGGGATGAGCGGAAAATCAGACCAGCAGTGATATGAAGAGGTTCATAGTGCTTGTGGAAACTCGTAAATTTGTGAATCTCAAAGCGATCAATATTACGGCGCGGAATTATAGCTTATCAGATTATTGTGACATTTCAGGGAATTTATGCAGCCTCAATATTTACATGTACGCATCGTTTGTGAAAGCAGCGAAGCATTTTACGAGTGTATGACTCCCGGGTCGTACATAACCCGTTAACACGCGCGTTCAACTTTATTGAGTAAGAAATTACACAGGCAAATTTATAATCAGTTTTATCCTCACTTGTCGTTCTTTTTTCTTTTCTTTCAGGCACAACGCATCCAGCCGTCTATCAACCTGGATGCTGCTGCAGGTAACCAGCGTACAAAATATCCTCTCGTACTTAAATTTGAACAATCTAACAAGCGAGTTGAGCGATAGCAGCATTTATCGAAAGTGAATCTTGAATCATGCACGTACACTTTTTCAGTCGCACCAAGAAATAATTATCATCCGCGAATATACGGGTGAAAGTGGGCGGAAAGATGACACGATATCATATTTTTTATCCACTATTTCGCCAATGAATTTGCAATAATCGATGCCTCTGAATTATTGTACTTCGTGACAGCCCAACCCAGAATAAATAAATCACTCAGGGTTCAAACTATCGTGATAAATTGTTTCGCGCGTAAAAATTTGACATGAAATGT
Organism: Neodiprion fabricii; assembly: GCF_021155785.1. Taxonomy (NCBI): domain Eukaryota; kingdom Metazoa; phylum Arthropoda; class Insecta; order Hymenoptera; family Diprionidae; genus Neodiprion; species Neodiprion fabricii. Next base: position 5,991,573 of record NC_060241.1, on the reverse strand, counting down.
TGAATAGAATATCTCGTGTACATAAATGATGATGGTGAATGGATTGATTTTAATTTTTATCATCGTTCTGGTGTCGAGGTTAATTCCACAATGACGTAAGCGAAATGAGACGAGATGAGAAGAACTCGTTTGAATTTGACGTACCACTGTTTTCTCAATTACGTTTACAAATACAAATCAAAATAGAAATTTCAGCTTAATTTAGCCTCGATTTTTCGTCTCGTTTAAATCAGTTAAAGTCCCATCCTGAACGCGAGACTCTGATTTTTCGATTTTTTTTAAACGAAACTAAATCAGCCGCTAATTTACTTGCATGTTTATTAGCCATCATTAGTGAAAGTGACGGACGATCCGAGTTAGCAGCTCAATCTTCGTTGGGAAGCCGAAAGGACCGGATCTGCGAGATCAAAATTACAGTTGAGAATATATCCGAAATTGAATCTCGGACTTGACTTTCATCAAGATCTCGAATTTGTATATCTGGGATATTATTACTGAGCGATTCGATTTCCGGCTCCCTCGGCACGCGTGATTCGGGACAATGAACGCGGCACCATGTGTATTGGAGAAAATTGAATCGTATGTGGAGAACCGGAGAAAGAGAGAGAAAGAGACAAATTTCGTAAGCCATACCGAGAGCGACTCTCGAGCGAGTATCCCAAGTATACCTTGTGTATAATTCGTAACGAGAGCTGCTCTCTTGCCCGGGCTGAAATATATTCGTCTGGCTTCAGCCTGTACCAGCAGCTACGCCCACATCGTTGAGGTCTCCTAACAAGGGACAATGTGTAACAGTTTCTTTACGGCATGGCCATGTAAAATTACGGATTAGTCATCTCGTCAGTCAGTCTGGAGTGACAAAAAACGAGAGAAATTTATATCGCGCTGAGTTTTCTTTCTTTTATCTGACATCCGACCTTCGTTCGTACGCCCAGTTCAATTATTCTACGGGACGAAATTGTCCTTGGATTAGAAACGGTGCAAGGACAATTTGTGCGAGAGTGGAAAAAATCGTGGAGATTGAAAGGACAGTTTTGCGAGATTGGACTTTTTTCAAAACGATAAAACCGTCTTCGCTATATCTTTTTTCTTTTCAATCAATTGCTCCAGTTTTACTCTACAATACGCATCAATCACGTAACCTTGTTTCTCGATATAGCATTTGAGATTTCAGAAATTGATATATTTCAGATGAGAAAATTTTTTGAGAATAATTTTTATTTCAAGATTTTGGTGATTTCACAAACACTTTGATAATGAGAGAAGAAAATCATGCAGATCTGAGTTCAAGGTAGCATTAGTTTTAGATCCGAAACAATCAGAAACAAAAAACGCGTTCACTACGTGAATTGAACATTTTTGTTCTGAACCTGTGATGGATTTTTTTTTTTTGATCGCTTTGAAAACACTGAAGGCATGTATACACAAAAAATTTCAGTAATATTCTCCTATTTTGATAAAAAGTGTGCTTAAGTCGTTTAAAAAATTCTTGGGCCAGGTTGCAGTAAAAATTTGAAATCGTTTTCTCTGCGAAAAAATAAACAGATATGCAAATGCTCTTTACGACAGCTCTCTTTTTATTGCTTATTTTAAAATACAGAATTCCAAGATACATCGATAGATAACAGTGTAAAGTGGCTATCGCAAACCGTGATTAAAATCGTTGTATTTTTAGTTTTAAAAATTGATACGATAAGACAATAACAATTTGAATATCAACGAGAGCTTTCTCCGCCAAGTCTCAGTCTCAATATAATAGACGACTCGAAGACGGAGTCAAAGCACAACCAAACAGTGAGTCATCAATAACTCCGTTGGATAGTTGAGCAAAATTGACTGGCCATAGGCGTCAGGTATAAGATATCGGGTGCCCGTTATGGCGAGCTTAATTTATACCAAGCCCACAACTTCCCCTTTGGTATTCGAACTTTGGAATTTGGGACTCGGGGGTCGGCTGTTGAGGTTAACGGGGGTAACTCAATTTGTTGTTACAAATGACGATAATATGATAATGCGAGCGATCCACGGGCGCATCCTTCGTTCCTTAACTGCCCGCCACCCCCCGCCTGGCAACTGTCATTTGTTCACGTCCGTCAATACGTCTGTTACAGTGATAGGTGAGCCGGACGGTCGTGCGAAGATCGAGAGGTGTACAAGGTACTGGGCACATTTTTTTAGAGAGTTTGAAAAGTGGCCACGGCGACTCGACTGCTCTGCATCACCGACGCGGTTTCTTGACGCGGGCACCGATTGCATGTCAAATTTTTGTTAAGCACCTGTGGGCCCCGTTCCATGGTAGCAATTAAGTCACAACCAATTTTCAACCTACGGTTACACGCCGAGTGTTACACCTGACGCCCGTCGAGTGTTGAGAAATTATTAAAATAACCCGAGTGTAATGCGCGCGCGCGGAGAATCTTCGATAGAATCCTTTGTAATTACACGTGGACACAAGTGTAACGTCAAACGTTTCAAACTTCGGTCAAACGGACGATTAATCACTCGCTTAATTAGATTATAAGACACCTGGTTTTTCGTACAGATATTTACACCTCAAGCCGGAGTCGATCATGTTGGAACTCATCTGTAGACACATTTGGCGAACGGTCTTGAAGACATTTCATTTCAATCAATGAAAAGAAATTCATCGACAATTTCACTTGCCGTTGGTAGTCAAAATTTTTGTGACTTCCACCCGATTCGTGATGTCGTTGATGTCATTATCTCAGAATCGTTGTGGATACATCGTTCGCTACGATAACGAGAGATGGAATAATTGATTAATAAACTCTTTCGAAGTGAGTTGATAGTTTCGCGTTGAAGAATTGAATTCCTGTTCGATGAAAAAAAAATGAGCAGAATCACAAGATGCGTTTGAAAGATGACAGCAGAGCCATGAACCCTCGGCACCCTCTTATAACCGGGTTAAAAACAGCGTCGACCTCACACGCGAGATAACCATTCATCAAATTTGGAATCGCCGTATATCGTCTGGAGGATCGGGCGCACCTCTGAGCTCTCGATATAAAAATCTCATTTCCAATCATTACTGTAGTGGTACGGTTTCCCCGTCTCCTCCGGGATACCATAAATAATATAAATCGCCGTCGGGGTCTATTTATTTTCAAACTAATTTGTTACAATCACGCGCCTGCCGACTGGTCTCTGAATATTACAGAGCTTCGAGGATGGACGGACGGGATATCTCTCGGCAGACGTGGCTACAGACGCAATCGGGTATTTGTCAAACCGAATCTAACGCGTCTAAGCATCACCTTGGCTCCGCTGTCAATTCTCCTAACTGCCGTGCAGATGCTCACAGCGTCGATAATGTATTCCAGCTCAACGCTCGGCGATGAGGCCGCGAGTACTTCGTATACCGCACTTAATTGCTTTCAGCGAAGAGAAAGACGAGAACTAAAAGAGATAGAAAAAGCAATACATTCAGCTTGTATAACGATTATACAATCTTCAGAAAATCACTGCGCGGCCTTTGCTCGATACCACCGAATGAACTCCGAACGAGGCAATCCACCTACTACATCCGAACGACCGTCAATTTCACACCAATGATTCGAACGATCTTGAGCAGTTCGACTGGAAAGGATTTGTCGGTTTAATCTCATCACCGAGCAGGCACCGTGCGCCGGAAGAACCGACGATCAGATCCTTGATCGAGACAAGAGGATCATATCCAATGGAATTGGTCCAGCACTGGATCCTCTCTCTATCTCTTTCTCTTTTTCTCTCGGTAATAAAGTTGTCAGGGTATCATGATGACGTCGCTGGGCTTGCAGTCCCTGGTGACGTCTACACCCTGAGCCCTCGAGCATTTTAGAATAAATGGACAGCTGGCAGTGCGGGCCGAGTAAAAGCGGAAGCGCATTTATGGCACCATCCCGGTTTACGACACTCCATTTAGACGCGCATGCCCTTTCCCTTCTCGACGCTGCCTCCACTCGCGATCGGTGTCTCTGGATCTTCCTTTTCTTTCGTATGGTGAGGAGAGGTTAATCACTCCTCTTGTCCGACGCACAGGGTATTCCAAGTCCCGCGATCTATCCTCCGAGTCGACTGTGGAATGATCTGAAACACGTGGAACGTAATTAAGTCCCAATATCGAGTCCTCTGTAATCTCATCTGGACTTACGAACTTCTTTTAATTCTCGAAAGTTCCGCACTATTGTACGAATTACATCAAGTTCTATAAAGTCCCTTAAATTCCAACTCCAAAATCTCATGGAATCCGGTGAAATTGTAAAAGTTTAAAAGTATTTTTCACTCAATTTTCGTATAAGTTCGTTAATCTACAGTACCATGTTCTCCACAGTCTGATCAACAGATACGCTGCTCTGTAAATTGAAACACCAAGACACTAATTCGTCATCGCGAATGACGATCGAATGATTGAAATGGTTCGATCCAACGAATATTTTCGAACATCTGTGAACTCTGGCAGGTATTCGTGAAGACGGTATTATACTTGGTAAAAATCTTTCAGGGAGGGGGCTGAGAGAACAAGCATCTTGTACATAGGGAGGGGGCCGGGCGAGATCGTTAGAAACAATCGATAAATCGATCAATCAATCGATCGGTGCTCGAGCAGTTATCAATCACGGCGGTGACGTCACCGCCGAAAGAACCCGGAGGCATCGTGTAACGCGTACACGCGCTGAAATACATGCGGACATGTAGCTCGTGTATCTCTTATTCGTATTCTTTAATCACGTACAAAACTTTTGTTGCAATGACGGAGGCACGAGATAAGCAGCCCACAATCCATGCCGCAGATCCCAAGATGTTGTTACTCACACCGAATATGTATAGGTACCCATTCGTGATCCAATATGTAAGTCACGAGTGGGCGGCGGTTTACAGATTCAACACGCTCCGCTTGTTCCGTGAAATCTACACCCGTTTTTTTAACCCTTATATGACACGTGGTTGGTTTCATGTTTTTTTTTTATCCTCGTGATCACACTTGAAATTAGGAAAAAAGTGTTTTACTGATTTAGAAACTGTTAATTAATTTGTATTCAACTTTTGAACGTAACTTTATTATGCAATACATTGTTTGTGTATTACTTAGGTGTGTTCTGGAATTTTCGAAAAAATTTAGGCTTTATATTTATGGCTAAATAGAAAAAAGATTTTAGTAGTTTATCGCAATGATGATTTAGTCAGTTTTTGACCCGCCAAGTTCCATTGCTAATTTTATGAAATATTTATGAAACTGAGGTATTAGTTCTGACTGAAGAATAAAATTTGATGCAGACCCCAACCGTGTAGTAGGAATTGAAATCAGTAGATTTATAACCTCATGACTAATTAGTAAGCATTGTTTTTTAGTCGATCAAGTTATTCAAAGATCAAGTTTGAGCTTCGATCATAATTTCCTATGACGATAGAATTGAAGCTTAACTTTTTATTTTACAATAGAAATTTTCTAGAACTGCTGATTTGCATGAGACATGGAAAGCAAATCGTTTTGGAAACCAAAGGATCGAGTGATGAACCTCTTCAATATTTTCAGTCCCTGATCTCTATGGGATAACGTAAAATTTGCAAGGCACGGGGGAGGAAAAGGAACCTAAAGTTCGTTTCACCAGTGAGGTAGACGATCCCTTTACGTCTGGTTTTGTATCGTGGTCGCGTCGACGCGCGAAGACACCCGGACACCCGGGAACCCCGCCGTGAAATTCGCTCCAGTGCGAGATATCGATATCGCGTACGGACGCCCGGGGGGTCAAGTTCGAACCGCGTGCGTGTCGGGCCTTGCCTAAGCTCGAGGACCACTGACTGAGCACAATTAGGGCTCTGCGCCGAACAAATTCATCTTCGTTGGTTACGCGCGCAGACCGATATCCCGTTATCAATCATCCGGCATCCCGATCATCCAGCCCAGTGCGGAGTGGGCGAGGGAGTGAAACTGGCAAGGTTATCGGCTCTCCCGGATTGGACACCACTCCAAGAATCGAGTCTTGAACTTTGAGGGGAAATAATTGGTGTGATTCGGTAAAAATTACAAGCTTTCAAAATTTCGACATTTGCAAAGCTTCTGAAAGCTTGATGGTCAAAAATCTTTTTAGTAGTTGAGAATAGTGATGATTACCAGAACCAGAATTCTACGATGCTTTAGGGAACTTGGAAACTAGTAAACTTTGCAAACATTGAAAACCGAAAGCCTTTTTAATACTGGAAAACAGCGAAGCTTTTGACAAGCTGAAAGCTGCTAGGCTTACGAAAACTTGAAAATTACAAAGCTTATGAGAAATTGAACACTGTGTACCATACCGAACCTCGAAAGCTACAAAACTTTTGAAAACTAGAAAACTATATAGCTTTTGAAAGCCTGAGAACTGCCAAGTTATTGAAAATTTGAATACCACAAGGCTATTCAGACATTTTTAAACAATAAACGCAACGAGACAATGTTATAGAATTCTTTACATCATGAGGTGTAAAATTGATGCCGATTGATAATATTCCTCGCTATTTTGTCTCCGTTTCCATTTCCTTGTTTTTCGTATAATTTGGACTGTCGACTTTCTGATCTTCTGGGCCGTCACGTCGAGCCCGTCACTTCAAATTGTCTTAGGAGCAAAATAACAACCTGCGATTCTTTCGTGCAAGTTTCGCAATATTCAACAAAGCACTGTTATCAAAATATACTTTTAGTACTCTTCCATCCGGTAATCCAACTCACTTCACTCGATGCATCGATCGGAGAAGCAAATCTCTCCGTAACGTGGCCTTAAGATTCCGAAGTGAAGCACAGGTTGGCAAAAAATGCCGTGTCCATCGGCGTCTAATCTGTCCTGTTGGATGGAGAAGAGTTAGGTGTGTAATTTATTCATCGTCACCGTTACCAGCTCCGCTTGTTGCGTGATTAACTGCAGAGACACGCGTGGTGCATGGATGCGGCATCTCGTCGGTTGCAGTTGTGGCGTATCTATCTATATGCATGTTATATGCGCGAAGAATATCGTACGAATTGAAGACGGTAATTGGTCGCGCACTGCACACCGTATAACCGCACACACCTGGATCCACGTATCGCAAATATGTACATCTAAAGCGGCTTGCCTAACCCTTCGCGCCTGCTGCGGAACAGAGACAAGCATTGCCAAGAAGTTCATATAAGCCGGCGCGCCTGGGAGAGTGATATTTCTATCTCTGGCCATAAGATACGACGTGATAATAATCCGCTGTGGCATTCAGAAATTGATGGTTGGAGAAAACGGGATTTGTTATGCGCCTCGCGTTATAACACTGTATAAAATGCTAGTCCGATACCAACGCCGGTAGGTTCACACTTTGCAGCCTCTTCGTTACTCGCAGTCTTCCGTATTCAGTCTTGTTTCACATTGCGATTGACGTGATTTTTTCTCAGGCAAAATGTGTCCACATACAATAGTAGCAATACAAGGCCAGGGTTTGAGTCTGGGTAAGATGTCGGTAAGTGTCGGTAATAGGAATCGTTATGCAGAACCGGCTTTGTATGACTACTCATTGTCCGTCAATTCTCTTGACGTTATTCATGGCTTTTGATTTTCGTCGAAATATCATATACAGCTAATCAAAAGTCATCAGTAACATACCGATCGATTGGTTTAGTCCAGAACTTGATTTTATAATTAACAACAACAATTATAACGAACAACTCGACGATTTTTTATAAGTGAATATATCAGAAGATCTCAAAAATTTCAAAAGCTCTTTTTAAACTTTTCGACAGATGTCAGGAGTTTCTTGAACAGTTTCAACTGATTTTAAAATATTCCAAAACGATACACAAGATTTCAGACACTTGCGAATATGTTCCAGAGGTTTGACAAGATGAGCTTAATTCCAGAACTGAACATTACTTCAGGGGGTGATTGGAAAAGATTCGCAAACTTGTAAGAAATATGACATTCACTTATTACTTTTCAATTGACTCTCTCAGTTTTCTTTTTTTTTTTTAAATGCTTCACATAATTTTAATCATTTTCTAAAATTTATCCGAATTTATGAGCTTGCAAAAGTTTGTAGAAAATTTGTTATACATTGTTAAAAAGTATTTCAAGTCGAGTGTTCCAGCATCCAAATTCGTGAGACTTGGAACAGATTGCACACCACAGAGTGTGGGAGGGGTTCAGGTAAAATCTTGTCGGCCTACAAGGGCCTGAATTACAGAGCTCAGGGATCCGCTCCGGTAGCCAGTCTAATTTTGGTCTCTTTTTCATATGTTTTTTCTTAGTCTCGTCTTTGTTTTTCTCAACTTCGAAAGGCTCCAGCTACCGTAAAGGACTCACAACTTTTGCGTCGGGATTTTTGCGAGTAGAATAGAAAACAAAACACACCAAAGAAAAAAAAAACGTTTCTTCTCTTCAGAAACTGATAGATCGTAATTATTTTTTTTTTTTTCTCTCTAAAGACTAATCGGAACCCTGAGTAAGTAAGGGAGAAATAGAAACGAACGAGGTCTCACTCTGCAGTACGAATTGCGAACGCCCATCACGTAGGTACTCAAACCATGGAGCTGTGCAGCTACACCGGCGCCTTTCTATTCATAATCTCTGTACACCTCTCTGCATAGTGCGAGCATAGTTTTGATTATTGATTGTAGTCCGAAGACCGAGAAATATAATACCAACATATGATCGTGACTGAGGGACGCCGGGGGGAGGAGTACGCATAATAATGCACCCACAATGCATCGCGGCGATACTTCAAAGCTGCATAGCGAGAACGTGAGCGGACGACTCGGCAATGGCGCCCATCCTGTGGGCTCGACGTGGCGGGAAAATCATCGCCAATGGTGGTCGCAATTTTTTCGCTAACTGATTTCCAGATTTCTAGACTTTTCTTTCTCGATTCTCTGTCAATGCAGTCTTGAAAAAAAAAAAAAAAAAAAAAAAACGGTAACGCTACGTCTAAAGATTCTGGTAGAATGAAACAATTACAAACGCAATTTGATACATGTGTTTTTGATTTTTTAAAAACTTTATCGACGAATTTCATCTCGTACAGAATTTTATTTTTCATTCCACGATCATTTTTTTACTAAAATTATTCTGAGTAGGGTAGATTAATTCGTTCCTATCAACCGAACAATGAAACATTTCGAGTAAAATATCAGTATAGATTGAAATGGCACAAAAAATAAATAGCAGTTCTTCCTGTCTTCTTATCTTTCAGTTTTTTGCCCTTCTCGCAAACTCATGATGCTTCATTGTTTAGTTTAACTTGTTCCTATTTTTTTTTTATAGCGTGTCCAGTTACTTCGACAAGTGTCTTAGGTGATGAAAAATTATTCCGACTGAATAAAAATTCAATACGTCCTAATAAATACATATAACGGTATCTGGACAGTTCCTTTGGCAAAAATTATTATGACATGACATATCTCCCGAGTTTGGAATAATGTATTCTAGAGAACCGATGACTCGTAAAACATTTTTTCAAAAAGATAAAAAAAAAAAAAAACAAGAAAAAAACCAAAAAAACAGGCAAAGAAGAGAAAACAAAGTGAAACGAACCAACCGCATACAGATTTTAATCGTAATAGCGGGTTAAAAATTTCACGAAGAGACCGCCTCGCGGTTCGCCTTAGTCGCGGCGCAGTTCACGGCAGTCGTCTAAAACTAATATCGAACAAAACCGGCAATTGCGGTCACGAACCACTCCCGAGCTACTGGGCACTTAGCCTGATAACTTTGGTCCTACGATCAGAAAAGAAAAGTGCGGGTTCAGAAGTGTGCGGGCGACTGCGTAATTCAGCAAATAACTTGAGGCAATATTTACCCGGCTCTGCAGGGCAGGGAGAAAGAGAGAGGACTAATTTTGAATGCCATTAGTTAGCACACGCCGACGACTGCATCAGCGGTCCGCGAACGAAGAAGCTCGAGGGATATGCTCGAGGAACGGATTGTTATTTCAAGTGTTGTATTTTATTTTCATCATGTTATACCTATATAACCGATTGTTGCGCTCAGCGGCAAAATGCCATCCCGGCGCTTCTGTATTACTATATAACCTCCCTGACTGCGGCAGTAGTCTCTTTTCCTTAGCTCTCTGCACGGTACCCCGCAATATTACAAGCGCATTCGCCAGCTACTGGCGCCAACCAAGTGCAGACAAATTTGATTGAATTTCCTTATAGTGCTCCGCCGCCCCTCCTCTTATTCCTCTTCTCCATCGCCGACAACTACAGTAGCGCAATTCCGATGGATAATTATTACTCATCGTAGATACCTGATAGTGTGCTGCGGAACACTCTTGGCTTATTCAATGTTGTCGGGTGATCGGGCGGAGGTTCACCATCCTCTGATGGAGGCTTGTGGACGACTTCGAGGCGTCGGAGCACATTGCGAAGTAGTCAAATCGCTCAACGTGACTTCAACCAACTTTGCAAAGAAGTTGAATTGCTTAACGTGACGTCAGAAGACTTCAGCCGACTTTGTGAGGAAGCCTAATCGTTTAACGTGACTTCAGAAGACTTCCGCCAACTTTGTGAAGGAATCGAATCGCTTAACGTGACTTCAGAAAACTTCGGTGAACTTTGCGAGGGAGTCTATCGCTCAACGTGACTTCAGAAGACTGCAGCTCACTTTGGGTGAGTTAAAATGATTTAATAATAATTCAGATGTGTACTTTGACGAGATAAGTAGTTAACAATCGAAGAGGCTTTGAACCTCAAGTTAACTTTGCCACGAAATCGCGGCTCTTCAAGTGATCACATGAAACGACTATTCAAATAAGTACCGAATATTCACAATAACTTTACATAAGATGTTGAAGCTCTTGCAGATTTGACGTACAACTGCACGAGTGACTTGATACAATGTTGAGCGAATTTAGGCCACCTTACGTAACTTTGGGAGGCTTCGAGCGACTGGGTGACTTCAGGGTTTCAGCATGGAGAATGAAACGACCGAGAAACGAGATCAAATTCCGGTGCTGAATGAGGTGTGATTTGTAATTGGTGAGATCGGCGAGCTGACTGAGACGTGAGGAATGATTAACTCGGTCTGATTGGACTCAGGATGATCGACGAATGTGTAATTAGAAGTATGGCTAACGAGTATTGTCTTCAATTTGTTAGCGCTGCTGAGAGGCTGCGCTGCGGTGCCGTTCTTCGATATGTGGGCAATTTGACTTTCGCCTCGAGGATGGAGAAAAATCCCCTCAAGGCAGAAAGCGCGTAGGCCGTGTTTTCAGGCCCTTTATATGCATATTACTAACGCCGCCCTACGTGCTTCTGTTGCTGCTGCTGTTGTTCCTGATGTTGCATTTCAGAACCAAAGTCGACAGAAGAACGGCCATCGGTGATCCAGCCGTAGGAACAAAGCCCGGTTTGCTCCATTTACACAACCAGCTCGAACGAAACGCACGCCACTGCTCTCGACGAACATTTATCATTCACAAATCTCCATTGTGTGACTTGGCCGCGCACATTCAGCAGACTTGTATTTCTAACTCTGACACCGACCAGCGTACACCAAACCGGTACAATTCTTTACTCCGCATAACCGTACGGTTAGAAATATGTTACGCCGATCCTATTAATCGCTCGAGGGGGTCTCCGGTCCCGCAAATCTTTCTTCAATCGGCTCTCTTCGCACCATTGGGGTACATAATCTTTTTTTCATTTCGGCAGGCACGGATCTGACTCGTGCTTGGCAACGTGATCGCTCGCATCATCAATCGTCGAATCAGGATGAAAAATTAGGTGCCGCCAACAATGTCGAATGGTCAAAAATCCGAATGGTTGCAATTGACTGTGAAATTTTTTTTACCCAAGGCTGTTCGACGATTTGACACAGAAACTCACGGACGTTTCAACTATTTCGACTATTGACCATCATAGAATTTCATCATTTAGAAATTTAACTATTGAAACATTTTATCACTGAGAAATTTAACCATTTGGGAATTTAACCGTTGAACAACTTGATGATTTAGATATTTGAGCCTTTAAAATTTTCATTATTTACAGTTGGACCATTTAAGAATTTGATCAATTAGAAACTTGAGGATTTAGTAATGTGAACATTTAAGAATTTATATATTTAGAGTTTGACCTTTGAAGAATTTCATCACCGAGGAATTCAACCATTTTGGAAAATTGATCATTGAAGAATTAAACCATTAAGAAACATGATCATTCGCATTCGAGATCCGACTCATCAAACTTCTGAGATTCCACAATCTATGGTCAATATGAATTTTCCACCATTCCCATTTCACTTTCTTATTCAAAAACTTATGACATTTCATCACCACAGCAACAAAAATATATGTTTGAAATTGACTAGCGAACTATGCTGTTCCCCAAGCAGGTGCAATACGCGCATCAGAAGAAGCGTGTTGGGTTGCATAGCTGAAGGCTGAACACCGCAAGTCAGAGAGTCGTCTCTCACACGAAGGTGAAAGTCCATTTGATCCCGAGCGAGCATAGACACAGGCGTTTGAAGTACCGGGTATTTTATAATGCCGACATCTAGATCGTACTGTGCAGGTCTCAACCACTCTGACCTAAGATTTTTCGGAAGCCTCATTTGATCGATTGCCCATTGTTTTACAGCACCGTTTTCGCGATGACTCAACCACTGAATAACCGAGTCACATACGTGCGCACGTCACCGTCTAAATATACGCCATCGACGAATTAGAAGCCGTCATTTTATGTTTCGACGTTCAGGTTGAGCGTTTCGGAGAAATTCTCGCACGGATTGATGTACAAAGAGTTCGATGTTTTGATCGCCGCTAGATGCGGAGAGCAATATTTAAACTTCTTTTAATAACAAGTATTGACGGACTGTTGCTAATTGACTGTGACTCCTTCACGAATACGATTATCCATGGTTGACGAGTCGTACCGCAGCAATTAGAGCTCATGAATACAAATTGACGGTTCATTTTCCTTGTGAATCACATTTAGATCCGTTCAGAATCTGCACCTCTTGATTCAATTGAAAGGGGTTGTACCTACAGATTTATTAGGCAGCCTTAGGTCACTGATCGTAGATTTTTCTTTTGCGGAGAATTCGTCATGGATTTGACGCGATAGTAACGATCTCTACGAATTTCCATTCGTCATAGCGGTCTGGTAAAAAAGGCGGCCAGATATTTGCGGTGAGACTTTTAATTCCTCCGGGATGTAACATTATTCCAGTGTACCTAATTTCACACTGGTACATGCAGCCATCGGCCGTATACTAGATATTTTATTTTAACGACCGATAGAATATTTAATCACGCTAGATGGGAAAACGAATGTGCGTGTAACCTAACTTCGACATATTATGTTTAAATAGATGAAAAAAACAGGTAACTAACTCGAGCTGGCCCGAAGCGTAGGTCGGTTGTTATGACGTCCACACATGTGAGATGATGTGGTTTAGTGGCTTGATTATATTAACGTAGATATGTATATACGAGGAAGAAACCGCAGAGAATTACGTCGAATGAATAATGAAGGAAGCGAATGAGAAGTAATACGGGGAGGGGGATTCTTCGAAACGCGAATTAGCGATTCAACTCTGCTTCAGAAACTAAACTATCTTAGGCTTCTCTCGAATCGTGCGAAACTAAATGAAATTTCCAATTCCACGCTTTGGTTTCTCGCCAATATCTTAGAATATACGTATGTATAATGCTCGGGGAGTCTCGCTCTTCTGCCTTCTTAGAGGAAATCGCGTCACCGCTCGGAATATTTATCCAATAAGCTTTGAGCATCGGCTTCTGGGCTTCTGCACACTTCACGCGCGGTAATTAAATACAGATGTTTTTTCACAACAATTATTATCGCTTTAAAGTGTATTACTGTAATTATACTTTGATAGCTGAATAAGGGGCAGGTTTACAAACTCGAGCGTTCATTTGTGACGTTTGCCTTCAACTGAATTCACGTATTCAGTTTCACAATACTTTGTAAATCCCAATATTCAGGGATTTAAACTTTGAAAAATGCCCAAAAATACGACACAAGTCTTGTGAAAATTAAATTTCAGGAAATTCAACCCATACACCATTTTTTTTTAAAGAATTTTGCAAAATCCTTCTACAAATTGTACGTGGACAACCTGACAATTTTTTAGCCATCACGATTTGCTCTACTAAACTATTTCATGAATGGATTAGTCCAAATACTTGACCAGTGTTAAAGATATGCCAAATTTACTTTCATCACTGAAAATTCTGGATATCAACAAATATTCAACTTTAGAGTTCATTATTTTCAAGTGACACTGTCTACTGATCATGATTGCGCAGCTTGTTTTAATTAAGCCTCAAATTAAGTCGTAAACACTTCTGACAAGCAGTCTTTTATCATAGTAGTTTGCAATCAGTTTGGTTAATACAAATCACGATTGATTTCACGAGTGTTTAAAGTTGCATTTTACATTTCGTAAAAAAAAAACATATGCATGAGTTAAAAATTTGCAAATTTCCGCGGATAGTGAGAAAAATGATTCTCTTATCTTACCCTGTCTTCTCAGATCTCGAATATTTTCAGTCTGTTGAAAGTCCTTGTTCAATAACAACTCCGAAAACGACGTCCTAATCAGCAGATTCATCGTTTCCATACTCGAAGCAGTGAATACGGTTATAAAACCAGTAGTAATAGGGGAAAGGCAGCAGACCCCACTCCCATGAAGAGCGTATGTAAAAATGTATAATACCGCGAGGCGGGCATACGCGATGTATGGAAATTAATGGAGTTGGAAACGGCGTGATTAATCAAGATGGACCAATTTCAGAAGCCGTTGATATGTGGCCAGCGCGATTTGTCAAGGAGACATTGGGTCTCGACGGTGGTCCGTGTAAAACGTCGTACGACGATCGTGTTTTCGGCGCAGCTCTTCCTACCGGAGCACATATAAAGAGCCCTGCGGAAGCTTGTACGATGACAGGAAGATCGATGCGACACTTTTGACCCGGGCGTAAAGAGATTGTAAATGGCGTTTCGTGATCGCTGCCGCACGTCATCGCTCCTTGCACCCATGCCGCGTATTCCCAAGCAGACACCTACGTTCGCACGTTTCTTCTTCCTACGTCGTTTACTTTGCTCCCCTTTTCCTCATCGTCCTTTACAGTGCCTTTCGGCAATGGAGACGGTTTGCTATTTCACCTCCGTGGAGAAACCAGGATTTTTTTCGCGATCGAATGGACTGAGCTGGATGAGAACCGCTGCCAACGTCTTTGAGACATAGACCACTGGACCGTTCTCAAGCACGGAGGCCCCATTACTTGTGTCCACAATGTCGAGATATTAACCTGCTTCACCTGAATGCACGTCCCAACGTCTTCTCCTCTCCTCTCTTCGGTTCTCCGCCGTTTCTTCTCCGGCTATCTCGTAGCTTATGGGTAGGCAGGCACCAACTCGGGCACTCGTCCTGGAATTCTCTCTCGCCAAGTGGCGTTCGAGTGGCTGTTTCCGCGTTTCGGAGCGATCCAACTCCCGGGTGGACTTCTGAATTGACTTTCGACTTTTGCGACTGTTTCGCGTAGGCGTGAATTCGGATGCTGTTCCCTCTTGGGATGGAAAATGTAGTCTCGACGAGGATCAAAGAAATCAGTGCTACTCGTCCAGACTTCGATTTCGAGACCCGTCAACCTCTTGAACATCAAATATGACGAGAGACCTTGAAGAAGATCAATTCACTGACCTCATCACGTACACTCTTCGTTCTGTATTCTTGATTCTTAATGTCAAGTGTTTCGTGTACCGACCAGAAAAGCGTGCGTTTCATCTGCACACTTGACTCGGTGAAACAAGTATCCGCTGTTGTCTCAACATCAAGTCTCTCTTTCATTCGAGCGTATAATTCAACTGTAAGGCATGTGTCTACGATGGTGCGTCGAGTGACTGTACAGATCGTTGCTGATCCGCCACTCCACAACCGATCTGACAATAGCTGCAGCATTGTGTATTATGGCAGGATACACGATATAATGCAGCAGGAGCAGAGCAGCCGGCATATCCTTTGCCCGGGGCGATGGGACGATATATCCGCGTGCTTTCGGATCAGGAGAGAGCGTTCGTTCAACTGTTTTGCTGAGCTTGAGCTGGACCTTGGCAGGAATGCGTGGCGAAATCACGCGTGCAGTCTGCACCGTGACAAATTTAAAAGTCGCAAAGTGTTTCGGGCCAAAATATGCGCCTTCGGCGTCCATCTACATGCTCATACACGTGTCTGCACCTCCACCAGGGTTGTGAAACCCTGAGAAGAACTACTCGAGGGCAATATGAAACCTGGAAATTTTGATTCTCTTCCGTTTCTACTCGTTATTCAAAAATTTTCAGCCATTTCACTATCTGGCTCTTTTGGGTTTTTGGACGCAGAGTTCGAATCCGACTGTCAAACCTCTCAAGCGTATATAATTTCGGTTTCCGGCTATTCAGTTTCCAATCAGAAAGGAACATAGTCTTACTATCGGTAAATTAGGAATCAAGTGTATACTTGACACTCAAACCAAAGTTCGATGCATAGCTTGAGAAAAAAATTACATTTTGAGTCTTGGTTAAACTACTTTTAGCCAGTTCCGAATTGGTTAAACACGTTTTTTTATCACCTGCGAGCAAGGTTTTAGCAAATGAACTGGACCCACATTCCTGACAGTCAAGACTGGATTCGGTGTCTGATTTTTTTTTCACATTAATCTGTGATATTATTCCCAGGTTAAATAATGACGTTTTTGAAATTTTGACGCGTCGATATTTATGTAAAAGTCATCTTGCTTAAAGTCAACGAATAAGCGCAGGCGAAATTATGAATTGCCGATCGAAACGGGGTTCGGTTGGTGTTTAAATAGCTTTACTTAAAACGAAAGCGACAAGTATAAAAATCTGCATGCGGTACATATTGCGGTATACATTATCGAATTACAGGTTCCTCGACACACAAATTTGTCACATGCGACCTTTCACCATCAGAAATCGCGAGGGTGCCCCATAAGATGCGCGGTAACTGCAGCAGGGATAAGGCGTAAACACACCGTATACATAAACCACCAGCGTCGATGCGACGTACAGTCTCGTTTAAAGCACAAGCTTCGATCTCGAGAAGCATGAAAGAAATACTTTGCAATCATTTTTATCGCAATTAGTCAACTCACTATCACTGGTGAGAACGACACGTTCGTGGGACCTTTGACGACGTGTGAAAAAGCGGAAATTTCCGAGATGCCAAAGAGTAGGGATAAGAGAAACGGAAGAATGATGAGAGAAATTTTGTTCTGAGGTAAAGATCCGCAGGATAAGCTGGTAGCTGGACCAGCTATTTACCGAGGAATGGATTTTTAGTGCAGGTTGTACCTGCTGGCGCGGTGTTACATATTAGTGTTAATAATTCATGATTTTACGGCTGCGGACTCGTGAAGTTGGCATTACCTTAGGCCCGGGGCATAACGTAGTACCAACCTACTCACCTCCGCTCGGCAATCGCCGTATGTATACCCGGGCACACGATCATCCGCGCCACCTACAACGCCATAAAATAGTTCTCACGCGGTAACCGGTGTCTAGGAACCATACGCAATTTATTCGATATACGTATAGGACGGGTATTGGCGTCACGATAACAATATTCGATTTCCCTGGCAGTGCCCATATTTGCACCGTAGCGGAATACTCCGCCAATTCGCAAAACTTTTTAGTGTATCGAATAACTCGAGGAGCGATCAAGACGGTTCTGACTGGATACATTTTTAGTGTGATAATATCGGTTTATTTACGGCATCAGGCGGGAAAAATTTGTTGAGCTGCCAATCACGCGTATGAGGCATGCTAAAGAGGTTTTTATATACAATTCGTTATAACGAAGTAATCACGATCAATATACGTATAATGTATTCGTGTAATTAGTGATAAATGAGCGGGTTTGCGAATTAACCTTGATATCGAATTGTGTGTAATACCGATCGATTAACATAAATGCAAGTCACGGACTTAGTTACCGAATCGTAAGTTATAGCCGACGTTGTCAAGTCAAGTGTTTGTCTTGTTTGAAATTATAGGTATCCGTTGCTCTGGCTCACAGACACTATACACGATTATCTGAAGGAAAAAAAATGTCGAAATTTCGACAAAAATTCACGAATTTATAAAGGCGAATCTCGAATGAAGTAGTGGAAAAGCTAGAAAACACGGAAATGCATTGGCCGTTGAGCTGCTAATGCGTAAGGTTGATATTTGATCAAACGAAAAGCCACTTTCCTTAAATAGAAAGTAAAACAATCAGGGACTAGAGGCGCTGGCTGGAAAAACGTTTTCCATTCACTCAAATCACCAGCTGTGTATTCGTCCAGACATAATTCAGACGGCACAATGAAAATAAACCGAAAGGATTTTTAACCCGAGAGCAATACCTTTTGCCCAAGTGAACAAGTCCTTGATCTGTATATAACGGAACCGAAATTTCCTTTTTTCATAAAGAACAATCAAAATAAAAATGAAGTCTGGGTCGTCTTCAGAAAACCGAGTGATTATACTGAATTATGTAAACTTGTCGATTTCCCAATCAAGAAATGATGTTGATCAACAAGATATTGCAGAAACATAGATTCCTTCCTTTTTCAGTTCCAGCCGTCTCAGTAGAGGCTACTAGTTTTGGTCAGTCCATGTTCTCGTTGTAGCTTTTGATCCGGTGATCATTCTTTTCAAGCGTTGTTTGTCCTTCAGTCAAACAAATTTCGTTTGTTCGAAACAGTGTATTGAATAGGTACTAGATGGCATGTATACGACAAGGTGTCGTGGGATCGTATCATGGCGTTAGCAGATGGTAGATAGACGTGGGACACGATGAACCGCGCGCGTAACTTGCATTCCGTTTGACACGTAATTAATTTTAATTGAAAGACGAATATACACAGCGGCTAGAGCGTCGGAGCGTCTATTTTTGCTCTCACGTCTCGAGGCGTTTAGGAAACGACTAACACGCCACGCGCACACGTATCCACATGTGATATTCGCCGGTGGATGGAGACGAATTGCTCCAGTCCTGAAGTGCCGCGTTCGCATAGTTCCCGGAGTTTTTTGCCCCGGCCTAATCCGTCTAATTGTAGTAATTACCGTGACTGGTTGATGTCGTCGAGCGAGATTCCCTCTCTGCTCGCTACTATTGGATCAAGGACTCTCTGCCCACGGTGTGAAACAATCTCCCGCGATTTCGGAGGATCGATAAATCTCCGCGTACGCACCATAACGGCGTTGATAAATTTCCATACGCACTTATCGCTCCATCGCCTGGTCTCAATCGGCACAGTCGCTTCAATATCTCGTGATCTCGAGATCCGAAGAAGAAGAAAACGATCGAGAAGTGCTACCTGTTTGCGTAATCCGCGTGTTATACCTCTCTCTCACCCTGAAGAGGAGAGGAGACACGGCTTTCCCGTGATATACGACCGAAAGACCGTCCGTTTGTTCGTACCCAACTCGCGGGTCCACTGTAAGCCACAATCGTACGGAATAGAGAGTAAAAATTTTCCTCAGCCCGAGACCAACGGCTCTTGGACAGTAATTGTCGATCAGTGCGAGGGAAGAGACGAGAGAGATTAGCTTTGCCATATTTTACCATCTTTTGCCTTTCACTACACCGACAGAAGCACCAACCACCTGTACCACATGTACCTACATGTGCCGCAAAGTCCACCGTTTGCAGGTTCCTCGGACTGCTATACACCGCTTTGCGGATAGACAACAAGGTGGATATTGGAGACGATTGGCTCTTTGCTGCTGACCCTGACCTTAACGTTGAATTATTGATGAAAAAAGTATCATTTCGTTCACTCATAGTCGTCTTTTTACCTAGGTTCTACCGTCATCGTGCTGGCTGGACACGTCGATTTCAGAAGAATGTATTAGTTTCGTGAATTTTACTGGATAACCGGTTGTCGTGGGTACGTTAAACGAGTTTAACTACAAACTGTCCTATTCCGCAGTGGGAAGCTCGCTATTGACTCTAAATTATGAAAACGTTGACGCGTACGAGTACCCAAATGCACTGGAGCGATTCTCTGGATTGCGAATGGAAGTGTATATAACCTGTATAAAACGGTACCTGGAAACCAGGGTGAAATGAATTACTTCGCATCCTAATCCGATCGAGATGCACAACTTCCAACAGGTCAGGTCAACCTCTCGATAAAAAAGAAAAGCTGTCGCGAGTCAGTTCTCATTGCCCTGACTTTCACCGATACCTCGCGTTCTCTCCTTCCGCGATCATTTCGTACGTACGCATGATGTTCTCAATACCACAAGATCAAGGTTCGACGAGGCGGTTCGATATCCACGTCGTAAACCGAACACCGATCAAGATTTTCTTCAACTGCGAAAACACCCAGGTATCTGGCTTTCCGGGATGTCGATGATCGATCGACCGTTCAAGGTCTGAATGAAAATGTAAAGAACTGAAGAAGAATAGTCACGGTGAAAACCAATAGCCTGTGGCTCTTGTCTGATATGTCAAATTGATGAGAAAAAATTTCTCCTATAGATGTGGACAGAATTTTACCGAGGTTGAGTTTTAATTGCTGAACTGTGGTTACTAGATACTGTTATACCGATCGACGGAGAACTGGATGTTCAAGGTATGGTTTCGAAGAACTGGATCATCGGACGATACCCGAAAGTCTTTTCGTTGGATTCCCGGATGGCTAGTCCTCTAGTGGCGCCAGAGCATGAAGATTTTAAGGCCTGTCATTACGGGGGCCATTTGTTACACAAGCAACGGACGACCTCACGTGCTGCGGGGTACCGTGTGTTGCGTTTACACAAAGGTGTGCGACGTGTGGGCGTTCGGGACAAAATGTCTTATTCACCGGAGGGAGGTAAGCATCAATCATCATCCAGTATGACGGAAACCTCGTGATTCGTCGGCACCCATAACGTACACTTTTCCACTCTCACACTCGGGCACAGCTCCTCAAGATCGGCCTAGTCCAGTCCAGTCCTGCATGCCTCGTACCTTTCTCCTCGAGGAGTCGGCACGATGTCCGATCCCCTCGACCCGAGAATATAAGAAATCGTTTTTATTATCATCTCGAAGTTAGGCGAAGAGGCTCCTATTCAAGGTCACCTTATGGCTGATCGGACCCACGTACCGGTCGCTCGGTGCTCCTGCTGGACTGCCACTAAAGCCACAGCGATCCTCCTCGGCCGTTCTAGATGACGATATCGCATGAGAGAAGCGCCCAGCGCGATTCGTCTCGGCTAACGCGCGTGAACCAAACTATTACGTCTTTAATGTGTCTATTTCTCAAGCTAATGTTGCTCCTCGTCGGCTGCATTAAGCCGGAAGGCAGAAGAGTCTCTTGTGACGTCCTATATGGGATGATCGTCCGATCTACGACGCATGGAAGATCCCGATCCCAGCGTTATTCACTCCGATTTCTTCGGTGCACTGACGATTTCATGCCTTTGTAGATTTTCACGGGACTTAATGGACCTTTGAGAGTTGGTTTGAATTTTTGATTCAATTCTTGGTGACTTCTATGTCTTAGATACTAACCTGTTCTTACGATATTCAATTGGGATTCTCCGCGTGCCATGTCGACCAATAATCAATCCCGTATACCGGTGTATATCATTTGGAAAACAAAATGAAAACTGACTCCACGTAGTGAATTTCTCTACCAAATAATGCTTACTATTTTCTACGCGGTGGCTGCACGTGAATTTCAAGACGTCTTCAAATTTCTCGGTTGACTATTTCCGATTCGAATAAAAATTTCTACCGACTATCCTAAAACGTGGTCAGACAAATTAGAAGAACTTGGAAATAATTTGTAACTTCCTGGTGAAGAGTGAAAAATTGTCGGTCGAATGATGTAGAGTAAAACTTTCGAGCTGTTTAGAACGTTGGGAATTAGTTAATTGGATAGGAAAAAGAAGACGAAGAAGAGGAATTAATTACGACGAATAACGTAATTTTTGACAGTTATCGCGGTTAATTCCTCGGATGCACCGTACCGCAGGCACCTTTCACCTTTCGGAGAAACCGAATCGATAAAGAAATTCGTCTAGATCTGTGTTACGTATATCACGGTTGAAATATCGTCCGTTGCTATCATTAGCGTATTTAAATTACATCAATTGAATCTCGAGCTGAGAGGCCGCGGCGAGCCGGCAGACAGACGCGCGATGCGAGGCCGGCTGTGTCGGGCAGTAAAAAATTAATGTACGATATTTTGGCCGATCGGTAAACTAAGTCTGTAGAGTAATTTGGTTGAATTTATTCGATCATAAATTACCATAAATGTGTCTAGTTCCGATTTTAAAGGCAGACGATTATTTTCGTTACAAAAATCGCTGCGAAAAGGAGCCACAAGAAAAAAGGCAACACGCTTCACTCTCACAAACGCGGGTAATACACGCACTGCCTACCTGTGCTGGTGACGCAGCTTCGAGGTCTGGAGCAACGGAGGGTCCGCGTGGATCGAAAGGTCAGTTGCTGGTTCGAGCGATGTTCTACATTTCAACGCTTCTTGCCATTTGAGGTAAACGGATGATTCGTTGCGTAAACCGTTTTGCTGCGAAAAATTATATAAAGTAAAAACCAAGCAACCACCATCCTCCCCCGTAACAGCCCTGACCTCGATCATTGATCACTGTCTCGATTTGAGATTAATCACAACAGGTTTGGATTTTGAATTATGCGATCGCGAGTGTCTCGAAGTTGCTGAAATATGTTCTTTCCTCTCTGTGTTGTATTATTCTTATTCCTATTATTCTCTCGAGTACCACAATTCGACTTGAGAAGTATTGTAGAGGATTCTTCAATTCTACGACTCAATATTCGAAAGATTTCGGTTTTATCCAAAATTTATGCTAACTCAAATACAGATTTAATTACTTAAACACAGACATGTAGAATCTCGTAAACATTATTATGTTAAACTTGATAGTTGTACTGTTTACAAAAAAGAAACCGAAATAAAATTAAACGTTATGTGCGATAAATCTGCCCATTCTGGTGATAAATTATTTGCAGAATTTGTAGTATTCGCCAGACAGCTTTGTTTGATTTATTCACTTTCTTCAACTCAGTCGGTTCACTTGATAAATACGATCAACCAGGGCGAGAATTTAAATTTTACGATCAAAGTTAAGTGAAAACATGAAAATATTCTTTACGATGTACAAAAGATTTGGCCACTATTTCTCATTTAAGAACCAGAAAAAAGAAGAAAGTCTTAGTTGACATGGGTGGATGGGTTGACTTCGTAACCGTCATGTGTAGTATTTAAGAAGCGTTGTATTCGCGAGTCAAGGCTGCCGCCTTGAGCGGGTATTCAAATTTTGCCCAATTAGACCTGGTGGACGTGCCGATCAATAAGTAGTTGTACATTTCGTCCGGAAAGTTTCGGGGTGAAATCGGGGAGAGATGTTGAACGGAGTACTCGGAATCTAAAAAGTGAGAAGACGATGATATACGATAGTCGAGTTTTTAGTAACACGCGGATAACGAATGTTACATACAAAATAAGCCTCCTAGATCTAAGAAACAGAATCTAAAAAAAAAAAAAACCGAACAAATAAATAAACAAGTCAACAAAAACCTGACCGGAGCTGAATGACATCAATTACAAAATATTCGACGTGTATTACGAGTAAATAACACTTTCTACATAATTTTACCGCGCTTTCCTTTGCGTATGCGGATGTGTGTGTAAGGCGCACATACACAGATCCGCACGGATCGGTAAGACGAAACAAGTTCCCCGTCCCAAAACGTTAATCTCTGCCAGGAGATAAGTAATTCACAACGATCGGGATCCTGCTATAATTTCACGACGATCATCTTCAAGGTAACCGCACGGATCGTTGCGCAACCAGCAACGCATCGAGCCGGTCTGGTATTTCACCGATTTTTCGATACCACTAATTTTCGCACGCCCGAAGCAATTTTTCTCTGCCGGTTCCACTTCCTCATCACCGCTTCCGCACACACACAGAATGCATATTATAAAAGATAGAATCGCACGAAACTCAGGTGTGCAAGAAATCACGAGCTCGGCATAAAGGTCCGTGCCGATCGGCGAACAGATCTCACGATAGATCGACGAATTCGATACGCCTGTGTTGGAGTACCTACGTGTAGGTATGTAATGCGGATGCATCATTACGTACCGCCGGTTAGCCATTATGTCCGTTAAACTGTTAGAGTGTTGAAAACTGGTGCTACATTTGAAATTGCTCTCACTTTTCGACGGGCGTAAAAAATCGGTCGGTCGGTCGGCAGTAGGCAGTTGGCAGTAGGCAATGTGCAGCCGATTCCGCCATGCGGATCATCGTGCGGCGGGCAAGCCAGGCAAATGTCAGGTCGTGACTTTCATACAGGCTACCACCTGCCACGGGTTGGTAAGTGCGTTGTTATTAATGGAACCTTAGCTGCATCCGGAACGTTTGCCTCCCGTAACAACGATCGAACGAAATGAGAATAACGTATATCGGCAATTGTAATTTGTCGAAAAATGGTCTCGATCGTATCTATAACTGATCGCTAATTCAACGTTGAACCATCGATAACGAACCAGGAACAACTACTGGCTACACGAACTGTTATTGTATTGTTGACAATACTACTGACGCAGGTTATAAGAAAATATAAATAAAACAATGATGTTTTGCATAGTCAGGATTAAGTCGGACAATGAGTTTGCGGTTGAAATCTGCTCGAGGCGGTACATAAATCTCGAAAAATCGTAAAGAAGTGATCGTATCATCCAGAGTAGGAGTAGGACTACCTTGTTTTTACCTTGTAAATTATCAATTGATTCGATTGTTTTCAAATGCTACGAGTTGATTGGTATCTCAATTTTAGAGGGGGAATTTCATACATGAATATCGCTGTTCTATTATTCTCATGTTCAAATGTGACAGTGATAAAAACCGAGTCGGAAATAAATGTCATGTAATTCCCAGACACTTTGGGGCCCGTGATAGATAGACGAGAGTGGGTCTAGCTGCCGCGCCCGATTGTTGACCCCGTAAAAAGTGTTTATATATATATGTACATATATATACTATATATTTTTTTTTAACCGTACCCTATATTTTTTTCCCCCTCCTTTTTCTTCGACGACACGCCCACGGTCGTACGTTATATTCTAGTTCTACGAGATCGTTGAGTGTCGGGCAAACATGATATGGAATGAGCCCGTATGCAGCGAGCGAATGCAACATTGCAAAGCGCGGTGTTCTGCTCGTTGTTTACTCATCCTTGGTGCTGCTGTTGCTGCTGCTGAACCAGCCGAAGCAGCTGAATCCCCAACCGCGTAGAAACGCGTACGAACAAAACTCAGGGGATTGCGAATAAGAGAGGGAGAGTACGAGAGAGCGTGAGAGAGAGAGAGAGAGAGACGAAGAGGAATTTATTACTCTCCGAGAGCGTAGCTCCCAGGAGAACAACCTCAAGTAGCTCCGTGTACCTACATGCTATGCTCGAATTTGTCAGCCGGGACGACGTTGCTGTATAGCCTCGTGTCGGTCAGATAAATCGGATACCTGTTCGGGAAAAGAACCTGAAAAAGGTGCGGGCATTACAATATTGTTGCGGAATTGAGAAGAGGTAACGTTTGAACATGTTCAACAAATTATATGGACAAAATTTTTACCACACGGTGACCAATATCATGAAGTCAAACAGGTGAAATTTCAAATTTATTAACCTGAAGACAAGGAGGTCAGGCTTGACTTAAAGTCATGTGAAGTCATTTGATGTCAAATTATGTAATGTTAATCCGATGCTGCTTAGAGTAACAGATTGTGTCGTCATTGTGTTTGGTTTGAAATTATGTGAAGTTTTCAGTTCTGTCATGTTGAATTTCTGTTAAAGCCACGGTGAATTCACCCTGATTAACTCGACATCGCCTTAGTAAAGTAATTTAAATTCACTTAGACTGGTGTGAAATGACTCGAAATTATTTCGATTATTTGATGATTCTGTCAGTCACGTTTTTGAAAAGTTTTACAAGTGACGAGAATTTTCTTCAAGTGACGTTCATTTGCAACATTTATAAAATCTTCGATCGCTTTCGCCGTGATCCGTTCAATTCGTTTGAGCGGGTATTTAAAATTGATGAATCCTGTGACGCGGGGCAGTGAAATAGTGAGCCATTCGAATATGAGGTGAAAAAATGAATTTGATCGTCTAGGTAAGCGCGTATCGCCGATAGTTCGAACGGTGTGAGAGGAGCCTTGGATAAGCAGTCTTAGGAGGGGCGTTGCGTCACTCCTGCAGAGGTACGAACAAGATACGTAGGAGATAGGAAGAGCGAGGGAGGAAGGGAGAGAGGGACGCGGTGACTAGGGAAGAGGTCGCTGAGAGGTCGGCTGGTAAATTGGTCGCGGCGACGTTACCGTTGATGTACGACTACAGACGAGATAGTTATGGAAAGGTTAGCTTTCGCGCTTTCGATAAAGCGTGCACCTAGATGTACACGTATACCTTATACTCGACTACCTATCCTGGCCTGCGTCCTCCCTCAGGGCGCGTTGCGGGCCACGTCTTGACGCAAACGAGAACGCCGTCGGCCGTATCCAACCGCTGCCCCCTGTCAACGGGGGTTAAGTCAAGCGAAACCTGCACTTCAGGGTGTCGTATGAAGTTCACCGCGAACAGCTCGGATCGGTTGCAGGTGAAAGTTCCGAACATTCGAAGTTCAGGCAGGCCAGTGGATTGAATTTTGAAGTGTGCGAATGGTCAAAATTTCGAATGATCGCAACTCCAAATGGTCAAAACTTGGAAAATTACCAACCTTCACAGATGCGGTAAACGCATCACGGCATAATATTGTGTTATAGTTGGTAACCTTCAGGATTCCGTTCGTTCGAGGTTTTCAGACTAATTGGACTTTGGGCCATGAGACATTTTCACATCCTACATGATGGTCTGCCCGAACTTTGACTGGTGCTTTCACAGCAAATCTTTGAAGTTTGTAATGCCTGACAGGCTGGCGAGGCGGTTTTGATTAAATGGATATTTGAAATACTGCGAAGAAGAAGACCTGATCGATGGTAGTTACTGGATAGACTGCGTAAGCATCATAAATTTTCATATAAAATGTCATTTGAACAACTGCCGGAATCACGTTGTAGCCATTCCACGCAAGTCTGTTGCAAATCATGTAACGTAACCTCGATTTGTAGCCTGAAAGTTGAACATCATCTTCCGATATTGGCTCCTGGTCTATGACCGTAGTGACGAAGCTCGTTTCGATGAACCTTCAAACGTTTTTCTAGTTATTTCTTGATTTCGCGGGCGTCAGTTAGGCGTTGATCATCGTGTGCTGCTAAATTGGCGGCGAGGTCTCGTCGAGAAATGGATTGAAAAGAAACTAAAGCTTCGAGGGACGGCTGGCGAGATGTCACCTTGGGAGATGAGCCAAAGGTAAAAGCTTCGTCGAATATCGCTTCCGCGGTACCCGCTCGCCCCGACATGCTTGCAATATCAGGGAGTGTGACGTGTTCGTAGGTGGGGTGCAGGAAGATGCAGGTACGATAGGGAAAGAGCGTGCGCGCGAGCGCTGGCGCGCGCGTCTGTTGATTTATTGGTAGTCGAGATTCGCAGGGCTTATAAGGCGAGATGATCTCGGGGACAGACGATGAGCACAGGGAGCAGCTGCCGCGGCAGTGTTCAACGAGGGGAAAGTCGAAAGTCCCAAGTATCTGGAGGCTGCGCAGCGCTAACCCGACAATACGGAGCGACTCCTGGTGGCTCCGATCTTCGAAGATGCGATCGATTCTGTTAAATGCTAAATAGTGCAGCATTGGGTTTCACTCCAAGGGCCTCCTCCTCCCTCCCCCCCTCTCGATAATTCGCCTTGTAGAATCGGTCGAAAGTCGGTCCGCTTCGTGTCTCCGATTCCAGTAGTCAGTCGCTATTCCAGTTGTCCTACGTCCCCGTTGTCCCTTCATCCTCTTTCTATCCGTCTCTCGATACTTTTGCATTAATGTATGAGCTCAATCGTGAGCCTTGACGTGTCCATACATCTCGATTTATGCGGAACATCTAATAGCTGCTGCATGTATACACATGTATATGAATGACAGTTCCTCCTCTTTTTCATCTCCGCGTTGCTATACTTTTTCACTTTTTTAGCAACAGGACTAAACGTTGCACTTCACATTACGATATTTGCACAAGAAGTTTCGGCGATACTATAAATCAACTCATCATTCGTCCTCTAAAAGTACTCGGCAATTCTGAGGGCGCAGTCTCTGGAGGTGGATTTTGAAAGTATCAAGAAACTGTCGGCACCAAAGCTCTGAGTTGAGTTGGTATCACGATGATAAATACGTTCGAAGCGATCGATTTTTGTATTCGTATTTTAGACAACGTATTTCCTTTCCGTGATTATTATGAATAAGCAAAGGTGATAAAGTATCGGAGTGAATTCCAATCGAACCCTGCATTGTGAGTGTGTTGTAAGGAACGTGGGGGTAGGTGCCGGGCAGTATATTCAGCTAGTAACTGCCTCGGCGATCGCGGATGCAGGATATTGTGCTAAAAGTGCGGTTAATTTACGTTCAGGTTAGGTATAGATTCGCGCGTGCGCATAAACACCGAGCGGGACATTTGTTACCGAACTCATTGGATAAAGATTAAAGGAGAGGCGGTCGGCTTCCCTCTCCTAAGCGTGTGTTGGTGAGGCGCACAACGCGTGCGATGTACCCACGCGAGACTGAAGTGAGAGTATCAGCGTGGTGCGTGCGACGCGTACGCGCACCGACTCACGCGTGCACACCTTCAGTGGTGAGGAAAGAGGCAGAAGATGAGAAGGAGAGAAAATCCGAGAGGGACAAAGAGGGAGAGAAGATCACCAGCCGGACGGAGAGAGACCAGGTCGTCCGGTCACCTGCTTAGGCTCTTAGCTCGTCGACCAAGTGTCCTCGAAGCGGTGCTCATTTGTCGCAAACTAATTTTTCACACCGTGCACCCGGTACGTTTAGTTCCCAATCAGGATTAACAAGGATTAATTAGCCGATCTCGTTAATTACATCCCGTCTCGAGTTTCTGCACGTTGCACGAATGCACCCGCCACACCGGATTATTCACCTCGGTATTTCCATCCGCTTATGCACACCGTGCATTTCAACAAGATTGAAAGACTGCTTCGACCGATAAGCGAAAGGATTCACTAGATCAATAATGCACGCGTTCTCCTTTTTTACGTATCATCGGTTTTCATCGAAATTAATCTTCCACTCGTGTTTTTGACGTAGTTGAAGTATAGACGTCGTGTGGAGCTACCAGGCGGTAAAGAGCGTCGTAGTTCTTGTGCCCGCCACCGCGTGTCGCACGATCGCCAACTTTCTCGCGGGAAATGTAACGAACTCAGATTTGATTTTTAAAGTCGAACGAACCGGTCTTAATTTTGTTGTTCTATATTCCTAATCCCATATTCTGACGAAGTTGTTTTCTAAATTGAAAAATTCTTGTGATATTGATCCGTACGACTTGATGATTATAGATGTTCTGGTTTTGAAAATTTACGACATCGGTTCTGCGAACTATAAAATAGATCGTATCTGATACGATTCGAGATACGATTGCCGATCGTAAAATAGAACGAGAACACGGTTAGACACGTGTCGAAATTCACCACTGAAAGCAGAGTGAAACAAGTATCTCCGAAAATGCGTATATACATCGGATGATTTTTAGTGTCATTTAATTTTTTTCTCACGATTTATGCAAAGTGGCGTGAAGTGAAACCGAGAATGAATATATCGCGCATAAATTATCGAATATCCGGCGCGACGAAGGGGAGAGAAGCGTTGGCAGTTGGCCGACGAGAGGCGCGAGGAGGTCTCACCCACACATTTCGCGAGAATCGGGCAAGTCACCTAATTACCTGTGTACGCTGGGGTGGGGGTGGGGGTGGGGTGTAAGGAACGTGCGACTGATGTACCGTACCGAAGGCATCATCGCATAGCATCGCCTGGACGGTAGGAACGAGACGTATAGATACACGTACATACAGTCTCTCAGCGCGGCATCTCGCTAAGTAGATCGCGGTACGCTGAAGCCATTAACGCGTCGCAAGCCATAAGAGGAGATCAAACATCCTGTGCTGCACTGTCAAGGATTACAGCCATCAGAAGCAAACAGCGCTTGACTCATTGACCTTCTTTGACTCAGTCAGTCAGCTACTCTCCTCGTGGCTCGGGCTGCCCGCCGATCTCCGCAGCATCTCATCCTCGACGACTTTGCCGACGATGTCAGCAGCTTTTGCACGACACCGTCGAAGCTCCGTTTGCAAATTTCGAACGGACTCGCAACGGACCGACGTTCGCGTCATTCTGCGTTTCGACTACTCGCGCGTTTTCGATTGCCGATCTCGATTTGTTAATTTTTTTTTTCGGAGAGGGGGGGGAGGGGGGTGGAGGCTCTTCTCTCGAAGCTTCCTCTTCGGTAGAGTTGAGAACCCCGATGTCATCTTCGCCGCAAAGCCACGGAGAGGTCGCCGTGTTGCGAGCCTCGTAGGAGCTCTATGATCCCATGGATATATAGTCGAACCGGTTGTCTTTTCTTGCCGGTTGTATATAAGCGAAGAGTTGCGATGACCCACACACGCAAGATTCTGTACATAGTACCGATACCTTGTTCCTTACCGCTATCGCGCTCACCGCGCCCGCCCGTCCTCTTCTATATTCGATATATTTGTTACTCTACCGGTCATTTTTCATACGAGAGAGAGCTTTAGAATTCCAGAGGTCACGATGACGATGTTGAGACATCTTTAACTCGGATATATTGTAGTGGATAATCTCCCTCACTATTTGCAGAAGTGACTCGCAATAACTGAAGGCAATCAGGTTCTGCACGGAAGGAAAAATATTGCAGACCTTACATCTCCAGTTGTGAATGATATGGACAACAATTTTTTAGAATTAAACCTACAGCCTTTTTAGCAAGATTTACAAATCCGATGATAAGATTTACAAAACCAATAGTAAGGGTTACAACACGCTTAGGTAGATCATCACGATTGATGTAGATTTTACACCAAAAAAGTGCTGACCATATATTCACCAGACAGATGTAAAATCGACACTATATTTTTTATTTATATGTGGGCGATTTTTGATTCTCAATAAAATACTTTACCACGGACGAAACCAAGAGTTTGTTACATACACCCTAACTATTGCCAATCATAATTGAATGACAAGACGAAATGTTCAACCAAAACATCGTTTGAAAAACGGACCTTTTTTTTTGTAAGTATTCATCCTAGGAGCTTCAGTACTCACAAATTTTTCAACATTTTCCGTAAGTTAACAACTTTTCATGCAAAAGTCGACAGATTTGAAACAAAAGTAGTCTATCGATGTCTGAAATTATTCAATTAATCTTCGAATTTATTTATCAAATTTGAAAGTACACGGTAATATTTTAACGACCGTGTGAAAGTTATCGGAGATTTATAAATAAAACACACATTTTTTGCGTCGTCCATTTTTAACCACCTGAATCGAAAAGTTGTCAACAAGAGACTCGAATGAAAGCTGAAAATTCCCACTTATATATTGAAGAAGAAAAAGTTGACAATAAAGAAAAAAGGGAAAACTAGGCTGAAATACTTGAGACGCATTACTTAGCCCACACCTACTTCTCATTTATTATTTTCTCTCACTGATCTACCTGTATTCGTGGTTGGGCGTGGCGTGTGAACGCGCGGTTATACACGGATATAGATACATAACCGAGGTATAAAGCGGTGCCGGTTCCGTAATCGATAATTATCTGTAACGATTCAATGAAAATTAATTACGCTATTTGAAAAAAAGCGTGTAAATTTTTAACCTGCACTTATATGGGTCCCATGGAAAATCGGTCGAATAAATATTCAACCTCGTATTTGTTTTGTTTGATTTGTTTTCCTCCACTCACACGCAGCCAAAGTCCTCGTTCGAAGCTTCGGACGTGAACCAAACGAGCTTTTTCCGTCACGGTTCACACGAGCTTCTACCTTTATTCCGGTGACAGCAAAGAATAACAGAAACGAGTGTCAGGTGGCGATGAACGCTAACTTGTCGTCTGCTCGGAAGAGGTACAAAGAGAAAAGCGAGTTTGGTAGAATAAAATTAAGCATCGAGCGTGCTATGCTCGGAAACAAAAATGAAAATAGAATAAGGCGAAAAACGGGGACTCGTTGAAAATTTTTTGGTAAAATCGTCGGTGGTCCGCCGCACGCACGCGAGAACTACGGGAGGAAAAGGGACGAATTTATCGATAAATTCCTAAAACTGAAGCTCGAGAGAAGGAGAAAAATAAAGATAGAAGAGTAGGAGAGGCACCTAAATTACGAAATAGTCAAGTCTCCGCGTGGCACGTGGGAACCGAGCGAATCACATCTACCTAATTAATCGAATTCACGTATATGTATACGCTCGATACGCGCAAGTGTGCGCACATGGATGTGTATGTGTCGAAAGTTTAGAAAGCTATACCTGCGGAATGAATTTCATTTGATAAATTAATTTCCTCGTGGACAATAGAGGCAAAAGAATATTCATATATAGGTATACGCTATGCACAAGTAAGTGTGTGTGTGTGTGTGTGTGTAAGGAAGGCATATTACGTATACGCCTGCAGCACACCTTTACCGGTATTCCTACGTGTCTTTGATATGTTGAACCTAGCGGGCAGAGACTTGAGCCGAGGATGATGCTTACAGGTGTATGCACGCGCCGTCATTTGTATGTGCCTGCACAGATTTATCATCGCACTAGCCAAACAGTTGGTAGCGATTTTTTAAACAGCCCGAAGACACGCCATCGCGTAGAGCGGCTAGATGAAAACGGTGAAAATACAATTCCGCTATCTCCGATCCTCGCTTCTTATTACGTCTTATTGTCATATGCATGAGAAAGAGCCCGCGGAATCTTTCCGGGCATGTGTGTTTTATCACTTTATTCTAATTTCACGGCTCCTCGCACGTTCAAGTTTCGTTTATACGCCGAGATCTGAACAAATGGCAACTTGTTTCGAACGACGATTGTAATTATTACACGCACCTAGAGAAGATTAGAAACGAAAACAAATTGGCAATTTGATACTCTCAAAGAAATATTCGCGTGTCATTCGTTACAGCTGTTCAATCATCGTTATTCGGTGATGCTCGAATAAAGAAAAAAAAAAACAAGTCAAAGAATTTTAGATAACTTCAATGTTTTCTCTCTAAGCGGTTATGTCATCACAGCTTCTATCATGCAGCGATTCATAAATCGATATGCTTTTTTTTTATTGCAAATTTCACAAAATAGGAGTGTCGTGATTCTAATCTTTCCAGTACCTCACACGTAATCAATCATTCGACACAGTAGAACGGTAAATTTTAAATACGACATTTTAGATACAGTGAAATTATTCGAGAAGAGTAATTTAGTTCAACGAGTTAGAATATCCCCCCCCCCCCCACAATTCTTTTATATTCATCTTTTACAGATTTCTCTTCCTTACCGACTGCTGATAAAGACCATCGATAATTGTCACACTTAATGAAGAATTAAAATTACGTGACTTGACCCGTACTTTTAAAGTTCGTTAAAGTTCGCTCTGACCAATCCCGTTAACGGCGGTCGTTTCACACAGGAAACGCTTCTGGGACCACACACGGCCACATGCGTGACGCACGCGTGGTTCTACATACTTTGGAATCGAAGTGGTCCATGGGACAGAGCTGCGACGATACGTTAGCCGATCTTATTGGCCGGTGTTATCGCGTCCTATTAGAGGCACGTTGTCTCTCGAACCGATCGTACATAACCGTAGTCCAGGCTGGTGAGGCAACCAGTTCTCACCTTACACGAGGGTGTCAAAGGTTACTCGTTGGCCGGCGGTGGTTGAACGATATGAGACACGAGGAAACGCGCAGCACAGGTTAGACGAACGAGGAATCGAAGACTCGAGAGATTCTCGTACGCGGGAAAAATTCTCGAGGAATTTCTTCGCGCTCCGATGTTACAGATGTTAACCGGTTGAAACAAAAAAAAAAATGTCTCCAATGTCGGTTTACAGCTTGTCGTCGATTGAATTGGTAACGAACGATTCGAGATAGCTCCGCTTAAAGGGGCTCGCTGCTTGAGCTCGAGACGCTTCCTCCACCCTGTGGGACCACACAGAGCGACCCGCTATCCAGAGGTCGACGTCAGGTAATGTTTCTTTTAAGTGCGAACACAAATTGTAACTGAGAAGAGACCGGGCCTCAGTCCCAGAAATATCTGGGTATCGGATTTCAAAAGTTATTTGTTTCGTTATACCCGCTCTGGACGCCTCCTCGCTACGCGTGCAGTCAGGACTCGAGTCCTTCCATCCTTTGACTTATCCTTTGCCTTCGGGAGCCCTCAAGTCTCGCCCTCCGTATCGTTTATTGTCCGATTCATTATTCAATTATCATTGGGTACTTCAGTTTTTTCATTCATTTATAACTTTCTCGCAGGTTTTCATTTTCAGGTTAACTTTGAATGGAAATGCAATTGTGGAAGTGATGAAATTTTGGGGCTATTGGGTAGGAATAAAATTAAACTCGCAAGATCGGCAACCAAGTCTCGTTTCAGTTCGGAAATTCTCTCAAACACTTGACTGCTGTTGGGAGAAATTTGTCGTTGTGGTTACTGGACAGTCTCTGACAGTTTTATTTATTTATTTTTTTTTTTCCGAGTACAAGATGAAAATGTGTTTTGTATCTGCTAAACGGAGAATGTAGCATGTACTGTTACTATTCTTTCGACGACAGTAATTTGTACTATACCTTCATGTCACTATTAAAATGATTTGATGTTGGTACAGAAATAAATTGATGCTCGAGTTTTATACGAGCAGAATAATGTATCAAACCAATCGTAAGACAAACATACGTTACGTTAGAAGAATGAAGAAACGTAGTATTGACGACTATAACGTCACTGAATAGTTACGTTGAGGAGAATTTCTTACGATTCGCATCGGCACGGAAAAATTTACTGCTTTGTGCGAATGAGATTATCGTAAATTATCGATCGACGGAGATCGAAACGATCGCGATTACCGGCGTTGCGTCGAGGGAGTGACGCGTAGAAAATTGGAAGGTTCGAAATGGGTATGTTTCTCGGACAAATCAATCACTTCCTGAATACGAAACGAGGCGAAGTTTCTTTGAAAGAAAACGTCTCTCACGTTCGCATGACTGATCCAGAGCGTCGAAGACACACCGCTCGTAAAAGCGAGAGAGGATAGACTCTATACGGGATAGGTGAGAAAGTGAGTGACGGAAATGCCAAGTGTAATTCAACCGCGTCGAATCGAAGATCTCTTTTCGAAGCTTCAGGCGCAGGTTGTGTGGGTCAACTACACGTCTTCCCTCCCTCTTTTTCCTCCGCTTGTTTTCACCGATCTTCTCCTCCTTCTTCGTCTCCTTCGTTCTCTTCTTTCAGAATCAAGCCGCGTTTTGTTGCTCGCACTGCGGCCAAAGTGACGCGACGTTGCGACGTCGGTGTCCCGGAGTGAATTGAGCATAAAGTTGGAATTTAAATTTCAAACCGCGAGCCTGCACCAGCCGGTGAATAACTCTGCCCGGTTAACCGGGTGACAGTTATTGTCAGTCGGTATTATACTCGGAACGAACGGTGCGGAGCGACATGCAAAATTATCATTATTCTTATTATCGTTTCGATTTTTTGCCAAGCGCCAAAAAGGCGCCAAAAAGACGAATAATATAGAGGGAGAAAAAAACGTCTCAAACGTCGCACAGAAGCCCTGCGGAGTTTGGCTCCTGCTGTCCAGTACTCGAAAAGACGGGCAGCTACCGTCTTCGCGTTTGTTGTATTTATAAATTAACAGCACCGGTGTTGAGACTGGTGGGAAAAAAAAGACCAGAAGGAGAGAAAAAGAAACAAAAAAAAGAAAAAAAGAAAACTTAAAAATAAATCTCACAACGCGGAATTATTAACGCGGGACAAAATTACCATTTCTGTTATTCGGAAATCGTCACAGAGACGCGTCTCCGCATCTCTTTCCGCTCGACTCTGCATTGCGCGCTGCTCCCCGCGAGGTTTTTAAGACGTTGCGCAAGACCCCAAGTGTGAGGGTCAGCATCCCACCGCTCCGTGGATCTCTTTGGATCTCCTCTTTGGATGTTCGGATCTTTGGTGAACGAAATTAACGAAGTTGTAAATGAGCTTGCCGCCGGAATACCTGAGTGACCAATGCCGTTTCCGAAACCTGGGCCTTCATTTCAATATTTTGTAACGCGTATGTAACGTAGGTACGATACTTGCAGTGACTCTCAAACTCCTCGAGATCAACGCATCCAGCTCGGTAAATCAATTTCAATTTCAATGTAAAAAGTCTTTTTCTGCGTTGCGTCGACGAATTTGACATGATTTTTGTCGAATTCGAAACCATCAAAATTTTTGAGGGGTGAGGTTCAAATTCCGAACTTGAAAAGATACGAATTTTTTGGTGGCGATACTTAATGTAGAGAAATTATTCGAATGGTCCGAAACCCGAAGCTTAAGCTTCCGAAAGTGC
The DNA here is from genome assembly GCF_021155785.1 of Neodiprion fabricii. Classification (NCBI taxonomy): domain Eukaryota; kingdom Metazoa; phylum Arthropoda; class Insecta; order Hymenoptera; family Diprionidae; genus Neodiprion; species Neodiprion fabricii. Next base: position 5,955,061 of record NC_060241.1, on the reverse strand, counting down.
AAAGTTCAGAAAGGGGAAAATTATGAATGGACAAAATGCCGAATGGGCATAAATTCGACAAGTCAAAGTTCTGAAAGTGCGAAAATTTAAAAATCCGAAACATCGAAGTTTCGAATGATCCAAGATTTTCAGTTTTGTGAACTTCTGGATTAGTGAAATTTAACCGCTTTGATCTTTCGTTGCTTTAGATTTTGGATATTTTTATGTTTGGAATCCTGGTAATTCTGATTTCGTATGTTCTGATTTTTCACACCGACTCGTCGAGTAATTTGAATTTTCGGAATCTTGCATTTCGCAACTTTGAGCCGTTGGGTTTTCGAACATTCGAAACTTTACTGTTTCGTTAAAGAAATCAATCTTTACTTCGGGTTTCGTCAACAAATAATTCGGAATTTAGCGTTTCCGGAACTTTTCAAAGTCTGAACTTCAACCCTGCCCCATTTCTGACAGCTCGAAACACTCGTTCCGAAACTGCCGATTTTCTATCGTCACGTTGATATTTCCAGCAGCAGAAGAAAAGAAAGAAAGATGATACAAAAAATCGTTAAAAAATTTGATATCGATAACCACTGTCCAAGTTTGTTATAATACTTCCGAGAATACGTTTTTCGCGATTTCGTGTAAAGCTGAAAACGTACATCGAGAACACACAGATCAGTACTAAATCTAGCACCAACGGTCTAACTAGAATTAAAAATCGACTAGAAATTTTACGACCTCGCGTCATATAAGCTGACCGGTAGAATTTAAGATTCTCGGGTGATTAGGAAGTCCGCTGTTTATTGGTAAGGCAAACGCGGTTGAATGGAAGCCAACGAATGATATTCCGTAACTCTGAAAATTATTATATCCAGTGTAGGAAGACGCGTGATCGTGACGTGTGAAAACCGATGCGCACATTGTCGCTAATTTGATATTATGTCAAACGTTGCAGGAAGGTCTTACAGATCTACTCGCTCGTGAAATGTACGCGTTTATTTGTCCGTCATGGGCATAAATTTGGACGTTTCGAGCGGGGTGAAAGAAAAAAAAAAGAAAAACAAATGAATAAATTGAATTAATGTTGATAAGAGTGTTGTAAATAAGGCGGAGATGCGCACGGAGCTTTGGACGTAAAAGGAAAGATTAATAGTGGAATTAAGGTAATTTCACAAACGTATACACATACGAATCTGTAATAGGTAAGCATGGACAGAATCGATTATTTTGCTCATCCATCCAAGGCTAATCATTCGGGTTATTCTCATCAATTCAAATTCATCTATTCGCAGTCTAGCCGATTAATTGAGCGATCGTTGTTAACTTTTTTCTAATTTCATCTCTCGACGTGCCGATCGGAAAATTTCGACAACTTTTGTCGTAGTCGATATTATTCGAGACAATGTTTGAATTAAGTCACCGTACAGAGCGATTGAAATAAAAATGGAAGAAAAAAAGTCGAACGTCGTCAAAGAGAAAACCGGTTTACGTTTCAAACGTAATAAATAAAATGCAATTCTGTAATATTCCGACATTTTTCAACCCGTTTTTAGGAGATTTTAGACAAGAGTATTTATGATACAACGAGATTACAAAGAGGATCAAAAATGCCGAGGTAAAGAAAACCTGTTTACTCGACATGTACTAGCGCATATAAATATTGAATCAGTTTCGAATATTCATTATTGATATATTTCAATGGGACTGGATGTTTTTAAGCGGCAAGGAGGCAGAGCAAGGCTGTTAACAATATTAACGATCATCTCGCAAAATAAAGTATACCCAAAGTCTGTCTAGATTTCATTTAATCGAGTAAAAGAATTTATATCCCGTGTTATTCGACACGATCGAATATTTTTACTCGTATAAATTTATAGTTTTATAAACGTTGCCACTAGTTATTTACGGTTATTATTATTAATCATGATAATTTTCATAAGCAGAATTCTGATATTAATTGTGATATTAAAAGTAGTCGAGGTATCGAGACCGAGATTAACTTTCGTGACTTGGTATAGGAGAGAATATTATTATAGATTACGTGCTCGTGGTTTGAAAAATTTCTCAATACTTTGCCGAAAGACTTCGGATCGGTGCGTTATTGTTGGTTGAAAAAATTCATGCAATTCCAATCCGCGTGAATATTGACGCGAAATGTGACAAAAGTACGAGACCGATAAAAACGAAACACGAATTCAGACAGAATTCAAAGTGAATGTTTTGTTTTCTTGACGTTGGACGCAAACAACGAAAATTTTATGGGCTGTTTTGACGTTTATGTTGTAAGAGTATAATGCATTGGAGAATGAAAGCGAGTTAACGTATTGGAAGTTTGGCGGGGATTTAGTAGCGTTAATTTAACAGTTAATATGCGTGTTATTCGTTCGTACACTAGTGGATCAAGTATGGCGTTATTGCGGAAAAAATTTATTCCTCATCATAAACTTCTGGAACGAAAATTACAACTTGCTGTGTATCCAGCTTAGTCATATTTCGCATCGCATGATCCGTACAATAAAAAATTGCGAGTTATTGTTGTTGGAAAAAAACTTGTTGCTTCAGGAAATTCCCAAGTATTGGCAAAAAGTAATAAACACCAGAAATTCAACGAACAATTTGACACTAGAGGTAAAAATCGAAAGTCAAGAAATCTGCAGCGTTAAAATATCACTAAAGAACCGCAATGATGGTTAAAATAGCTTAGTTATACGAAAATGAATTCCTTGCAGTAATTACACAGGATTTTGTTAAAGACCTTGAGCTTTCATGGTATTTCATACGTTTCACAAGATCCAGAGAGATTTTGGATATTCTACAGAGTTTAGTTTCGGAAAAAAATCTCCTGAGACGTTGACGGTATTTTCCACGGACTGTGGAAGACTTTCTATCTTCCATTTTATTTTATTACGGTTATTTATTTATTTGGATCGTTACGAGAAGTCTCATCAAAGTGATTTATTTAAGATGTTTCCTGTTAAGTTTTGTGAATTTTTAGTATCTTTAGCTGGTTAAATCCCGGTCTTTAGTTCTCTGGAAGACTTTTCATGTTAGACAAATTGAAGTTGCCAGAATCACTCTGCTGAACTTTTACAACAGAGGTGGAACGACTTAAATTGAATAATGAATTGAAATAAACTTTTCCAGTGCACTTGATGATACCAGCGATATGAAATTCGTAACTAACTTTATTTATTATTCACAAAACGTCTCAATTTCTACATCTTTTACCAAATGCCGTCTCATCCCTTTTCACAACAATCCCATGAAAGGAGCCTTGTTTTTCAAACTTGAACTTATTTTCTATCAATAAAACATTCACAAACAATTGTAATTTAACTCAGAACTAATTTACAAACTATAAATCAACGAACAACCCTTTTGTACACAGCGTTATACATGTAACCATGAATTTGAACATCCAACTCGAGCGCCACGTTCATTATTAGCGAAACCACCCACATCGAAGTGATTCAGATCATACAAAGACGAATGGTAAGTAAGTACACGTAGAAAGAAGTCGTTGTAAAAAAGCGAAACAGCTTCCGAGGTTGGTACCAAAGAGGATCTCGTCCGCGCGTCCCGTTGTTAGATCTATGGTACCGCGACAAGTTTTTACCAACGCACATATAACCAGTGATCTTCAGCGGCGGTCCGGATCCAACGCGATCAATCCGATCGGCGTTTTGCAGTCGTTTCAGCGCTACCAGCTTGGGAAGTGAGTCGACGAGTAGAAGGACTCGGGCCCTGATGGCTGCCCAAGACCGTCTCGATCCTTGCAGACTCTCAGAGAGAGAGAGAGAGAGAGGGAGGGAGGGAGAGAAAGGGGGAAACAAGGAGACCGCGCAATGTTTATTGCGTTATAAATTGCCGGACGCTGGACGCTCGTAGCCTTTGCGCCTCATGAGCGCACCACTCCTTTAAGTGCGCTGCCCGATCAACTACGGCTAATAGATAGTCTTAATAAATTCCTATTAATTAATTGCCGGGGGAGAAACGCGACTCTTACAAGGGTGCCTCTCGTGGTCGATTCGTTTCAGCTTTGTCGCCGGTTGACCTACCGCAGACCCCGGCATTGGGGGGATAAAAAAGCTGGAGGTATCGGAAAAGGTGGCGAAAATTTTCATACGGATGAACGAACGAATGAACGGAATGAACACGTTCCTACAGCGGGCAATTAGCTCGGTTATTTCGCTCCTCTTTCGCTCCGCGCGAGTCACAGCCTCTCGATCTTCTTCTTCTCCTTCTCCTTCTCCTACACACCGGTCCGAAGTGATTTAGAACAGCCACTGAAGATTCAGTTGCCTCTCGCCGAGATCCTCGCTCGTATATTCTCGCGTCTGTACCGGCAGGCGGCATATGGGGAGCGCTGATCGGCTAAATATTACATTACGGTAGATTTCTATCAGTTACAACCTACAAGTGCAAAGCCCGCCGGTCGTCCTCTGTACCCAGGCTATTCCAAGCGCTTGCGCTCGCCTTAGATCATGCCGATTTACAAAGTGTTTGCCCGCGGTCGCCGCGTTACACGGGATCCAACGTATTTGCCAGGCGGGTGCTGATTTATCGACCCCGCTTCATTCCCCCGAAAGAAAAATCATTTAACAGCCTCGCTGCGTACGCGTATACCTAATCATTCCGCGATTCTCAACGCGGCTGTGAGGCGGAAATCTCCGTATGACGATCAAATGAAATAACAGATAGAGATAGATGGATAGATAGATGGATGGATAGATATTTCTCGTCCATAACGATTTTGGACGATGTTGTAAGGTGATCGGATATAGAATCCATCAACACGGTGCAATATGTGACAGAGATTAGAAAAGAAGTTGACGAGAAGCAGTGAAAAGAAAAAGAAAACTAAAGGCACAAGTATATAGAAAAAGAAAAGACAAAAGCATAGTCTTGGTCTAACCTAATTTTAAACTAAAGCTAAATCTATAGCTACAACTGTAGCAATGGATCAAGAAACAGAGAGAAACAAAGAGATGAGATGGAGAAATGAAAAATTAGAGAACCAGACGAGACAAGTTTCTTATACCGATTTGCCCGAGGCATGTGGATCTCGACAAGTGACAAGCGTATTAAATAGTACAGTCGAATTGTCTCATTTGTCGTTCAAAACACATTGAAATCAATTGAGATTGAACCAATTTTCTGAATTTTCGTGAAAGCTTCTGAAAGTGACTAAAACTCACGGATAATTATACGTCAGGTTAAGTTAAATTTGGTGAGGTTTTCGAGTTCTCATATGATACCATTGAATCCTTTTAGATACGACTCATGAAAAGAATAAATTATACTTTTACAACACTTTAGGAGAAATTTTTTCTACGCTGGCTTCGATAAAATTTAAAAAATGAGGAAGTTCTTCATATAGTGATTTCACGTGTTAGTTTTATTTACATACATTTTAGGAAATAAAACGAAATCCCATCGATTAATTTCCTTGCAAATTCATAACGTAACTTTAAAAATTTCCTCTTTGTTTACCTGTAATTATTTATATGAATGAATCATGTATCGAGAAATCAAGAGCAAGAATATTTCCAATATATAAGACGTCCGAGTGAAACTTTACGGTTCCCGTTAGTAAATTAATCAGAAATTCAATGACGTCACGCGTTAGGCTGATTTTTATTTGTGGTTCATTTCTACCCACACTGTGGAAGAGAGCGCAGAAGAACGAGTATAATTCGGTATATCGTGCCTGAGTCGTGTGTTCCTGTACACGTTTATGGGGTCCATTTCGTCCGAAATCCATGTCGCTCGGCTCGTCGTTTCAGTCGTTATTTTTACAGCGACGTAAAAAATTCGTTATCGGCCTTAACCCCAAGGGCTGACATGGATTTCTCCTTAGAGACTATTCCCCGATTAAGAAACTCCTGATTCACCCGTACCACGTCATAATGGACGGAGCTTTTACACCCAAGGGGGAAACATTTCCGTTCCAATTCTCTCGGTCAGATCATGGTTCCGACTTTCCAGCCGGGTTCCGCTTTATTTTACATTAACCGCCACCATATAAACCCGTGCTCACAGCTGAGACCGACTCGTATGACACAGAGTCGAAAACCGACCAGCACTTGATGAACTTGATCAAACGATTGCGGGAAGAGGTGTTGAGTGGCCTCCCTCGTGTCGAAGGAAGAAAATTCCTTTTAGTATACTCGGGATGATTTGTTTCCTGAAATTTATTAGCAATGGTGAACGGTGCACGGTAGGTACTTTTTAGAAGTTGAGGAGGTGGTCTTCTCTCGCCACTCACACTCTCCAATTCAGGGGATAACCACTCCTGAAGTCAGGTGTGCATCGTAAAAAAGACCTGTGAAGTCGTAAAGTCACTTGAACTCGTGTGAAATCACTCGAAGCCACGAAGTTAACGGAAGTCTTGTAAAGTCTTGAAGTTCTAAGGTTGGGTGTACACCCAACGTCACCATCGCAGTAGTCACTCCTTACTCCGGAACATTACCATGGATTCGACGTGAGTCCCGTGAGGGCACCTTGGAATGGTCCCGATTCGCATTCTCTTGGAGATTCGAAGGTTTACTCTTGTGCTCTTCGGACGTGAAACTAGTCCATGTCTCCTCCAAGAGATTGATCGAAGAGATGCCGAGGAGTAAAAAGACCGCGACCATCGGCACGACGCTTTTGGATGTCTGCGTGAGCGCCTGACGTGTATAGATGGGCTGGTGCCCACCTAGCTGAGATCGTACCTGTCGCCCTGTCGTTTCATAACGGCACGGAAGAACGCGCGAACAAGACGCGCGCCGGCGTCAAGAAGATTACAAATGCGGCTTTGACCTCTCGTCGTTGCGGGGTCACGTGAGCGCCCCAAATTATATGGACCGCGTCGTCTAATAGGCCGGAATATTGTCGGGACGTGATCTACCCGGGGTAACGGTCGAGGTTAGGGTCTCGTACTTGTTCCCAATAGCGCTCCGTTATTATTTGACACGAACTCCCGACCCGGCGCAACGCGGACCGCGTCCATCGCACACACACCGCATTTTCTACACTGCATGCCTTTGCATTTCCGCGCACCGCAACAACGTCGTGAAATATCATCGTTATACCTTCATGCCCACCTCGAGAGAGACCCTTCGCCTTCTATTCTGTCCGCCTTCTCTCCGCATTCATGATTGGAGGAGTGGCTTCTTCGTCAAATCTCACATTTTACCACAACCAGAAGAGTCATTACATTTCTTCGCTGTTGTAGTAGTCTGCTGCTCGGAATACCCGGATGATGAACTCGATCTGGTCATGAGAACAAACCGAAGAACATTCTGCACCGACAATGAATGTGGCGTGAAGAATTCCAAACTTGAATCAAGATAGCGGATGTCAACACTTTTATACCTGGCTTGTGGTTCCAAGTATCTGTAACATTGTCTATATCGAAGAAGACAATTTTTCTTTCAGTCTAAAGACTGTAACAAACTTTGTGCACGAAGCACATGTGGCGTCAGTTATTCGGTGCATTCTCATTCCTCGGATAGCCGATTTCCGAAGTAACGCTTAACATTCAGACTGTAAGCGATCTTAATCCCTCGTTCGCTTATCAGACGAAACGCACGATTTTCGAAATTTGATGTTTTAGTTTTACTCGAATTCATTGTTGGACTAAATTCTCTGATCCAATGGATATAACTATCAATGGGTTGAGACACTTGGCTCATTTGATTCCGTACCATCATCTACAACTTGCCGTTTCATCTCTGACAGTTGCGCTATAACTGTTTTGTAAAGTATGTGAGACTTCGAAACCATGCTATTTCATTAATGTTTTTACCTGCAGATCTGAACATCGATGCATCGATGAATCCAGCACTACTAAATGCAGATTTCAGTATTCTCACGATCTGTCCTGACCCTAAGACTGTAGGTACTATATTTGGTCTGAGCTTCTGGTCCGATGAATTTATCTGAGCGCCAGAAGGCCGGGGTGAAAAAAGAGATAATTTTGAATGAGATTAATTTATACATTACCGCGTGGAAGAAATTCGAGGAAGTTTAGTGACCTTGCCGGATGGCCGCGGGGAGGTGGAAATTCGGTTGGAAGAGTGCAGCAGGTTGTGGTACTCGCGGAGCCAGGCGTGGTAACGTCTCATTTGAGAGGGTCGCGACGTAGTTTCGGGGCAGGGATACTCGAGGGCTCGAAGGCGTATTTTAATCCGTGATTTAGTGGCGTAAACGAAGCCAACGCATTCTCGAGTATTCTCGAGCAGGGTACGTCCTCCTCTTTCCCGAGATGCCAGCGAGATAAGTCCCAGCTACGGAGGGCCCGAGGTCCAGAGGAGGGGCCGGGGGCATCCGAAATGCATAACTTAGTCGCGGAGAGAATTTAATCTCCCGCAAGCAGGCGGCTGGCGAAGAAGATGGAGGCCTGGTGGGGGATTAAATAAATGAATAAATAAATAAATAAATAAGCACAATTGGTCGGAGAGGCGGTTCGGGGGCTGAAATATATAGAGCGGTCAAGGAATTCGTTTGGGTCCTGGTCCAGAGGACTCGCGTCCTGCGACGAAGAGGAATCCCGAATCCCCGCAGGACCCAGATCGAGATATCAGGAGGAATCGGGCGCCCGCTGTGCTCGATGACAAAAACCTAGGACTGAATTCTTAAATTCTCAGCATTTACGGGCCTAACGATGTTTATATATTTCGAGGCCCCGCCGCCGCGGTTCCTCGCTGGTCGCTGGTCACTGGTGTAGGAATTTAATTAACGTCGATAAACTTGTCTTTGTTAAACCTGCGTACATCGCCCTCAAACCTGTATAATCTAATATCCCTGATCGCTGACGTCGGGATAGCAGCCAGCCTTCCGCAGGTACTCGGGCGCCTAGACAACTCGTAATAATATATTAAGACGACATTGTCGCGAGCATACACACACGCACACACACACACACACATCGATACCACCACGCCTATCTCGCGTTATTATCAAAAATTTATTTCACTCGATTTCCTATCGCCGTCCTTCCTCGCCGAACATCCGTTCCAATTAAATTGGGATTTATACAAACTCCTGCTCGACGTTATGTTATGTGGCGACAAGATTTTGATTTGCTTAGTAGATTCACCACACGGCTTTGAAACTGACCGTTTATTCTTAGTGAGATCCTCGTGCAGGTATTTCCTACGATTATCTGTGACATGGAGTAATATCGATGCCTCTAGTATTTTTGTTTTACTGCGACTTGCAAGTTGCAAGATTACACGATTCTATTGATTTCAGAGTACAAACTACGCATTATATGGAAGTGCTCTTAAGGCCTTGTAACTTGAAGAATAAATCCAAGCTTGCTGGTAAAAATTTATTCTAATTATGTAAAATTTGAAGCTTGCAGAAGCTGTGAAATGGCAAGTGATTAAGGTTTCAAATGTTAATTCGTATCATTTCCAAATCATTGAACGACCGGTTGCATGCAGGCGTTCGTCTTAATTGGCTGATTAACATTTCGTCATCTAGAAATTTGACAGTGAGGAATTCCTATCATTGAAACTGACCTCGAACTGCGAGGTACGAAATTCTATAAGGGCTTGTCAACTATTAAATATCCAAAATATGACGTGGCTGCATTTTCATAACCACAGGTCAGAAAGCCTTTCCAAGGCTTACGGTAAATATCGAATGACGGCTTGGTTTTCTTCAAAAAAAATCTTATTCAGACCCGTCAGTTCATAGATCATCAGTTGTCTTCGTCACGCCATGCGCCAGTAAATCCAATTGGGATTTTGCTTCCACATCGACTGACCTCAAAGCGAAAAAATTATTACAAGCTACGTAGCCTTGTTATATTTAATGTGCTAGTAATAAAGTTGGTGAAAAGTACGTAGTTTGCTAGGATCAGTCGAGACCAAATAGTCGAAAACTCTGTCGCGTTTGCACTCGGCCTGAAATTGACAGACAGTGAGATGTTGGTACACCAGAGTAAACTCCAACGACGAGTGAATATCAACAAAACGGACATAAACGTGGAAAGTAAGTGTAGAAATCCAACTTCCGTGTGTTGAACAGACATAAGTGGTTTTAAAGGGGATTCGTGTCGATACTGTGCAACTAGCTTCCACTACCGCGTGTGTATAATCGAACAAGAAGTCAGTCCTGATTTCTTTGTAGTCGTACCTACCTCTAGTGGCGCTAGCATCTGGCGCCACGGCATACGCTCTTGGTTGCCCGGGTGCTGGATGCCGGAGTCGAGGACTGGGAGATATACCGTGTCGGTATCGGGAGCAGCCAGAACGGTCTTCGGGTTTTTCGAACACCGTTCTCTGCACGAGGAGCCGCTGCTCCTACAACAAAACACGCTCCCTTGATCACGAAGGACTTGTACTCCTTGTAAGTAGGATGTATGTACCAAAGGGCAAGGAGGCGAGCCAATGGAAATGGGCCCTCTTCCCCTGGTACGTAACATAGTGCCAGGTACCCGCCGGCCACGCAAGCAGTCCCTGTAATTGGAGCGATCCCGGCTGCACTTGTATTCACACGGTGAAGTCACGATTCATCTTCGCAGTCTCACCTTGTCGGCCCTCAGGTTTCGATTCGACTATCGTAATCAGGTAATTAGCGGACGCCGATGATTATCATCGCACCGTGCGTTTGTCTTGCGCGCTACACGTGAATAGGACGCACATGACTACAGAAGAGAGACGTAAATATGTGGAAAGAGAGAGAGAGAAAAAGAGAGAGAGAGAGGAAAAAGCGCCATTTTCCACGTCTATATGTATATTACCGAGACAACGGGCTTCGACGTTCATGCGCACAGGCATTTGCCGTTCGACGAGAACAAAGTCCCGTAACTGGCTTTCGAGCTTAACTGTAGTCTTCAAACATGAAGAAACTCGCATGATCGGTTGTTACAACGGGCAGATTTCTACCATAGACCTTCGGTTAATAGCCTCTCTTTGCGTGTGTGTTTGACTATGTCTGGACCCTCCGCCTGACACGTGATCCTCACTACTCCACGAGTACACCTCAAATAGCGCAAGAGGTGGGAATCAGGACCTGCTACGTGGAAGCCCGCGGATATTTGAATCCAAAGGCTCACGTTATTCCCGGCATGCATCGTTTGACGTCACCGTAACCTGTCATGGTCCACAAATGAATGTTTCGGGAACGCGTACAAGATTGTAAACACATTTCTCTTATTTGGAATGTTCCGTCCATGTTCGAGAAATATTTTAAAACGTATTTCATCCGCGTGATGAAATACATGAGGTTCCGATCATTTCCCATTTGGGACTAGCTCCGCTACTCTTGTTCCCATGTAATTTCCCACGAATTGCCGAAGCACGGGATGAGACTAGAAAGGGATTTGGATGGGCATTCGATCGAATACTCGTAAACAGCTGGCTGTAAAATTTTGGAAAGTTGAAATTTAATAAAACATCGAAGAGCTGTGAGGCGATTTTACGACGGGGTATCCAAGTACCGTCGATCTGTGTCCCATGCAATTGTATTGTCTACGGTTTGATTTGAAACTTTTATATTATACGGATACAATTACGATCTACGGTACCGAGACTATTCGATGTACATAGATACATACATTATGTTGACTCTAGTGAAATTTCATTTACCGCAATACGTTTCAAATTGTAATTATCAGTGATTATTATAGCCTTGTGTTTACTACCGGGTATAGAAATGGCCGATTGCGAGTCCTCGGTCTATTTTATCTGTGCGAGCGTTGATTATTAATTGAAACAATATAACCACCTAATGGATATTTTTTCTATAGACAGATTCGACACGGACGTCCATATAACGCAAAGGTGGATAGACTCGGTACTCATTCGGTCGTTGGCACGCGACTGTCTCCTCCATACGTGGAGGATCGAGTCAATTTCTTTACCCCAAAATTAATGCGACTCAGTCATGCAGCGATCCGGAAATTGATCGAAATTAGAGAAAAAAAACGATACGAGCCTTTCTTTCCATGATTATAATCACCATCGCCAAACGTACTTTCAGTAACCCCATCAGTGATGGTCTCTCATCCTTCACGATCCAAGTGAAAAGTGGGTATTCGATCACACGAGATCCAAATGATCCCATGATATGATTACAGACTAATTTTGACTTTAACTGGTCACATATTAATATATACGGACTAAAAAACGTCCCCAACGATGGACTTGGTTTCTTTTTCGAGAAAAAATTCCTCTTCAGAATGTGCAAGAAGGACTTGATCCTTCGCTTTGGATTGGTATACCTGGCTCTGGCTCAGCGAGCAATCAGAGATCCAGAGTCACTTGAACGCTGGAACGGATTGATGGCACGAAGTTTATGACGACGCTGGATCGTCAATCTTCGATCGACACATGCGGCGACTCTCGGGTGTCGGTGCAGATCAGGTGTTGTTTCCAAGGCGACGCAAGAGGGTCGTTACCGAGGAAGTACCCATTGATGAAGTCGGGTGTACACCCAACTTCACAACTTCAAAACTTTACAGGAGTTGAAGTGACGTCATCTAACTACATGTGACATCACGTGACTCGAAGTGCCTTTAACTAATTTCCCGATTTCACGACTTGAAGTAACTTCACCTAACTTCAGGTGATTTCAAATGACTTCGAGCGACTTCATGTGACTTCAAGTAATTCCAATAAACTTTACAGGAATTGTTTCAGGTGTATTCCTGACTTCTGGAGTGATTATCGCCTTAGTGGACACCATCTTTGAGGCTATCTGGACCACCCGAGGTTTAACATCCAGAAGTTGACGGCATTGCATGAAAAACCGAAGCTTCACCATTCACAAGCGAGAGAGTTATATCCTTACCGACGTCGGTGGAACGTTGAAGAACCTTTCAACCGGTCCGAAGATGTTCGAGAAGTAAGAATAAAAAAAAAAAAAACCATGAAAAAATCTAGATCTGACACGTAATATCTGCAGCGAGGCTCGACGCTCGGTGAACCGATGCCTTCGGGCTGGCACTAAATTTAGTCGGCACGAAATTTAAATAACTACGGATCTAATTAACGTCCGTTTCGTCGACGGTCTGGGTCTGATCCATGGACTGAGGATCCGCCTGGAACAGTTTGGCCTCCTAGTGTGTGACGGCTCTTGATGCCCGTGAAATATACCAGGTCAAAGCCACGCAATCTTTGCCTCTACTTGAAAATTCACAATTGTACGGCTGCATCTTTGCCATCCGAAGCTTGTTCGAGGCCTCTGATCCTTCCAAGTCATTATTACCGCGATAAACGATTTTCAACCAACGATTGGTTCGCGAAGTTTTCCACCATGTAGCTTTTTTCTGACCCCAAAATCACTCGATTCGGCGAACGCTCGAGCTTCTTAGAATCATATAAGATACAAATATGATAGGAAAGGCGAACGCTCAGAAATCGGTAAGTACCGGTTGAGCGTATTCCGGGATTAATTTTGGATTATTCTCGACGCTTAATAACGGGCAATAAATTTTCGATACCGAATTAATTTAATAAACTGAGATTTAAAACGTCTTCGATTCGACTTGGCTTCTGCCCGCCTAGTAATTTGGTTTAGAACATCACATTTTAGATCGGATCAATTTTCTACCTTCTAGCCGCGTTTTTTCTACCCACGCAGTGCTAGGTGGGGGGGGGGGGGGGGGGGGGGGGGGGGAACTAGATGATTATTGTTCATTTCTTAGTAGTTGAATGAACTTCTTTCTTCGCGTCACATTTTTTTCTCTCCTAATTTCCACTCATTTTAGAGCGAAGGGTAAAAGGGAACTGCGTCAACATGCGTATAAATTGTTACTTAACAAAAAAAGATAAAGGGACGGAAAACAAAAAAGAAGCTACACAACGATTATCAATTTTACGTTTAAGAAAGTTGATTGAAGAAAAGCTCAGAAAGTAAAGTTTCATGTTAAGGATGCATAAATTAGTCAGGTATATTATAGTTGCATCGTTTATTACCGCTTGTTTTTGTGACCTAACATTTGTGTGTGTGTGTGTGTGTGTGTGTGTGCGTGATACCAGGAAAGAAATATTTCGACAACCCGAAAAAATTTGGTAGAAATTGCAATTAGCTAATCAGCGTTCGTCGATGCCGGTAATTAGGCGAATACTAATAAAATCGACATGGCCAGAATCACCCGATTCCCATGACGAAGATGTGTAATAAATGTTACACATGCGCGTCTGGAACACGTGCAAGTCGTCCAAAATCAAGCTGTAACGCACGAACGGATTATTAAATTAACGATTATCATCGTATCTTGAATTATATAGGAAGAGTAAAAAAAAAAAAAAGTCTCCGTGCTACATATTAATGAATTGTAAGTCCAGCTGGACGTTCTTTCCTTTTTTTTTCGTTTTTTTTTTTTTCTTCTTCACCGACACAATTCAAATTAATTGACCGCCATACTTTTGCTCGTAAAGTCCTCGGTTCTCCCACATACATGTACGTAAAGGTAATCGCGATGATCATCGTGAGGCGATTTTATTAAAATTTCTCACTGTTCGTGATATATTTTTTTCACGTCAAATTTCGTTCACTTAATTCTTATTTTTCTGTCTTTTTCTTTTTTTTTTTTGTCTTTTCGGCTAATTAGTCGATCGTTTCGGTTAATCGCTATCGATTTTCGGATGGTCGGTCGATCGCTCCAGGCCGACGACACTTCGGACCAAGACCAATGGTCCCCTGCAGCTCTGCTTTCCCGTAGCTTCGACTTTAAACGGTCAATTATACCTTATAAGTAATACAGAGAGACGGTGAATTTTAATTTATAATTGTTTCGCGCACTTCCAACAAATTCCCTTTTTTTTTTTTATTCTTCTTCTTGGTCTCCCTCTCTCTCTCTCTCTCTCTCTGTTTTTCTTTCTCTTTTTAAAACCCCCTTTCCAGCCCTCCCTTTTCCCAATTGCCCATGGATATTTTCGATTATTCACGGATACCCGAATAAGGCTTGCGCAATCTTACAAGACTTTCTTCTTTTATCGTACAACCATAGGTGATTCGTGACTTTCGTTTATCGCATGTGATAGTCAATATTGATTTCTACTTGCAACAATTTCTCTACATCGTATTAGGTTCAAGAATTATTTTGAGTCCACTCTCCAAAATCTTGCGAATCTACTTCCAAGTGAGTACTCAAAAATTTTCAACCACACTTGCATTCGCAAATTCAAATCGTCGTGTTTGTTGAAGTTTTGATCAAACTGTGATATAGGTTTTTAGTCGAGTCAACTAATTCTTCTTCATTTTTAATATATAACTTTGTTCGTAGTTAAGAAATTAAATCACTCGTCGATCTTCGGTTCACTAATTAAAAACAAATTCACAAATAGTGCGGTATTCAAATTTTTTTTGCTTCACGAATGTATCACATTTTTGTAACAAATTTACGGTATCGAATCGAATGCAGCTTGGCCTATTTGAGACCTGAAATTTGCAGAATATATGATTTCGATTCAAGAGCTTGAGTCACTTTCGAGTCAACCAACCAATCACGAACAATACGACAAGGAACACGAAGTAATATCGCGATTGTGTTTAATAAATTGAAGATAAGCTCTTCTTGTTTCCTCCTTAATCTTCTTCATTATCGTTCTTTATTTTTCATTCGTATACTTTACGCCGAAGTTTCGATCGTATATTTGAATTTCCTCACGATTTCGTAACGTATTCGTTATACCCGAAACTATTCGGTCGAGTCTCGAAGCTATCGCGACGTTCAATACAAGCACGAAAGCCGCTACGGAACATGACGCAACATTCACAGCGTGGGGCGCTATTTGGGCCTAGTTTGGGCCCACGTGCGACATCGACTATCGCCTCATTATCCCCCGCATTCCCCATCCTCCCAATTAAATCGGAATTAAAATAGAAGAACTTCGCCTTCCTCGATACAACTTTGACGATTTTTTTGTCAAACGAGGAATAAACGGAGGCAAAAATTTCACCCTCGTTGTCGGATCGGTGCGGAAATTGGGCTCGTGATTGAAACAAACCGGATCGGGTACTCGAGTATAATGTTCATATAAAAAAAGGAAACGAATTATAAAAAGGGAGAACGGTGGATATGATATTATCTTTAATGGCCTCGCGTGCTCCGAAGATTTACATCTTATATGCACAATACCATGTATACCTATACTCTTTTATTATCCCCGAGCTTTCTCGTCTCTTTTACCTCGGTTTTGTATCCCACAAAATCGTATTTTCTACACGGAACGTGGATATATATATACGCGCCCACCGAGCCAACGGTATAATAACGTCCGAAGCGGTGGGGTAAAGATATCTCGAATTAGTCTGATCCATTAAAAGTTGGATAGGAGTTAAAACCTTTACTGCTTCGCTCACGAAATACTTGGGATAAATTGATTTCTGGTGTCGCGTTTGACCCGGGAACCGTCTCGCTCTCCTTCTCTTTACACCGCAAACAGAAACTTCTCTCTCGTCTCGATTTTGGATAACATAGGCTGCACGCAGACACGCGCAATGAGATGGGATGCAACGGACGCAATGTTGACGTCAACGATTTTTTTTCCGATCTTAAGAGATCTCGAAACATACGTGGATCTTCCTCCAACTTTTGTAATACATCGACGATCCCGCATTTTCCATCTAATTTCATTAGACTTCGTAAATGTTACCGTGAACTTGAAGCGATTCTTGAGCTACGAAACTTTGTGAGAAGGCACGGATACGGAGATTTTTTTACGAATTTACGAAATTTCAAGATCAATATACGTTCAACCAAATGTTATTTTTACACTACCAAACAGTTTTGTTGATTTTATAGCGCACATACAACAATATGTTTTATTAATGTCTAAGAAAAGGTTTCTATTGCGATTGCGAAATCAGATCAACGCAGTGAAATCACTTTGTACAGATGGAAAAATTATTGTTTAATTGTTGTAACTGAAAAATTTAACCGAATGGTACCAGATCACGGATGATTTATTTCTGCCAATTATACTAGACGGATGTTTAGTATTTACAACAAATTATTGTATTCCTGCAAGAAAATTTTCTACAAGACGACAAGAATTTCTTAGAAATTGTCTTCAAAACATACTTGCTTCGATTTTTCATCAAATTTTACACATGCTCTTGATATTATTAGTTAAATTTTTGTCACTCCACCTAGAAAATAACGGTCGAACCATCGGAGATATCAATTTCTTGAATAATTTTCCATTCGACGCCATTTGCCCGGTTGAACGATCGAAGAAGAGATTCGAGCTGAATGAATGGATAAATGAGAAGGGAATATTCTTCAGAGCTAAGAAGCAGGATTCTGAATATTTTAGATCTCGTTATCAGACTTGAATTTGAGCTCTTAATTAAAAGAGTTTTATTTATAGATATAGATGGAAAATACCATTAGTAAATAATTACGGCCAGATTTACGGTCAATAAAATGCGAGAATAAATTCACCGCGCTTGCCGTCAGCACCTGGATATTATTCTGACTCGATATTCGAGCCGTTTGTACTGCAGACTTTGAAGTTGACTATAAACACCGACGGATCGGGGCGAGGTTGAAGTTCCGAATGTGAAAAGTCCCAAAGCGCCTAATTCCGAATTATTTGCAGCGAAAGTTGAAGTAAAAAAATCAAACTTTGAAGAAACAACAAAGTTTCGAATTGTCGGCAACCCGACGGCTTAAAGTTCTAAAATGTAAGATTTAGAAAAATAAAGTTTCGATAGAGTAAAATACCAAAAATTAAAACATACTCACATAGCGTAGTTCAATCGTCGAGTGGGTGTGAAAAATAAGAAAATCAGGAAATCAGAATGATCAGAATTCCGAACGTAAAAATATCGAAAATCCAAAACAACTCAAGATCAAAGCGGCGAAATTTCACCAACCCAGAAATTCACAGAACTGAAAATCTTCGATCATTCAAAATTTCGGTCTTTCGGATCTTGAAATTTTCTCACTTTTGCACTTTTGAAACTTTAAGCGTCGGGTTTCGGAGCATTCGAAACTTTGATGTTTCGTCACACTTTAATTTCTTTGCTTCAAGTTGCGGCACCAAAGAATTCGGAATTTCCCGCTTTGGGGACTTTTCAAATTCAGAATTTTAACCCCATCTCGACGCATCGTCGTTCCAAAAGCTTTGGTGATACCTGAATTAGAGACGGGAATAACTTACTGCCAAAAAGGGAGATCACCGTTCGCTTCTTCATCCACTCGGTACGCATATAAAGTGTTTACGGTATCTTCGGGAACCGATCGATCTACGAACAATCGTTCAACGCACGCTTGCGTTTGCGATCCTATAAAAATCGATCTCAATGTCGATTGATCGCGATCGCTGCTGAAGCAGTGCATTAAACTGGTCGATAAATTTTCACTATCTTTACGACCGTATCCTCGTTGCTTCGAGATCGACGCGTACCTTCAATCTGTCATTCCGAGAAAGACATCTTCGATCCTGCGATCCACGCTTTTCTGGTCTTTCACCGCGATCAAAATTTGTCCAAGTTAGTCTCATGCAATATTTTTATTAACGGAAAAATTGCGAAGCGGATAACTAAAGTGAACGACAAAATTAGGTGATTGGCGAACAGAATTGATATGAGATAATTACCGAACTGAATTGATTTACAAAATTTAAGACGGCCTTTGTTTCAATCTTGGAACCTTTCATTTATAAAATATTTATTCCATGCAAAATACGAAATCGTATGATTGATTACTTCATTCGAATTATTGATCAATCGATCAAACTTTATTCACAGTACTTTCTGTTTTAACGAATTCATCAATCCACGGTATATTCTCTCACTATGATTTGCCGATCGACCAGATCTCAAAATCAATGAACCGAAACAAGTTTTGAAGAAATAAAAAAATCGTGAAGACAAAATACAACGTAAGCCAGAAAAAAAATGCGAAAAAATGAAGGACTCCGAAAACTTCCGCACTTTCATCCCCACGAGCGATTCTACAAACGAACATTTTCACCAAGTTCTACAGCTGCTTCGAGTTAACCGTGTAGATATAACGCGATCCCCAAGTCACTCTGAGAAAAATTTCATTTGTTACAGTAGCTAGAAAAATTAAAAAAAAAAACAAGTATCGTTAAAAAGCTGTTTGAATATTGTTGGAATTACGAAAAACGAGGTACGCCTAACCATTTTGCGCTATCGTCGATCCTTTCTTGGTTATTACAACGCAAAATCAAAGTAAATCTTCGGTCCACTCTACTTTTTTATTTAAACAAGGCTCAACGTCAATTTATTTAGAACAATATTTATCGGTTGTGGTAAAAAATGAAAATAGTCAAGGACTGAGCGGTAAACGAAACTAAAAAATTCTCTCAGTGCAGTGCAACGCGCGTCTATAAATTTTTCCAGGACAGATCAATGAAACCGCGGAAATATAAGACCGGGGACCGTTTTATGCATTGCTGAAGAAGCTCCGGAGGCAGGCATCCCACAGAATGAAGCAGCGAAGGGTCGGGGGAGTTCTATGAGTTGTTGTTAAACGTTCATTTCACCGAGCCGACCTCCCTCGCTTCAGGAGGCACGTATATACCGTTGAATCGGAACGCTGATGCCGATGCTGGGGCAGCTATTTAATGCTTCTACCATACTGTGAGAACCGATCGGAAGCTCCGGCCAGTCCGCGGAGCCGCAGGATCGCCGCAAGGCTCGCTGCACTCTGCACTTCCAGGCACGGCCTGTAACGAACGAGGCTGTATACGCAAATGACTTTATTCGAATCAATGAACGTGCACGTCGCTCCTCCGCGTTCCTTCCGCACATTCATGACCATACGTCCAGAGCTTGACCACCACCTCCCCCTAAGACCCGTAAACGGACGGATTTATTCCCGAGTCTGTTGCAAGCTGGAATCCGTCCGTACTCTCGTCCGTAAGCAGATCGGTTGTATGACGTACCGGATCAAATTTACACGATATATTAAACCCTTTGAGTCACGGATTTTTGTCCTGAGTCAAATTTCACAAGATATTATTCTCCCGTTTTTGGGCTCGTTGATTACGAATCTGAAATCAGGTTTCAAGAATGCAGGATAACGGATCCAATATGGCGAATGAAAATTTCAAAATCAATCAAATTCAGCGAAAAACCATATGCAGGGATTTCGAGAGTCAATGATTACGAATCTGATATCAGATTTTGGAAATTCAAAATGGCGGATTCAATATGGAAGACGTAAATTTTAAACTTGATCGAATCCGGTCTAAAAACTCTATGCAGAGTTTGGATGTTTGGAGTCGATGATTAGATACGCCAAATTGAATTTTCAAAATCCGATTTCAAATTCGTAATCAGTGATCCCGAAAACTTATAATTTATGTCAATCGTGTATATGTGTAGAGGGCTAACTTTGTTGGAAATTAATTATTCCTTCAATTTTTCGGATTTTTGCCAATCAATTTGTTTTCAACAATAATAATTTATATTATATCGCAACGACTACCCTTGACTATTGAAAATCTATCAGTACACTATCAGAATAAGTAAAAAACCGCAATGAAATATGTTGAAAAAGTTCTCTAAACAAACAAAACATGGATGTAAAATAGATGGTAAGAATACTCACCACTATGACTCAAAGGGTCAAGCACTCGAGATTTTTAACGACAGTCACATTCGGACCATATTAGAAAAAGATTTAACTTTTGCTATTAGATACTAAAAGATTTTGGAAAAATTACTATCTTTACGATAACGGTTTGAATATTGTTTGAATTGTAAAGAAAAAAAAAAAAAAAGAAACAATAAACAAGATGGTTAGAAGTGACTAATTATTATGATTACAGTTGCCAGTAGTAGATTTTCGAGTCACCGCTACGTGGATTCTGCTTGATTAGTTGACTATAATATTTTGTCAGATATATTGTACCAGCATCAATTTTTTATAACATTTACAAGAAGGTATTATTCTACTACTAGCATTGAAATTAAAGAGAACAGTAACAGAAATTAGATTCTTTGGATAAAGCAGCACAACCTATTTCTATTTTTTTAACAGAACTACAGTGATCGGTTTAATGATAAAATGTATATAAATAGTTAAGGGCTGTATAAATAATCCCACAATCAGAAATTTTCTACAAGTGTACTTGTACAGAAAAACAAATCACAACTATTATTGTGCTAGCAATATTTTGTAGTCAAATCCATTGAACCGCAATTGAATCTACGACAGTAAAATTCATTGTGATGAAATCTGATTACCAACTTCCAAATTTCAGTCCAATTACTGTTGATGCCATTTAAAAATATTGCTCGTACAATCAGGTGAAATATAAACTGCAATACATTCGATACATGATAAAATTTACAAATTAAATCTTGGCCACGTGTGAAAGACAATTTCGTTCAGCGAAGCTCACCGCAATTCAGATCTGATCTTTCAATTACTGAATGTAGCGAGGACAAAAAATTGTTACAGTCATGATGGACCAGCGTTCTTCTGTAGTTTAAAAATGACAACAAACGTCGCTTCCATTTTTTGGCCTCATTTAAAATTCTCCACGGGATTTCGGGAATCCTTTTGTAAAATTCCTCCCCACCCGCTTTCCGAAAAACAACCGACAACGATTACTGTCATTTGCACGGGACGAGGTTAACCACGCGAGGCGTTTATGAATAAGGCGTGTAATTAATCGAGGTTGGCCAGAAACGGGAGGCCGTATTTTTTAATTAGTCGAAATTACGAGTCGACTGTCTTGGCCCATATACGGAGTAATGTATCACGGCGGGGATTTCTTGCATGGCTAATATCTCGGCCGAGCGTGAGGGAGCCAATCTAAAAACTGGAATTCCTCACTATCTCCGCCATAACTCACCGAGGAATAGAAATATCATTTCGTCGTTAACTCCTTCCGCGTGCCCTATTCGCTAGTATGGCGCATACGGTTGCACAAGCTTCTGCTCTTCTCACATGCATTCTAGATTTATGGCTAATTGTACTACTGAATAAAGTCGTTGCGACCGATTTAATCGGCAAACAAATGTATAACCTATGCATATGTACGTACACATACATACGCGCGATGCACGGGACACAATAATAGTCCATGAATAAACGGAGAGATCGTTTCGGAGAGAAATTTCTACACTTTAGCCAGATGTTTTGAAGTAAATTTTTGAAAGTTATCGAATAATTTGACAAAAACTTTACTCAAATTGTGTTATTTAATATTCTTGTTTTCATACAATGTGAAACATTTTGTTGACTGGATGTGAATGTGGTTTAATCTGAAGAATCTGTTGGGAACTCTCACATTTTCAAGAAAAAAAAAAATAATAATTTAAACATTTACTGCTTGGAAAAATTATCTTAATATTCATGAACGTATGTTGAAATAACTTTCCAAGATCAGTAATCGTTAATGAAATAATCTTGCTACTTCGGGTTTTTCAAAACTGCTAAACTGTTGAAAATAATGCACTGAGAAAAATTTCATTTGTTATAGGAACTAGAAAAATTCGGTAAAACAGGTATCGTTAAAAAAACTGTTTGAATATTGTTGGAATTACGAAAAACGAGGTACGCCTAACCATTTTGCGCTATTGTCGATCCTTTCTTTGGTTATTGCAACGCAAAATCAGTTTTTTCGGTTTACTCTACTTTTTGAGTTAAATAAGGCTTTAACATCAATTTATTGTTGCACAAGCATTAAATTTACGCAACAGTTACAAGAAAATATAGTAACAGTGATCGTAATGAGAAAGAATAGTAACAGATACCAGACTTTCTGGTAACAAGTACAAAAGTAATTTTCATTTTGTAGCTGGAACTATATTTTTCGGCTGTGGTAAAAAATGAAAATTTTTTTCAGCGTGTTAATCATACTAACAGATTTTCACTAAAAACTTTTTTTATCGTCCGAAAGTCAGAATACAGGTGACAGAAAATAACACTGTTTTATTTTCATTCAACACTTTCAATAGGCATATTTTTAACTGAAACGAATCAGTTCCGACTTTAACCTGTGAGAAATTGACGTAGTAGCGCGAAAATCGACTCTGGAAACACAAGCTTAGATAATCTGCGTATCCGGTTATTCGGGACACGACCGATTTGTTTTGGAAACAAAGCGTCCGAAGCGACTTTGAGATCTTGGGTAAATAAGGGCTGACGATTCAGCGTCGATTCAGAGTCAGTCGATCGGTAGACGCGGCGCGGTGATTACACGGTGTTCGGATTCGCGATGCAAACGATTAAAATTTATGTGTGAATTTCTGTGGTTTCACTCGACGTTTGTGAAAGTGATACGCGTTGTTTTCCACGATAGCTGCGACTAAACGCAAAACGGCCCGAAGCGACCTGCGGATGAACCGAAGCACGACTTCGACTAACCAACCAAACACTGAAGCCAAAGTTCTCAAAGGTGTTTTTTAAGGTAATTTTTATTCATTACTAATAATTTCCACAACGTGTTTGTGATGAATCGTCTTCGAAAATCGACACATTTTCACAAAGAAAGTAATCTACTGAATTTACCGATCTGAAATGTATACATTGATACCAGCCATCAATTGATACGCGGCAACTGATGGCTGGAGGAAAAGAGGTTGAAGCAGCGGTGAGATGCAAGAAGGAGAATGGCGGTAAGGTAGGGGGCTGGAAGGAGAATAAAACCGTTCAAGATCTTAATATCCCATAAATAGAACCTCGAATGTCATAAAACCTAGCGATATATTATCCAAAGTAGTTTAAAAGCCCCGTTTTGAATGACACGTAAATTAAACGGGCTGATCGCAGCGCGGGGACTTTAAACTGCACATGTTGCAGTCCGACAACTCGAGTTACGATTCGAGTGTTGCTATTCGCAAATCGCAGGCTATTCCACCGGCTAGGTACAGTCGATGATGCTGAACAAAAACCGACCGAAGATGTAGAGAACAACTATTGCGTTCCTTCTTATGTGCTAAACTATAACTAACAATACTAAACTGTAATTAACAATGAAATATTTCTCTTTGTACTCTAATGTATAACAAATTAATTCAAAGCAGTTTTTCCATTATCTTACAATCAGGCTTTTTAAACACATGAAAAAAGTCGAGAGTATCATTTTCTTCTAATGGTAAGCAGCGGTCCGTTCTTTTGTGGTAAGACGTAATTATGTGAGTTAGGTCTATCATATCGTTACAATAATTACGGTATACTTCGTTTTGCAGTCTGTAATAATTAGGATCTATAATCACTCGTGTAGCATATTCGTTTGCCAGTCTTACTTGACTCAGAGCTTGCAGGATTCTGAGAGGAAGCCGGAGTCTTAAGTATTGTTGATTACTTTCCTCAACTGTTGAGACTGACTGAAGAAAATAAGAGATGAGGATTCCATTCTTTTTTCCACACCTTCCGCAAATGGGTATGCTCGAAATTCATCTAACAGCGTTTTTTCGAATCTATAAAAGTTTTCGGTTGTCATCTAATCCCACATTTCCACTCCAAGTATTTATATCGGTTCGAAAGATAACTTTTTCACTCGAGAACTCCAACGAAATTTAATTTGATAATTTCGTGAAACACATCTTCGAAGTTTATGCTAGAGAATGGAATATTGGTACAGACAAGAAATAGGTCCAAGAAGTATACCTCACACGTGCCTCACCGCTGCATCCTACCGGCTTAACAGCCGTGTTATTAACACGCCAATAACGCGAACAAATATCGGGTTATTTGTTGCACTGGAGTCATAAGCATACCGCTGCAAATCGCTGACCAACGTCTCAGAAACTTGGAAATTTCACCATGGCGTAAAAACGAAATGCAGGAAACGCTTGGCGCTAGGTGATGTGAATAACGGTAAATGCCTGTGCAGATGCAGAAACATCATTTTTTTCTTCATATTCTACCCAGTATTTAAGTAAGTTCTTGTCTGCAGTTTGCGATCCCTAGTTTCAATATTTACACGAGCGACTATTTGAACGCCGGATAATTATCAGTGAATGCTGATCGATCTCTGAACACTGTCAGAAAAAAAAAAGAAAAAAAAAAAATTGTAGTCACTGAAAACAAATTCTGAAATTCCGATTGCTGGTTGGACCGGTTTTTTTCTTTCGTTTCACCAAACATATTTTCGATTCTTAGGATTTACTGTTATAGAACATTTTTTTCTTTAAACAAAAAGCGAACGTAAGTTTATTCGCAAACAGTATTTTCAGCAATAATAACGACAGTGTTGAAATTTCGAAAAAAGGTAAAATTGCAGACGCGCAAATTGAAATAAACGAACAATCGACTCGTTTCGTTAAGCTGTTACTTATTTATCGCAACTCCGGTTGAATATCGCACGAAGCGGATTGACTGTCGGTTGAAATTTTCACCTCTGCCGCATCAGCTAAGGTACGGCAATCATGGGGAGTTTAGCAGCTCGGCTAGCTGCGCATTATGCAAAGACTGTACGGCAGAAGTGCACAACTATAGGAGAGCAGTAATTATAACAAATTGTTATTTAATTGCTTTATTGCCAGCAACGAGTTACACCGCAAAGTTGCACTCAGTCTAGGCTGGAGCTGCCTCGGTGCTGCGGAGGTAACTTATTAAAGTATTAAACCATTGGTTCTTGGCATTTCCTTTTGTAACAAACGGTCTGCGCATTTTATAAGGGATTAGGTGCAAACGCGAAATTACTCCCAATTACACAGGCCTGCAAAATATAAATTTTAATTTACCCCGTAATTAACAATGCTTCTATTTGGGTATTTTCGTATGTTGAATTGAAATATTGCGCTAGTTTTTTTTACTGGACACGAAAATTTATTTTTATGCAAGATACGCATGTTTACAAATTTTTTAACAATTTTTCTGAAAAAAAAATTAAATACAATTTATGTAAAACTAAATTTTTAGGTACAAAATGAACTGCATTAGTTTTAGATAAGACTCAAGGGATTAGATAAATCGAAAAGACTTGCGATATCTTTTTCTACTTTCTTCAAAACTTCTTTTTCACTTGTACTCACGTAGCTCTAAATATGCTTAAAATCATCATAAACAATTTAATTTTTTTCCCATAAAAATAATTCTTAAATGCATAAAAATAAATCTTGATGTGCTGTAAAAAAACTAGCAATATATTTTAATTTAACAGACCTAAATATCTAAAAAAAAAAAAGCATTATTACTCGAAGGGGAAATTAAAAGTCATATTTCGCAGGACTGTATTATCAGAATATGTATTTTTTTCCTGTAAATGAATGACTTGCCAATGAACTTACAAATTTTCAAAACAAATTTTTTTATTTATTCTGCATATTCGTTACATGTTTGTATAACCTAATTTATTGTTTGCTCATATTTTAGCCACAGGGAAACAAAAAAAACTCGTTTCAGGTTAATTCGGTTTTTTTTGAAACTCAGTTCCTCCGATCTAAAGAACTCAGTTTTTCGTAGGAGGAAATAGAGTTTTGACTTTATCAGGGCGTATCACAATCCCGTTTTACCTTTTGGATATCGTGATGTAAAAGATGAAATTACAGAGATCAGTATTAAAAAATAGCAAATATGTAACATCGCGTATCTTCGAAACGAATTGCAATAAAAAAACTATAACTTGAACCGTAACAAACAGTTCTTATAATTCAACGCAAGTTTCCAACGTCTGAGAATTGTGCAAGCAATTGAAAAGACGACTTAACAAAAGCTGTAAGTGTCATTTTTGTTTGAAAAAACAATTTGAACATCCAACAAATACGCAACGAAGAATTTTTTTTATTAATTATTTAGTTGTAGACTTTAATTCTCCTCGATTGATGAAATTCTCCGTGTTTGCGTTTTAAGAATTATCTGAAGGTGAGTTGACTCTGCGGTGTTTAGAACAATGAGCAGCTCCAGTTTGCAGCACTCGTTGAAAAGCATTAATTCTCATCCTTCGCTCAACCATTCGCCACAATAGCCTCGTTTCACGTGCTCGCAACGCCATGAAAGTACCGGAGAATCCTTGGCGAAGATCATACATACCTGCACATACGATGATGAGATATGCGATCCGCGATTCACTTAAATAGATTCGGGCGTCTCTTCCGCCTTTCAATCAGCGCAGTCTCGAACAAAACAAAATCTTTTTCGCATCTTTTTTCTCGGTCGATTGTTCACTACTGAAGGAGCACCACTCGATCCGCGTAGTAATAAGGATCGTGTTATAACGTCAGAATACATCCATAATTTCGAAGCGTAAGTAGCCGCGGTCATGGAGCCTGTTGAACGAAGCCATCGATGCGACGTGTCTAACAAGGCCACAATATCGCAACGACACGCTAATAACAGGAGAAAGCTCGCGTTGACCCGTCGAAATTTTATCTCAATCTCAGCAACATCTCTTCGCCTTCGTAGCATTGAACCAAATTTACCGTTTCGACAAGTTCCAAGTCAATAATATAGTTCAAATAACCTTGCAATTTTGCCAGGTACCGATATCCAAGAAGCCGCTTCGCTATCGAGAGAAATGGCGAGCGCCCCGCCACCTAGCGGCGAAACTCAGTATCCATCGTTCGTTGAAGGCAAAACACGCAAGTGCGTCGATTAAATTAATATCTCGGATTACACGGTCGACATTTTGGTCGAAGAAACGGGATACGGAGTGATTTACGCGGGGGGAAAAAAATTTGGCTTTCACGTGCTAAACTTTGTTGATCATTCTGCAATTATCCTAATAGTTCGGAGAATGATTCAATTATTACAGAGTAATAGTAATATACACACATACACCCACACACACATACGCACACGCACATATATATATATATATGTATATAATAAATTGGCCAAAATTTCGCGGTCCGTTCTTCGGAACCTGTAAAAATTCGTCGAACTGAATTCGTGACGCTCCGCAATGATCGAGCCACAAATTACATGCTTTCAAAAATGGTCAAGAATTTTACGACCGATGAAAGAAATCACGCGATACCAAGTTTCTAGATTTGATAAAGGTGGGGAAATTTGAATGGCAAAACACACTCGCAAATCCTGCGTATGATCGTCGCCGTGTCAGCCTTGACGAGACAAAGGGGAAACGCTACTCAGCCAAAGCGAGTTGTAAGGCTGATTATGATTCGAGACAGACGTAGGTAGCGATAGCCGTTTACCCCGTATAATAAATTAGTATCTGAGAATGGGCATAGCGAAGTTGAGAGAGAAACGGGCGTGGGTAACTAGGTATAATAGCGATCTTTGATCCTGTGCCGCGACACTAGAACGCGCGATCGATCTTTGCAAAAAGCGTATGATCGCAAGCTCCCTCCGACCGTTGAAGTCCTAATGGCGAAAGAATGGGAAAACGTTTACTTCGTATTTTGCCGAGAAAATGTCGAGTTAAGGAACCGCCCTCGCTCTGGTCCCCAGGTGGGAACATAAATTTTTTTTCTCTTCTTAAATTGGATTTCTTCTTCAACGATGATGGGAAATTTTTAATCCTTCGTTGAGCTGATACGCGTTATACGCTTAGGTATGCATGTGTGCTTAGCATCGTCGAACTTCTTGCTCATTTCTACTCTCCGAGCGATTATTTGCCTCGTTTTTAAAGGTCGTCGCGACGCGATATGCGAACAACGCTGCAACTCGAGTACAGCACTCATACATATATGTATTTATTCGCCGAGTCCCGGTTCGGCAACTTCTTATTTTTTATTTTAATTTTTTTAATCATTATCTGCATTGCCAGAACTTGCACAGGCACGAGCCAAGCTGCACGCCGCGTAAGTATTCGTTCGCGAATGCTTCAATCATCGTCATATGCCAAAGGTTACGAACGCCGGATTGGGTGGTCCAGAAAAAAAGACGTTTTTCTTTAAAGCATTGCCTGAAAACGTGAGAAACTTGGAATTTTTTTTTTTTTACTCTCAAGGATTATCGTGTGTGGTTATTTCTCCTTCAAGTTCGTTCCTCACCGTCGCGTGATTGATAACATTTACTTAAAAATGACAAATTCTGTCGCTAAATTCGATGAGCTGCGACAGCGATTTCATTTCGGCGTGGATACGTGAGTAAAAAATGTGCGAGGATGAGAGAGAGAGAGAGAGAGAGACGGATGGCAGACGTTCAACTCGCTCGTAAGCGTGCGCGAATTTTATAATAATTTGCATATTTTAAACGAACGGTTTATATTATAATTGGGTAGAGGTAATATCCCGGTGGAATTGTTGGAAGAGGAATGCGGCTGGATGATGAATGGAATTTTATTTTCATTTTTCAATCCGCAACACGACGATTGCTCATGAATTTTTTAAAAATATTTCATCAATACCAAGTTGTCGACTTATTTCCTCGTTTGGATGTGTTACGAATTTGTTTTTCCATTTCGTATTAATTTTTTTCTGCAAAGCGGGGACGAAGATCATGCGAGTTACGGAACTACTTGAACAGTGCCTATCCTAGCTATCTGCGCCCCAAAGAAACGTAGCACGTATAGTACGACATATGTGTAGTACATACACATATACAAAGTTATACGTAAGAAGAGCCTGATTATGGGACACATTTAAATAAATTTGAATAATACCCGAGCGAGTAGAACAATACTAAATCAATTATAATTGTTAATAATCGTAATACGAAGTCGCTTCGTGATCTCTTGGACCGCAAAGTCGATCGTGATCTGCTCATTCATCGTTGCTACCCGTTATGTCGGTCGCTACGGGTTCCGAGTAACATTCCTCCTCCTTCTTCTCTTTCTCTCTCTCTCTCTCTCGTTATCTCCCCGTCTCTCTCTTCACGGCAATATGGATCAGAGGTCTCCGACTCCTTTGCATGAAATTATATCTCCACCTCCTTACTTTGCAGAGGCCACTGCGACGCAGGTAGACCATTGTGTACTGGGTACGTATACCAACGATGAAGAGTGTACTCGACATTCGGTCGGACCTCTCTTCCACTTGTTCGACAATCGTCCGGAACTCGCCCGACTGAAACTCAACGTCAAATACGATCAATTCGAGTCATCGCTCCGTGGCTTTCCATATATTGCCTAAAGTGACTCGCGGATGGTTCTTCACGACTTTTCAAACGGTGAACTCTACTCGCCGGATTAATCCGACATCGATACCTTCAAATTCTCACGGTGAAATTTTGGTTTGGAATCATAGAATCAACCCCACGAGAAACCGGTTGTAGATTTCACTTGATTGTCTGGTCTGTGATGAATTGACGTACAGAAACCCCATGCCATAGCAATGTCATTCCGAATCGGAAGGTGTTTTGAAATTTGTTTCACCTACTCTTGTTCTCGACGAGCGAAATATAGACTTGACGTAATTCTGTCAAACATGAGAATGGATTGTCCTATCCTACGGGAACGAATTCGGGATTAATCCCACGTGGGATGGATCAAGGGGGATTGAAACGTTCGATTACTCGCTGGTTTGACCTTATCGCACTGGTGCCGTTGATCGCATATGGGTACATACCTAGGTTGTTATGTAGTACAGTCGACCGATCGACGGACACTCGGAACGACTCAGGGAGAGCAGCTGAGCAAAGAAAAGGAGAAGAAGGAGAACGAAGAGGACTAGAAGAGGTGGAGAACGGGTGATAGAACAGCCCGGGTTGAAATGTGTGCGAGTACCGCCTGCCGTCCCACAAGTCAGCCGTATATCTCCTAGAGCACATACACGAATGGTTCGAAAGTGTGGGTATATCACGGATACACATAGCATGGATTACGTAGCTTATAATGTACGTGTGCGAGATGCTCTGCAGAGAACGTTTAAAAGCCTATTGCGGTTAGCAGGAGGAACAGTGTGGGTAATTTATTGCCACCATTTAAAGAGCCATGTTATAATAACAATGGTAATCGGAATAATAACACTATGGTGGTGGTAATAATAATTATCACGATTATATTTCTAATAATGGTTATGATTATTATAATATGTTATTCTTGCGTTCGGAATATTTATTCGTGTTCCCTTTCTCAGCTCTCGTAGTTGGAGTAATATAATACGATTATATGTATCGCGGCTTTCCATATTTGTATCGTAACTGCACAGCTTGCAAACTCACGCTTTTATACCAATGGGAAAATGACACGGTAACATCTGCAACGTGTAAACATTGTAGTAAAGGGGTTTAATTTTATCGTTGATATTTGTTCTTTCAAGCATCAAGTTAAATGACTTTTCACACGGACTTTTGGCTCAACGAACGTCGCATCGACTCGTTAATCTCACTTCGTTCATTACACAACCAAAAATAAAATAAGTTATTTAGTCCCGTTCTGATGGAATAAATCTATATTTTTGTTTTGCGATTGTATTTTTTATCAGCTTACCCAATCCAAGCCATAGCTTTCGGGAACTGATTATATAAAATTCGTGGCTTAGCTTGAGGAGAATTCAATTTCCATCAAATGCAGAGCCTGGTGAGTCTCGTATAATTAATCATTTTTCACGGTCATTTAATAACCAGAGAATACCTTCAGAAGAAAACAAGAAAACGTGATATTCATTTTGTTGATTATTGAAAGAAATATCGAATCAAAGCCACTAAATCATGTCAATTATAAAATTGCCCATTCATTAGCCGTTGATTGATAGTTGCGGTCACATTTCGAACGCCTCAATTTCTTCCGCTTTGCATTCAACCGATAATTCATGTTTTTGGCATCTCATGGTCTCGGAATAAGCGCGTCATTACACCAAGAAGTTTCTCTCTCTCTCTCTCTCTCTCTCTCTCTCTCTCTCTCTCTCTCTCTCTCTCTCTTGGCGAGGAAGTTGTATCACAAGTTAAAAGCCTTCTTTCAGCAGCTCGAGTTCAAAACGGCACATCGGTCTTTTTAATTTTCGTTACTGAGATACACTGACGAATTTGAGAAAAGTTCAACCGACTCCGACCCAAAGCTTTCCATCTAATAGCTACGCGGCATTGCACGATAACGCAATCACGATGAGCCTATGAAGATTGCACCTACCACCAGCACTCTTGGCCTTGGATGACTAGTATCTAGGAATAGTCCGTGACTGTAAGAGCATCTCAGCGCCATATTGCCACAGCTAATAAGCGGCGATGATCGGCTTGTTCAGTGAGGTGCATATCATACGAGCTTTGTTGGGAATGCAAAAATTCGTCGACGAATGGATGGATCGATCGGATGACGCGACGTCGGGACTTTGCAGCGAATGATATCAGTTTGGATTTTTTTTTTTTCTTTTTTTTTATTTTCCATCTTTTTATTCTTTTTACGACCGTATAATCAATTAATCTCAATTCAGTGAGCGAGCTGCGGTTGTCCTCGACTATATACCGGTTGTAATTTTCAATTTGTCGTGGCTCAGCACCCGGAAAGTTAAGAAGCGAAGCGCATGCAAATATCGGCCCTCGGGAGTTTTTATCACGGGAGCGTGACATCCGATCAGCGAGTAACTTTTATGCCTCGATAAAATTGCAATGAAATAAGAAAATAAGGAATGTAAAAAAAAAAAAAAGAAACGATCGAGGTAAAAAAAAAACGCAGTGAAAATTGAAACAACGTGTTGAAAAAAATCCCGGAGCGCCCGTAACACCTACGGCGATTCCTTGCCACTCCTTGATGCCTGCCCGACTGCAGCTTGCACCTTGCTCCTTCAGCTCGAGGAGCGAATGCGCTGCTGGGAACGATGCTGTGACCGTAAGAAGTGACCTAGAAACGCAGCGCGATGAGCCTCCTTGGTAAAAGAAATTGTCTGCTTTGCATAATCGCATATAATGCCGGTTAGTCCGAGGATGCAGCAATCTGCGACGATGCTGGTGCTCTCTACGGTGCATTGGAGGAAGAGGAGGAGGAAGAGGAGGAGGAGGAGGAGGAGGGGGGGGGGGGGAGGGGGGATTTTATCCGACGGAATATCAAAAGCTCGGTTAACGGTAGGTGAATCTAATCCTCGCCCGTATTTCGACGACAATGGAAACGATCAGCACGAGCAAAGAGAAGGCCAACAGCACCGCATTCACTGCTAAAATGGTGCGCAGTGCTCGACTCAACACCGCTTGTATTTCACTGTGGTCAAACTTGTTTGGTGGACGAGTCAACATTATGACATGTGAATCGATGAATAGTTACACTAGAGAATGTGTCATTATTCCTTTATTACCGAACTATTGAATTGCATGCACTGACAGAACGAGCTGTTCGATTATACTACACAATAAAGAACGACGATTCTTGTCGTACTGTTTTTGGTTAACTTGAGCGATGCTCGTTGTCATGTAACAACAAAGAATCATCAAACCACAAGGGTTGGAAATATTGTGGATCACTTTTGAGAATTCCAAAAACTGCAGATTTTGCGATGTTTACTCTATTGCACAGGACTTTCTTATACCGAATCCAAGAATATTTGGTGCTCGTTAGTGACACTACTAATAATGTCATTCTTGCTCAACGTAAGCGTTGTTCGTCGTCAAATAACACTGATGAATGTTCAAAATAGTTGAAGCTAAGCGTAACGAATTAGTACTCAGAATTTTACAGACTGCAAAGATCATGATGTTGACTTCGATAAAGTTCCTACTGTACAATGATCCAGACTCATCGCTGTAAGTGAATTCAACACTGTTTGATATTAGTTGACCACAATGACACTATGAAAAGTGCCGTTGTCATTTGAAACCAGACCAAGTCCAGTCATCTCCTTCCAACTTGTACAGAACAATAATATAATGAATTGTGCGCAATATCTTGGGACCAAATTTGTAGATTGCGGAGCGGCATTACACCGCAAGCAGCAGCTTTACATCCGAGCCGCGAAAATACGAAGGAACGGGTTGGAGTGCGCGTACCGGGCTCTTAGCTGCTTGTATCGTTAAGGCCTTATTACACGGTAACCTGTGGTTATCTTCTGACTAGCTAGCGCCAACTTATACGAGGATTTCTGGTCGTATTAATTTAATAATTCCGCCGTGAGTTACGAGGCGCAATGCACCCCGGCGCTCGTTCATTCGCTCTGCCTTGTATGTGGGTACCTACCCACCTTCCTGCCTTCCTCATACCTCCCCGAGACTTGGCCACGACTCGTTCAACTTAAAACTCGAGATGCTACACTGTTTCGTGCGTACGTCCCTTCTGCAAAATATATTGCCGCCAGACGAATTGCATCAGGAGTCGGGAGTTCGGGCCCAAGGCATGCGGGGCATCGTGTTTCAACGCTTGGCTCTTTCTCTGGTAGGTACTTTTCACCTGACGCGTAGGAATAACTGGGTCTTTCAGCTTTTTATGCTTTGTTCAATTCGTAGGTAAACTGTTCACCGTGAAGCTTCGAATACGATTTTGCTTCGTTGGTTCAGCCGGCGTCATGAAATTAAGCTCTGATACGAAACTTTATGTAAAAGTACAAATTTGATATTCCAATAATGGATTTCTGATAATGATTCTTTCCCAAGCTCGGAAAAACGATGTAGGTACTAGACGAATACTCATGGTTGGACTTTTTCTTTCGAATAACGTCTGTTATCTATTATAGTTTTCTATAATTATCCAAAAAATATCGTTTACTTCAATTTTCAACTACACTCAAACGGTACACGTTTAGTTTCAATTTCCTATTCCGTACTGTTGAGAAAAAAACTTAAACACAGAAATTTATAAAGCACAAAAATCCCTCCAAACGTTGTCTCAATTATGTGATATAATCTCAAAAAGCGCACTTTTCATGTATAAGTCGTCGACTCTTCGCGTTAGAATACTCAAGTTTTTTAATAATTATACTAAACGTGTGACTTAGATAGTCCTAAAATATAGATGGTAAAAAATATCAGTATAGAAATTTAGATACATCAGTTTAATTTTCTTACGTAGAAAATATTGGACGAGCATTTGAAAGTATATTCCAAACTTTTTTTCTGCGTATAAATGACAAAGCTTCGGGTCTAAAACTTGGTTAGCTTTTACGTTTCAGTCAGCACTAAAGTTGTTGAAAACTATAGAGAAAACCTACTTTTGACCTGTGATCCAAAATCTGACGAAAGAAACTTTATAGCGGACAAAAAATGGTCTACCTAGCTGCGTTGATATTTGATGAATGATTCAGAGATATTAACAGGAAGAAGAATCCGACGCTCGTTAATCCCGAAATATTAAGAAATCTATATTTTTACTCGAGTAACGATAGGTGGTCGATAGTCGAGCGCGATAGTTTGTGAGCCGCTAAACGAATCAGCCGGAGGGAAACCGGGTTTAAATTTTCAAAGCGTTGAATGCTGCACTAATGTACGATCGTGAATGAGCTAATAGCCTATTAGTCTCGTCATATTTATTGCCACACATCACCATATTTATACCCATCTTATTACAAGTACGTGTATGGATCCACGCATTCGAACACAAAACACATACACACACACACACGCAGACACGCACGGGAACTCTTGATCTAAAATGATCTTCTTTTTGTTTTTAATACCGCTGCAGCTGTTCTCTCAAACTTCAAAAAATTATCCCCTAATTTGGTGTGTGGCAAAAAGCGGCGGGATAGAATTGCCGCTTTGGATCGATGCGTAATCTTACGTAAGCATGCACCACGATCACTTTTATTCGAACGAGTAATTTACTTAGCTTAGAACTCTGTGCATCTATTTTTAAATTCAACGACATCGAAGAAAAAGCACAGAACTGATGCTTATTGAATCGAGGCTGACATTCTAACGTCAGCTGATAAGATACGTGATTAATTCTTATTTTTCGGTTTCTCTATACTCAATATAGTCACTCTGACTCAAGTTGGAAATTTGCGACGATTTTAAAACTGCGGACATTCGAGCATTCATAAAATTCAATATTCCAACAACTTGATCTCTTCAGAAATTTGGTAATCATGAATTCAGAGGTTCCTCCATCGCAACAAATCTAAATCAGTATAGCACAAATATCAAATAATGGTTTAAAAATATTCACAGACAATAAGTGTTATCTTTTTGTTTTGCGTTAATAAAGTTAATCGTTCCGAAGTTCGTGAACAAAGTACTTTTTCCTAGAATTTGAAAATACTAGGTGAACAGGAGGTTAAAAGAAGAAAAGGAAAAAAAAAACTCAGTTCTCATTGAATTTTTGTAATTCAGTATTTAAGATACACACACGTAACGCTTTCATGAACTTATATATGCCTCGAAGCCGGTAATTACACGATCATTCAATGAATAAAATATTTCCGAACGTAAATGCCTCGGTAAATTCTTCTCTCCTAAAGCCACAGGGCAGATTTATAAAATAAAAATTCACGACAAGAGGAAGAAAAAAAAGAGAAACTGGAGTTTCTGGTGTCCGTATGACGCACCTTCGAAGATGAAAAGAGAAACAAAACGTTGATGTCGACCATCCCAAGCATTTCTTAATCGGATTCCGAAACACGATTATCTATGAATCGCGCAGAGTAAAACACAATCAACACAGATAGAGAGAATTACAGATGAAAGTGAAGCAAGTTCTCGATTATCGCGATGTACCTTCACCTACCATATCATTCGCAAGCTGTACAAACAGCCGTTTATTGCTCAGCACAAACACCCCGAAGCGTCACATTCCAGTGATGATCTTCGCGTTTGATCGTCCTCTGCAATGATCATGATCCACACGTGCAGTATAATAATGAAAGAAGGACTCACAAGGCTCAGATGTGTGTGGCTGAAGCTCCAAGGAAGAGCAAATATTAATTGAAACGTTCCACGAGCCACGGGTACCTGTAATATGGGTGCAGAAATTTTTCTCCCGCAGCGTTGTTCATGCCCTCGAGTTCCTCTCGATATCAAGCTTCCTAGTCCGCCGGGTTGCACCAACTTGCCGCCACGGTACCCAGCACCTTATTAAAGTGAAAATTAACATAGCACCGATAAAGTGGTTCAAAGGCGTCTGACTCCGGCGTTAGGCTGCAGGATCGTGCTGCTGCACCAGGGGGATATTTATCACCACAGAAGCAATTAATGGTCATTTTTATCGCGGCGTTATACCCAAGAACAGACTGAGGCAACACGAGCTCGACGCTTTATCCTGTGGATTCTCGTTCTCTTAACTCTTCACAGGCACCTTACTGCACTCTAGAGTTCAAGCTGCAGCGTGCATCGGTATTATATCTACATAATCACGCTCGTGAGACCCGCTCGATTTTCGCTTCCGTAGCCATTGAGTTCCTCGGAAATTAACGCTCCCGTGAATGAGAAAAATCGCGAGAAAGCCCAAACAGCAGAAAATTAAAATTCGTCGAAAAGGAGTTTAGAAGATATCCCGTGGCCTGTGTTTTCTCATGTCTGAAAACTTTGCGGACTTTTCGTTTCGCGCGCTGTCTCGTAAGAAATTCGGCTCCTGTAAGGCTTTCGGTTTCTCATGTTACAGAGTTCAGTCACCATCGCGCAATGTTGCCACGGTTATTTCAATTCTTCCGCTCGCTCCAGCCGCTTTGCATTTCGATCACGTATCAGTCGAATCGTCTTCCGACTAATTCGCACCTCACTCGATTCCCACTCGATTGGTAGATCGGAATTCATTCATGGAAACCTTCCTAACCAAAATGATTCGAAATCGAGAGAGCGATGACCTTTTCCAATCACCCGAAGAACGTCATCAAGTATAGTGGAAGGCAGCTGGCCGAGCCGATCGTTTAGCGCTAATGGTCGTTATCCGAAATTTAGTCCCCCTTCCATTTCTACGGCACGATCTTCTTGTTTCATCCGCCTCTGGGTCTCGGCTTCATCGATCGAGATCAGGGGCCAGGAGGATAAGCAGAAGAAAAAATCGGGATAAAAGGGGTCGCCTGGAGTCCCATTACGAACCTGGAGTCACGTCACGAACGACGGCTGGCCCGGAGATGTGTAACGCGTGAAACTAGTCGTATGTGGATAAAAGGCAAACGTTACAGGTTCGCGGAGGAGGAGGTCGAAGAGGTTGCAGGTTGCAGGTCGCAGGATGCGAGGATCGGAGGCGATTTGCCGTTTGTTAGAATTCTTTTTGACGGGCATGCGCGAATTAGCGAGACCGCCGACTTGGCCGTATGTGCACAAGTTATCACGAATCTAGAGAACGAAACCGTAATTAGAGCTGGCTCTTTAAAAACCGATTCACCTCCGTGAAACTCTCCTCCAACATGGTATTTATCAATGGCGTGTTCGGAATTTTTAAGGAGCTGAGAATCAACCCGCGCCGCATGCCTATAAGCATCCTTCTTACCATCCGCAGTAATTAGATAATAACTCGGCTCTCCGACCTTCCCCCGGTTTTACCTGCAATTCCTATATGCATGCCCAGGGTACCTAGCCGCGTTTATCCACCCGATGATCATACCACACCGCGTATTATGTGCCTCGAAACTTTTTGTCCAAGTTATTGTTCAAGATTGTATGGTATTGCAAGAACACTCTTGGAAAACTTATGTGGCGGCGGAACACGTAGTTTCATGATCTCAGCTCACCAATTACAATATAATTTTCCATGAATGTCATGAATGCACGATTATGCACTGAGTAAAGTTTCATTTGTTATAGTAACTTATAGAAAAATTCAGTAGAATGGGTAACGTTGAAAGAAATGGTTGAATATTGTTGGAATTACGAAAATCGAGGTACACGTAACCATTTTGCGCTATTGTAGATCCTTTTTTGGCAATTGCAACGCAAAATCAGTTTGTTCAGTTTACTCTACTTTTTTTAGTTAAACAAGCCTTTAACGTCAATTTATTCTTGCACAAGACTTTCCGGTAAGAGTTAAAAAACTAATTTTCATTTTGTACCTAAAACTGTCTTTTTTGATTGTGGTAAAAGATGAAAATAGTTCAGGACTGAGCGGTAACCGGAACTAAACATTCCTTCCAGTGTGTAATATTTGCGTCATTTTTTAGAGTGTGTAGTTTATATCGTTCTTCAGGTCGAGGGTGAAGTGTGGAAAGATCAGAACTTTTAAATACGTGAAAACCCATTTCATAGTATTCCAAAATGTAAAAAGTAAAATGTAGAAGATTCTATACTTTGGCTTTAAGTATTCTAAAATTTTGTGAGGTGGATTTTTGCGTTCTCAAGAATTCAATATCTGCTTCCATCGTCCATCTTCTGGTTCTTCTAAATTTTTATCTTTACCTTCGTACCTCGATTTTTTCGTATTTCTCGTCTATTGGAAAGTAAAATTCCTAGCTCAAACGAATTTTTTGTCATTCTTCGATTCTGAACCGATATCACTGCTCTTTCTGTTCAACTACTGAATAGACCCACAGAATAATTCCAATTCATGTACAAAAAAGAAACATGACTCTTCAAAATTGGCAATACGGCCAACTTGAGGAGCTGAACAAAACTTTCTCGAACTTTATGAAATTCGCAAAACGAAGAACCATATTACGTATACATTTCTTTAATAATCAGTGAAAATCAGATCGAGTATTCGATAAAATTTTTCAAAACATCTCAGCACAGAAGCAGGGGACGTTCGAGTTGAGCCGAGGTCGTTAATCGGGTATAATTACAACTCGCGAACCGCTTAATTGGGAGGTTTAAAACCGATTCCGAAATTTATCGTAGGGGTAGTGGCAGGTATCGGGAGCTCGGCGTCCGAGCAATCTGGTCTTATCGAGTCTACGGATCGGCCCGAGTTCTCCAGGCTCGCGGCAAAGGTGCGAGGGCGCGGATGCTCCCAGCACGTCGTTAATTAACAGACGTACGTTGCGCGATCGGAAGGGCGAAAGCCTAGCTAGGAGCGCGGGCGCGACAATCCTAAGGATTTTTGCGAGCGATCCAGAGATCGAGCGATCTTAGTAGACCTGGTCGCGCGGAGCGAAGCGCCGCGGTTCGGAACTTAGACCAACTTCGAGCTTCCAGTTCCCGCCGCGTCGCGCCACCGCTATCTGCCGACGGGAATCGGTCTCGGGCCGCGTCTAACTTAGTGCGATGGGCTAAGAAGGTGTAAAGACTTGTTTGGCGATAGCCTTATCGGGACTCGCTAATCGTGACCGTGTCCACGCGGCACCCACTACTACCGGTCCCCGTTTGCTCGGCTTACCGATCTTTAAAGCGCCGGTCACACATACCTGCCCGCCTCCAACCCTTCCAACAGCTAGTTACCGCAGCGCCATTCTACGCCGCGCACTTTACGACTGACGCCGACCGATCTCCGCGCTATGCCTTATCTCAAATACCGCCCTCTTACCTCTGACCACGATCCTTCCTCCCGTGGCTCTTGCAGGGAGCTCGGCAGTTACGCAATCGCAATTTAACGCTTCTATTTTTTCAACTGCACCTTGGAAACGCTTTTTTTTCTCATTGGAAATCGGTTTGCTTCGACTGAGCACACGCGGAAAGATCGAGACTTCAAACGTCCGATGTGAAATAGTGTCACGCTATGGTTACTGGTTAGGGTTACTTTCGACACCGTTGTGTTACGTTATGCTTAGTTTTGGACTGATTTTTTTCTCATGTACCTCGTGCACCTGAGTTTAATGTTTGATAGTCAATTTGCGCAGGTATATTGACAGTGCTTCTCGAGCTCCTTTCACTTCGAACAGTACGTTATCCTTATTCCACGATTCGGTTACTTCGAGAATGCAAACATTAATATCGATGAATCGTTAAACATGTTTTACCTGTCAAGACGGAGGAATTGCAATTGTGACAGAACTGTGTACGTACTTTTTATTTTACGCAGGGAAAAATATTCCCAGCTAAAACCTGTTCTTTTGCAATTATCTCACCTTCGGATGAAAGTGATGAGGATGTTTCTCAACGGTCTCACCATAATAATTGTTTCATCAATTCCAAGTCACCTGAAAACTATCCCAATAAACCTGACTTTTTTATCCGATTC
The DNA here is from genome assembly GCF_021155785.1 of Neodiprion fabricii. NCBI lineage: Eukaryota > Metazoa > Arthropoda > Insecta > Hymenoptera > Diprionidae > Neodiprion > Neodiprion fabricii. The sequence continues at coordinate 5,914,391 of NC_060241.1, read as the reverse complement.
ATTGCAGCGTGTCTTGAACTTTGCCACCGATGGTCGCGCTATTCTAGGATTTGAACATATCGAGAATGACTTAATCCAACAAAAGTTTGGTAAGCTCTGGACTCAACCACAATACGTTCGTTGAATTCCTATGTGAAATCCATTTCCTGACATTTTCAGCCTACGAATCGATGATTCGAATTTGACGAATACCGTCACAATCACCAAAGTATTCGGTGCCTTGAATCCGTGGACCTGGTTCAAATGTCGCCAAGTTTTGCCGGATCACGAAGCAGTTCACACGGCTCCTCCGATCCGTGGCTTGTATAAGGTATACGCTACAATATACTTAGCGAGACGATCCATACAGCTGACTAACTAACTGGTCCACAAACCATTAGCGTCACGCGATCCTGGATCCGAGCTGGTATGACGTATACGAACAGCAGCAAAGCTGCCAGGTCTGTCTCAACCGACGTTTCTCGGTAAAACGAACCACACTTATCGACATTTCATCCCGAGGATTCGGGGAACAGCGGAATCCGCGTTGGCGGTCAAATGTCCATTAAAGCAAAATTGATCTACGGGTTGAATAAATTCGCTCCAATTTCTCTCTTCTCACAACCGCGAGTGCGGAGACCCGAGATATCCTCGCGATGAGACGCCACTGTGACCTTCGTCCACGGAGAACTGTTTATTTGGCAGTTAGTGATGTTACGTCCTCTGCAGGAATACAAGTGAACGATCACGAGTAAACATAACGCGTAGCCAAACGAGGGGGGATAGAATTGAAAAGCGAGAGCATTTTAGGACGTGGGAAGTATTTTAAGGGGGTTTTTTTTTGTGCCGAATGGACGCGCGTTTCGTGCGTGTGCGGGGAATTCGTACGTGTGTGTGTGAAACGCCGTGAGTCACTCCGGTTATATTTCGTGATTATGCTCGACGCGATTCGTTCGACCCGCGGCCAACTTTGCCTGAGCCTTCGCTGGTGTTGCCCCGAGACTTGTTCCCGTCAAACCGAGTGACGGTTGGACGTCTACGACGTCGGGACGCTCGTTCGCTCCGACGGTCGGTTGGACGTTTACACGACGCGCGCAGGGCGTGGAATGACGTTTCGAACCGGGCCCCTCGTGTACGGGGCCCCTTCGCCTCTCTCCTGCGGTGCCCCCTGCACTAGACGCGTTCAGCACTCACGGATGTATCGCCAGATCTCATCTACATCCCGAAAGACAAAGCCGACCATCCCCTCCTCTCATCCCAATTCACTCGCGGCGAACTTTGCCCTCGGGATTCTCCAAATTCCCGCGACTGATTTCCCTCCACAAGACAGATTATCGAATTGCACACTTGCCGACGACTTTTGTGTGGATCAAATTTCGTCCTTTAGGTTTGAATTTTTTTTTTTCCTTGTTAAAACGGCACGTTTCACTTGAAAATACGAAAATGTAGAAATTGATTTACTTGCACGAAGAGAGCTTTCGGTTACAGTATCACCAATTTTTTATTCAGCTTGCTTTTTTTGGGGTCAATTTTTTTTCTACGCTGGAGGGTGAGGGGTCGAATTACGGCAACACTTATAATGGGGAATTCCGAGGATACAGGCTATGGGAACGCATGATAAGCTAGTTGAAACAGTTTTCATTCGACATTCATGTGGAGCGAATCGCCCTGCGTTTAGCGTCCCTTCATGCCTGTTAGCGGCATTGATTACCGCGGTATTCATCTCAGGTAACGATCTGCACTCGATCTTGAGGACCGGAGATCCTCAAGTCAAGAACGATCAGCATGTGCTTATTATATTATATCGCAGTATTAAATATACCCTTTAAAAAAAATCCTGGAGATCACGGATACTGAGAAGATCCTCGTATTCAGCTATTCGTGCATCTGCCCTTAAGAAATATAACAAATCTTATTGAGCTGCATCGATTCAGTGACTGAATTAATATTTAAAAAACAAGAACAATTTTTTGGCACGGTGATTGAATACCACGAACGTTGACGAGTATTATTAATCTGCTCGTCACGTTATTACTGAATAAATTTATTGATAATTATACTCCGCGACACCCAGCCAATCGTACACATGGACATACTCGAGTACATAGTTGTCATCGTAATGGATATTTCATCGATCACGGAATGATAACTTGACTCTGTAACGAGTAATTTGTCTCTAAGCGATTAATTTTTTTATATCGGCATAATCTAACTCCATTCGTGTATTTCAATTACAATTTTTGATTTCCTGGTCTCTATTGAGGGTGGAATTGAAAGTGATTTTACCGTTGCGCAAGGGGAAAGATTTACGTATCATTCGACTGAACGGGCATAGCTCAGCAAGAAATGTACGCGGTAGGACCGTAAAAACGAATGGTGTATTGGCAGAGAAAGATGAAAAAAAAAACTTACAATAACATAAGATTTCGTGGACCAACTTAGGTTCGAAAAGATGCTGGTATCGCACGTACAATCTTATGCACGGAGTTAATTTTTTACCGTAAAATTGACATAAATTTTTACAAGTTTACCATCGGCAATTACCGATGCGTTACGTTCGATATTTGTAATGAATTTTTAACGTTCGATTTCTACTATTCGAAATGGTCGCAATATTGATAATTTGCGTAATAGAATATAATATACACTAAATAGCTCACTTTCACTCGTCGCTACATTCAGCCGATTATGACAACGCGTCACATGTGAGGCTCAAACATTATAACTGTATCTCTGTCCATTAAAATTGGAATTAGTAGAATTCGGTTAAGAGAAAATACGAATAAAAGATAAGCCATGAAATCGTGTCAATTCATTTAATCTTCACAGTCCCATGATCATATCGATCTATCCGATCAACAGCATTATACACTCATATATGTATACATATATATACACTTGAATTAAAAAGTATTGAAAACCGATCGCGTGATCTTAGTTCGCAAATTCAGTATAATTCGCATAATATATTCAATCTTTATTCTCAACCTTTCACTGATTTCTCATTTCACGTACTTTTTGGTTCTGCTTTGTTTACTTCCGGAAATCCATTTTTTATCGTATAAACCGATCATCGACGCCGATGAAATCGGTTTTATACGCCCCATTCTCTTTTACCCCAAACCATTGATTCAAACAGAAACGAAATATTTAGAAGCACAAATAAAAGCAAACTGTGCGGATGAAACTGAAAGCTCTGCTGCGTTCTTGCGCACCGTTTGCCTCCGTAGCCGCGGGGGAACAAGATTAATTTTTCCTTAGTCGTAGGAGGCGAAGATCGGGAGTCCCTTGGGACAAATGCAGAAACAAAAGGCGGTGCGGCACACGTGCATGTCAATGAAAGGCAATTAAGCCTTGTTTGGCATATTATACGCCGAGATCGGGGGCGCGGGACGCGCGGAGAAACACTATTTGTCTCTGGATACACGCGAAGGATCGAGCGGTGATTTATCCCCGAGGGTGAAAGCCGGCAATTCGACGAACTTTTTTCCTTCCATAGTCTTTTTTTCACCATGTATCATTTATTTCGTTTAGTTTTCTTACTCTCCTCGCTGCACTTTTTCATCCCCCGCATGTTCGCCTCTCTCTCTCTCTCTCTTTCTCTCATGGATCGTGAATCCAGCGTAACTGGAGCAAGGTTTTTGTCCACGAACACGAGAATACGTCGAAAATTTACCGCTCTAAACGTTGACTGCAGATATTTTCAAACTCACGATTTTTATTGTCAGCATAATTTAGGCAAAATTATAACCCGATGAATATGACCCGGAGGTTAAAAACACCTGACACCTATTTACCCACACTTTTTCCGCACATTGTACGAACCGGTATGATATATGCTTGCAATTAATTTCCAATAGCTCAAGGCACCGTTAGAGACGAGAAGCAAAGAGACGCGTAATATGGGGTCGCTGTTCAAGAATACAATATGCGAAACAAGGGCATCGATGATTTATTTCGTACGAATCTTATTAACAGTTTTTTTGTTTTTTAATTTGTTTTTCGTTCCTTTTTCTTTTATTGCTCTCTTCATATGGTCCTCCTTCGATGTTTAATCGAGACCGTTAGATTCACCTGTTGTTTGACTACCTTCCTAAATACGGGTTTGTCCCATTTACATTTGACGATCGTTAAATCCTTATCCTGTACTTCACACCAGCCATAACGCAGTTTCACAACAGAAAGATGATTAAAAAAAAAAACAAAAAGAAAATAGAATCACATATTTTCGCCGACAGGTTTGAACAGAACTTTGAAGCTTGGTCCGATGACCTCCGCATGTTTGAAACTCGAGCTTTTCGGAATATTTTATCCTTGCTTGAAATCCATTCGCGGATTTCGATGCGTAGTAACTTATAATCTGTGTAACCCAAGAGGGAATTTTTTGGCTGATGAAAGCATCACTTCGTGGCCGCGAAACAATACGAGGGATGTAAAAGTCGATGGGTGGCGGCATGTGCTCTGTAAGTACAAAAGCACCTGACGATGATTCCTGAAGAAGTCTGCCAGCCGCCGCGTTTGGACTTGGCCATTACCTGTAATTAACCATGACGGGTACGGCATTCTCCATAGATTTATGCACTAATTACACTAATTAATTTATCCACACGATACCCGAGGCTGATATTTCTTGCGCGAACGTCGCCTGTGTGTATGTAACAAAATACGCGGTTGACGATTGATCGGTGACGACGAACCGGTGCGATATAGCCGACCGTGATCGGTGCCCGGTTTTTGTCTCCAACCCGGTTTCGAGCCTTTTCTAAGGCCGGAGGCTCTCTGGATTTCTACCTCATCGACAGTGAGACAATAGTGATTAGCGGTGATCAAGGATCGGCATTGACTGTATGCCCGCTTTGATCGATATATTATTGACGCTGGGTTGGGTTGGGTGAAAGTCCCGATACCGAGGTGCGTATGTATTCTTCCCTAATAGAATTAACTACCGCCTATAACCCGCGACGTCGAGACTGTCTATCACGGCAAGATTTTTATGGTACCCGCGTGATAATGATCAGGTATACACATAAAGAAGCTCTGCGGATACGTGTAATTAAACCGAGGCTATTGTCCGTTCGTTTTAAAAATCACCTGTGATAATAGGTCGGTAAAAATTCAGCGTCATGCAACGTCCGATACGCCGATGGAAAGTTGAGAAGAAAAAATAAAACGTTTGACAAATTTCAAGAGAAAGCCGAAATGGCGTAGAAATTAGAAAAATGAAATAAAAATTATAAAACACGACGCGACTACTAACGAAGACGTCGCTTTGTTATGTTATGATATTCTGATGAAGTGTACCAGCAAGCTATTAACCGCATCTCGTACTCCCTGTAATTTGATCATCATGCCTCATAGAATTTACGTCTCTCTTTAAATTTTACGGAGAATTATCCCTAGTCGGAGAATATAGCCAGCTGCAAAGCGTACCGTGCATTATCTTCACGCGAGACTAAGGATATACCTGAAAGTATAGTATTGTCGTAGGTTCTTAAGGTTCGTCGATTTCATTATTTTTCTTCCTCATCGCGGTCATGATTTTTTGTTTCTTCGTTAATACCAATCTGCAAATGAAAGATATTGAAAAAAGAAACGTTGATTTTCTAGCACCAATCTAATTCAGTGATGAAGCGAAAACTATGATTTTATACTCACCAGTCAGTTCAATATAAGAATTTCATTGACGGTAACCGAAATTTGAGAAGATTTCCGCAAAGTTACTTTAATGACAAAAAAAATAATTTTGATATCGATAATTTCAACCATCTGTACGTGGAAACCTACTTCAAACGTCAAAATCGATCATATCGTCTTACGAGTCGAATAGTTTTCTTCGTTCAATAAACACACCAACATCAAGTAGGCACCACTTGATCGCTAAACAGCTGAAACGGTGTCGACACGAGTGTAACCTATGCGTCAGAGATCGAACACGAGTTAGGCAAAATATAACGACCTACGACAAAAGTGCGAACGGTATTCCAAGTGTACATATGTAGGTATATGGGTGAAGACCGATACGTAAGAGTAAAATAATCGACACGTATCCGGAGGTAGATAATCTACGGGCGATATTTAAACCGCCCGAAGTGTAGACGTAAAAAAAATATATATATATATATGTGTGTATCCCGCATGCATGTAAAAGGTACGTAACGCGTACAATGTCCGAAGCGCGAACCTGTAATCTTAATGCATACCAACGTGTCAAAAACGGGCAGATTGCGATCTTCGCTATTGAATTCCAGGCTATGGGATGGTGATCTTTGATCTCAACTTTTCTCAGCCGGTAATCAGTGGTAATCGTTTCTAAATTTAGAGGGGCCGAGGGCGGAAGATGGAGGGCAAAAAAATTGGATCACGGATCGGTTGCCGTGAGAGCTGGGAGCGAGGAGACGATCCTCTTATCCTGATCGGTGCAGCACCTCGCCAGGCCGAACGCTCCTCAACAATCGGAGCAAAAAACGTTAATTTCATTATTGTTACCTAGAACCGCGGCGGTGTGGCGAAGATTCGAGCACAACGCGATGTCGGCAGGCGATTTGGAGCCCCCCAATTCCTCTCTATGTGTATGTGTAACACCTTTTTGAAACGCGGACCTCGGCCTACCGAAACATCGTACCTTCCACACTTGTACACAACGCACGGTCAGCCACTGACGCCTTGATTTGTTGGTGCAGATCGAAAATTAGAGGTTTAATTTTAATGGCCTGGGATCCAAGCACTTCGATACACTATCCTTCTCGTAGGCGGTGTTTGGCCTGACCTTTTTACTCCTTGCACACTTTGAGCCCGGGTACACACGTTCGGTTTCACTCCTCTTTTTGTGTATACAAGTTTTTCACTCACTCATTTGATCCCCCCTCCCCATTCTATCTCTCGCTCTCTCTCTCTTTCTTTTTCTCATCATCGTAATTCTTACCGTTTCGGTTAATCATAAAAATTAGTTCGGCAGTTTGAAATTACAAACACTAAAAGACCAAGAAGAATATGAAGATGAGGAAGAAGGAGGAGGAGGATGAAAAAGAATTATACCTACGACGAAATGAATGTGTAACACAAGGCTCGTTAATGCCGTTTCAAATCCGCTGATCCGTGGCTGAACGTTTTCGGTCTGTGATCCATACCCTACGTGAGAGACCATCGGGAGACACGCCTCTCGTGTGGGACGGCCGTGAGTCGTAAGTCGAATTACAGGTGATTCAGGCGGAAGTGATTTGGAGTGTAGCGGCAAGCTCTTGTTACGACTTAAACGCGGCGTAATCACATTGTTTGATGGTAATTGTATATTAATAGATGAGAACTGGGTCTCCTAGGCTATGCTCGACTCTTAACCTGCCTTCACTTGCGCAACGCGGCTTGAATTGCTCGCGGATAGAAATGGGAGTGCTCCTCGCGATGTTTTGGGCTCGGTGAAAATTGCCGATAGGCTGATTTACAGCCCATGCTCGAGCAAGGTGCTACGATCGTCTGGCACGTATTTCACGTCCGGGAAATTAACGTGGAAAGAGTCCAAGGTGTCGGATACAAGCTGGGTAAAGGATGAGGGATGCTCTGCTTCTACTCGGTGGGATTGAAATCAAACCGTTTCCTATAATTAAGTGATTCCGTTGCTAAACGGCCGGGATGAACGACGCTTTCAGAGGTATGATTAGCATCCTATACCGATTCAACGTGGAAACTCTATTTGTACCATGAATGATGTAACTACACCAAGTGACGCGGTGTTTATAACCCATTAGGTGGACGGCCTGTGGCGAAATCGATAACTGCCTTTGGACAGTCCGATTCAATGCCTGATCGATAGCGCTATCGAAAACTATGGGAGTCTTACAACTGCTATTGAAGAAACCATCCACCATCGGCAATTATTGTCCAATCGGGATCTTCGTAACACCATGACTTCTTATGACGATTGCACCAATTCTTCACGTCTCTTTCGAACCATCCAAGTGCAAAAGTGCTGAATTCAGGACACATGAACACTTGTTACGGCCAAAGCCAGGTGAGATCCAAACAGATGTCTAATGATGACTACCGTGTCATTCCTCGAATATCTCTAGGATTTGGTGGCAGCAATCTTCTATGGTAAAATTGTTCATGCATCCATTAATATGTGCAGAACGACTCGTTAGATGGATCTTTGATTCGTATCAATCATTTTCTGTGTCTGTAACAAAATTACGTCTATCAGAAGTGAATCAGACAAGCACACATGTAACATATATATATGTATATATACATATTCCAGTGTCGAGGACTTTTTTACATCTTTGAAGGACGATTACATCCGATGGTCTTTAATCACGTTGACCAATTTCATCAACTAAAAAATAGCTTCAGATACATCAGATAATATGCTTAAACGGTAAATCGAATGATCACAGGAACGTGAGAAAGCTGTGAAATAGGAGAATAATTTTGTAGGCGCAAAACGATTACCAGGAGATGACGAACTGATAACTGCGCTATGTTGAGCCCGCCGTTACGGTTCTTACTTTTGTTTATTCCTGCCAATAACGTTTCTTTCCTATTTTTTGTATCGTTTTTTTTTTCGACGTTGGTTCGAGATGGCTGCATACGTGCAGCAAAACAACGTCGATGGTCAGTGTAGCAAAGGCGCGAGATCGCGCGACGGGGCCATTCTAATATCAAGGACTCGCGATGGCGATGGATGCGCGCAAGAAAGGAGCCAGAGAAACAGATGCATGCGACCTATGACCTGGCACGCTGAAACCTGGAGGATATCTGACTCATAACGTATCCGCGTGCGGGTCGCTTGCTAGGCGCACGGATAATGTGTGTGCATGGAATCGAAGTTGGTATACATGTATGTATAACGTGGGGGTCGCATGCTAGATAGCTAAGGCAATTTACATCGTAAGCAATCCTGATTTTCCGGATTCCTGTTTGCTGATTGAAAGATAAATCGGCAACGCTCCTCTCTCTCTCTCTCTCTCTTTACCTTCCTCCTTCTCTTCTACTTCCCGTGATTCTACGACAGATTATTATTTATATTCCGATCACCGGATAATTACTGATATACCTGCCACGGCGGTGCTGCTCAGTTCTCACTTTCAGCCGATGGATTGTTTCTTTTCCTTCTGTTTTTTTTCCTCCTTTGCTGCTTGTTCTTCCCTTTTCTCCTTTTTCATATATTATATATATATACACATACACCACTGTTTAGGTATTTGCTCATCACTTCATCTCCCCGCGCAGTTTCAATGCCGTGGGAATATAACATCATGCAACGTTAATGCTTCTGATCCTCATAGCAGCCGTTCGTTTCATACTCTTTTGACGCTTTTATACGTATATGTAGCTGATTGCTTCACTATCCTTAATTGTCCCTCAGTCGTAAACTGCAACCGGAAATCCCAGCTACAAATTTAATAAGTTACTTAAGTTACCGTACGTTTCGTCGGACATCATTATACTGAAACAAGGCGCAATTTAATCCGTGATTTGAACGTCATCAAGCTGATCTCCCTTCACAGCCACAGTATTACAAATGTCAAACGGAAAGGTCTCGCGTCCCGACAGCGATAGTTCTTCGATCAGAAGAATATCGCAAACGAGTATCTCTGCAAAAATATTTCATAATTAATATTACCGACGAGTTAAAAACCTTTTCGAGATTTCTATCGGTCTTACGAAGACTGCAATCAACTTCAAATGAAGAGGTTTCAACCAATACGTCTGCTGAAATTTATTATCGTGAAAATTTCATTGAGAATCCATCAAAATTGTTACTGTTCAAACCACTTGAATTCACTACGAGCAACGAATCGCGGTCCATAAGTGAAATTCAGTTAACGTTCATGCCACTCGAAGAGCAATCGACGATGATGAATGGGAGATTTGAGACGGAAGAGGAGACGACCTCGTCAGAGTGGGAGCGATGATTTTGTTATGCCTAATTACAAAAAAGCCGAAGCTATAAGCGAGACGCAAACCTGCTTTGTGGATATGTACGATCCAAACGGAGTGACGGTGCAAATATTGACGGTGGTGGGTAGGTGATCGGTGTGATCGAGGATGGATCGAAATGAATGGTTGTGGCCGATCGCGAGACATGATCGTTGCACAATCGAATAATAATTGTAATTCACGTTGGAGATAATGAGGTTGATCGCGAACAGAGAGTTGTAACGTGGATAAGGCCTCTGCAGCTTGGTCTCAGCGTCGATATCGAGTGGCGACGAACCGCTACGTCGTCGCGACGCCAATAGGTATACGAGGATAAAGAAGACCAGCTGGCCCGAGGAGAAGTACTGTGACACCGCGAAGTGTGTATAACATGATTCACCGTGGTGTGGGAAGCATCCTGATCCATACTCGAGATACCGACTTTATCGTACGGATCATCTTCCATCATCGAAGGACACCTCCATCCACCGCGTTGGAAAACAATTCGCATCTATACAGGCGCTAGTGTAGGATATTGCGCCGATGACTAGATCATGGAAAACGGTGTCGTGACTCGATACGTCATATCATGTAGTCGAACGACTTCAGTGGCAGACACTGGAAACCTTACAAACAAGGAAACAGTCATATCATATCAGTGAATTGTGCACGACATTTGGACCCATCATGCCTATAGTGTAGTTCAATTCATACGGGCCTTCTTAAAAAAGCTTGCTGTTCTTTTGATGCTGAATTCGCGGTGAAATTCAAGTGATCGAAAGTATGAGGTGAAAATGTGATTGCAATTCCCTTCTTGGATACCAAGTTTAGGAGAAAATTTACTTTAGGCAATAAAGTCCCGCAAGCTTTGTCGGTCGTGTTTATGTTGTATCAAGGTTCTAAGCGTAAGACCACTTCAAGATCGTCCCATAATGAACGTTGAAATCGATTATTAACCACGACGGTTAATTCTCGGGGGAACGATTTTTCTTTTTCCTAACTACTTTTTATCTTGTTTTTTGTACCCCGTAAATCAAGAGGCGTGTTAATTACGCGATCAACCTGACCTTACAGGTTCTTATATGCTAACGTTTCTGAGCACAACGTGCCACAGCGCCTTAGCGATTGTGAGAATCTCTTACGCGGATGTATAAATGCGATGGTAAACGGGTCGAACAACATCGTCACGAGCAATTGGTCCATACCCGACCACGTGGGACAAATTTGAGTTAGATTTCGAAATTCAGTCTACGCAAATATCGTTGCATCCTTTTCGAAAAAGAGAAAATCTGGTATGCAAACGGGGAACCATCGCGAACTTTGCACCCGCAACAACGAGATTGGGATCTCTTGTTCGTTAAGTTTGGACAAGAAGGTTGCAGCGGCATGATGCAGGTCGAGGGTAGAGATCAGGAAGAGAGAGAGATGGAAGCGCAGATAGGAGGCGGCGAGCGAGAGAAAAGAGCTGCCGCGGCTGAATTATCCGGAGTATAAGGTATATATGCGCCCGGGGTTTCCGCGCGTCCTTTCCAAACCACTTTGTTACGCGTTCCGGGCTCTCTTATGGTTATCTCGTCTCCCAGGGTGACGAGGCTCGGCTGTCAGCCGCGTCCTGGGAACCCTGGAGCCTGATTTTATCGGGGGCTTTGCATATGGCCGGTTCGCCGCGAGTGTCACCTAGCCGTGAGCCTAACCATGCGAGCGTGCAGGTCGCGTTGGAAACGCGCGAAATCCAGCCGATGTCGAGAGGCCAGTTTCTCGCGGAAAACGATTAAGATAAAGGTTAATGTAGCGGTAAATCTTTCATCAGTGCAGTGCGACGTTCCAACGAAAACTGGCTCCAATATCATCGTACAGATTCGTTGTTCGGTTCCCACCTTTGCCAACATCCAAAGTTGCGTCACCAAGGTAACATACATTTTATCAATCATATTTGACCTGAAATCCACATGGCTATTCGGGCATCAAATGTGCCCATTCGCTTGATCCGCTCTCTGCACCCCGACGTAGACGTATGAGAGTAATTTTTTAACGAGCCTGCACGCCGCGAGTCCAGCATCCTTAAGCGCCATCGCCGATGTTTGATAATCTCTTCGACCCGTAGAGCAAAGCGTCGTTAGTATCATCAGGCTACCGACGCGTTAGTGGTTTTTTCCTCGGTGCCCGTATTCAGTCTCGGAAATAAATCTATTAAAGACGCGTATTAAATGTTGCTTAGGACAGGAGTCGCGTCGAGAGTTACAAACGTACAGTCCGGGCTTTGAATGGCAAGGATATTTCAATGAGCACAAAAGTACGCATTCGATCCACGCGGTTCTAAGAACCGCACCATGCACTCCGTTTCAGAAGAGCCTGGTACGTGTCTCTATTAGAAGAGCCTTAATTGACGCGTTTCGCTTTGAAAATTCAATCGATATCACACCTCTTCCTCCTCCTCATCCTCCTCCTCTTTTGCCGGTGACCGTAATGTTGCGCGCAGTTATTGCTCAAATAATTACCACCAGCACGAGCATCGGGTGTTGGAGGGACCTACGCGTAGAGCATTGGTGCGTTAGATTTCGCCTAGTCATCTGATCCCGTCAGTCGGATTGAAACCGCCTTTCTTGGTTTGTTATGTGATCACTTCATTCCGTACAGCGTGCCGGATGATCGGCGCAGGAAAAACGGAGGAAAAACGAGAACCGCCATCGTCGATCCAACGGAAAGTGTCCTCGCCACTCTCACCTCTGGATCAGCATGTCGTGCCCATGCCGTGCGGTATGCGTGGGATAGACCTCGCGGGGCGTGGTCCCCGGTCGTTGATGCGGAGGAGAGATTTCTCCGGGAATTTATCGTGTAAGCGAGGAAGCCCCCGCCACAACGTGAACTGTGTTGATGACGGGTTAGAGCTGGCGCATTATCTGCGTCGCCCGAGGACACGAAACATACCGGCATGGACATGCATGGACAGACCAGGATGGACCAGCTAGCCGTTCACCCCGTCTTGGGTCCGGGAGCTTTGAGCGTCGCCGACCAGCGCGATGAACTCGAGGCGAGCCTGCACCTGTTGGGCCTCGAATCTCAATTGGGTTTGGCTAGGAAAGGGTTTGGACCGGTGGCGTCTCCTGGTTTTTAAACGGCGGGTGGGTTGAACGCTCGGTAAATAATTTCTTTGTGAATTTTTACGACTCGGCGTTGTAGAACGCGTCACGTGTCCAAGATCGGTTGATAGGACGATCACGTTATTCGTACCGGTGAGAGCATTTTCATTTGACCTATTGTCTTCTTCCCGCATCTCGTATCTGTGTCGGTAGACCGCGTAGCGCGGTCCGCTTCGAAGGTACTACAAACTCATGGAAGCAACAACTGCCGTACAACGAGCTGATGAGACCTTCACTCTTGAACTCATCGTCGATTCACTTTCAACGATTTATTTTTATTCGTGGTCTCGTTGTTTCTCGCATCTTGCCTACGATATACATGCACACGTCACTTCTAAACGGATGCACAGGACGGTATAAACCACTTGTATACACGTTCGACGTGACATTTATACTCGCTCATCATCATAACCAAAAATGCAACGGCAAGCCTCTGAGGCTGCGATGCGTTCTTTCCTTCAACGCACTCTCGAGGGGAAAGGATTTACAGTCGGATACATGTATACGTTGTCGAGGTCGAGTATTTTTTTACTTTCGGGATCCACGCGGTCGTCGAGTCGACTGATTGGTTTCTTCATTCAGATCAATTTCCTGAACGGATTAAACCTGCGTCTGGACTCTGATTAACCGGGAAAATTTCAGTCATGAGGAACATGTGGCAACTACGTGAGGAAAGCGAGTATCATCCACGTATAATGAAGACATATATAATCGGAAGCATCTGTTGCTCTCGATATAATTCTACATGCACCGATGGGACCATTCGTGTTCTTGATCTCCGTTAAAATCTGATCGCGGAATAGGTGAACGGGTTATATACGGACTACCATAACTGGATCGTTGTAACCGGATCATCTCCGCGAGCATATCGAGTAGGTACTATGAGGAAGAAGCACTTTGTCCAGGCGGTGGATAGGCATTTCTAATAAACCCATAAAGCCCCCCGCGATTTGAAGTAGCAAGAGAACAATGGGGAGCGAGGCATGAGGTATTCCGATCACTAACGGTACACTTGACAAAGACACCCACGACTTACTCTTGCCTAAGGTCATACTGCTCCGGGAGTCACGGTAGTAGCAGCGGGAGACGACCGGCTCCATGAATGCTGAGCGGCGATGGAGGGAAGAGCGGAAGAGTCGGTCCTAACCTCGAGGCAGGTTCACCAGGTTAACCTTGATGATTAGAAAGCAAAAGGTCCCCCGCGCCATGAGATCTCAACTTCTTTGCACGGCGAATCACGACGAGATTCACGCTCATTCGTATCGGCGATTTCTGCACCTGCAACCACGTACTTAAACGAGCACTTATCACCGATCAAACCAAATTCACAGGTGCATTGCGGCGGTTCCTGTCCGTCCAAATGGAGATTCGTCCGATGACCGTGTCGTCCAACCATCGGAACAACGACAGTCGACATCCAATGACAGAGATGACATTATTTGGTCGGTTTATCGCGACTCTGTGACCCGGTCATAAATGGATCCTCGTGGTCCCTTTCCACCGTGATCATGTGTGTGCAGAGCTAATTGAGCGTATCTCCCACTACTTTTCGGGTAGGTACCTTTCACTTTTCCTACACCAGCTGGGGCTTTGGTGCTTCTTCACGATCCCCAGTGTCTCTTGCCGGTTTGCATATCGTTACATCCACATAAAAGGGGTACAAATGTCAGTACATTTAGAAAGCCAGAGGCTGTTTTCGACTCTATGAAGTTCACGATATTGCTCAGGTTCGGAAAATTGGAACTGTGAAAGAAATGCGCGGCACTGTATTCCGCGCTGCGATAAAAGCTGTGTAACACAAACGTATTACAGTGACAGCGTGTCATCGTTCGGCGGCAACGTGACCGGGATGCTTAATTAATTCGCGTGTTATTCGCGGTCGCAGTTTTAAGACCAGGTTTCGCTCAAGGCGATGTAATATTCGTTCAGACCCATCATGTGCCCATCTATCCGCTGCCTACCTTTTCTCTCGGTACTAATTCATTCGCTAGAGCGCACCGGGAGGGCCGTTTAATATTTGTGGCCCGTCAATGTGCCAAGGTCGGAATGCAAGTGGGGGCGGTGCTCGATACCGATCGTGTTGATCCACGGCGATCCTCAATACATTTAAATCACCTAATTTACTCACGGCTCTCCGTACCTGCGTCCAAAATCAACCGAGGATTCTCTCGCTTCAACGAATTATTTTCTCACCTCACTCCTCCGCCTCCCCCCGATGTCGTATCGTATAACCTGTTGAAACTTGAAAAAGAAACAAATTCCGAACAACGGATGAGAAACAAATAGAAATCGACTTGATCCTCGGAACATTCGTGGATCTCCTCATTCCCTATTTCGTTTCGCAGATAACCTGTGAATTGTTACTTAAGATTTTTAATATCAGTTTCGGATAAAATTGGACACGATTATCGATTAAAGGCTTCTGTGATCGGGGCGCTAATCTCGATTTCGATTGGAAAACTTAAACGAATAAAGCGTTCCTCAGTCGCAAAATTCTCTTGTCAGTGTCAAGAGCTGTTAATAATTTCGTTGTCCAAGGCTGCGCCTCTCTCCAATCTCGGGTGAACAGATGTGTAACCAGTTACGCATACATAAACTCCACTGTTGCGCGATCAGTGTTAAGGATAACTGAAATTCGCGAAAAAACGTTTACGGGATCGATCTACATAGATCTTGAAGGTCGCGAAATCGCTGCCTCTCGTTTATAGTTCGCGCGTTACAAGCTCAGCAATTATCACAGGTATACGTGATTTCATGCTACACACACACACACGCGCGTCTCTCGGTGACGATGCGTTATAATTTATCGTCGGAACGAGCCGGGAGGATTCGCGGATCTCGGACGTTTTTCGCGTGGGCGAATTCCCCCTTGTGCTTGAGTTCAAATATTTCTCAGTCACACACCGCGTGCCTCGAGTTCCTCGCTTCTCCTTCTTCTCGTACACATTTTCTCCTTCACCCTTGCCCCGTTGCTCCTCTCCTCCGGCTTGTTGGTTATTTGTACCCTGAGCGTATATAACTATACTCGAGGAATCACCTCATCCGAGATGCAGGCAATTAATAACAGAGGTGTTCCGAATAAATTAAACCACTTGGGCGCCCCGGTCGTCCAACTCGAGATTATACCTTGGACGACCCTTTCTCCAGATCTTGCGGAATTGTTCGCCGCTTGAAACGTTCTCTGCAATCTCTGCACCTTGGTCCGAACTACTTTCAATATACGAAAGATCGCGTCATCCAGAAACGAATAATAATTGCAATACGTTTATTCAAACAATAGACATTTTCTTCTTCCCTCTAGTCGTTTAGTAAATTTGTCTTTTCATCTCTTTGCGCGTGAGAGATTTTTTTACTCGCTGAATTTATACTCTTTATTTTTTTTTTACACTTGTACAATATCGTTGTATTTCTTTACTAGTTGGAAAACAGATTCTTTTCGAACATTGTGAAATTTCTTACCTCAGTAAAAACTATAAACGAAGCTATTGGGCGGTGAAAATTATTTGAAAAATCATATTCCAGTCGTTCTTCGGTGTCTTGTGTTAGAAAATTTTCAAGTACAATAAATTACCTGCAAGCTCCAAGCGATATCGGACGAATCGATCATTGCCGTGAAAACGGAAGCGAAGTCTGATTTCCACCGAAAGATCAAGAGTGGAGATAATTATTAGCGTCAAGGCCCGTTACGAATCGCACAATTTCAACATTCCCGTGATTCAATCTCGCCGATCGTATAATCAGTCACGGCTATAGGCGATAAGGTCTGCTTGGTGGAGGAGATCAAGCGGTTGTACGATGGGCCGGATCGGTCAGCCTGGAGAACGAATCGCGTTGTCAACGTTGTTGGTCTATCGGGCCCACTGATCAGGTTTTGATTTAATAATGCCCAGCGCGAGCGTGACATAATGTAGACGTTTCCGAGGCGACGGGACGTCTTCTGTCCGTGAGTCCCTCCTCGCGTGACTGGATAAAGTCGACGACGCATTGTAGCCGCGATCCCTCTCGTTTGAATCCTATTTTAGTTGGTTCGCGTCAAAGGGTTAGACCTCGCTCCTCCTCGAATCAACGCCTTGTCGACACTTCGTTCATTACCTCGGACCCAAATTCCCGGGATCTCGGCGAAGGAATAACAGACAAATAGACGCGTGAATAGATTGATTAGGGACTCGTTTGAAACTAGTTTCAAGTCGCTCGATTCTCATCAGACGACCTAGGAACGAGTCAATATGAATGATTTTAGAGAAAAAGTTGAATAACAGACACTTTAGTGATTATCTTGTCACTGAAAGTAACAAAAGCATACTGATGGTTGTTTTTCATTCCAATTTTTTATTTCAAATATCAAAGTTTGTGATGGTTTATAATTTTTCAACACTTTCCAAAGTGATCAGGAAGGATTTTTTTTTTTTTTTTCTTCCTTAGACCGAACATTTTTTAATTCAAGTTCAACCTAAAATTATACTACTTTTTATAAACGTAACGCTTTCCGATAAAAATATTTGCTCAAAAAATGTATGAAAAGATTTTTCATCTTCTCTATACTTTCATAAAATGTGAGGATTGTTCAAAATTGACAGATGTTTTCATCAGATTTCGAAAAATAAAGAAAGCGAAGTATCATTGACACTGTCACGGAAATAATTGAATTCATTACAAGATGTTTAATATGTAGGTATTAAGGGGCAGAAAAGTTTCGAGAGTAAACATTGCCCAATCTTTTCTAGATCTCTGTTGAAATAATACAAGAACGAAGAAAGATCTTGATAGAATTGTAGTTATTTTCAGCGATATATAACGACGAAGAGGAGACGTAACAAAGTTCAAGTTTCGCAGCCAAGCGATATAGAGTTATAATTCATATTTATGTAACTTTCGACAGGGAAGTTTCGATATCCCTGCGCAAGAACAGTTCGGTTAATTAGCGGCAGCCACTAATCACGGATTATAATTATACTCGGTCTATACCGTTTCTGTTACGTTCTGCTTACATACAAGCATTTGCAGCTTGCATGTATGTATGTCTGTAAATATTTTTCGAAGATGAGTATTCATGCTCGCACGTTGTTCCGCCATACTAAATCAATTCGTAATTATCGGTATAATTAGCCTGCTCGCGGAGAACTATCGTTTAAATTGAATCCTGGTGGTAATTTGAAACCAAACTTACCTTATACACGCTTCGTTTCATTCTCACCAACACGTCATGCACGAGTATAAAATTTTTTGCAGGAACATTCAAACGTGGATAAAAATAGAACCGCGTTGTATTTTTTTTTTTTTGAAAATTATTTTCAGTTTTCTTGGCACCCGTTTCCTTACTTGAACTATCGCAACGAAAATCTCACTTCTTCTTATCACTGGTCGCTCGAATTTAGTGTAAACATTTTGAGATTTATATTGATTCTCTGCGATTAAAGTTTATAAAAAACAAAAATTTCGTTATTACAAAAAACGCTTAGCAGCAGATAATAATTTACCTCATGATACATGCCCGAAATTGGTATTCCAGGTTATTTTATGCTTACGAATTGACATTGGAAGTTAAAACTGAGAAGTTTTCAAAATTCGACGTGGCATGACAAAACTTTTGAAATTCGTAGGGTCAATTAACGTTTTTTTTTTTTTTTTCTTCTTCTTTTACTTTGGAGTTCATTAGCTTTCGATCTAAAATTCAAATGTTCAAAATTGTGGATTGCATATGGCATAGGTATGAAAAATCCGAAATTCTAAAACCTCTTGGAAGATTTTGAAATGTTTCGGACATGTTTGAAAAATTGATTTTTTTAATCTACAAAATTTGCATTTCTCTCGCAACGTGAGAATAATTCTACAAAACAAATAGCGGCAATCGATGTTTCAGAAAATTTTCACCCCTCTTTCACGTATTCGACAATTATTTAATACGCAGTTCGTCTCGAAAAAATCGTAAAGAACCAAAATCAAGATTGTAAACTATATTGTACAAAAAATCGAATGAGTCAAACTAAATTCAAACCCCGAAAATGTTTTAGGGACATGGGAGTAAAAATTTTCAATTCAACAGTTCGAAGATTTTCCCGAAGTCTTCCCAATTTCTCCGATATCGGAAACGCGTATTTCCTCCTCAGATTCACCGAATTTGTAAATCGGTTACAAAAACCGCACCGCGGGTGGTAAGCGCGCAGCGAAATTAACCCCATAAATAACAATCAGGATGAAAATAACGGTCCTGCCTTCCGGTACTAATAACTTAGCGTTAAACGTTTTAGCGAAAGAAGCGAGCTTCGAAACACCTCGCGGGTACCTACAGCTGTAGGTATATTCAGTACGGCGCGTCGTCAGGGTGCAAATTATTATCGATAAATCGAAGAGGCCCGTTCCGCATCCTCATTTCACCTCCGTGGACCGAGCGATCTTTAAGAGTGAGGACAAAGCTCGCGAGACGGCGGCAGCGTAAAATAAAAAAATAAAAAAAAAAAAAACAAGGAATGGAGAAAAAAAATCATGGAAACAAAAAAAAAAAAAAAAACGGGGAAAAGAAACGGGCGAATGTGTCGTCGCAAAAAAGAAAGCTCGCGCTTAAATGCGCGAGGCCGCGTATGGCCGCGTATGTACCCCTAATAACACGTTGCTGCCGCCCGCCGACCAATATATTAATTACCGGTCAATATATTAATTACTAACCCTGTAATCTTGGACCGAGATGCGCCGTGAGAGAGCATGATCGCTTCGCTTAGCGGACGCAACACGTTTCTCGATTATTACGGAGCCCCATGTGTGTACCTTAAACCTCTGTGTACAAGGGGGGGGGGGGGGGGGGGAGGGCATGAATGTGTGTATAATAACCGCGATGTGGATAATACCTCGGGCTGTAAACATCGTGATCTTTTCTCCGCTTGTGCATACACACATGTACGCGCCTTATTCTCAGAGGAATCCTCTTAACCCAAGGACGATACGCGATTTCCCAAGTCCCTGGATTATAAAGTGCAGTACCTACCGGCTGTAACGCGTAACGATCGTGATGCAGGTTGCACCTAAGCTGAGATCATCGAGCGAGTCGATCGGGTCGACGATAATTTCAGGTATCTTTTAATTGCGCGGGTCAATACGAAATTTTAGTCTGGGTTTGGGATTACAAATTTTTATTTCTTCCACGTAACTGATGGAAGAAAAAATGGTTTTATTGGATCAAATTTGATTTTTTAGAAACCAGAACGATATTTGGAATTTTAAGTAAAATTATCCATTTTTACAAATATTTATTGTCGGCGACAATTTCAGGTATCCTGTAATTGCACAGGTCAATAGGAATTTTTAGTCTGGGTTCTGGATTACAAATTTCGATTTCTTCCACGTAACTGATAGAAGAAAAAATGGTGTTTTGGATCAAGTTTGATTTTTTGGAAACCAGAACGGTATTTCGGATTTAAAAAAAAATAACCCATTTTCTCAAAGATTCATTGTAAATAACAATCAAACAAACTTCAGTTTCGCACTTAAATGACTTTTATTAAAAATAATATGATTAAAAACATACTAAAAATGTAGAAGAATTGATCAACAAAGTTCACAAATTAATATTTTTCGTGCTTCTTTTACGTTCGTATGGACTTTCTTGTATCAAACCTCAAATGTAATCTTCCATCGTGATTTCATTACATTGCCGTTAATAATGTTGTTCAGAGTCCATCACATCTTGGCGAAAACGTTTTCCTTGTTCTTCTGAATAGGCACCCATATTATATTCAGCCAAAAAATTCAAAACTCATTCAGCAACGTAAGAAAGACAAAAGAAAATTTTATAAGTAATAAATGAAGATTTTCGTTATTATTCGATGTAAAGAATCAAAATGTATTTATTTAAATACAAACTCCTTACTAAACTCTCACTTTATTTTGAAATACGACTTGAAAGTTTCAGCTCACAGTCAGTGAACGATCCTCAAAGTGTCGCGTACAGAAGTCAGTGAAATTCGTGGGAATCACGTTAAAAGTAAAGTGTCTTCGAATGCATAGTGATTGTTTTAATTGAGGAGGAAAAATAATTAAACTAACGTAAAATATTTTCAAATCAGTTGAAACCTTTTCAAGTCCCATGAATATTTAGCCAAATTATCTGCCAGTCCCGCATGACATCTTGAAATCCACAACAAAAATCATTGAAATGAGATAAGATTTTCGTAAACCTGACGTGAAAATATAAGAAATTCTGTGTTCACATAAAAAAATTTGAAATTATTGTAGTCATGTTGATTTTACCGTTATTTATTTGTGAAATGTCGAAGTTCATTTTGAATTAATGTTTGGTGTAAAAAAAGAAGTAGAATCTTAAATTTGAATAAGGAATCGTCAACAGTTTTTACAAATTTACGTAATTGACGGTTTCGTAATCGTTCAATTTTGTGGTTATTAATGTCTTCCAATAATTCTGTATTAGTATTGAAATCAGGCATTCGATCACAGACAGCAAATCAATTCCAAAAGTTTTCGATACCCGCAATCGAATTACTAGCTTATATTATGAAAAAATCGATTTGTCATTACACTGGTTAATCATCAAAAGAGGAATAGAATCTTTTACAGAGATGAAGTAGGAATTAAAAATTTTTGAAAACGCAGCAACGGCTTATCCCGACATCTATTCACCAGCCCTGCTTGACTAATTTCACAATCAAGTAACACCGGTAATCTAATTAAATAAAAATTGACACTCCTTCAGAGGCCTTAATTGCCACTTAACATAAAATCAGAGAATATATTCCGGTGGAACCGAGTTGTAACTCCAAGATGCAGCAAATAATTTCTCCTTAGTAAGCTCGAAACAAAAAACAGCAAGTCAAAAAGGCCTAAGATATGACTGCGAGATCCCCCCTCCCCCCAAAAAAAAAAAAAAAGTCCAAGGAAGCGGGTCGAATTGCGCGCTGAATTCGGAGATATTTTATTAATTAAAAATGTGCATTATTTTAATGTCAAATTGTGAATCTTCGTTTCCGCAAGCGGCAAGGAGATCCGAAAAACGGTGTCCTGGAACTGCAGGACACATTTAGCACGATCTTAACGACAGTGCGGATTAGTGTACGTACCGATGTTATGTGTACAGATATATATCCTGTATTCGTGTATACATATTCCTACCTACAATATATTCCATAATAAACTCGCCGCCTGAATGTACGACACGCAGACCGGTCAGCCTCGTTATAACTTTCAGTTCTTATTATGTTTAAATGTTGGGAAGAAAGTTTTGTCCCCATGTAAGTATGTAACCACAACTCGAGGTACACTTGACGATGATAATTCCGTCACTGAGAGCCTAAATTCCCTATAAACATTCACTTCGTAAAATAATTATCACGTGACAAAATCTACTATATTTTTGCGTAACTGTTGCGAAAATTTAACGCTTATGCAACGATAAATTGACGTTAAAGCCTTATTTAACTAAAAAAGTAGAGTAAACCGAAGAAACTGATTTTGCGTTGCAATTGCCAAAAAAAGGATCGAAAAAAGCGCAAAATGGTTACGCGTACCTCGTTTTTCGTAATTCGAACAATATTCAAACAGTTTTTTTCAACGATACCCGTTTTACTGAATTTTTCTAACAATTTTTCTAACAAAAAAATCTTTTCTCTGTGTGGAAAAAAATTCTCACCGAATATGAAAATTCGTCGGTATTTGTAAACTTTGCAAATGTTTTAGAACATAACAGGGTTAAATTTACCACTTCGTAGAAGTGACCGAGAAGATGTTGGATTTGGAAAGAATTTGGAAGAACTTGTTACTCTGTGCAAGGAAAATTTGAGGCTTTAGTTTTGTTGAGAATTTGGACTCGTTTCAGCGAAATAATAAAAAAACAGTGTACGCGAGGTGAAATTTACAGCGGTAATTAAAGCGTTACTTGTAAATCTTCGCTGCCCACGATGCTTACGGAGTTTAAGTGGCAGACGTATACGTTAAAGAGACTGAAATTATTTCACCTAGAACTTGTTATAAGCACCGTTTTCGGAGCTGGGTAATTAATTAAGCGTAATTGGTACTGCCAAATTTGGAAGACTTGAATTAAACAACGCCACGTGCTGAAGATTCGGCGAATACATTATATAAATTGTGAAGAAAAGGTAAAGTAAACGACGGCTGCAAATGCACATGTGGTGTGAGAAAAAAAGGTTGGCTGAGTAAAAATAAACATATGTAAATGATAACATGTTGCTCTTTTCAACAAAATTCTCAAGTTCAGGCTTTTGACAACATTTTTCGGCTGGGTTTCCAAACTATTTGCCTTTTTATAGAAAATCGTTGGGGTGGAGGTGAAATTTCGAATTTAAAAGATTGTGAAATTGCCGAGGTCCGAATTTTTTGACGGCGAAAGTTAAAGTAAGGAAATCAAACTTTGACGAAACTTCAATGTTTCGAACAATCCGGAAATTTCCGGAAGCTCAAATTTCCGGAAGTGCGAATATGAGATAATTCAAAAATCTGAAACGTCGAAATTCTGAATGATCAACGATTTTCAAGTCTGTGAATTTCTGGCTTGGTGAAATTTCACCACTTTGATCTTTCTTTGTTTTTCACCTCGATATTTTAATATTCGGAATTTTACTCTATCATAACTTGAATTTTCTCAACTTTGAGCCGTCGTATTTCCGACCATTCGAATCTCTGAAGTTTCGTCAAAGTTTGATTTCTTTACTTGAAGTTTCGCCACCAGATAATTCGTATTTAGGCGCTTTCGAAGCTTTCCAAATTCGGTGCTTCAATCCCACCCCAAATCGTTCTGCACTCATAATCAGTGAAAACTATTCTTCTGAATCTTCACGGTTATAGAAACGAATTTTTCATTGCCTTGAAAAAAACGGAAATATTTAGCGTCATATTTCGATTCTCAAGGAACGCGGAGGGCAATAAACGCGAAAGATACTTATCACTGCGAAGCCGCATTCTGAAGAAGCTGATGGAAATGGCCATTGGTACAACATAACCGTATCTTCGGTAGGTATTATAGAGCCGCTTTGAAGTGCATTGAATCGAAGACAGAGCCGAGGATCTGAGAAGACAGCCGTGCGAGTGGATCTCGAGGAACGGCGATTCTCTTAGAGTGATATAATAGCGTCACATCGAATAAATACCAACTTCACCATCTCAGGAGCTGACCGCCTAAATATTCATGCTCCGGAATTTGTAACCTGGAAACAGGGCTTCTTTTCGTCTCCTGCACGTCGATACTTGACCGATGCGGAAAAGAGTTTCCGTCGAGAAAGAAAACACGAGTGGTTCTGTTCGTTTCCGCAGAATTTTTAAAGTTTACCCGGAAACTCGTTTTTTCAAATTTATTTCGTAGGGCAAAAAAGAAAAAAAAAGAACACTTTGAAAGTCGGACAAGTTGATGCAGTTGATGGGTAAGAATTTATGCTTCTTTGTGGTACATGTGTAACAAGTTGTAATTTTCATATCAATTTCTGTCGACGTGTTAGTAATTAGTTATTTACAGTTTCATCGGTGATTCATTTTCAAAATATATAAAAAATTTAAACGATATTTTGTATGAAAAACAAACCGATAGTGTGATGAAAAATTTTGATACCGATATCAATGTTTGGTTCTTTGAAGAATACGAGCTTCTGTCATTTTTGATTAGTTTGAAATATTGAAGAATGTCGCTTACGACAATATGAGCTAAAACAAAGTGCATATAAACTCATCGTATAGTTCGTGATGTGCAAAAAGAAGCGCAGTAAATTTTTTTCAAACATCAATTCAGTAATTTCTGACCGAAATGATTAGCTCCGTTATTTTTTAACAACAACAACAACAATTATACTAATTTGTTCGTGATTCGAAGGAGCGGCTGTAGATGAGCGTGAGAAGAACGAGAAGGCGCAAGTAATTAAAGATGTATAGAGAAGTTGAGAAAATTTGAGAAAATTAGGTCGTAGAAAAGAGCGAGACAGAGAAAAGTTGAGAAAAGAATCGAGTCGTTGAAGTATATAAGCGGTTTCTACAGCTCCGAGATCACGGCGATCTCGCTCGGCTGCTTAGGTAATTCAATTTCATTTAATTACTCGAGTCATTAAGCAATCAATTTACTATTTGTCCGCCGCCTCTCCCCCGGACCGGATCATTAGTTGAACTATAATTAATAGAACTTGGAAGGCCGATGCCTGCACACGCATCTGTCTTCGTATCTGTGTGGGCTAACCAGACATCGATCTGTGAAATAGTAAAAGTCGTAGCCGAGTTTATGCGCGGTTTCGGATGGTCTTGAAGCAGCGCATATTCCACGTTTTTTAATTAGTCTATGTCCCCATGAATATTTGCATATTGAGAAAAATTTTATTTCATATAGCAGACTGAAAAGTTCTATAACAATGTCGGTATCGCTATCATAACGGTGTGAAAATGTCGTTACGAATGCGCCTAATTCCGAAATATTTGGTGCTCTGAGAAGAATTTCGTTTGTTCCAGTAACTAGAAAAATTTAGTAAAACAGGTATCGTTAAAAAAAAAACTGTTTGAATATTGTTGGAATTACGAAAAACGAGGTGCGCGTTACAATTTTGCGCTGTTGTCGATCCTTTTTTGGTTATTGCAACGCAAAATCAGTTTATATAGCAACAGTGATCGTAATGAGAAAGAATATTAACGGATGCTAGACTTTCCGGTAACAGCTAGAAAACTAATTTTCATTTTCTACCTAGAACTATATTTTTCGATTGTGGTAAACAATGAAAATATTTAAGGACTGAGCGGTAACCGGAACTAACAATTTCTATGAGTGTTGGAAAACTTAAAATGAAGAAATCAAACCTTGACGAAACAACAAAGTTTTGAATGGTTGGAAAGCCGACGGCTCAAAGTTCCGAAAAGTAAAGTTCCGATAGAGAAAAATTACGAAAAATGAAGTTTCCATAGAGTAAGATTCCGAATATTAAAATTTACTCACACAGCTGAGCTTACGCAACGAGTGGGTGTAAAAAATCAGACCAACTGAAAATCAGATTGACCAGGATTCCGAATATAAAAATATCGAAATGCAAAACGAAGAAAGATCAAAGAGATGAAATTTCACCAATCCATAAATTGACAGAACTGAAAATCTTGGATCATTTGGAATTTCGATGTTTCAGATCTTTGAATTTTCTCATTTTCGCACTTTCGGAACTTTGAGCTTCGGGATTCGGACCATTCGAAACTTCGATATTTCGTCAAAGTTTAATTGCTTCTCTTAAAGTTTCGCCACGAAAAAAAAATGGCAAATTCGCGCTTTCGGAACTTTTCAAATTCGGAATTTCAATCTACACATACGTGTATGTATAGAATTACATGGTTTATTACATGCATACGCGTATGTGCAATTGATATATGGGTTATAAGCGGAGAAATCTTCTTGGAAGGATCATAAACGTGGGAACATGTTCAAGTCACGCGAACTTCTGCACAGCTTGACCGCTATTGATTATCCAACTGCTGCAGTAATTCTGTTGGATTGAATTAAAAATTATATAAATAAATAATAGACCATATTTCGTAAAAATAAACCTCACTTTTTATTCTTCTTCTTTTTGAGCCAACGATCTCTCAATTGCTGTTTTTATTTCTGCTTCTACTCCTTCCTCTTCTTTTTTGATTTTTTTTTTTTTTTTTCTTATTCTTCTTACTCACTTCATCATCGCGCACCAATTTCTTGCCGCTCAATTTCACGAGCGCGTGTAATATCGTCAAAGGAGAAAATTATATGGGATGTAACGAGAAGCGTTCAGAAGACTTCGCGTAATTGATCACCGCTAATTGTTCTCATACACACGACGTATCATTAAATTTTGAAGTTTTTAGCCGACCGTCCGATCTTCGAATTTCAATCTGTCGACAAAATTATTCCGTATTCACGAATTGTTGCTTTCATACGCCGTGGTAGAAATATTGAGAAAAACTTTCAATTCAAATCACTTTCGATTTTGATTATCGGCATTGTGTTTTGTTTCAAAATTTTTATCCACAAGTCTGTTAGAAGCGTTTCATTGAATGAATAATCCTTTTATTATTACGGGCTCGAAGTAAATTTTTTTCTTGTCCAAAAGTTTCCGAAGAGAGCATCTATTTTTCTCTCAACTATTTGGGTGAAAAATTTCCTTCAGAGTTTCGAACATTATCAAAGTATGTAATGATTGTGGAAAGCTTCGTTGCCATTTCAACAAAATTTCGGAAAATTCAATCGTTAATCAAATTTTCCACGAACGAATAAAAAATTTTCGATACTACGAATAAATAAAATATCTATCGACGTATCTTGAAAATCCTTGCGTAACACTTTTCACCAACTTCATTACTCCTGAGGAAACCCGCGTGAGATTGGAACGCGTCAAAGCATTTTATACGCGTGTTTTAATTGGTTCTATCTCTATCTCTGATTTAACTAGACTCGACCTTACGTAATGTCGAGGTCAGGATGATCCCCGTCTCGACGTCGCTGCGCGGCATTCGTTAACGTAAAGTAAACGTCTAATCTGGATTTCTCCAAGACCATCTGTTCGATCGATGTGGGAGTAATTGATCATCCGCGTGGTGATGAAAAAAGTAGAATGATGCTCAATTTGCAATACAAATTTAAGTCTCGTTACGTGGAATGTGTGAGAATAAAATCAAAGATAGTCTTGCACCGTTGTAATAAAACAGCAATAACACGGAGCGCGGCAAAAAAACGAGGCTGCCAATCATCGCGTAAGCACAATAATTGCATAAGTTTGATTGCATCGATCGGATTAAAATTTTTATTTCTTTTATTTCTCCAATTATTTATCCTCTATTCACAATGATATACATACCGAAATGAAAAAAAAGAGACAGAAACAGAAAGAGAGAGAGAGAGAGAGAGAGAGAAGTTAAAGATCCTGGCTATTCTCACCGATTGCTCACGTGTTCGACGTCTGCGTGTTATTCAAATTAATAATCTTGGTCGAGGCGCAGAAGTTTGGAAACGATATCTTGTACCGATTAACTAACTGCACAACTTTCTTCTTTTTGCCTTGTATCAATCTACAAAACACGCCGAGCCTCGAGTGCCGGGAGAAAAAAACAAAACCAAAAAAAAAAAAAAAAAAGAAGCAACGCGGTGAAAAAATCGACATAAGCGTGCAGAAGATTCGGTTGTGGAAAAAAAAAAAAAAAAAAAAGTTCAGACGGTCGTCCCGCCACTGAAAGATTGTAGCTGTATAATGGTAAACCGATCGCGACCGAAACGCAGCTGAATAAAAGTGTAAAAAAGGAGTCGGGATCGAAGACAAGTAAAAAAAAAAAAAAGATACGATCAGACACGATCTCGCCTCCGCTTCTGTAAATTCACGGGTTGATGATATTACGGGTATACGCGAATCCTGTGTTTTGTGTATATGATATTATAGATACGCAAACCGTGCTTGCATAATATAGGTATATTTATTCGTGGAAAAAGAAAAAATTTATATTCACGGTTGACAGAAGTTACGACCTCGAAGGGATCTCATTTACAGAGCGAGAACCGTAGGACTATATTCCATCGATTCGGATGTGTAAAAAGGTGATCCGGCTAAAACGTGACGCAAGCTTCTGCAGATTCTGTTCGCGACTCCGCCGGCGCCGAATAAAATTATCGCAAGTCTATTATGTATATATATATATATATGCTATAGGTAAGCGTACAAGATTGACCCGAAGAGAAATCATCATCCGAATTTGCACAGTCCTAATCCAAATGCTGTGAAAGAAATTGAACGTTTCTTCGAGTACTTCGGGTAGCGCAGAACAGAAAAAAAAAACAACCATTGCACAGTCACATGAATATATCAAAGATATTTAATTGCGGTAACTAAAACGAATGATTTATCAATTTCTTTATTGAAGAAAATCTTTGACACGATTGAGAAAAAATTTAATCGTTCAGTTCGTCAAACATTAACGGTATAAAAATTTTCTGAACCTGCGCAACAGGCATCGTTGGATTTTTTGTTTTTCTGTTATTTTTTTATTTATTTTTTTTTTGTTTTTTTTTGTTCAGAATCAGTGGGAAGATAACTTGGAAGCCTTGAACCGCGGTACACCGCGTGTGCTTTTTTGCTCTCAATGTTGACTGGATGTTTTTCTTTTCCTTTTCATTAGCTTTTTTTTCACGTACTGCAATTATATCTGTCCCGCATCGTGTTTTGCTCGTGTTAATCGGTACGGCTTGAGAAGACTTTAGTTGTACGAATATTCGGTGGGCACGCTTTATTGGACTGCAGAAATTTTATTTATTTATTTTTATTTTTTTTTCTCCTATTAGGTGGATTTAAAATAGAATGGCGGTGATTAGACGAGCCGAAGATTCAACATCGTCTGGTTGCCATAATAAATGGACGATGAATAGGAATATAATTTTAATTTACCTCTGTATCCGGAGGTCAAGGAGGGTGATAAAAACCGAGTCAATTAATGATCCAGAGGCACGGGACTGATTTTGTACAATTTTGATTTCTCACAATTTCGTACCCAGCTAGGTTATACGAAACAGGATGTTCGTCGTAAGGATCATTCGAGTTTTTCTTCACTTCGATTATTACAGAAAGCCAAAATCAAAATTGCTTTTGATCGAAGGAAACTGTGAGAAAAACTATTCGAATGTCACTAACGCTCAATAATGAAGAATGACGATTTTCTTTTGACGCGAGCTTAAATTCACTCGAAAAAAATTATGCGTATCTGTTCTATGTTTGAATTTCTTATATTTTTTCTAAAACTGTAACATTCACGATTAAAAATTGTGAGATGTATGTTTCAGAGTAAATAGTCTCTTATATTATTCCTAGATTTTTTTATTCAATAATTTGGTTAAAGAGAAATTAAATTTCGTGTATCTCAAATCTTTCATTTGTAAAAATTTTGACAGTAAAATTAATTTTCGTCATCATACGTACGAAATTGTGTATTGTGTGGTAAAAGAAACGTTGATTCGTTTCATTATTCGCCTAACATACATATAATAATGGGAAATGATAATTTGATCGAGGCAACTGTTAGAAACTCAAATTTCACACAGTATTCTTAACGGCCAAAAGCCATGCGATAAAATCGTATTACTAGCTTCTTATAACGTCCCAGATTTCTAATTTGCACCTGCGTGCAAAGGGTCGATTATAGTTTCCGAATTGGTGAAAAATTGATAATTTTCAGCTGTAACGTCAAAGATCGCAGAAGTTCAGCTCGATTAGAAAACGACGTTGGTACTCGAAACTCGAACAATGTGTGAGCAATCGATTCGGACCAACGTCCGAATGAATAACCGTCTAACTAACCGGCACTCGAATCGAACTGCTGCAGAATTTCACATCATTGCCACAAGCATTATACGTGTATATAATACGTGGATAATGATTTCTGGTCAAAGTCGGTAATAGAGACGTCTTTCGAGTGCCTGCTTTCGGCTAATGATTTATAACATCCAAATACAGAACCGTAAAGACTGCTCCAGAATAGATGACCAAGCACAAGTTTGATTCGACTGACAGATCCTAGTTGATTTGGCGCATCAAGTGTGAGATGCGCGTCCCGTCGAGATGACGAAAGGAGAAAGATCGCAAACGAGCGACTATGAGAGAGAGAGAGAGAGAGAGAGAGAGAGAGAGATGGAACATAAGGGGCAAAAAGTATCGTGGCTGAAAAGGCGGCGGCACGAACCTGGAATTGGATAATTGCGCGAACCGAGCGGGTTGCCAACGATGGCCGCGGTAACGAGATCGTTTGTAGACAAGCCTTAACTATGGGAATCGAAATGCTATTTACTACGCGTAAGCAACGCCGAATTACGCCTTGGGGTTAAATTTCGCGAGGATGTATTTTCGAGACGCAAGACTTGTGCACGATGCCTAATACAATGTTTCGCTGGGTATAATATTATCGAGGTCCTGCTCTTACTTCAACGCGTGTTCGTGTGTTTGAAGTTAACCTCCGAGATATCGGTTGCATCTTCTTTCCCCTTGTCGTGCGATTATGCGAAAGGTTCAAAACTGCACGCGGCATTTCGTCGATACATGAATAACAAATGTGTGTATAACTGCGTGTATAGGTACTTGTATAATAAATATCCTCAATATAATAACAGTCGAGTAATCGTCCGGCGCAGCAACCCATATTTTTCCAATTAACGATCATCATGCACCGATCTCTAACGATCTTTCCCAAGGAACGATCGCACGGTGAACCCGATCCAATTAGAAACCGGGCGCGCAAACCGGCGCATAATCAGCAATTTGTATTGTTAGATCGGCGATCGGTTCGAGAAGATGGGAAGGGAGGAAAGATCGGTACCGATCCCGCGACTTGGAGCGAGGAAAAATTTTTAAAATCGGTCAATCCCGATAACCGCGTCCTCGGCCACTTTGTGAAATAACTTTATACACCGACCATGGATGAGATCGGTTCGAGATTGAGCTATGCGATCGCCAATTATCGGCAATTTGATACGGTTATAACTCAATTTGATGCGATTGGGCGGTACCCTTAGTACAATCTCGGTGAACGTGCAGCCCTGCGGGTGTTGGTCGCGTAATGTCTTCGAGACTTTTTTTAATCTCACCCTACCGATCGTTATGTCGGACGACACCTGTTATACGCGCGCATGATGCTTCGATGCGGTGCGTTTTACACAAGTGTCAGTCGAGATCGATCGGTTCCAACGACATCGTGCCGCCTGTGTTACATGCGTTCCGTCCGGCCTTTTTTCCTGCGGAATTTTTTTTTTTTTTTCTTCCTTGCTGTTTTTCTTTATTTTTGTGGAAACCGTTCATCTTCGCAGCAGCTTGTACGATTAATATTTATGAATTTGTTATTCCACCATCTTCCATGGGATTATCTTCGCCGGGAAAATTGCTAGAGACTCGGAACTTCGAAAGTTATTCTGCTCCAGGATTTTCAAAGACTTGTTGAAACAAGTTTGATTCGCTTTTTTTAAGTCGTCCCAATAGAGATTTATAGAAAAATTTAGGAAGATGTTACTTAAATTTACCTACGATGATTCATCTTCGTCTTCTCTATCCTGTCTACAGGAGATATGAAAATTTACGCGGAAATTTTTAGTTCCGGTTACCGCTCAGTCCTCAGCTATTTTCATTTTTTACCACAATTGAAAAATATAGTTCCAAATGAAAATTAGTTTTCTAGCTGTTACCGGAAAGTCTAGTATTTTTCTAGTTACTATAACAAACGAAATGTTTCTCAGTGTACGTTTAACTGGGCTTTTACTTATACATGCATATGTGTAACACACAAATTATCAATCTGATTTTTACGTTGTAATGTTTGCGTGAAGTTTGAATTGGATATATCGTGCGATGATCAATTTGCCTCATAAACTGCGTAACGAATTTCTCGAGGTACGAGTTTTTTGACAGTGCGTGTAGAACTGATTTTAATTAAGGATCTGAGTTTCGAAAGCTTGTTCGCAGTGGTTTCTGATATTTTTGAATAGAAATCAGAATACTCGATTGAAATTCATGGAATTTCAAAAGTACTGGAAGAACTCAATCTTCATTATAACTATTCTAATTTAGTTATTTTCTCACAAATTATCGACGAGTTCATCAGGCAGAATTATGATCGTACAATTTGTATCTGTTTGATAAACTGACGAGTCAGTAAGTCAGTGACTAAAAATTACGAGAAGTTACGTACGACTGAAGTAAAAAAAAATAATAAACAACAACGATAATTCAGTTCCGTTTGCCGGCTAAATAAAAGAAATAAACAGATTCGTTTGAAGGTAAATATGAAAAACTAGTTCCAAGACTAGAATATTATCATAGCGTTGCTCAATTCATTTGTTGAATGCTCAGGCGGAATAACAGTAATCATTGAAGGAAGCACGGCTCGAGTTGGTCTCGAAGTATTTTTTATCCATCAACGCGAGGCCTAATAGCCCGTAAGAACCGATTCAGTTACACTCGGGTCTTCGTCGAAGCAGCCGTGGAGAACGTTTTAAAAGCACTTGAGACATTCCTCACGAAGAAAATGCGATCGGAATACGTATAAGGTGATTTGAATGAAATCTGAATAGGCAGACGCGCGCCCTCGTTATATTTTACTTACCCGCGGCGGTTTAGACGTACATTTGAATGTAGGCACATCGACGCGTATTATTGCGAAAAGGGACCAAAGTCACCGTTTCAGCACTTC
Source organism: Neodiprion fabricii (assembly GCF_021155785.1). Classification (NCBI taxonomy): domain Eukaryota; kingdom Metazoa; phylum Arthropoda; class Insecta; order Hymenoptera; family Diprionidae; genus Neodiprion; species Neodiprion fabricii. Next base: position 5,881,203 of record NC_060241.1, on the reverse strand, counting down.
TGACCTGATCGCAAATCGTAAATTCACTCCAATTGAGCTTGCTCACTTCTGTTCGGGTGAATTATGGCGACGTAATCAAGCATGGCAAAATAAAAAGTGCCAACTTCGATGATGTTGAGAAATCATTCGAAACCAAACGGTGCCTACATGGGAGGGGGTAAGAAGTCAGAAAAACCGAAAATCAGAATGGCCAGAATTCCGAATTTAATTAACTCGAATAACAAATATCAGAGATTAGATACTATAAGAAATTTTAAGTCCCGAATGGTGCCGAACAAAAGGCTGCAGTTCACCTAAAATGTATTCGGTAGAGTTTTTATTATTATCCGAACCCACTCACTTCAGAAAACGTTAATCCAAGAATTCACAGATGCAGAATTTAATAACGTATAGAGTCAATATTTCGGAGAACGAATCTGTAGAAAGTTTCATATTATCAAATGTCCAAATATTATAAAAATAAAAGTTAGGACTTGATCGTCTAGAAACGACAGAAAACAGATATCCGGAACGTAGAAGGGTCATTATTCAGAATCGTACAATTCAGAAAGATCGGTATTCCGAAAGTAACCGACTAATCTATTCTGACTTGCAAAATGTTTTACATACAGAATCAAACAAATTCTTAGGTGCATCGGGCGTATCTTTTCATCTGCAATATTTTTATCTCATTAAAAGATTGTATACGACTTTTGATATCGTAAACTTATATTTCTTGGCTTCCAATACGATATGAGTTATCGACTCTTCCGATGTATTGCGATTCCGCATTCCGACGATTCTGACATACTGCAATTCTGTATTCCGAGCCTTCTATGAGATTACTACTCGGAGTTCTAACCATTCTGATTCTTGATCCTTCGCATTTATGAATTCGAATAGACGATAATTCTACTTTATGATCCATCCGAAAGTTATTTGTTTGTGTTTGCCTCATTCCGCTGATGGCCTTTCGGAATTTTCACCAGTTGTGTATTCTAAATTGTATAACTTCAAATTTCGATACTTTTATATTCTATTTCCATTATTTCTGGCTTAATGAAGATTCACCATTTTGTTCTTTCGCGATTGTGAGTTTTCGATATATTCATGTTCGGAATTCTGACCATTCTGATTTTTGGTTTTTCTGACTTTTTACCCCTACCCGAGATCATCTCAGCTTTTCATCAATCTAGATCGCGAAACGAGTTGGTTCTTACATCTTGTCCCGAGTGTTTAAAATTGGAACAGTAACGTAACGGAGTGACAAAGTGACTTTGGATCCGTTTGTGAAACTGTCCAATCGTCGAGCCAATGTCAAAGGGAGACTGACGTTGTACGAATGTCTGCAGACGTACCCAATACCAACACTTGTGAGCTTTCACTCAATGGGTGGAAGGTAGCAATCATCGGGATAATATTGACGTGCCGGTATAACCACTGAAATCATCTCGTCAAGTATTATCTACAACAGAAGCATCGGCACCACGGCAGCCTTAGCTGGTGACAAATTTGACGTGCCTACATCATTAACACGGCTCGTACAACTCCTTATCCCTAATTAATATACAGATCGAATGATTAGGCGAGCTTGTACGTCGGTCGCTTGTTCTCGGCTCATGTTCAATCGCTTCCGTTTCATTTGACGCTTCGAACCGATTGGCTCTCGCCGCCTTCAACCGTCATCATCGGTTAGTCTCTGATTAACCGAGTTCTCACGGAAATCACTCGTCGCCTTTCTTTTTCGGGTCTCGTTGGCTGCTCCGTGCGGGAGTTTAATTCGGACGGATTAACCAACGAATCGCAGCCTTGATGATTTCACCTCATTTAACCGCGTGTCACTCACTCGCTTCTTAATCCTACCCGCTTCTGTATTCCATAAAATCTTTCGATTTCTTTAGGGATTACAGTAAGTCAGCTAATTTTGACGGATTAGGAGAATAAACGTGTACTATTCATCCACCGGGATCTTAATTGGTTGTCTGGACAAAAGAGTGGGCTACGTGAATGAAACCTTCATACCATTCAACAGCTTGTAGCAAATGCCAATTACCGTCAACTTAAACCAGTTTCGAAAGATCCGAAGATGGTTCTGTTCGTCTTTTCGTTGATGCAGAAATGCTGGAATCATCTTGACAGTTCGCGACGGCGTGTACGTCGAAAAGCTGCAACTGCAACGGAATGTTTCCAATTTCCTAGTCAATAATAATCCAATGCCCGCAGACCGTTGGTTCAAGATGCTCCTTGAACTCGTTGAAACGATTACAAAAGTCGTATTCTTCTGCGCCTTGTTGCATCGCTGTTATAAACGTTCGACGGATCGATTCGATGCACCAACGATAAGCGCGTTAGTAGGTCGAGTTTTTCTCATTGACGCGACGAGACGGTCTGAAGAGCGGGCATAACAAACGTCTCTTCAGAGACTGCAATGCCTCGTCGTCACGTATAGAGTATGGTTATCAGTGTGCCCACTTAGAGAATGGGCATATATATCCAAGCGCTGCACGCGCTGAATGACAAGGACGATAGCCTGCTTCTGGACTGCGGAGGCTCGTGCCCAGGCTCAGAGCGATTGCCTCACCGTACATCGGTGCACTTAATGGTGCATGCTTGACGGTCTTAATCGGAGCACATCCACGCGACTACCGATCGGCTCGAGGAAACGGTATTGACACCGTGCCAGAGCCTGCGAACTAGAAACGTTTCCCCGTTCTCGGTTAGTTTTTCCTTCTCATCGACCGCACTCGACGAGGTACAATGAGAAAAATTTCATTTGTTACGGTAACTAGAAAAATTCAGTAAAACAGGTATCGTTGAAAAAACTGTTCGAATATTGTTGGAATTACGAAAAATGAGGTACGCCTAACCATTTTGCGCTGTTGTCGATCCTTTTTTGGTAATTGCAACGTCAAATCAGTTTGTGAGGTTTACTCTAGTTTTTTTTAATTAAACAAGGCTTTAACGTCAATTTATTGTTGCACAAGCATTAAATTTTCGCAACAGTTGCAAGAAAATATAGCAACAGCGATCGTAATGATGAAGAATATTAACGGATGCTAGACTTTCCGGTAACGGCTGGAAAACTAATTTTCATTTTCTACCTAGGAATATATTTTTCGATTGTGATGAAAAACGAAAATAGTTGAGAACTGAGCGGTAACCGGAACTAAAAACTTCTCTCGGTGTAGAATTATCGAAACTAGCATCCGCGCGGTTTTGCAGAGATGAAAACTCGGCATTGAATGCTCGGCAATATCGTAAACGCGGACGATTGGACAATGGGATGAAAAACAAAACTGAGTACTAACGGAAGGATCGAGAACGTATAACGTGATGAAAAACCACCCCATAGTCGTTGGAATGAAGACTGTTGAAATGCGTCACGGCACGCGAACAGCTCCCCGGGGATCGGTTTCCTGGCCCCCGTAATGCCTGCCTCATGGGAGCCACTTGAGCCAACGATCCGACACAATTACCTAGGCTACACACGAATGGAATAAGAAGTCGGTTTCCCCTTGGACGAGGCGGCTCTGGACTACTCGAGGAGTTCAGGTAGCCGATGGTGCACTCTCTTCGTAGGAAGAGATCCTCTCAGTGCCGCGATCTTGAGGCGGAAAACTAGTCCGGATAAACGACGCTACAGCATTTCGAATCAGCCTCGGTTCAAGTCGATCAGTTTGGTTAATGCGCGCCTATTCTCGTAACAATTTAATCAATTGTTTGGATGCGTAATGAAAACTGGCGTATTCCTTTTGCAAATTGACAGTGAAACGGTTTTTAAGAGTCGAAACTGGTGCACTGAGAGAAATTTTTAGTTACGGTTACCGCTCGGTCCTTAACTATTTTCATTTTTTACCACAATCGAAAAATATAGTTCCAGGTAGAAAATGAAAATTAGTTTTTCAGCTGTTACAGGAAAGTCTAGTATCCGTTACTATTCTTTCTCATTACGATCACTGTTGCTATATTTTCTTGCAACTGTTGCGAAAATTTAACGCTTGTGCAACGATAAATTGACGTTAAAGCCTTATTTAACTAAAAAAGTAGAGTAAACCTCACAAACTGATTTTGCGTTGCAATTAGCAAAAAAAGGATCGATGATAGTGCAAAATGGTTACGCGTACCTCGTTTTTCATAATTCCAACAATATTCAGACAGTTTTTTTTAACGATACCTGTTTTACCGAATTTTTCTAGTTACGATAACAAATGCAATTTTTCTCAGTGCAGGATTTTCTATGCAACAATAGTATGCTACGCGTATTCCACGAAGCACGAAATTGAGGTTAGAGTCGCGTAATGTCAGATTTGATCGCGACGGCGCATGCGCGCAGTACAGAAAATACCACTTTCAACTCCTAGGCGTTAAAAGTGGTCTTTTCTGCACTCTGCGCATGCGCATTCGCAGACTAGCTCCAGCGTCGTAGAAACGAGCGATCCGTGTACGGGAAAACACGCTAAACATGCTCGCGTTATACAAGAATAATTTTTTAACCGACAAACTGTTCGCTATTTAGTCGAGTTCGAGTTGAGGAAAGGCTGGCGGCTTCGGTTTAATTCAGCATGTGAGCTTGCGGACGGAACGAAGGGAGCTCGGCCGATACATAACAGCCTGGTATCCGATTGCTCAACTTCATGCATAGAGTCATGACGCGCGTTTAGCCGACTACATATTGCTCGGTGATGCGAGCTGTGAGGAGAGCTCCACGGTTCCATGCCGGCAGTGACACATCGCTGTTCAACTCAACTCCGCTGCACTACAAGGAGAGAGTCAATGAGCTGATAAACTTCAACCGCGCTCAACCCTTTAACGGACAAGCCTCAATCCCAATGAAAAAAATCATTTTTCTCAAAGAAAATGTTCGGAAAACTATACTTTTTAAAAAATGGCCTTTCTCAATTTTCATACCTAGACAAAAACTTTTTCTATCGAAATTATTCAGCGAAAACTTGGTTCCAGAGTGCGTTACTATCTGTCAAATTATTTCAGAACGTTCAGATCGATATTGTGGATATTTTTACAAATTTTGCAATGACAGCTAAAGGGTTAAGATTTTGCTACAGATACACTGCACAACTATTCGGTCTACGTCATCGATTGGAACGTTACGTCGTGTTCCTTACACGTCGAGAATCAAAGGCCATCTCACTATGCTCGCTTTTTTTTATCACATCTCACGGATCAGACACAATTCATCATCGTTCGGTATAACCTCAAGTACTTGAGAATAATTATCTCAGATCGTTACATCGATGACTCCGTGTACAATAGCTGGCACGTGGCGAGAGGCGCCTGATCAGAGTCTTTGCAATATATGTTGCCAGACCAGTAATTCGCTTTTAATTATCGTCTGTAAGAGAGAACGAGAAAACATTGCATCTCAGAGACTCTAGTGTAAATATCTTATATATTTTATTTCGTTTAAATATAAATTGAAGAGTTATAAAACCAAAAAATGAAAAAAACATTATTTTTAACTGAAGATATTTACGACCAAGGATACGGTTCAATTCAAATAAATGTATTGCTTGTTTTATGTCATGTTTAATATGAAGATTGTAAATATTCAATTTTTTATTATAAATTTTTCAGTTTTGTATCATCAAATTATATAGCCATTCATGCATCCATCCGATCATTAACTCACATTGAAATAGTAATTAATCACAAATACAAATTATCTGTTTAAATGAAAGGTACGAAGAATTAAAATTGTACATGTCATTCGGTTTTCTTTATAGTTTATTTCAAAAACATCTCTCCTTAATTTATATGTCAAGATGAAATTCGTTTCTATGATAGAAAGTTGAATTATACTCTTCTGTCGATGATTTACAACGGTGACGGGTTCGTCGGAAATGTTCATCAGTTGTTTCGTTTTAAAAGAAGTTTCATAATTTTTCATGTAACACTTCACCGTATATTTTATGATTTTGAACATACTTCATAAGGGCATTATTATATTAGAAAGTTATGATAATCATTATTCAAATTATATTTCAGATAGATATTTTATGCAGAAATGATTTAGCACGTTATTCTTCGAAGAGAGTTTAGCAGAGAGAGAGAGAGAGATTCCGTCTCCGAGAAGACGGATGAGAATTACGTATAGATGTAAACTACGTAATCCATTCTTGAGACTAGCTTGTACTTGATCGTGTCTCACATTCGTTCACTAAAAACTTTACAATCGACTCTTACTCTGCGATGAAATTAACTGACTTTTCCCAGTTTTCCGGCATGGTGTTTTCGATCAATTCAATACTCCAAATCCATTTTTGGTACACAATAGCTGGCAGAATTGTTGCAGCAAAAGTATTTCACTCGATAATTAGTCATTGGTTAATCTGATATCATCGAAATCTTGATCATTTTCATGTTTTAAATATGTTTGGAGTAGTGTAAAAGTACCATCAATTAAGCTGCACTAAATTTTATGTAAAATTTGCAAACTAAAAGTGTTTGAATCGAAAACCGTACCTTGATTACGGTACGGTGGTACTTAAAAAGGTGTTTTTTGATTGTCAACCAACACACCCATGAAATGGATTCCAAATAGTTCAAAAATAATTCATCAATTTTTTTAAATTTTTATTTCAACTCTAACCCGTGCCCGTAAAAGGGTGGCTTTTGCCATTTAACCCTTTTAGGGTCACATCAAATCTAACAAATGAATTTCGATGAAATTTAGTGTAGGAGTGTTACTTGGGTCACTGATTACGAATCTGAACTCAAAATTTAAAAATTCAAAATGCCAGATCTAATATGGCGGACCAAAATTCAAAATGTCATTCGCTCTTGCTAAAACTCGGTGCTCGGGAGATTTCAAGGCAGAACTTGAAATTCACAAAATTCAAAACGGTGAATCCAACATGGCAACATCAAATGACTTTTGGGATTTTGGCCCGCGATATCAAATCCTCTATTTTGGATTTCGTAATTTCGAGTGCAGGCTCAAAATCAGTGACCTCAAAAACCGTTCGATAATGAGTTTCACCGAATGCGGATGACTTTTTGAATTTTGGTCCACCATATTGGATCCGCCATTTAGATTTTTCGAATTTTGAGTTCAGATTCATAATTAGTGACCCAAAAAAACCTCTTCTACCAAATTTCATCGACATCCGTTCGACAGATTTTTATTGAAATAAAAAATAGGAACAAAATAGGGAATTATTTTTGAATTATTTCCAGCCAATTTAGGCAGTGAGTAGGTCAAAATTAAAAAAGATCTTTTCATGGAATACCCTAATCTACAGATGCATTTTAAGGGAAAAAAATAGATGGTTGCCTAAGGCCTTCCACACTGTCTGACTACAATACTAACAATAACCTCTACCACTGAAATCACAAGAAATTTCTATATCCCGAATTTGGATTAATCACCATCCCGTCGAAATTGATCTATTGATAACATATTGAATTAAAGCTAAAAAAAAAAAGACCGCAAAGCATCTACTAATCGATGTAATCCTCATCTGCACCGCGACGAATGTCATAAGCTTGCACCCTGTGAAAAACACATGTATATATAACCCAGAATACCTGAAATGTAAACTTATTACCAGATCCGGACACGTCTGGACTACATGCGCCCGATACAGATGTGTTACTTTCTTGACTCTCGTCCAGCGATTGTTCGATAGGCTCGAGACACGTTTATAAGCTCGAGTAGTACGTGCCTGAACGGAGCACGGAGGCTATAAGAAAAACCGTGAGTCAGTGGAACAAGTTGTGCATTTCCAGTGTGTTTTTTCCCTTCTCTCTCTCTCTCTCTCTCTCTCTCTCTTCGTCTTTATTTAAATGATTTTCGATTTGTTTCAAAGCGTTGAATCGACGCTCATCAATATGGTAAGTAATGCGATCGGCCTTCTTAGTTTTTGGGAAAACCAAAAATAGAAAAAAAAAAAAAAAACAAACAAGGAAACACCTTTTCCCGTACACATTAGTAAGCTTCCTCCTTCGAAACTCGATTGCGCGCGTTCAATTCCAAATCGTGACTCGCGTAATTTGCATCCTAGATTATGCATGCGCACGAGTTTTTCCGCAGGCGTTTTCTGCCATATGTGACCAGCGACACGTTTACCCGGAGGTGAATTCCGTCAGCTTGCAAAAAACGCTTCCGATCACCGAAACCCGTTTCGCCCAGTTTTCGTTCAAAAATAACGCCACGAAAAAAAAAGGAGGAAGAAGAGAAAAAAGAAATTACGGGAAAAAAAAATATGTTACGTAATTGTTGTGAGATAAATCGATTCGAAATAATTTTCACACAAACACACACACACACACACACACAAGGGTAAACGCATTACGACTCTGTAATCTGAAATTTATTCAAGGTCGCTACGTGTCTCTACGGGATCCGAGTACTTTACACGTGATCGGAAACCGAATATTCCGTTTTCGACAAAAAAAAAAGAATAAAAAAAAAAAAAGCACTCGGCTATTTTGTATCGCGTGGAATCGGAATTGTCGCTGAATTGCGAAACGCTTCGCGAGCGGATTAGGAATGATGTTAACGTATATCCGCTGTGAACGAACCGGATTCGATTTTAAGTACCCGACAGACAACGTTGTATTTGATTTTTCAGTTCGATGCGAAGAGAGAATAATATGGATCTAATTGTAAGAAAGGTGGGTTGAATGAAAATCACCGTGAAATCGGTTTTTGATTGAACAAAAATATTTATTCCATTGATATACACGTACTGGCCTGCCACTCATAGTTTTCACCGCTTAATGTCTAACTATTTACAGATTATATTATTGAGAGGCTCTTGGATTAATTGGAGAAAAAAGTATTTAATAAAGATTCGTTGTGGAGAAGGTGAAAAAAATAAGAATATGGGGGAACGAAATAGTTGTAAAAAAAAATTGCAACGAAATATCAAAAAAGTCGGTTTCACCAAGCAAGTATAAAAAAATAATCTATTTACATATGTATATCCATCGATATATGTATATATATATATATATATATAAACTATCGGCCAAAAGTTTGAGTACACCAGTCAAAATCTCTTGCCGTACTAAAAGTTGCATAGCTGGCTAAAAAATGAATATAAACAAACGTTCCAGGCGACGTTTTAAAGAGGACAAGTTTATCTTCACTTTGTTTTCTTAGAAAATTATCGATATTTTTTTTCACACCCCAGAACGTATTTTTTAACCTTTTTTAGACGCCGAAAATTGACTCTACAACCTGTAGAAATTTTTTTTTCTTGGTTGTTTCTGTGATGAACTTAAAAAGAATATCAAAACCTACATGTTCGTTTTTTAAAAAGTTTTGTACGATTTTTGTTCGCCCCAGCATTGCATTTTCAACTGAAAAAGATATTTTTTTTTTTTAAATGCTGTGACTGAATAACTGGGGGTTTCAGAGAAAATGTTGGGAGGGATGGGAAGTTGTAAAAAAAAGTTTAAACAAATTGTCAATCACGTCTCTTACCTCATGTATCCGAGTTTTTCGTTAAAGAAAAAAAATCGCCTTTGTGCCGATCAGACGATATTTATCGATACATTCAATTTTTCGCGATAATTAAACACAACATGCCTTGAGTACGTTGAATAATAATTATGCCTAGTTTTTAAATACGAACTTCTTTATATTCAGTAAATTTTATACGTTAAAACTTTGAAATAATTACAAAATAATTAAAAATATGAAAAATTGTGGAAAAATTGTTGGAATAATTTTATTTTTAACCTTAAAAAATTGTAGTTAATTAAAAATGAGAAGACAAACAAGTTTTCTTTCGCGATAGATTGTCTCAGACCTCATAATTCCATGGCCATGGTCAAAAATACTTACCGGGGTGAAAAAAAATTGTAGAGAAGTTTCTGCAGAAGCAAAATGAAGATAAACTTATGTTTTTTAAAACGCCGTTTGATTTCTTTGATTATGTTTATTTTTGATTTCGCTATCTAACTTTTAGTGCGGAAATAAATTTCGCCCGGTCTACCTAAACTTTTGGCCGGCAGTGTATATTTAGATGTATATACATATGTTTATTTATAGCATTCGAAGATTATATTTACAACTGCAACCACTCAACCTTAGGTATCTACTGGCCTTGCATCATCACAATAAAATAAAATAAAATACAATAATAATTAGGCTATACGTAGAATAAATTCCAAATATATCCTTCATTCATACCGCGCACTCTTTTCTTTTTCCTACGTCGCATTCAATATTTTACATATATGTAATGCACATATGCGTATATCAAAAATACACATCCAACGCTAAGAACATATAAAGTTATCAAACCAAACAGCTAATTTATTTGACTCTCAGTTTATTTGATTCCAAAAATTTCTCATTCAAATCAACCACTTCTTGGTTAAAACGGTTTACAGTTTTCAAAACAAGTAAATATTTATTTCGTAATATTAAACTGGAACTTTCGGAACGACAACTTCGCTTGAATCGACTTCAGACTTTCAAAATTTGTAATGTTAAATCCATTATAGTCGTTCAAAATAAGACAAATCGTGATAATTTCATGTAATACGACAACTGAGAGCTTTTGAATCGTCAATCACGAATCTGAATTTGTAGTTCGAAATTTGAATTAGGTACTAATATTTATTTTTTCTCTCTGCAAATTTGGAACCTGCAGTATGAAAATGGATAGCTCGATGGTTGAATCGTGGACAGTTTAAAGTCGCTTGTTTTGGTCCGAAATACGGATTTTTTAAAATCCAAAACCACATAAACGGTCGCATTGAATAAACGTACTCTCAGTACTGTGCAAACGCATGGATTATTTAGATCACTTAACATTGATCAAATCCAATAACTTATTTTCCTGGTGTAGAATGAAATATAAAAAATATACATTTGTTAGAATTTATGCATAATGGTTAAATATCGACATACCCACACATTTACATATATGTAATATATATGTATAATATATTTATATAATATACTAGATTGAGAAACAATATATTAAGGCACCGAAACTATTATATATATACTGGCCGATATATCCGCAATATAAATTTCTTCAATTCTCATAATAACTTTCTATTATCATACCAATTACGTATTCCTCAATATTACGTCTTTTAATTATAAACACATACATATTCAACTACGTATTTACGTCTAGATAACGTATTTTAATTTTCGGGATAATAAATTAAAAGTGGACTCGCACGAGAAAGAAAAATATAGGAAGAAATTAAAACACGAAAGAGGAAGAAGAAACAAGAAATAAAATTATAAATCTCGCACTACACGGCGGTATTTACAAATTGAACACATGTTTGCATAAGAGGTTGAAAGACCACCGATTCCACTGGGATCCGGTCTTTTCCCCATGTATCATAAAAAAAAAATATGTATATATAAAATAACCTTGTCAATAATAATGATAATCATAGTGATAGGTGTAATAATGATAAAAATAATATTAATAATATCAATAAAATTGTGTTAAGATAATCGGGACCGATCCCTGGGACCCTAAAGCGACATAGGTAACTCCGCGGGCCTCTTGACCCCGAGGGTGAGGTCGAGGGGTTTACTTTTGACGGCGGGTGGTTCCTCCTTGGCGGTACTTACGCTGCTCGAGCTAGCCGAGTCCTCCGCGGAAGTTTGGGAGGCTCGGAGTCCCGACGAGGCCCTCGAAACGGGCCTGACGCTGAGGTCGATGGGTTCCTCCTGTTCGACGGCAAGACCGCCGGGACTCGGACTGACGAGAAGGAGATCGCCGCCCCTCGGCGAGTGCTGGGAAGTCGTGGGGGTGACAAGGCCCAAACTGTGGTGGGGGTAGCCGGTGGTTAGAGTTACGGTGGCGTTTATCTTTCGGGGTGGAAATTCACGCTCGGAAAGCGGTGGCGATGCCTCCGTTTTGAAGTAGCTCATCGCCGAGTTGCTCCGCGAGTCGTCCTGGTCCTGTTCACCGGCCGAAGAGGCGCCACTGTCGCTCGGCGTTTCGGCGGCCCGTTTGTAAGGCGATAGAAAGGGCCTGCAGACCTCGGGACTCGACGGTGGCTCCCTCTCGGCAAAGTTTGGCGGGAATATCGGGGGCATGGATGCCGGGTGTTTCGCGTAAGCGAAAGAAGGGGGCGTCTCGTTCCTCGGCGGGGTTCCCGGAGGCTGCTGACTCACTCGTTCGCGCTCCTTTTGCCACGCCAAAAGTCGGAGCTGATTTTGTAGCGCGATGTCGTCAGGGTGGGGAGACTTGTTGCCCCTCTCGCGTTCGTGCTTCAGCATCGCCACGTGTAAAAGGTGCGACTGCAGCGCCAAGTCCTCTTGGCTCGGCGATGCGCGCTCCTTCGCATCCTTGCCGTAAAGGCCCAACTGGCTCTGGCTCGGTGGCGGTAGAAAACCAGGAAGAAAACTGGGAGCGAAGGGCGCCGTGCTGTGAGCCCCGCTAGCTTGCGTACTGTTGGACTGCTCCTGGAGGAGGCAATGAATTTTGAACCAGTTGGAACGACGACCGTAACGTGAACCCGATTTTGACATTCCAACAAGCAGGCATTTTCGCAAACGGCACGCTTTGCACGCTGTTCGGTTTTTTTTGTTTATTACGCAAACGTTTCCGTTCTTGCACTCTGATATGCTCCCCAGGTTGTTGTATGTCCGGCCGAAGAACGACTGTAATCAGAAAATCGTAAACTTGAGGTTAGAATATCATAAACCATGCGAAGTAGCTGTAGGGTAGGTGACCCAATCACGGAACACGTAGTAGTTCATTACTTCGTTTTCCATTCAACATCTGTTACATCGTGATTTTAACCCTTCGTATGAACACTGGGACTTTTAAAGAACAGTTGTTTTCCAAACATCAATTTTTATTAACAATACTTCAAAAATTTTTAATCTACCAACGTTTGGATAATGTAGTCAACGCTTTGAGAAGAAACCCTGAATTTTTAATAATTTATTGATAACCTCGAGCACGTCGAAAAAGTGTACAGACAAAAGTTGTAAAAAAAAAAAAATAAAAAAACAAGTGTTCGTACGAAGGATTCAGATCGCTTACTTACGAAATAATGATTTTTAAATCGAAAGAATTTTTTGGAATATTTTAAGGTTGCTTATTAGTCAAAAAATCAGATAAATAGAAATCGATGCATTTGTTCCAACTACGCAGCTCTCGAAAAATATTGTATTTAAATTGCCGATTTACTAAGTGCGTTTCGTTAACACCTTCGCTATGAAAATTATGCCAGTGATGAGAAATTCGCCAACTCGATATTAATTTGAGTTTTTACGACCCAACTCAAAGTTTCTATGCCGATTGATTATGTTTATCAGTCAAATTTTATAAAAAAAATTTGTTTAACGTTATGTCTGCTACTGGTTTTTAATAAATTTAAAAAAAAACAAGGGAGGGGGGTCCGTAATTGGGATACCCTCAATCAATTTTTACCGTCCGGCCAACCCGGAACTTCTACTCGATATGAAGTAGATTAAAAAAGATTGGCAGAGTTGATGGATTCGTAGAATAACAAAAATTTTTTTGGATCATTCATCTCAATTGAAATAAGAAAAAATGACACTCTCTTTAATTCTTGTCCGTCTGCCTGAGATCGGTGTTTCAAATATCATCGTTTTGAAGTCAAATTCGCAACAACTCAGTCAGCCGCCGATTTTATTCAAAATATAATATCTCTTTACACATTTTTTTTTTTTTTTTAACCTTGTACACATTTTTTTTTTTTTCACCGTAATATTTGTAGTTTTCGAGTTTTCACTCGCGTCCCCAATTGGTGATCGGTAGCGAAGTTTCGAGAAACTCATGAAAAATGGTGCCGTGAGGACAACTCTGACCAAACCTGAAACCAGTGCATAAATCGGCTCATTTTACCGGTTGTTCTTAATCGGGAATATAAGTTGTCGTTACGATGCTTGCGTTAACGGTTTCGGTATTTATGCGTTCAAATAAGTTTATGCCGACTTGGTCGTTCTTGCCATTCGTTGCGAGTGATAATTTCACGAGTAATTTCAACCACCGGAAAGCGAAGTTTTTATTATCCCATAAGTTTTCACGGGCCAAAAGTTGCATCGGTGAAAGCAGTGTATCGATTACTTTACTGCACGCTATTGCTTTCGATGCCATTTTTCGTGAATAATATTATTTGGATTGCACAACCGGAAGTTGAAAGTCAGATCCGGTTTTAACACCTTGAATTACAAAATAGCAGCCGCGATTTGCCGACGTAAATTTGATGATGATAGTTACACGAACTATGTTGTTACGCACGCTTGAATTACATTAATCGCATGCGATGAATCTCCCGAGTATTGCAAAAAAAAAAAAATTAAAAATAAACAAATAATAATAATGATAATAATAATTCCAGTGAGCAACAAAACTAAGTGTTAAAAACGTCCGTTAAATCCCCGTACCGAGAGACAGGTAAAGAGAAAGATGATACGGAATGAAGCAATTGAAATTAACGCGCGAAACGATCATTAGTTTTACGCAATCGTTAAGAGTCGCAGAAAATAAAAACGGACTGGTTTGAGTGATAATTAGCAGGCGCTCGTGGTTCTAACACCTCGATTTTGTAACGCATTCGTATAGAAATAAACATAACCGTGAAATTCGTGGGACTGTGAAAGCGAAATGTCGTATTCAAAGAAAAGACGTGTTAAACATCTCTCGACCTATGCTTAATATTCAAACTTCCAAGAATTATTTCAAACGCTCTACGTCTGTCCGCTAATTGCAAGTCGAGGATAAAACCTCTGTTTAAGCAAAACCGTTTCTGCGATAGCAAAAAAATCTGCTCCGTAACTAGGTAAAGGATGAGGTAACTGGTATTTTGAATCTCGCAACATTCGATATTGAAAACGACAGTTCGATTCGGTTTCTTCGGGCTACCGCCTGAGATCGGTAAGATCGACTATCCCGACGGTTGGTCTAATCTATCGGAGGGCTCGAGCAAATTCGATCGTAAAGTTAAACGGTTGTTGGGCAGCGATAAACCGCGGCTTACAAGCAAGTGCGAATAACCGAGACCTCGGCCGTTCATCGCCGGTTAATTTACGATCGGCTTTCGGGACGCGTAGCCGATCTCTTTGTACGCGGCGCGGCGTTGCGCGGCGCTGCGGTGCGCCGTGAGGATCTGGGCCCGGGCCCAAGGATTCCGGGCCCCGAGGTCCGCGCTGGGGTCGCGACTTCAGCGCCGCGTCACGGTCCGCCGGGCGCTCGCTTGTCCCTCCGATATAATTGAGATAAGCCGCGGGATAGAAACGGGGCCCGTTTTACGCCCGACGATCGTCAGCCTAGCTAAAAGACGAAAGAGGGCAGCAGTTCCCTCGTGGCATGCTGACCCATTTCACACACTCCCGGGCAACCTGCGAAACCCACAACTTCCCGACAGCTTCGCGAAAGCTCGACGCGAAATCATCCTTGAAAGGCCTTGCAGAGCTTTGTTCCGGAAGCCGGTGCGATTTGAACCTGCGTCAAGATTTCTGTCGTGATTTGTTCACTTTTTGAATAACATCGTTACAAAGATTTTCCATATCATCTCAAAAGTTTCACCCCAGACGACGATTATTTTTCTCCATCTTGAAAAGCGAACCAATTTTCTTTGCGTTTACTTTAACAATTTTGTAGACTTTTGAGCTAGTAAAATAAGCTTTCAGACATGTAGGAGTTTTCGTTTTTTTTTTTTTTTAATTTATATTCGAATATCTCTTTGAAAGAATTAGTCGACTATCAGATATGTATAATATTATCGATTTGAATTAACGATTCATCGATCGTTTCTACATCTTGAAAAATCACTGGACTATTGAGTAATAGACAGTTTTCCGAACGGAAGTTTTTGCCAAGATAATTTATACAAGAATCACAAGGCAATCAAAAGATATTGCTTACTTTGGTATTTGGTTCTAAAGTGCAGTGAGCAGAAAGCGAGTTTATTTGCAACGTGCGAAATTAAAGCTGGTGCGAAAATAAAATTTCCACTCTACTATACGAGACGCCTTTTCCGTCGTGGAATGCCGACTGATTTTGGTTCTCGTGGAAAAAAAAAACAACGGAATTCCTGTGTCGACAGGCATTTTTCCAATTTTATTAACCGATAGCTTCTCACTTCGTGGAAAATGTCACAGATCTCGAATACATGCTATCCGCAGGTGTAATACCGACTCGTTGCTCAACTCGAGGCTGGAAATAATTGTCCTCTCATTTGGACGGAAGTTTGATTCGCACGTTTTGAAGTTCACCGCTATTTGAAATTGAAAAATTTATTTCAGCCGCATGAGGCTTTTTATTCTGAAAGTTGATCGACCTCAAACCGTCAAAAATCAAATCGCAAATTGAAAAAGTCTTTCGCACTTGGCTGACCGTGGACAATAAATATACTGGTCAAGAAATCGCGTCTTATGGCGTTACAAATCGGTCCAGGATTCCGGGCAAGCCAGGCTGTTCGATTTAAAATATAATCCAACAACCCGGTTGGGCACGAGAAATTTTCCAGATCAATGCGACAAATTTGTACCGATCGTAAGTACCGATCCGTAAATGGTCCTGCGACTAGAGTCGTTTTAAGTTTGGAGCGTTTTACACGAAACTTGATCGTCGCATTGCTATATATCTGTCTGTATCTTTACCATCGAACAAGAATTGCTCAAAGCCGTTTTTCCGTTTACTGTACGTGGCTTTGCGCTTCGCCTAAAGCGATTTAAATCATTATTCACTCTTCCGCCAATCGAACAGCATTTCTATCGTTTCATTGACCGTTTTCATTTCATTCATTCTATTTTCGATGATTTTGTTTTGTCAAATTTTACAGCTACTTTGACCGATCTTCCCAAAAAACGTTCTCGAAAATTTCAAAAATAATCTCCATGATTCGACCTCACTTGGCAAAATTTGAAAACAAATATCTGATTGTACGTAGAATATTCGAGAAATTTCGTTTAGTCTCACTCTCAGTGGTCGGATTTTGAGACGGAATAAGTGAATGATTTTGAACAATGAATCAAAAAAAATGATTCAATCCATTCAACTGAGTCATCACTCTCGAATCATCTTCATATCTGTTTACACACAACTGATTTGAGATTGAATAAGCCGACGTGAGTTTCGTTCGACTGAGTCATATTTATTTTAATGAATTATGAAATGAACACGTATCACATTATCAAGTAGGCAACGAATCAATCATCAACTTCTCCTCAGCACAGTTCGTGAAATATTTTCTTCGATTTCGCTACATCAAATATTGCCCACACGATATGCTTCCAATTCCTAATTCAACAACAAGTTTACATTGAATATTGACCAATTTTTCCCCCTAGAACTTTAAAAAATTATCGCTTCTCGATACGACAAACGGGGCAATAAAATCCCACGATTTTCCATCAAGGACAATCCTCCTCTCCGAGTGCATCATCCACTTACTTGGGGACAATGAATCTGAGACGGCTAATTTTTTACACTAGACAGTTATGTTGGCAACACCGAGAAACCTGCAGCGCCACAGTCGGCCGAGCGGGAAATAAACTCAATCCCAATAAACATAACATAACCCATGACCGTCGAATCTGAGCTTAGAATACTTGTTGACGTATTTCATTTGTTATAACAATTATAAAAATTCAGTAAAACAGTTATCGTTAAAAATAAAACTGTTTAAATATCGTTGGAATTACGAAAAACGAGGCATGCGTAACCATTTTGCGCTATTCTCGATCCTTTTTTGGTAATTGCAACGCAAAATCAGTTTGTGAGGTTTACTCTACTTTTTTAGTTAAACAAGGCTTTAACGTCAATTTATCGTTGCACGAGCGTTAAATTTTCGCAACAGTCGCAAGAAAATATATCAACAGTGATGGTAATGATAAAGAATAGTAACGGATACCAGACTTTCCGGTAACGGCTAGAAAACTAATTTTCATTTTCGTACCTGGAACCATATTCTTCGATCGTGGTAAAAAATGAAAATGGTCAAGGACCGAGCGGTAAACGTAACTAAAAATTTCCCTCATTGTCAGTGTAGGTTTTTCCGTGTCGCCAACATAACTGTCTAGTGTAAAAAAATGATCCCTCTCAGATTCATTGTCCCCAAGTTCGTCGTCGTTCCCGAGTTCTCTAATAGATCGGCGCAGTCCTCCGTCTCCCTCTTCGGCACCTGTGCGCCAGGCAAGATATTCGCCTCCTTTCCTCGTCCCTCCCACGCCGGATAAAATAGCGGCGTCCTCTTCCGTCTCTCTTAATCCCCGGCGTTTCTCAGCCGCTGGACCCGCGGCCTCCGTCCTTTTCTCTCACCAGTCGTTCCGCCCGTATCCTCTCTCTCTCTCTCTCTCTCTTTCTCTCCCTCTCTTTCTCTCTCGGACGCGTATCAAGAATCTATATTAAGGTCGTGGGAATGTGAAACGGCCGTTTGAACGGTGTGTGCGTTCTACACGTATATATTACACCGATTCGCCTATACGCGCGGCTATTCGCACATAGCTCTTCGTCACACACACACACACACAGCAATATGTAATGATCTATCAGTCGTAGGTGGAAGTTGTGTGTTTTTACGTTTAATTGCGTAAGTCAAACATGAGGATATTCACGATGACGTTTTCCATGATCGATTACATTATATTTCGTTTGCTACTTTTTCACTATTTTTCCTCATTCGAGACAGAAATTGCCCGTTAACCGACATTCCTTTGCTCTGATAGTTTCGTGTTTCTTTTCATTGTTTTTTTTTTTAATTTATCGCTTCGTTTTATATTATACGCAACCGGAAATACTTTTTCCCTGATCGACAAAATAACGCGTGCTTCGATCAAATAGTAGCTGCAGTCTCCGTAGGTTTGCAAAATTTGAATACAATGGAAAATTAAATCGAAAATTTTTTCATGGTGAATCAAAAAGGTAAAATCTTTGCGAAATTTTACAGCGGGAGAATAAAACCTGTTTGATTTGCATGCTTGGCGGTAATTATAGGGACACAGATTTTTCGGAGTAAAAATTACTGGGATTGCGGTATTCGACAAGTTCAAAGAACATTATAGTAAATGTAACTTTAACATGCTAATGTGTCATTTTCACCGAAATAACTGTAATTTTTACTACATAACAGTGCGTCTGTAGTCCATGTTATAATTATCTTGGTGAATGTAAATTCAACCAAATATTTTTATGCCTCATTTTTGATAATCCATTTCAGTTTATTACATTACACAGCGATCGAATTAAACTTTTTCCCGTGTCAATTTGTGCGAACGTTTTACGGGACGCGTTTAGCGTATCTATTATGCCTTAGTCATACGTATCCAGATGCGGGAAATAACGCTTTCGCGGAAGTCATTTAGTCCGGGGAACTCGCGTGGATTACGACGTCCGCGTGACAATTAATCAGTGCACGAGGATGAGACTGGATGATTATTATAATTGGCGCGATGAAGGTTCGAGGAAACACACCGCTGACGTTTAGGTCTTGATTTAAACGCTTTGAATCGCGTTGCTTGAGCGGTTTTGGTTTTCTTTCCTCCGTTTGATTAAGATCTTTAATTATTTTTCATTTTTAATTTTTCATTTCGATTTCTTCTCCCCTTATAGTTTTTGATTATTTTAATACCGAGTCGTATTTATTTCTTGTTTCCACATAGAGCCTTTTACAACAAGTTTCGTTTTTTCGAGAGATTAGGGAAAGAAAAAGAGATTTGAAACAACGTTTTTACACGTACGAACATTTTCAAGCTTGCGAATTAGAAAGAAAAAAGTCTCGTTGACGTCACGCGTCGAGGATTTTTTTCTCGACGTAATTTTATACCCTGGTAAGAAATAAAACAGTGTAGGTACGGTGTGGGGAAAAAAAAGGTATAAATATACGTAAGCAGCGATTAATTCTTGTAATGATTTAACGAGAATTTCGCGAATAGGTAAACGATTATACGTATCACGAAATTCTTCGCCTAGCTCGCCAATTCAGGTTGTCTCAGTCGGCAATAAAAAAGAATCGCATATTTATTGATTCGAGATTAAATGTTCCATACGTGTCTGGACTTTGGATAGTATTTTTTTTCCTCTTCATCTTATTCTGCGATTATATATAAACGAAAGATAAATAGCCTATTCTTCTCGCTCCGGTGCTGCTTGAAGCAAAAATCAAATATTTGTAAGTCGAGAACGAGTGGAGAAAGAAGTAAAAATAAGCCACCGATTTCTATTCATAATATCCTTTTCTTTCTTCAATTATAAGTAGAAAAAAACATGTTCCATACGAAAATTAACGTTCCAGTAATAATTCGGTTCAATAAAGACGAAGTAATTGGTTGAAGCTTTAACGCTCGTGTGAATGGCCGTTCTAAACGTTGCTGTGGGTGTCGTGAATCACGTTGTGAAACGTCGCAATTTGTTTTTGCACTTAACAATATACGGCCAACTCACATCATGTCCAAATTGGAAGCGAAACTTAAGATTATTAACCCGATGTTACGAGTTGCCTGTCCGAGAGTTTAAACTTTCCTCCTTAAGAATTTCGCGTATGTACCGCCAATTTGTTGCAACAATCCAAATCCCTCATCAATCAACTGCAAAGCAAGATTAAAATAACAAACGATTAACTTGTAAACTGTAGTTGAAAGGAAATACGGCCTCTTAAATCATCGGTGCATTGTCGATCTACCAAACAGCGATTACTCAAAATCCTTTAGAATATTTTCTCCGTATGAAGATAAACTTGTTTTTTTTTTTTTTTTTTTTTACAACGAAATACGGATATTGCAACATAGATTCGACTTCTTTTTAGCAAGGAATTTTTATCGCCTTACAATTTGCTGCCAGCTTTCGACCGGCATTCGAAAATCTTACGTCGTATGGCTTGGTCCACGTCAGACAAAAGCCTACGTGAGTGATTCAGAATCAGGATTAGTCGCGATTCTGTATTCCAGTTTTCATGCCGGCGTTGCCGATCCATTCAAACGGTCCGCTCCTCGTTTCGGACCCGTACAAAACAGCGTTATAACAGTGTGCGGGGGCCTCGCGAGCGGCTTAGAAATCATATCAAGTCGTTGACTTGAGTCGCCTCCGCGTGGCGGCATCGGAAGAAGAAAAAAAAAAAGGGTTACGAGGATACGAAGAGAAAGATCACGAAGCGAATTTCGGCAATGTAGAAAAATCAACCAACGATATGTGAAAAATTTTTCGCTAACAAGCTTTATACTTTGTACCGAAACAAAAAGATCCAAAGATATTGTAAGCGTACCGAAAAAAAAAGCGATAGTTACCGATGCGAACCACTTGGATCTTTTCGCAACTCAAAGACCCCAATCACACTATTCATACCTGTATGTACGTATAATATATGTATAGCACAATATTATGTATACCTATGTATGTAGATATAACAATATGATGTCATCGGTAAAGAAGAGACCTTGGACATGCCGCGTGTTGTGTGAGCCGAATGCCAATATCGGTCGCAGCACCGATTCACTCTTGTTTTCGTTCCAAAAACTAGGCGCAATACGGGGCCCGGTGGGGCCTGAGAGGCAAAACGGAGCGGGGATGGCAGGGTGATGCCCCCTGCCCCCCCCCCCCCCTCCCCCATCGCCACCTAATTTCCGAATCAGTCCCGCTCACGGAGGCACTTAAAGCGGTAGGTATTCGGGGGCGAGAAGGACGTGCGCCGGACCGAATACTGGAGCGTCGTTAGAGGCCCTGGGCCCGGGAGGGGTGGGGGAAGGGGCCCAAAGGGGGGCACGTAGGCGCCCTAGATCACGCTCAATGAGTTATTGTTGCCACAATCGGAGGCGAACCGAAGCCGCGCCGCCACCCGGCCAAGGGCGTACGTCCGTTCGGAATCGTTTAAAATGCGCCGGGATACACCGAGCGGCGCAACCCTAATGGCCTCACGTTCAGGTTCAAACGCGAAACAACGATCTTTCTTTGAACGATCAACGCGCGCCGTGCCGCCACAACGTTGGGTAAGAAGAACGATATTGAGAAACTGCGACGGGTAACACACACACAAACATATATATGTATATATTATTATAATCCGCGTATCACTTGCGTAATAGAGATTCCCTTTTCCGCCATTGTGTGACATAACCTCTTAGGTGAAAATTTATAGACGCGACGTCTGAATCATCGCAGATGCAATTCGGTCAACCGTTGGCAGGTTTTGAATTTTTGGATTCGTTGAGCAGGGCTTTCGGTGAAATTTTTATGAGTCGTTTGTTTTTGATGTTGTTCGAAAGAAGTTGTTGTGAAATATTTCTTTCGGAAGGATTCGGATCACAATGGTAGATTTGATTTTTTTTTTTTATTTTTCTCAGGACAAAGACTATTTTAATCTCAATGTTGTTGGGAGGAACTTTTGAATACACCGATTTCGGTCATTTTAAAAACGAAGAACTCGGTATTATCAAAAATTTACCTCAAGTTTATTATTAATGTAGCAGTCGTTTTGAAAGGAAGAATTTAATATAAACTGTCAAGAAAGTTTATCTTGCAATTAAGTATAGCCGACTTTTTGTGGTTTGCAAAAATAAAGTCAATCAAAGAGAGGACGAGAAAAAAATTTGATGCCTCGAAAAGGGTGATAAAAGTCTTGGAAAGAAATCACAGCAGGTACAATAAATGTCATATTTATTAATGTAAGCTGAGGAGAAGCTTATTTGTCTACATTTACTCGCAAACGAACTTCTTAAAATACATGAAACCCGTAAATTGAATGATGTGAAGGAGAATTTTTTTTACAATTTTGAAATCATCCTCAGCAAAGATGTGAAACCAATTTCTAATACCAGTTTAAGCATAAGCCGTCGTGGATAAACTCAGACTCGTTATAACGCATTTTGTTGGGAGGAAAAAAAAAACCAAAACAGTTGTTTTCAGTACGAGCGAAAGAAGAAAAATCAATCCTGCAAAAGTTTGAAGGTGTCTATTGATCCATTGATCATTGTAGGCAACTATTAATGTAAAAAATTTGATTCGCACCCAATATGCGAATGATGCGAATCAAATTTGAAATTGGCCGTGAGAACTCTGAAATGACATTGCTCACGTCAAATGTCATTCAAAATCGGTGCGCTGCGACAGCGACACTTCTGCCCCCCTGGTGGCAAGTTTCGCAACTACACAAGTGTCACTTCGCATGGTTGTAGAGCCGAAAATCGGCGATCGAAATGTAGCAATAACTGACAAACCCCAATTTTTCACTCGCGGTACCTTTGTAGCCAAGTTGCGTTTAACGCGGGGGCAACGAATCGATGATTCGATGCCTGAAACTGCATTTTAGGTTAGAATTCGATCTCGGAACGCAGCGCGCAAACGAGCATCGAGACCCGCGTCGTGAACCGGCGCCCTCTGGCCGATGGGTGCGCAGAGAGGAGAGTCTAATAATTTAGCTTTCACTCGGAGAGATGTGTCTTGTAACTCCTGAACGGACGAGTTGATGTCTGTCCCTCGAACGACTCGGTTTGAAATCTGGCATCCTTTCCCAGCAGCTATTCAACTTGGGCATCCTTGCTGAAGCTTATATGGATGCTCTTTTCACTTGGAAGAAACGAAGCCTCGTTGTCTTAAGTTGCGAGTGGAATTGCAGGTGCTATGAACGAAATAGGTTGTCATTACACGCCACTCAAACAATGTATCGTTAGTCTGAGTATGTTGTAACATGGCAAATCAGATTGTTGTTGGTGGTAGTATTTTTGCTCGTGGAGATGTAACTCAATTAGTCAGTGAGAAAAGAATGCTTCGACAATTTTCTACCGTTTACATTTGACAGATTTTATACTTGTTGCAGGAATTCGGTGGAATTATTCAATGGAATAATTTGTATAATTAGGTAATTGGATTCGTTCGTAACATTCCGAGGAATATTTAAACAAGTATTCGATAAATCGAAAGTATGTTCGATCGTAAATCGGAAAATTATCATAATTTGTATCATTCGATTCGAATTTCCGGATGAATTTTCACAACAAGCTTTGATAACCTCTGTAAGATTTTTTCGGTAAAATTTCATGATTTCAAAACTTGAGCCGATCGGTAACCGATTCCTCGAACGACTTTGAGCATATATTTAAATTGAATATAACTTCATTCCCCGCGCACGTGCCCAGAGTTTTTTTATTTTTTTTTTCTCCTTGATAAATTCCGCGGTGAAACGAAGCGGCCGCATAATCAGTTTCAGACTTAAATCGGTCGCCGCGTGAAGGAGAGGTTTACACGGGGAAAATATATCGGCGGGGTGGTTTTGAGTTTACGACGAAGAAGCAGCCGCCGTGCTGTTATGACAGTTTAACGAGGGAATAAATCGGCGAGCGAGACCGGCGAGCGATTTATACCGATGAAGTCCGCGCGCTGTGTTCGCAACAAATTGTTGCAGGTACGATCGGAACGGCTTCCTGTCCGCGTCGGGTTCTTCGATTCCTCCGGATCGCAGCCGTCGCCGATCGAGACAACAGCAGCTGGTCGAAACGATCTTCGTAGGTTGCATGAATACACGCGCGTGAAATATCGGTCAATCTATCCACGGCTCTCGGGCACATGGAAGCACTCCGGGTATTCAAATGGCGGGCAATTAGAGCCGTAATGGCAGCAGTTAAGCCACAGCAGCTCCTCCTGAAGCCGATCGCCGGTTTCGAGTTGGTAACTCAACCTGCAACAGCGCACTGTGCGCAAGAGGAACGATCATCATGCGCGAATCCGATGCCCAGATTCTTGCCGTGTGTTGAACACGCGTCTCGCGCTAATGTCTCTTTATGAGGGAGCTAATTGTACCGAGAAGATATCACGGGGAGATTTGCTCCGCGGCGTAATCGACTTTACGACCCTCTTAGTTCAACGCAAAAACATCGCAGCGCAATACGATCGTCGAAAAGTTAAAGAAGGGGAAAAACCGTTCGACCCCCGTAACGATACCCGATTTGCATCGATCCTCCAACGATCGGTATCCGTGGCGCCACATGTCCCGACTTGCCAACTCCTCGCTTCGTGCCGCTTCTCATTGTATCGAACGTACATTTCACAGACGTTAAGTGTCCCCGATCCGTCGATGTTGGCATTGTCTCATCGCGGTAGCTATCGGTACGACGAATATGTCATCTTCTGAATCACACCAGCCAACCGGAGGCTCGAGTACCGTCCGTATCGAGGCCTCCAGGGGTGTGGTCCGGAATTTTGACAATGGAAGCGCATAATTTCGTGCATTGAAGCTGGTGCCGATGGTGTTGCTGGAAAAACAATGTCCACTCACAGCTTCTTGGCTATTTGCATGACAAGTGGCATTCGCGACCCGGATAGCCGATGCGAACTCTGTTGTAATGTTCGGATTTTGTCCTGCCTCGAGTAGCTCGATTGACCCGCGGCAAGGAACCGCGCTAAAGCCTTGCAAATTGGTTCAGAGAGTGAAGAGGCTCCTTTCATGCCCCTAAATATTCATGCGGTACGCACATTTCGCGTCATATTATATGCTGCTGCATAAACGGAAAGACTGGTAGCTACGTGGCAACGAATATGCGGGGAAGGAATGTGAATAACAAAGTAACCCGGAGGAACATACTTTACCAAATAAAAGGTTAAGGTTTCGAAAGCCACTCCGGACGTTTCTCGCCTCGCACTTATTTCACGCGTGACGCACAGTTTCGAGTAGTAGTTAGTATGCTAATGAAACGCGTAACGCTACTTCACCTCATCGCTCGCGCTGTTCATTTTCGTTGAATTATTTTGAATATTCTCAAATGTCATTCTAATTGGCGTTGACCGTCCCGCAGGAGCAGCAATGCCGACTATCGGCCCTTTTACCGGGCCCCAAGAATGTCTCAAGAGATTGGTTCGTTCCTTGTGAACGACGTCGAGTTACCGTGAATGGACGATATTTCCCACTTATAACCACCGCATGGTCAAGGCTGTTGAGGTTCTGTGAGGAGCGGTTGATTACGCACTGCACCTATCCAAGCCGAAGGTGCAAAGGAGTGCTTCTCCAAAGTCGATTAACTCCGGTTGGTACCGTTCGGATTTCATGACTCCGGAGTTCCGTGGCTTCGAAAGCTCATGACGAATGGGCCTCATCGCCGGGGGAAACTGTCCGGACACGAGTAAGGCAGAGGTGAAAAATATCCCCTCGGTGAGGCGTTGGGCGAGGGGTTTTCAGAGGAGGGAAAGAGGACAAGAGGCAGTTGGTCGTCGGCGCGGTTCTACTCGGGACGTCGAATGAGAACGCGGAGCGGGTATAATATTTATGGTTCCAGAGTGGCGGACAACGCTGGGAAGCGTAGAGTCTAATTTACCTAAAACGCGTTATCTGAGTCCTACGACTATCCAGGAAATGGATGGACGTAAGGTATTGCTCGTTGTTGCCCTAATGAGGTCCAATTACTATCGGCAGCTCTCGGTCGCTTGGTATTCACAACCGATATCCGACTCGCTATGTGTAATACATTGGTATTTGAATATAAAGAGAGTCGAGGTGAACACCCTGTTTCTGAAACCACAACGACGCCGTTTCACTAACAGCGTTCGCTCTACGTCCTGGTCCAAATTTTCGTTATCACCGATCGGAATGATCGAGATTTTCGTTCCTGAATGGGAAAAATTTACTCAAGGAACACCGAGATATCATTTTTCCTCGAAACTTGGACTGTTCGGGACACTTTATTGACCATTGGTATTCATCTTAAAGACTCTTGACTTTTCGAATTGCACCGATGACCATTGCAGCTTTCACATCTCGAATCTCAAAAGGAATTTTCACTCTCCGATCGGACGAAATGGTCTGCTTACGTTTTTCACGATTTTCATGTAGAAAGTCAGAAAGATACGAACTGCTGCACTGAGAGAAATTTTTAGTTACGGTTACCGCTCAGTCCTTAACTATTTTCATTTTTTACCACAATCGAAGAATATAGTTCTAGGTAGAAAATGAAAATTAGTTTTCTAGCTGTCACTGGAAAATCTAGTATCCGTTACTATTCTTTCTCATTACGATCGCTGTTGCTCTATTTTCTTGCAACTGTTGCGGAAATTTAACGCTTGTGCAAGAATAAATTGACGTTACAGCCTTGTTTAGCTAAAAAAGTAGAGTGAACCTCAGAAACTGATTTTGCATTGCGATTACCAAAAAAGGATCGACGATAGCGCAAAATCGTTACGCGTACCTCGTTTTTCGTAATTCCAACGATATTCGAACAGTTTTTTTTTTCAACGATACCTGTTTTACTCAATTTTTCTAGTTACTGTAACAAATGAAATTTTTCTCAGTCTGGTACGAGTTTCCGTTACCCATCGAGTCAATGAATCAACAAGTGTCTAAGAAGCCGACGTTCTTCGTGGGATCCGAGAGCCGATGCAATCGATCTTTTGCGGATGGTCAGAGCATGATCAGCGGTAATCGATTGGACGCGGTCGAATCTCTCTCTCCGTGTCCATACACACGCCTTCAATCCGCCCTCTCGGATCCCTCGGTATTCCACTTACGGATTCGAGCCGGACTCGGGCCTCTTCCTCGGTGTACGTTGACGATTCGCCTTGGCCTATCAGCTCGGGTTCTTTAAACTGGAGTAACAGCCTGCGTGCCGATCACCGGGCGCCTTTCGTTCTTCCCTGGTTGGATGTGTGCCACGAATCGCGGGACGATTTCTGAGTCGATAAACTCTGGATTGGTCTCATGGAGAAAAGAGTTACCCGCCAATCCGGCGGGAAATGGGCCAAATAATAAAATTGGACGGCTGATTGTTGCTCGGGCACTTTTGTCCCGTGGTTCGTTAATTCGTTGCTAACTACAGACTGCCTCGAAGAGAATATTCTCTTCTCGAAGGGAGCCGGGACTTGTCTCGTCGCTTCGGTGAACCGATTAACCGACTTCTTCCAGGAACGTCTTTAATTAATTACCAGCTTAGCTCCCGCGAGGTGATCTTCTCTTCTCTTCTCTTCTCTTCTCCTCTTCTCTTCTCTTTTATTTTCTTTTCTTTTCTTCTTTGCCTTTTTCCCAACAGTCGTGATTCGCAGGTCGGCGCAGCTCGGATCGATCGATGGAAATTCATCGGCGTCACCCAAGTTCCGTCGGCAAAACACCGACCGAGGAATAACTCCAACACGCCTTCTTTCGCCCGGTGAGTATAAACGTAAAAGCATTTTGGAACACTCGTGTACTTTGGGCCAGTTTATACACCGCACTTTCGGCGCGTGGCAAAATCGTGTCGTACACGTGTGCGGCACTGGGAATTCCGATTAATGCATCCAGCGTCATTTACGCCTATCGCGGTTTGGCGATAAGCACGAAATTCCTCGACAATTTAACCGAGGTGATAAACATTGGTGACAAAATAACACAGCCTCTCTTACGCGAAAACGAAATTTCTCAACGCCGGATCGTTAATGAATAACATATGAATCGAAACATGGTTTTTTTGATTTTCAACAAAGGATCAAATTGCAACGGTAAAAAGTCTGGCGCTGATTACTTATTTTCTCGTAATTTGAATTCAGAAATATGGTATCAAGAAGCCAAACGGTAAATTATAACTAATAAGTCAGACGGAGATTAAATTCTGCCGATATCAGTTTTGTTTAAAATTACATTAAAAGTTTTCGCTCTCTGATCAGTTATTACACAAACTGTTTGAGAGTCTTCAAAATTAGTTTCTCTCAGTTTCAAAATCATTCATAAACAAACGTCCTGTAGGCTAATAATATATACCAAGTTTCACACGCGTCTGTGTAAAGATAGAAAGATAACTTCGATTTTGTCATTGCTATGCGATGGTTTGATTTGGAGGCACAATAATGTTTTCATAACATATTATTTAACTCGATGAATCTTGAAACTGTAATAACTCTCGCTATTGCGTAAGAAAAACTTTTAAAGGTTGCCGATGAAATGTTCCCGAATATTGGAAATCGCAATTCAGAATTGAGACCTGTTTTCTTAACACCCGATGACTGAGCTTAAATAATGTGAGTGACTTTCATCACTGTTCGAGATTGCAATCTCGTTGGAATTTGCGTTGCGAGTTGTTTTGAAAGTAAAAAAAAATAAGGAAAGTATATAGTTACAATACGAAGCCATAGTTTTCGGCGACTATAATTACGATTCGAAGTTTTTTAATATGTTTTTCAAAAAGAAAGAAACACTGCATCCAGTTTGATTCCGCATACTAATAATTTCCTCGATCGGTAATTAGTGCGAGTGGTGATCAAGACCTGATCTCGGGTATAATTTACCTTGCATCCTTCGCACGTAAAAGCTCCAAAGTGGAAGCCTGCCGCCGGCTCGCCGCAGACTTTGCACTGCTGGTTCATCTGCAACAAATTAAAAATGGACATTAAAGGGGGGGGGGAAGGAAACAACAACAACAAAACGCAATTATGTGATAAATATGTGCCTGCAACACGAAAGTGGTGAAAAATGTACGGCTCATGTCGGAAAACCCAAGCAGGCTGCACATATGGGATGACGGCAAGCTGCGTGCAAGCTACGAGGCAACTCGATCGTCGTTCTTGCGAAGAGTGGAATAAAATTATCCCCGAATCTGATAAGTCTAATTTACCGGGTCCAACCGCGTCATTTGACATTTTAAACATCTGCCTCGCGCAGTTTGTTTCCGTCTCTTCTAAATTGTCCCACTTCTGTCGCGCGCCTCGCTCCTCATTTCCTATTCGATGGTGGTGATAAAATACGAAATTAAAAAAAAGAAATAAATAATTAATAAAAACAACGAAGATCGGAGCTACGTAAAGTAACGCGTAACTAACGCTGCCCCAGCTAATTACTCCCGCCTAGCTCCGATACAACGATGTTACATTATCGCATGTATATATATACATATATATCTGTATATACATATACACGCATACATGCCTTTTGATTTATCATCGGGTTCCCCGGGCATAAAATACGCGCCGATAACTTAACTGCTAATTTATACGTTAAATCCGAGTTAATTGGAAATAAAACATGGTGGTTGTCAAACGCGCGTCGCTCCGCATAGGATAACATTTGCTATTTAACCGTTTAGATCGATCCAAACGAGTATACTTATTTCGATATTAAAGGTACCCTGCAACAAAGTGTCGATACATTCGTGTATCACCGGCTATTTTGTCACCCGTGAACCTAATGGATTTGATAACGTAGGAGAAAAAACAAACAAATTAAAAAAAAAAAATTTGTTTTTCTTCCAGCTCTCTCTCCAGAATAAAATTCCAATCCGACGCTACGTTCCGAACTATTTTAATTAGTCTGACGTAATTGGAGCTCGGTCAGAGATCCGGTCTCGCGTTGAATCGTCGCCAGCGCTCATTTATGCACACTCGGTACAAGCTCGTGCGTTTGTCGCAACGCGCGATATGTGGCACGAGCTGAAATTCAAACGGTGAAACGTTTTTTGGTTAGTTTTTTTTTTTTTTTTTTTTTTTTCCTCGCCCGCGACATCCCCGACTTCATTTCAGACGAAGAAAGATTCGGTAAAAATTGACGTGGAAATGTGGAAGCTAAGTCTTTTCGACGAACTATATATATACTTAGCTACGCTCGTAAGTTTCACGGGTATATATCTAGACGAAACCGTAAAGTCAAACAACACCCAGTAGCCCAGTTTTTCGAGGCGAGTCAATATTTGCCAAACACTCGACCGTTAATGAAGTTGGCGACGCGTTCCTGCCTCGCTTTTACCTGCTCCAAATACAAGACCGGGTCAGGCAAAGCGATCTGATCCTATTATACCTCTTGTTGTATATATATATATACATATATATACATATGCCCTGATGCACAATGCACTTTACCCCGTTTTTACACCGCTGCTCGAGGCCGAAGGGTGAAAAGGGCAGCAGCCCCTGTTTACGCGTCATTAAACTCGTGGGTTCATCCGGTTTGTCTTCGGGTGTTGAAGACTTGTTCTTTTTATCTTATTTTTTAGCCCTCCTCCCCCCCCTCCCTCCCCCCTTCCCTCGCCCTTCGTCCGCTTGTTCTTTTCTTCGGACGAACGAAGGGCTCGAGCCCTTTATTCAATTCCTTCGTCAACTTTTTGCCCTTTCGACTCCTCGGCGTCTCGAGGATTCGCGACGAAAGTTTAGAGAACAGAGAATACGAGGGAGAGAAAGACGGTAAAACAAATTGCGACCTGCGACATATTTCGATTCTTGCGCAAGTATTATGTGTATAGGTATGCGAACACGCCAACGGCACGAAATCGGGTGATCGGTGAACGGGCAAGGATCATCGCGAATGGAGGGAATCCATTGTGAAAATGTCTTGAACGAGGATCTAAGGATTATTGTGGCAGTTTTTCTCGTTGACCTATAATAAAAAAAAAAAAAAAAAAAAAAAAAAATATGGAATAATGGAATTCATTCGTGAAGGTAAAACGGACCAACGGAACTTGTGCGTGAATACGTACAACGAGCGGGTTCGATAATAATGCAAACCTCGAGAATGACTTTCAGTTTTGCGCAATTTGTATTCTGGGATTCGGTTTTAACGATCAGCCTGATTGATGATCGCGGACCAAGGCGGGTTCCGAGGAGCGGAGAAGAAGAGGTCCCTCGGTTTCTCGGTACGGTAAAGTTATACCTAGAATCTCTAAGACTCGGTTCATACAAAGTCCTTGAAAAATGATCCTCAGCTCCCCAGGGACACGCGGGACTTCTTCAAGTTAATGTTTTCGCAATCTGCACAATACCCCTGCTGCCGGGAGTCTAAAGACAATTAATATCCTTCCGAAGGATCATTTATACCCGCCGTTTAAGCTCCCGTCGCTGCAAGGACGACAAACCCGCTTTATTCCTATCCGCGCGGCATGACCGATCCTATTTTTAACGCAACCGATCTCCTACCAAAGAAACTACGACGATGCACCCTTTAGCTCAGCCGCTTTATTCACTTGTGGGAATAACCGCGCAACATTTTCCTCGTACCGAATACTCGAGAGGAATTCGAATTTCGGGGCGCGTCGAATTCACGTTCTCAAAAATAACAACCGACCACTGAAACCGATCGCTTCACCCCCGGCAGCCTGAAATCGGATATCGGTTGTGAATCGAAATCGATCTCCGGATTAATCGCGATCGCCGTCCGACCTATCGCATCGTTACGGAATTCTCCCGTGGATGATGATTAGGAACCCCAGTTGATATAACGATCGGCGAGTCTCTGTCCGTTCGTCACGTCGCACTCGTCCTTGTTTCTTCACGTTTCTCCTACGTTTAAACGCCTCGATTTTACCACCCTTGGTTGGAAAACCGGCGGAATTATCAACGTTCGTGTCCTACCTTAATCACAGTTTATTTCCAACTTGAAACGATCTTCGTTACTCCGTATAGCCTCAAAAAATCATCGAATTTCGATTGATTTTTTATATTTCACATCCGCCATATTGCATCCATCGTCTTGGATTTAGAAATGATCAAATTCGGATTTCGAATTCGCGATCAACGAGCCCGACAGCCGTCGAATAACAAAATTCCGACCATAATATTGACTCGAAAAAGTGGTGACCGAAGGAGTTAATCGGCGTATCCGAACCCTTGGCGCCCTTTGCTCAGTACCACGACCCTAAACGTCACCCGGTTGATTGTTCTGCGCCCGATTTGCCCCGAGGACTCGTTACCAACGTCTGTATCAACGCCGCAGGAATTATTCTATCCGCAGTCAAGCACACGAGGAGGAGAATAACACCGGTAGGTACGTAATAAACCGTAAGAAAGGTCGACAATGGTTCTTGACATACCGCAGACTTTGGGGCGCGCGCCAAAAAACAGGGAACGGGGGGGGGGGGGGGGGGCAATAAATATATTTTGACATGGGAGACTAGACGCCGTAGTAAGAATACTCTCTCTCTGTGTTACATAGCGGCGAAATCATGCACGGCTTATTCTTATTCATTTCCTCGCCAAGTTGTTTTTTTTTTTTATTTATTACGGGGTTCTATATACGCACCGTCCGTGATCCTTATTCATAGCATCCGTGCGGTGCTACAATTTCGTTTTGACTAGTAGGCAACGCCCGAGGTTGAGTGGACTGCATTGTCATCAGATGCAGGGCTTTTATGGGGGGGGGGGGGCTCCACAATGTGAGAATAAGATGAAAATATTATGGGGATTATACGTTGTGCGGATGGTGATAAATATCGCGATATGTTTTTATTACGTTTTCGTCTCTGTCGTTATATGTTACGCGGTGTGACGTTTCGAAAAAGAGTTGAAAAAAAAACACAAAAAAAAAAAAAAATTATTGTGAAAAAGAAAAGTATACGCCACGCCGTACAAATTACGTTCGCGATTAATTGCATGTTATTGAAATTTACGATCGATTCGCAAATATGTATGCAATGTTTTTTGTTTTTTGTTTTTTTTTTTTTTTTTTTTTTTTTCTCAAAGAATGAAGAAAATTTCGACCAATAACAATGTTAGAAAGTTGCGAAGTATGAATTTTTTTTCCAAATTTACGTCGAGTTCTTTATACACCCGACGACATTTCTTTCAACTATGTAAATCGGTGGAATACGTTTCAGCTGAAATAACGCGAACGGTACTTTCAATCATTCGGCATTGTGTCTTGAGAACAAAAGCTGTGTGTAAAGTGCGTCGCGAATATTCACGTGTTGGAAAGAAAGAAAATGGAGAAAAAAAAAAAAATTGGGACGACAGAGAGGCGGGGAGGAAATTATTTAAACAATGAGGAGAAAATGAAGAGAATGAATTTCGCAAAACACGAAAGAGAGAACGATTCGAAGTAACGACGGTGAAAAGCTCGCTTGGAACGGGATTCCATCGGGAAAACTGGAGACTTTAATGCTCGCTTATAATAAGACACGCGCCGCACGATCGAGTCGCGATCTTGAGAAAAAGGGATTACAAGATATTTTTTGGTTTCGTCGTTACAAATTATCGACGTTATCTAACGACTATTAGATATTTAAAACAATTTCACCGACCTTTAACGACACGTATTCCGATGGCGTCTGACTTGGGATATTATATTCACCGGTAACAACACACTGAACAGTCTGTCTCGTTCTATTAGACACCCAACCAAATCATCAAGTCATTGGAAATATCGTCTATAAAAACATCTCGCCTCATCAATATCCGCCACTTACGTAGCTCCGAACAAGCTTTCTTCCGATTATTATCACCCGATTTTCACCCACAAATAATGAGCAATTATTAGTTGAACTTTTTCGTTACGGTTTAAAAATATCATTCTAAATAAACACTGCAACAGTCGTTGACCAACCCTGCACGGTTTTTTTCTTCACCGGTTATTAAAAACTCTCCTCGAAGAGTTTTCTCTCTTCCAAGCACAAGAGCGAACAATGTTTAAAATTAGAAAAACAAACAACGGAACTGTGTACAAATAAAAAAAAAAAAATACAACACACGCAAAAACGAAAAAACAGTCTCGTACAATCGTGAAAACTCTGTTTTATATATCGCCTCCGTTTGAGAATTCCGATTTCCTCCCCCTCCCCCCTCCCACTCCCCCCCACCCCCACCCCACCCCCACCCCGATTAAAAACGACGATACTCCAGGTGGTCACTGCAGATGACCCGCGTGCACGCGTGTGCGTGCAACAATATCCAAGTGTCACGATGACGCACGTCTGGGCACGCGTGTTTGTGCGCGTGCACCGATGACGTTGATTTCCGGTTGTAATATTTTAATCCAAAGCGCGCAGGATGCGACGATCCTTAAGCGCATGTAATCCTCGCGTCAAGTCGAGCGAGTTGCGGAACGGGAAAAATTTTACGCCGACTCGAATACGTCCAACCGATGAATAAACAGCACCGTGTCTACGTTGATCCGATTTTCGACAACGAACCGTTCGGTTTTTACGAACTTCTCGTGGCTGCGTCCGATCGATGTTGTACATCTAATTTACTTTTTGATGTTGATTTTTTTTTACCCGTATCCGTGATCTCGTGTTTTCGTCTTTCCTCGTTCAGGTTTTACCGTTCCATTATTCGACCTACCCGAGTTTTCTTTCCCGTTGATTTATTTCCTTTGTTTAGTCGTTTCGCTTTGTATCGACGGTTTAATTCTATTTTTAATGTTATTGTTTTTGTTTTTTTGTTTTTTTTTTTCTTTTTTCTTTTTTCTTTTTTCCTTGCTACCGATAGTGGCGCGGAATCGGTGCGACCACGTCGGTGGACGGGAGAAGACTGGCTTGTTTAGATCGCCGACCTGTTGGGCCGCACAAGGTGCTATCCAGGTGAATCGGCCCAGTGGTGGGGGTACGACACGCCCATCGGGACCGCCCATCATCGTATCGACCAATCGCCGTCCGCCGATCGCTGCCTTTCCGCCAACGGTTGGTGCCGATTTTGCCGGACTCGGTTCGGGGCCTTACCCCTCGTTCTGGTGGGGACCGACGGCCCGTTCCCCAAACCATCTGCGGACAGCAGTTACAACCACTCCGGATATATAACAGCTTAAACCTATTTCGTACGCATCTATTAAATCGGTTCAACTCACGCCGGCCAAAGTCAGAAACCACAAAATGGTTTTGCCCCTTTGGTAAGCTACTTATTGTCCCTGATCCTTTTTCTTCTACTTAATCTATGTTGTATGCAGTGTGTATGTTTACCGGCAAACAAAAACAGAATTTCAAACCGCGTTACAAACGATCATACTATTATTTGTAGCGGAAGAAGGTTCTCAGCGATGTTCCGAAAAGTGAAAACATCATTTTCTCCATCTTAAAAAGCAGTCGGGACTCGCAACCCTAAGATTGTAAAATTCAAAATCAACATATTACTGAGAGGAATTTTTAGTTGCGGTTACCGCTCAGTCCTTAACTATTTTCATTTTTTACCACAATCGAAAAATATAGCTCTAGGTAAAAAATTAAAATTAGTTTTATAGCCGTTACCGGAAAGTCCAGTATCCGTTACTATTCTTTCTCATTACGATCACTGTTGCTATATTTTCTCGTAACTGTCGCGAAAATTTAATGCTTGTGCAACAATAATTGCCGTGTTTAACTAAAAAAGTAGAGTAAACCTCACAAACTAATTTTGCATTGGAATTACCAAAAAAGGATCGACGATAGCGCAAAATGGTTACGAGTACCTCGTTTTTCGTAATTCCAACAACATTCAAACAGTTTTTTTAACGATACCTGTTTTACTCAATTTTTCTAGTTACTGTAACGAATGAAATTTTTCTCAGTTATTACGTATAACAATTGAAAAATTGAATAAAGGAGACGGTGTATTTAATTTCGAAATTATCGTGATCAGAGTATAATATATATGTGTATATATATATATATATATATATGTTTATATAACGTAGACGTATCCAGTCGCCATTGGGGCATTACAAACGGGAAGATCGGCGGCAGTAGAATGTCGAAATGCGTTCACTCCGGGTATAACGGTAGGGTTTAATGTTGGACCGGTGATAAATTAGCGAAGATGTCCTGGGCCGGGACGCCGGTTGAAATTATACGGAATGAAGAAACAGGTTTCGGTCCCGCGTCACAGCCTCCGGCTATGGACTGACAATCAGCTGTGAACCAACGCAGCGTAGATTCGGGTGCACATCGATTCGCGATATCGATCGTTGCGAATTTCTCATCGATTTCAACGCTTCTTGTCGATTTTCGCAACGGCGAGAGTATTTGTCTTCTCAAATTCCGGACTGGTGAACAGGAAGAGAGGATCTAGCTTGCCGCAGCGTTTCGAAGAATGAGTTCATCGGCGGAGGGCCGAGTCAATATCAGGCCCATCTGCCCTCAGGAACGCCGTTTCTGCATCAACGATCAAACACTAAACACCCCGGATACCTTGGAGAGCTTCGCGCTTGGCGTGTTAACCACGGCCAATTGACCACGAATCTGGAAGGCGAGAGAGGCGCGCCACTTGCGTGTTGGCACACATCTCGAACCTCGAGATAGATTTATTTGTGTATATATCGGGCCCTTTCATTCGACGCGACCTGGCCCCAATAAATAACATAGAGTACATCCCTTCTGTGCTGATTCGCATGAGTTACTGCCATTAATCCCACGTTTTCAACGACCGTGTTGTTGGTCTCTCGCCTGATCGATACTCTGGTTGGATCCTCCGCGAGACGTGGTACGATTTTCAGAAAAATACCGTGATTCCGCATTTCGAAGCAATTGGAAAAGTGATGAATATTTTTGCTTGATCGTATTCTTTTGGAAAGCAAACGCTGTAAATACTGAAACGTATAAGTAATGCTGCAGATTAGAGCCGTTCTTATTTTTGTCACGTAGGAATACCTTCGCGCTCACTCCTTAAAAGTTATCAACATATTTGTAAAAATATTTGGCCAAGTTCTCGAATTTTTCCGAAAAATCTGACACGCCCGGCAAGCAGTCAAATATTTATACGGAAAAATGCATATAATTGAAATTTTTTTTCCAAGAAAACCGTTGATTACTTTAAAACTGTACATTATAAGAAAAAAAAATTCAATTCTCTACAAATAAGATCTTTTGTAAAATTTTCGCTAACAACGTGGTAAATATGTAATTTAGGAAAATTTTGCCAAAGTTTTTTTTTTGCAGAGCATTAAATTTCTTGCAAAATAGCCACAGACACTCTTTTTATAATATACATTTTTCTATAATAAATAATTATCTTAAAAAAAATTTCAAACGCATCCATTTTTCCATACAAGAAATATCGAAACATCGAATTTTTCTTACCAACAGTATACAAAAAGTCTCATCAAACTTGCCCATCGTTGCGAGTGATAATTGAAAAATCGTTTCTGCTCGGTCAATACGTAATCCTGAATGCTAACTTTCTAACGATCCTGATCCACTTGAGATTCAACGAACCATAGCAACTGACTTGCATTGAAATCGCCATCGACCCCTGCACTGTTTGTTGTTTCGCCACACATGCATGGATGTATTAATTCGTCACGGTGGGTGAGAGGGAAGTTACAAACAAAAAAAAAAAAAAAAAAAATAGAGAGTGAGAGGGATGGCGAAAGAGATGATCCCCTGATTCCCCTGGTCGATGAATCGTGAAGCACAGTTACAAGTGGTGGCCAACGAGTAACCGAGTGGGCATTTGACCGAAGTGACCGTGTCCAAACAATGTTTGACCACACCGGCAAAAAGGGGTGAATGGTAAATTGGTGCGTTCGTCCACACGTGTGTAACGAAGGTGTTTGTCCATGAACGAACGAATATGTTCCAACGGGAGGATTTATACCTGTGCCGCAGAAGCCGAAAGGTGTAAACCCAATCACAGATACAAGGGTGCGCGCATTATGACGGTGGATGGTTAGAGGTTTGGGTTACACCTTCAGGGAGTAGAGGAACTGGAAATATTCTCGGGCAAAAATAGGGCCCCAGTTACCAAATAAATCGGATCGTTTTTATTGCCGAGAGGATTCCCGCTGCCGCGGATATATTTTTAGCCTTTTTCCCCGAGTGGTTATCGGTTTTTATTAAACCTCGAAAGGTTTTACGATGGTCAGTTCGAACCGCGATCCTTCGCGATCAAATAACCGGGCTCGTATAGACGAGAGATGAGATGTTAGATTTTGGTGCACAAATTCGAGTCTCTTCGCATGGGACTAGGTATACGGGCCCCCGGGTACCGGGACCAGTTTTGGTCCCCCGTAGGATTTAGGACTCATAAAATCTGGAGGACGCGGACGCTGACGGAGCATCTTGGGTCCCGCGCTCGTTGTGCAACGCGCATTCCTTACGAGGATGATTCAATGCTCCCATTCGTGGTACCGGAGGCTGCAGGAAAGAGACCGTCCTTCTAGAATCTCGTATCTTTTTAAACTTTATACCGAGCCACCGGCGTCTTCCTCAAACTGGGTTTATCGCCATTTTCGCTTTCTTGGAATCGTTGTTTTCACTAGTACACGGACTGATCATTCGGTTTAACGCGCATGCCCTAGAATTCGAGAGCAGTTGTTTACCAGTGCGAAAAACACTGCATTGAAATTTTTTAGGTTATGTTCGTGACGGTTGGTCATCCTGGCGAACAACTGCTATCGGATCTTAGCGCATGCGCAATTAAATCACAGTAGACGACGGACTACTTTGTCGACAGGTGATCAATTTGTATATTTATCATACTCATTGTCAAAGAGACTGTTCGAAGAGTATAAAAAGATTGTGTAGTTGTTCCGAATCGAAATTCACTTGAACCATGTTGTATTGTAAAGAAAATAACATTTTTATGATCCATTTTTATGACATTTGACCAATTCCAGTTTATTTATTTCTCGGGTTATTATTTGTCACATCCTCGATGTCCTCTGGCTCTAGATGTCAGGTAGACCCCACAGTTTATTCTGAATTGTTTCACACTTTTTTTTACCTCGTACGTCAGAAGGATCTTTTAAATATATGCTGAGGATCGAATAAATGCCTGAAAATGACGGAAAGTATTTTGAGATTATGACACCTTGAGCCCGTGTCCAGTGCAATAAACCACCAACAAGGAGACATCGTTTCGGGTAGGCAGGCGCACAATAGAATAAGTATGAACAATAGAGAATAGGGGATTCTTATCATTTGCCCCGTTTTACCGAGCCCAGGGGTTATAAATGAATGAGCAAATTAAAAGGGGCGAGGCACTTTTGCTTCTTTTTCATTGGTCTAGTTTTCCATAAATGGTGGGGAGCCAATCAGGGAATTCATTATATTTTTCCAAATTTTAAAGGAAGCCTTGTTCAATAACAAACTTCAATTCCACTTCTTCATTCGAATAGTGCAGTTCAAAATTGTCTCGTACACTTAAAACTTGCGCCCCTCTTCAATCAAGTTAAAGGTGTTATTGCGAGTGTATATAATCTAATTTTTAAATCATATGCATGTAAATTTTTGTGTAAAACCAAGTATTTGAGTAAACGTTTAGTTTTTGAGTTTCAAATCTAGAACGGATAGTCAAAAATCAACGCAAAGCGAACGGCACTCGTTTATTACAAAAGCTCATTTCCTCTCGACACGAGCTTAACCAAGACAGAAAAATTCAGTGTTAATTTCAAGTGATCGTTTACGATACCATTTTCTTTGCGACCAAATTATGTGGCGAGTCGACGTTTTCGTATAACGTAACTAATGATAAGACCAAATCCGTCTCATAAAATATTGTAGAATTGTTTACTAACGTTTAATCAGGCCGAAACGTGATTGAATTTTTATCTCGTGACTCGAAATTCAGCTTGTAAACCCATCGCCTGGTTTTAGTACCAAACGGAAATTACACCGGTATTTGAATGTCGTCAAGCACATCCGTCGCTAAAGCACAACGCGAGTGAATATAATAAGTCCAGTTTCGACATTGTTGAAATTCACTGTCGGGAAGATCGGTGATCCCAGTGATTAAAATTTCTGAAATATAACCCTATTAAAATGAGCAAAATAAACGAAATGGGAATAACGAGCCGACGACACGCTCGAGAGTGAGACAGAGAGAGAGGCAGAGAGAGAGAGAGAAGAACAGAGAGGCGAAGAAAGATAAAGTAGTCGAGAACGTATTTCTCTTGGTCAAGGATCAGCCGTGTCGAAAGATAGTATAACCGGGTAACGTCCGACTTTGGTTTTGTGGCGTGTAGTGTAATGAAATTTAGAAACGTATCATGTGCGTTCTCATCAGACACAACTCTATATATTATGCAAGAGATCGGAGAAAGCTGCAATATCATGGCTGTGCCTTTAATGCGACGCGACCAGCGGGTTACCTGCTGAGCAAAACCCTCTGAAAACGTACGAAATAGCGAGGCGTTTAAAATCTCAGCGTGGAACCGACCCGGACAAAGAGGATACACACCCACGCTCGTTAACTCGGCTCTCGTATAAGGCTACACGCGATTTCGTCTTCCGTGGTGAGCGCAGGGCGCAGGAGGAACTGGAAAGTGGTCAAGTAGTTCAACGGCCAAAGTGGTACGACACTTCCTCCGTGACGGATTGTGTATTAAATACTCTAACGGTCTCGAGGGCTTACACGAGGTCGGAATTTTTGGAAAATTTATAGAAAAAAAAAAATTGATTCGTTGGGTTCTTCTACAACCAAAGTTCGTAGCTTGCTGCTTATGTACGCTTGATGTGGTGTCTCTTATCTTTTTCTATTTTACTACTCTATATTTTTAATTGGCCTGTATGTATACTATGTTTATGCACTGAGAAAAATTTCATTTGTTATAGTAACCAGAAAAATTCAGTCAAACAGGTGTCGTTGAAAAAAGTGTTTGAATATTGTCGGTATTACGAAAAACGAGGTACGCCTAAGTATTTTGCGCTATTCTCGATCCTTTTTTGGTGATTGCAACGCAAAATCAGTTTCCGAGGTTTACTCTACTTTTTTAGTTAATTAAGGCTTTAACGTCAATTCATTCTTGCACGGGCATTAAATTTTCGCAACAGTTGCAAGAAAATCTAGCAACAGTGATCGTAATCAGAGAGAATAGCAACGGATACTAGACTTTCCGGTAACAGCTAAAAAACTAATTTTCATTTTTTACCTAGAACTACATTTTTCGATTGTGGTAAAAAATTAAAATAGTCCAGGACTGAGCAGTAACCGAAACTAAAATTTCTCTCAGGCGGTATTCTTTGTTTGTATTTCTTGTTGTACTATCTTTATTTTTATTATATTACATTATATTCTCATTTTTTGTTACATGTTTTTATATACGATGACATTACGATTATGGTTATTTCGTGATTCTTTGTTGTCTCTGAGAAAGGCTTAACCCCCGTTGAACTAGTAAAAAAAAATCGATCTTTTTTTAAAATTTCATTTTTGCAATGTACGTACATTCAAGTACTTACACAGAAAGTTTCATGCCGATCTCACAAATATTCTCGAAGTTACGCGCATATTTGCAAAGACGCCCCGTAGAGCGTTCGAAAGTGCTTTCGAAATTTTGAAACTATGTTTTCAAAGGCGGTGAACAAGATTTATCATAAGCGGCTTAACCGATCAGTCTTCAAATTTTTACCCAAACTTTGTGAATATATTTTTAAACCCTTGATCGAAGGTTTTGTTTTCTCGTCGGCAAATATTTTCTATTTTATAAACACAATTGAGGTAAAAAATTTTATGAATAAATCGATTTTGGACTCCAAATGCCTGTAGAATAAAAGAACTATCGTTAAATTGTTCAAGACCACGGTGACGATCGAGTTGTTAAAGGTTTCTTTAAAATTTTCCTTCACAGCGTAACAAGTTGAATAGAAATGCTCGTTGAAGTTTCAAAGCCCATTGACAATAGCGTAAAAATTCTACATCGATCTCCAGTTTTTAATCTTTCAAAAAACTGATTTTCAGAGAAACGGTTATAAGTCAAGTTGAAAAATGAGTTGCCCGAACAAGAGATGAAAAAGGTGAACCCTGAGTCGCGCATTGGCACATTCAGTCTTGTGCAAGCTCTCGTTCCAAAGAGACAAACAAAAATACAAAAGTAGAAAAAAAAAAAAAATGAAATCAGTGAGGTTGTACAGCTGATCGTTCGAAGACGAACGTTCGGGAGGTATCTCCGGTGACCTTTGCCCTCGGTGATCGGTCCGTTGGCAGACACCAGGGTTAGTACACGAGGCGTATTTTAGAATTGCAGAATATTATATATCCCGAGGAATCCACCACCCAGGAATATACCGTGGGGCGTGGGCGAATCGGGCTTGGATCTCGGCTGCTGCAGGGAGAGAGTCAACCCGCGGTGTCGACCCTGCGGGAACTGGGAGCGAACCTATCTCGAATCTGGTTTATGTCTCTCGGCCGCGAACCGACCGCAGCTCAGGTAGTAGGTACCGGGTGTACACACCGTAGATTTGTTTCAATGATCAATGATATTGCGCGTGCAAGTGTGTCGCTCACCTACGTATTTCACGGGTTTGCACGTCCCGCTCCAAAGCAACTTGGGCACATCCTTTCCTCCGCGGGTGTTGGTGGCTCTTCCGCGTCGTGGAATACATACATACACAACTGGAACTTGAGGCAACCTCGACTATCCCCCAGCTGCAGGAATCGATTTTGCATTCGGAATCCTGAGCTTTGTCCTTGCTCACTATCCGAGGAATTTTAAGGCTCACCTTAACGCCCGGAGGATCGAAGAGCTGACGTTATTTCACGGGATCCAAAGATGCTGCGGGAAACGGATTAGACGTACCTGCTGGTAGATCATCGCCTGCAACGATCTTTTTTGATTTTACCGGTTAGTCACAACGTTGATAATAGAACAGCTGAAACACCGTTCCATGGTTTCAACGACTCGTTAACTGGAATACCGACCAAAGTGAATTCAACAAGTTCAGAAAATTCTCCACAATACTGTTGCAATTTGGGTCCACATTTTGGGTCGACAATCGATCATCGTGATCATTGCTTACAACGATGTCCTTCGATTGTCGCGGTTGGTCACAACGTTAATGGAACAGCTGAAACACAGTTCCATGGTTACAACGACTCGCTAACGGGA
This sequence comes from Neodiprion fabricii, assembly GCF_021155785.1. NCBI lineage: Eukaryota > Metazoa > Arthropoda > Insecta > Hymenoptera > Diprionidae > Neodiprion > Neodiprion fabricii. The sequence goes on along the minus strand of NC_060241.1, from coordinate 5,837,868 downwards.
GTATGGATCAAAGTGAATTCAACGAGTTCCGATAATCCTCCGCAATACTGTTGCAATTTGGGTCCGCAATGGATCACCGTGATTCACCCCGGTTTATTTGTAGCCCATATATATCGAGGCGACATGATCGGTGACAAAACCATTGGCTTAAACAACCTCTAACGAGACTTCGACATCTGTCAATTTGTTCCGGGATCATTCATGGGTCCCCGGTCGTTCGATAGGCTTAGGCGTCAGGGTTTCACCGTGGCAAAAGGTATCACTTGGAAAATCGAAACCGTGGACAATCGTTCAATGACGTTAATGAGACTCTCTGCGGTCAGGAGGATCGGTACAGCTCAAGTGGATCGGATGGTTGAAATAGTTTTTAGAATCGCAAGGGGAGAAGAGGATCGGTAAAAAGTGCACGCGTCATTGATCCAGGGTTCGGTTTCGCGTACCGTTCACCAGAACGAATCTTCATCCTTCGTCTCGTTCGTTTTCTTCTTCTTGCTCTTATTCTTCGGGGTTTTCATAAAGCCACCTCATACTGCCCCAGTTCCACGCCACGTTCTGCCGCCCAGCGTCTGTGAGAAGATCACCCTAACGAAGTCGGTAAATCAAAAACGTTCGACGAGTATAAGGATCATCGAGGATAGGCTGCACAAGCGTCTAGCCGTACGAACCACGCTCCATTGCGTCACAAATCAAATATAATTACCTGCCTCAGACGCGGAGCTGGTTTATTAGAAATGAACAAGGCTGACACAAAGTCGAAGTCAGGGTAGGTACAGGCACTAGTATACGTGAAGGATCGAGGTCCAGTCTTTGGGATGTGGTAAGGATGCCGCGAACCTCGCCGTTTACACGATCCCATCACGTACACTCGATTCAGCAATCCGATTGAAACCAAATACACAAGGTGCACCTGGTTCCCCGCAGTCCTGGTTGATCGGACTATCTGAAATTTAATATCAAATCTCGGCACCGGCTACGTCGATAAATTTCTGCCCTCCGACCCCGTAGCCGGGTATTTAATTACCGTGGGTCAAGGGATCTCAGGTACTCTACGCTTCTGTGCCACGCAACGAGTCCCAGTGCTTTGGACTTCTTCCCGCGGGACTCCGGAGGATTTTCAGGACCAACCCTTCGTCCTCGACGCTTCGGTCTTCCATCCTGATCGTTTATAAAGGTAGTTTGTAGCGAACCGCAAATGAACGACGTCGATAAAGCAGTCGGACTCGGTCGTGTCGCTTCACCCCGAGTCGTGCATGTCGTTCCGGGCCATTGACCGCACTGCGTGAAATTTAACTTTAGGACCGGGGACCCCGGGTCCTTTGGGGGTTCCGATCCCTGCCACACCCCTCGTTCATTGTTTCTGACCACCGGACGAAAGCCGATTGCTGTGGAACCCGTTCTTGTATCATACTGTCATGCCTTTAAATTTTGGTCAACCAAGGGTTAACTGACATCCTTACATTCGTTACGCAGCCGATGACGCTTCTGCGGTCACGAAGATCCGTTTGAACGTTTGTTGACTTTGGACACGAGAGTCGAAACAAATAAATCACGACGTTCTCTGTATTGGGGAGGGGGATTTATTGCCGACGAAGTTGACAATCTAGGGGAAATGTTCATTGATCGATTCAGACATAATTATGTAAATATCAATAATCGTTACAATTTATGTTCGCTGCTTGTACAAATATTCACACTATCAGGAATACCGAATTGCAGCTTTGAAGAGGAGATAAAAATCTCTTTGAGAATGATGATTGCGAGAATCGTAGTTCAACGATCACTAAATTATCCTGTGATCGGAATCCTGTATAAAGATCAAATAGTGAAATCATTTGGACAAGGAATCGATCAGATGAAAGAGTCTCGAAGATTTTGGCAGCCTGTGGATTGTGGGAGAACTTTAAAGTTAACGCCACCTTTGGTCTCGATTAATCGTACTATAGGAGATTCGGAGTGTTTGATTTTTGGAAAAATGTGTTTGTGTCTAGATTGAAAAGCTTGCGTTTGAACGGAAATCGATACTTGTTACTTACCTCTAACGAAACGAATGAAAATAATAATTTTTAAACAACTTTCGATTAGTTTTAATTCTTAATTTTTTTTTTCTTTCTTCGATTTTGGTTATTGAACTCGTAGTCTCCTTTACACAATTTTACGTTTTGATATTCTACCGAAAATTATCGACGCGAGTGTTGAAATACAAATCACTGTAATATTTCCGTTTTAGAATAATTTTGAAGAGTTGATGTTCCAAAATATTTTAACTTCTTTACCAAATTTAAAATAACTTCCAGACTTCGAAAAAAAGATTTTTTCTACACCGAGAGAAATTTTTAGTTCCGGTTACCGCTCAGTCCTTAACTATTTTCATTTTTTACCACAATCGAAAAATATAGTTCTAGGTAGAAAGTCTAGTATCCGTTACTATTCCTTCTCATTACGATCATTGTAACTATATTTTTTTGCAACTGTTTGTGCAACAATAAATCGATGTTATTCAACTAAAAGAATAGAATAAACCTCAGAAACTGATTCTGTGTTGCAATTACCAAAAAAACAATCGAAAATAGCGCAAAGTGGTTCAGCGTACCTCGTTTTTCGTAATTCCAACAATATTCAAACAGTCTTTTTTAACGATACCTGTTTGACTGAATTTTTTTTGGCTACCGTAACAAATAAAATTTTTCTCAGTGTAAATGTCAGTAAAAAAATACACCTCATCCAAGAAATAACGTGAATGAAAAAGGACTTTTTCGGTAGGAAACTTCTGGGTCCTCGATCCTGTGTTACAGCGCAGCTGTGCCGAGTCCATTGCACGATCACAAGGCGTTGCATTGGGTACATCTGAGCACATATGATGAAAGTTGGAGTAATAATAATCCCCGATGACGGCGATTAATTATCGGAAGAGTCTTCCCGGGCTGTGACAATGGTGACAAAACTGCAAGAAGCCACAAATCTAACCGCATTGAAAGAGCGCGGAGTCGTTCAACTCGCACGGACACAGTTGAGCAACAACGAGGCTCGATAAATCTTTGCAGGGTGGAGAACAGCGCGGAATGAATAGCGTCACGCGCCACCGATCATCCTCAATGAAACCTTGTTGGCAACCTAGTCAAAATATTGAGGGAGTTGCCTCACCCTCGTCCTTTGCGCGACTATCTTGGGAGCCATTTTCGATGAAATTCTAGCAACGATTCTGTATTCATCGGCTTTTATGTACCATTTATACATTAGACACATTCATATGTGCATACATATTCGCACAGTGAGAGAAATTTATAGTTCCGGTTACCGCTCAGTCCTTAACTACTTTCATTTTATACCACAATCGAAAAATACAGTTCTAGGTAGAAAATGAAAATTAGTTTTCTAGCTGTTACCGGAAAGTCTAGTATCCGTTACTATTCTTTCTCATTACTATCACTGTTACTAGATTTTCTTGCAACTGTTGCGAAAATTTAATGCTAGTGCAAGAATAAATTGACGTTAAAGCCTTATTTAACTAAAAAAGTAGTCAAAATGTTTACGCGTACCTCGTTTTTCGCAATTCCAACAATATTTGAACAGTTTTTTCAACGATACCTGTTTTACTGAATTTTTTCAGTTACTGTAACAAATGAAATTTTTCTCAGTGCAAAGAAAAAGGCGACTGCTGCCCGGGAAGATTGCAAAGCGAGTAAATTTCGTTGGGTACTCGGCCCAGTTTCCTTCGCTGGTCGTCTCGTAAATTACCGCGCTTCCTGCGTGGTTTAACGACGTTTTTAAAAACTGAACGCCTGTGTTTTTTCACCTCGACCGGATCTCGTCGCTCCGTGTAAAATAACCACCTCCCGAGTGTCCTCGAAGAATTTTACAGTTCTACCACAAGCCACGTCGTTAAAACTTTGACATGTCGTAATGTTCGCCCATGGCTCACGCTGCATGGCGCTATCGCGTTCAATCGAAAGACCAAAAGTCGTTAACGCGTATGTGGATCATGGGTTTCTCCAAAAATAACACCCAAGGACTCGATCATTTTCTGCAGTAGTCACTTGTAAACTGGCAACTTAATTACAGAAATTAACGATTTTGCCTTCATCGTGGAAATATTTATCCAACCGACGTAGGAATGAATCTGTAATTTTAAACAGTCTTCGATTATGGAATTTGAAACTTTTGGGGACTATAATGATTTCTCAGAAGGATAAGACGAAATTTTGGAATTGTTTGCGGAATCGATCTATAATATTTATTAAATTTCAATTTATAACCCATCAAAACGGCGAAATAAATTTTTTAAATAATTTTTCAGTGAGCTGGCAGGCATTGGCTTCAAAATTAATATTGGAGTGGACAAATTTTCTCGAAATTTGAACAAACGAATGGGAGAATTATCAGGCAACAAGAACCGTGAAATTATTAAACAAAACTCTGTAATAAAATGGCGAGAGAAAAAAAAATCTTATCATTTATTATTAGTCGTGAAAATAAATAGCGAAAATATATCAATTGCAACGAATTAAATAATCGTGATGAATTTGTGAAATCGAATCTTTTAATATGGACGATGGATGGGTTGATAAAATTTGGTAATTTACCAGCGTTAGAAATCATCGCGGCATATCGCACGACGTGAGAGTGCGGATCTCGAAGCATGGCGTCTACTAAGTAAGTAAACAAGCAATAAATATCGAGTTGGGCTCGTAAAGCGGCGTTATAGTGCGAGAGCAGCTTACATCAGCTGGTTTATTACAGTAGTCAACCCATCCAGTAATCCAGCAGCGGCGAGTGAGATGCGATGGAAAAATTCCTAGATAGCGACAGAGAGGCAGAGAGATAGAGATAGAGGGAAACGAAGCGGGTTAATTAGAAGCCGGGAATGAGACGGGCGCCGGGTAATCAGGGATTATCAGTGACTTCCACAGAGGCGTTAAACGAAACGGAGATGCGAAGCCGATAAGCCGATATGGGTAATTAGTGATTACACACATAGCGCGCGTCATTCGCAAATTCACAATAACTCACGAGAGTTCGCCGGTTGTCAGTCGTAGGAAATCGCATTCCGCAAGCTCGCGGTTGCGCAGATTGCGCAGCGCGGTGAGTAATTATCGGCGGCACTTGATGCAAGGCAAGGCAATCGCGTCGCGATTCGAGGGCGGAAGCTCGACGCGCGTCGAACTAACGCTTAATTCCTGCCGATGCGCGATGCGGTGAAGAGCCGATGGTTGGTATAATTTACAGTCCTTTCCAGAGACGGTATATTGCCGCGTACTTCAGTCAGCCACAGCCGTGCTATTGCCATACTCGACAAAATGGCAGGTCATAAATTACAAACCATGAAGGGACGGCAGGTAGAGCCAAGGAGACGGTGCTTTCAGGGGCTGAGCCTATGCCGGGTGAAGGCGCGAAAGGGTTGAGAAAGTGAGAAATTCATTCATTGCGGAATCGCAGGACTACCAAGCCGAGCACTTAAGCTGCTATCATGCATCGACACACCGATTGTGCCGAGGAGGTTTTAGTTGCGAATCGGGTCTTCCGGGCTTGCTTAACCCTTTAGAGATACGTTTCTTTTGTATTCAGTCGGCCAAGCCTAAGGCCACCCTGTGATTCTGTCCAACGTGCCCGAAGCTAATCCTGACGATTAAGGTTAGTCCAGCTTTACCTTTGGCTGGTTCGGCCTTTTCAACCTGTAGGCTGCTTTCTGTGATCTAGTTAAACCTGGATTTTCGGAATAACACTGTTCTATTCGTTTTCAATAACGGATTTTCAATATTGCCTCGAGATTAAGGCTAAGCAACGGATTAAAACATAACATTAGCGCGTGCTAGCTAAATGCATTACTGGTCTTTCGGACCACAACATGCTTCCAGCGATTATGCACGCCTTTTCTTAATCTTATAAGTTTATCCATCGTCCGATAACGACGAAGTTCGAAACTCTTCGATGCAATAAATCGTTACTCAAAATACTGCAGTTTAAAATCAAGGATTTTTCAAAATTGTAATTATATATTTATAATTAAAATTAATAATTTTTTGCGATAAAAAATCATCACTCAGAACACAACAGAATCAGATGATCAAGAGATTACATAATAAAATGCAAGGACATAAAAAAAAAAAAAAAAAAAAGAAGAACGATTGATGAATACGACAGTTACATCTGACGTTGAATTAAATAAATAAGATATAAATAACAATAGAAATCTTTTAATCATTCATTTCATTGAATTTCGCTTCTCTAACTCTCTGATCATATAAATATATGGACATTAGATAATTTATATCATTACAGCTAAAATCACACGCTCATACATTCGTGCACGCAATCATACAGAAAGTAAAATACGCCTTATAGTTAATTGATTAATTCCTTTGTATCAATTGTTTTTTATATTTTAATTTGGTTGTCAATTCCCAATCATTCTCAACGGTTTTTTGTTATTACATTAACGGTTTTATCACTTATCCATGTAGTTTAACCCAACAGATTCCGTTATCGATGTAAAATCCACTAATAGTTTTCTTTCCGATGTGCGTCTCGTTAGATTGTTCCTTACGTGTGATGTTCGTTTACATAAATTAGCATGGAAATTAGTTTCAAATTATAGAAATGACCTATCAAATTTCCCACTGCTACGAGGAAACGAAATTGGTGTGTATAATCAGGCGTCTTCTCGTAGATTGTTTCGTATTTTCGGCCTTTTCTCCCGCCTGACATCTGAATCACATTGAGAAAAATTTCATTTCTCACGGTGACTAGAAAATTTCAGTAAAACAGATATCGTTAAAAAAAACTGTTTGAATATCGTTGGAATTACGAAAACCGAGGTACGCGTAACCATTTTGCGCTATCGTCGATTCTTTTTTGATAATTGCAACGCAAAATCAGTTTGTTCGGCTTACTCTACTTTTTTAGTTAAATAAGGCTTTAACGTCAATTTATCTTTGCACGAGCATTAAATTTTCGCAACAGTCACAAGAAAATATAGCAACAGTGATCGTGAGCGGTAACCGGTACTAAAAATTTCTCTGAGCGCAAGGTGGCTGTGTGACGCAGCTAGTCAACATCAGCTATCACGATGGGTCAAGTTTAGCGCAAACTTTTAAAATTACGTATTATCGTCACAAGATACAAAAGTTACGCCTCATCTCGTCTGATAGTTTGGTCTGTCCAGCGGTTTAAAAACTTGAAGTTTTTCATCGTCAGTGAACGATTAGCCGTCCATTATTCGTGCCCGTTTCGTTTGTCATTATTTGGTACAGTAAGATTACCGCCCCCGAAAGAATCCTCGGCCAGTCCGTCGTCCATGAACAGAGGAAGAATATCATCCATCCAAACAGCAGTGCACGGAAGGTTTCGCCTTTGGAATTGCCTCTCCTGGGATCGGTGGACCGGTTTTCCGGGTCTCAAAGCGGAAACGGAATGTTATCTGTATTCGAAAAGGGGCAAAAATTCCATGATTTTTCCAACCGCCCAAATGGGATTATCCTCGGTACTGGCAAATATACCGAAAAATTACAGTACTCCAGCAAGTCCGAGAGGGCCTGCTCCGCCTACCAGTCACTGACTGCAGTTTCTTGTTCTCCGCGGTCGTGTCGTCCATGTCAACCCCATTGTCACGCTGCTTGAACACTTTCGGATTTACCGCCAGTGCTTATGAACCGTAATGCTTAAGCACTGTGGCGGTACGGCAATAGTTTCGAACGATGCAACGTGCAGAGGCAGTAAATTCACTTTGTGACACTAATTCCATTATGTATGCACATGCGCACCCAGTTATTTAGGGCTCTCTTTTTCTCTCTCTCTCTCTCTCTGTCCTTTACCCTATATTGCCTGGCCCGATCCGCTCACTTCGATTTGGGTGGAGGGACGTTTGGTTAACGGTAACTTCTAGCGGTCGCAACAATTTGTTACAATTTGTTTACAACCCTTTTCCAGCTACTGAAATCGCTTCGAGTGTACCTTGATTTACGATTATCATATCGTATCTTGCGTGAAGGTCCCAATTTTGTTTCGAAGAAAGCGAACGGTACCTTGCCTTCTGTTTCGCGTAACCAGCGTCACATGCCAGTTCAGGAAACTCTTCATTTTGTTCTCGTGCCCGTCTTTACGTTCGCCTTGATCGCACGCACCTAAACGTGCGAATCTCTAGAGGCAGTAAATTGTTGCTCTAATTCAAGTTACATTGCGGATATACGAAGCCGATGGAGTCTCGATCCTAAATCAAGGTCAACCACTTCCACCGAAAGTTTATGAAAAAATGAAAGATTGCGTTACCACTTCACGGATAACCCACGATTCAAATTATGAGTCAGATCAATCTTCATTCCTGATGGTGTTTGCACTGCAGGCTTTCCATCATGCCAAGCGCATTAAGCTTTTTTTATATCACCATAAGCCGCACAAAGTGTTGAAAGGCAAAAATTGACGAACAACGAGACACGAATGGGACACCGGACTCAACGCGGATATACGGAGGGTATCGATCTCAATCGATTGACGTTCAGCGGCCATCTATCTTCCGTTTTCACTGGGCTTGTTTTGTTGTTGAGTCAACAAACAGCCCTGATAATTCACGGTTAAAAGCTCGTAAGGACCGACGATCAGACACAGGGTCCGCTCAACTTCTTCGCAGGTATTCAGGAAACTGGCCTTACCGGTGAACGTGATCCGGTCGTCGTCCGTCTGTTCGCCTTTGATGTCCGTCAGTCCATGGACCATCCATCTATTCGTACGTAGGAGAAGTGGAATGAAGCGCGGACAACGTCGTATTAAAGTCTACTTAGCTCGGTAAGAAAGGAACGAGCGTTAGATATTTTACTATTAGTATTATATAGCGTATACATTGCATACGCTCGAGAACAAGAAGAGACAGCCGAGACTAGTTTGAAGATCGCAGCCCATAAGGCGCGGCGTTATCAGATCATGAACTGCGAGAGAAAACGAAAAAAAAATCAAAGTGTGAAAATAGCCGGAGATCTTCTGCTGGCGAGACTAATTAGTTGAAATGTACGGAAATATGAAGCAAAAGAAGAAGTCGTGGAAGTGGAAGCATAAAAAGAAGAAGAAGAAGAAGAAGAAGCTGTGATAAGTGCTTTGAGGAACGGGAAATGCAGGAGTGCAAAGCAACAGCTGGAAGTCAGTGCGGTGCACGCAGGTAGGACATACATGCGGCAAATCAGAGAGAAAACGAGAAGATGCGGTGGAAGTGGTTGTGTGTGTGTGTGTTACGTGTCGGGTATAGAGTAGTGAGTTTAGAGCATCGATTCCTCGCGTCTCCTCGACGAGCCATCAGTTCACACCTTGGCTACCAGCTATCGCGACTCGATCTAACATTTTCTGAGTTGCTCTGGGCAGCGTTTAGTTTACAACCCAACCGTTCGAACGGGCTCCAGAGTGTAACTGAGAGCGGGTATGCCAGTCCTGGTGAAACAACGGAACATCTTCTAGCTACCAGCAGACACGAGGCTAGTTAAGATAGCGATCCCTCGGTTACTCGGGACGGGAACAATGCCGTAAAGAAACTCCCGTTGGCAGTGAATCAGACCTTATGGCGAAAACGTGAACGATTAGCACCCGGCTATGTTTACATGGATCTCGGCCACATCCGCCCCTAAGCCGCCAAGCCGACGTGGGAAGTCACGGGCCCAGCGGTCTCTTCGGGGCCCGACGCCGCAACCGTATGGGCGCCAGTCCCTCCAATGTGATTGCAAAATGTCGGCAGATTGAGACGGCAATTCAATAAATCCGGGCTCCCGTGTGGTCCGCGTTTTTAGCACCAACGCCAAGCCGCGGGATCAAATCCCAACACTGTCTGTGAATCGAGACGCGTTGGTGATTCCGATGGGAAGGATGTACGAATTACGGCCGATTGTTCGATCCTTGAGCAAACACTGTTGCGATCGCTGTGATTTCAGTAGTACGGCTGATTGTTTGGAAATTAATCAGGACTCCGAGTGATGGGCTTTTATTCAAGACTTATGGTTAGGAAAATAAGTTGCTTTGGTATTGAGAAAAATTTCATTTGTTACAGTAACTAGAAAGATTCAGTAAAACAGGTATCGTTGAAAAAATTGTTTGCATATTGTTGAAATTACGAAAAACGAGGTACGCCTAACCATTTTGCGCTATCGTCGATCCTTTTCTTGTAATTGCAACGCAAAATCAGTCTGTGAGGTGTACTCGACTTTTTTAGTTAAATAAGGCTTTAACGTCAATTTATTCTTGCACGAGCATTAAATTTTCGCAACAGCTGCAAGAAAATCTAGAAACATTGATCGTAACGAGAAAGAATAGTAACGGATACTAGACTTTCTGGTAACAACTAGAAAACTAATTTTCATTTTCTACCTAGAACTATATTTTTTGATTGTGGTAAAAAATGAAAATAGTTGAGGACAGAGCGGTAACCGAAACTAAAAATTTCTCTCAGTGGGTGGAACTGATCGTTTGTCCCGAGGTGCACTCGAATGGCGAGTATTGGGGAATGGACGGGGATGGTACCTCGTTAATTCGGTCGATCATGGGAGTGATTGATTAAACGCGATTTGCAACGTTCTCATGGTGCGATGTGCGTGCGTGTCACTTTGGGCAGGAGGAAATCCCTTGGGGTAGTTCTGAAAAGCGAACCGCGGAGAAATAGCGGTTATAATAATAAAACGAACACACTTGAAAAGGACAATCGCTCGTCAACCGTGCGTCAGAAGTCAAAACAACCCGACGGACGCCCCGAGGATCCATGCCGAATGATTTTGAATCTTGAGGCCATTCTCACAGGCAGTCTCCAACGAGGAGGAGAAGATCACAGTCCTGCACCGTCGCAACGTCACAACAATGTGACCACAAACAAACGGGCGGCGGCGTTATGGGGCGCCTTTCCGCATTCAGTCCACGACGTTCGTCATTTGTCACGTCTTTCATCCTCTAATGACGTCTACCACGGGACGGTGACGTCCTCTTCCTCGCTGTCGCACTGGGCACCTGGCAAGAGCTTTTTATTCTCCCATTCGACGGGTGACCGAGATCACGACGGTTACGGATTCGATTTATTAGGATTAAGGAAAGACCCTGATTAGGTCGGTGAGAACCGGAAGAACGCGTCACTCGAGAGCGATCCTATAAGCTTGGCCTCCACGACTAGGCCAGATTGAAGGGGTACGTCATATTTGATCATCCGTTACCACTCGCGGTTCAATTACCCTGAAACATACCTGTTAGAACGAATTTCACGTCAGGATCAGGAGGTATAATTGGGCGTATGGAAGATCGTTCGTTAGGATGAACTTATCACTGCGTGTTGCGAGCCGAACTAACGACCAAATTGCTGGTTTTGTTTGTTTTCAGGATGAGCGGTGGGTATAAGTGCGTGTGTGTGTGTGCACGGCGTTCAAGTTCAAAGGCTAACTTATTTATATGCGCCTCTGGGCCTCCTTGAAATAAGTAGACTGGCTTGACTCGACTTACTCAACGCAAGCGGGTAAGAAAAAAAGAAAAAAACGAGGAAAGAAGAAGAACGTGAAGAAGAGGAAGAAGTGCGGGAGAATGAAGCTATCGAGGTTGCCATACTCACTTAACTTACTCTCTTAATATTATTTTAACAGCTCAACCTACCCCTCGCAGTTCACATCTCGGTTTTGCTCAACTCTGAACCTGAACGTGTTCACCTCGCGAATATTACCTACCTGCGGAGCACTTCAAGCTGGGTGCTGAATTCGCAGCTCCGCGACTCCAAGCAAGCCACGAAGGTGACGCGACAGACGTGTAAAATTCTAAATAGGATATTACCGGGTCAAAAAAAGGGGCCGAAGAGGAGGATGAGGAGGAGAAGAAGAAGAAGGAGGCATGTACGGTGACTACGAAGCATGATCCAAGCAACGCGGCCACAGTGGGTAACTAAAAGAGCATTTTGTGTGGAGTAGGCTTCTTGCGTGATATATGCCCGCGAGTGGCCATATAACAAATGACTGTCGTCCATCATGGGGCGCCTAGAACAATGCCGTAGCTTGGCAGGAGAGCTCCTGCTACACGCCGGGCAACACGAGGCCGAATGTCTTCCGAATAAAATAAACGACACTTGAATGTTCTAGCTTCCATTCCGTAATGGCTACACGACTCCTGCACGTTTGGAGAACCATTTCGTCATGGGCATTCGGCCCCGTTCCATCGTTAATTCGTACGAAAATGGACATTGCTCCCAAACCAGCTCCATACTCCAGACTTGATCGCACGGTTCAATGGCAAGGTCACGAGGCCATGGTTCCGGAATCGACAATGAAGATGGTATACCCTTTGTTGAAAATGACGGATAAGAATTGGTCACCGTTCGGTCATCTGAATAATTCATAACGGGACAATTAATCAGCCGGATTCCATTCGCCTGACGAACTTTCGGCCAGAGCTGGCCGTTGCGTTGTGAACTGCAGGCTGCACAGACCCGAAGTCTCCCACTCGTTACGATTCGACAAATCGCTTGTGGCTGGTCCGCGGAATCGCTCGTGAAGCAAATATCACGCGACGGAAAGTCGTTAATTGATTTATCGCGATCTGTGATCACGTTTTCTGAACAACTCTCGGTGCTGCTGCTTCTGCTACCGCTAACGCTGCAAACAGCTGTGTAGATATATACCCGAGGTTGAAGAAAGCGAGGAATAGATTTCCCCTGACAGACGATCAGCTACTGAAATATTGCTGCACGGATCGACGATGCAGTTGCGGGCGCAAAACAACCTTATCCATCAATATGACAGAGCGATGTTCAATAATATATTGAATATAATGTCAATTTCTTGGTTTATCCATTCCGCTGCTGTTGCCAACGTCTGTTACAAGAAGTGGCGAACGTTCGTGCGTATCACGACTCCGCATGCTCGTTTCACATTTGTGTGGCCGCACGCTCTGCTCGACTCGAGCACTCGACTACCGAGGAGCTCTTACGGTGTTTAGGACGCTATTCGAGGAGGTTCTCCTCGACGGGGCGGCGAATGCATGGTATACGGCACATCCTGAACACCCAGCTGCCGGGAAAGTTCAAAGCTCAGGGAAGAACGGATACACGTTGGAATTGTACGAAGCCGGGCGTACATGGTGCAGGACGACTCGGCTTAATAGCTCGCTACTTTAATACCGAGGCACCGGCTGATTGGTGTAAAACAGCCGGTGCACTGTGTCTGCGTATCCTGCCGAGTCTCACACACGCACATTTATACAAGTATAAATATCTCGGGGCTGCGGGAACTTGCGCGCGTGCATAAATGCACGACTGTGGCACCCAATAAGTTTAAATCATGCGGTTGGTTCAAGCCTTGCTTCCACGGACGGGAAGCATGGGAGTGCATTACGTGTAAGGTACCCTTTAAATAATAGGAGTAGGTAAGAAGGTTCGAGATTGATGCGAATTTCGAGCTTGCGGCGGATAATGGCTTTGGATAGAGTAAAAAATTTTCGAGGCTTTTCACACCGGCTGTTACGCGCACCATCTGTGCACCCGACAACTTCGCTATTGAAAAAGCTTTCACTGATTACTTGGTTAATTACACTCCGGTTGCTTGTGCAACTCAGGCCAATACGGGTAAGTATAGACTCTCTACTTGCCTAACTACACTGTTTCGGACATAAAAACACGAGTTATGGTTATTTAAAAACGGATTGGCCCGCCCATATGACTGCCTTCGCATGGGGGCGAAACGCCATGACCCAGCTAAGATAAATCAAAAGGTATTAAGACCGTTCAAGGGCTCTTAACGGACGCGGGCTCGGAACCAACTTGCGCTTTTCGCTCACTCGACTCACTCGTGACCTCAGATGTATGAAAGAAGCAATCCTGGCATCCTACGTACTCCACAGTGTCGCGAACTTGTTGCAATTTATGAGTAATAGCTCATACAGCAATCTTCGGCAATGGTTGCGAAATTTTTGCAAAAGAGATTATCCCCATTCCAAGAACTCTGACTACGATTTTTCTACCATACCTCCAAGCAATCCTCCTCGCGTTCCAAGTCCTTTGACTTCGAGGGTTCAACACTTCACCATGTTTCATGGAAAATTCAATCGGACTCGACACTGTAGTCTTTTAAACATTAAACCAGGATCTTAGTTCAGATGTTGCTAAAGGAGTAGGAATAAAAAATAAAAGCCGCTGGCTCTTCCTGTAGAACCAACAGCTTGTAACGATATGTTCTTTATTTGAGTAAATGCGAAGCCGTGAAGAAAGGAGATGATTATAATTTAAATGGGGATACAGGTTAACAATTTGAAATTCTTTACACACAATCTTATTAATAATGAGTTTTATCGATTTATTCAAAAAGCCTTGGCAGAAATACTGCTTATTTCAGGATCAAAAAAAAAAAAAAAAACAGAAAAAAGGACGGACACAACACATGCATTCACACACCATTCGTATGCATAAAATACGCCTGTCGGCCTACAAGTTGAAACAGAAAATAATCTACGTAGCTCTAAAAAATAATTAAATTTTCTACGGGAGATTCCAAATTATTTAAAAAAATTGTTGACGCTAAATTTATAAGATTTTGATTGAAAAAGCAAAAGGCATCGAAAATTACATGTGATTTACGCGATTTTTGGCCCTCGTCTTGTTTTATGAAATTAATTAACGAATAGTGACACGGTAGGATTACGAATTCGTTAATTTCCGATTTCGGTTCTCGATGATTTCCCTGGTTCCGAAGACGGTAGATCGATGTTTAAAGTTGAGTTAATGTTGTTGAAAATATTCCCACAAGGTTCGCAGACGATGTTGATTATATTGATACCGGTTACATTTTGTACAATATCAATAACGAAATTAAGAAATTGATAGGAAAAAAAATATAATGGCACGATTTCTACGAGGTATTTAGCCGACTCATCGCCCCGGCTTATTTCCGTAGAGTGGCTCGTGGTCACAAGATGGAATGTTCGCATGATACCTTGGTATTTTGACTAAGAATTGCTGTATGTTCTAAATAGTTGCTCGAGCCGTCAAGCCGTCGATAATACAGGACCAAGGATATCGCAATGTATTTACAAGTGTCATTCCATTTATAATACCATGTTAAAAGCTCCGTTGAAAAGTTGACGCACAAACGGCTTCACAGCCGAAGGATTTTCGGCTCGTCTAATATAGACCTCAGTTGATAATTTGTAGCTAGGTAACGGGGGATGCAGAGGGAGGAAGAAGGAACGCGGTTGATGGCATACGTGGTGTTATACCGAGGTCCCGATGATCGTGAACGTGAGGCCGGTCGGAGTCGAGCCTCGAGGCGTGCGATTGATGAGTGCGTCTCAATCCGATCATTTTTCCACGTCGTAGCCAGTAATGCAGGAACGACGGGGGGTTCCAGCGCCATATTGCCCGATCAATCAAAATGATCCTGTAACCGGCGTGGCTCATATATGCACGAGACCGAACCTCGACTCTCGTGTCCATGATCGTGTCCGCACGGCGGACTCTCAACTCTATTCTGAAAAGCTCACCACGAGCTTCCCCGAGGTGGCGCAAGGTCCGGAGTCACGGTACGTTTCGTTCTCCGCGCAAAACCGTACCGGAGGATAAACTTTTGGAGGTAACCAGAGGATCCTTCGACGTATAAAAACATCGCGAGACGTTTGATGGGTGGACAGTAGTTTCCAGGCCAAGTAGCGCGGTGTTTCAAGTATAAGGTTGAATCGTGACGGGTTAGGGTTCACCTCGGGAGCATGTGTGCCAGAGCCTTCACATGCTCGCCTTCCACACCCACGAGATCTTCGAGAAGTCGAGTTGATTCCTCGATCCGGAGGAGAAGTCGCTTTCGATTTTCGACTTCCAATGCTCGGCCGAAATCTAGACAAGCAATCCGGTGCCTCGGGTCGGTAAAAGAAAGTCGAACGAGCAAAGAGGGAATGGCAAAAACGCTTCTCGACTCTGCACGGTGACAAAGGAGCAGGCATTTCACCAGGACTTTCACACGAGACGTTCGTCCCTTCGACCCACAGGGCGCGGGGGGTGTGGCCGACGATTTCCTCAGGTAAGCCTCCCTTCCTTTGATCGGGACGCGTTCGAGCTTTTGGTCCTTGGGTCGCGGTACCTTCGATATCGAAGCAGATGTGAGATGGCGAGTCTCTCGACTGCGGATGATGATTACCGGGTCTGAAAATATCGCCGAACTTCCACTCGCCTATCTGTTTCCTCTCCATCGAGTATCATCCGCTCGGACCACCAACAGCGCGGACCGGAAGAAGGCGAATAATCAGTCGAGGATCGTTTTGCAGCGGGACATTATCCTGACGGGTTTTGCACCGTGTAGCGGTAGCTAATGTTCGAACGGAACTTTTGATTGCCGCAGAGTGATTCGTTCAGTTTCTTGTTGTTTTTTATTTCGAACCAAGTGAAAAACGCCGGAAGGAAACGATCTTCGGGCAGAGCGTAGGAGGATCTTGCACTTCGTATTTGAACTTTGACTCGGACGGTTTATAATTCGAGTGGTAAACGCGAACAGGTTGAGTTGCCGGCTATCCGTAGGACGGAGAGACTGATGTTCGCCCGCCTCTGGTACACCTAATGAGCGGGCTAATTGTTTCGGACCAGTAAATGATTAATTGTGGGAAACGTGAAACAAAACGCCTCGGCTCCTCCTCCCTGTACGTAAATAGTCCATTTCTACTTTAACGGTCCAATGCGCTTCTACGCGCGTTTCTATCCGCGTTCAACATGTCAGATATATATGTGCGATGGCCGAGAGCGATGGACAGAGCTAACAATTAGATATCGAAATGCTCTTAGGCTCTCCGGCAATCACCGCGTCGCCTCTCTTCGTCGTTTAATAATTTAATCCCACTCAAAACGCGGGCCTTCGAACAGGATTTGCCATTTCACAATCGACCTCTGCTCGGTCGTACACCTTCCAACAAACCATGTTACGTGAATTATTATTGAGAAATCTGCGTCGTGGTTTGAGAAATATACTTTTCTATCGGCTTCCTCGATGACCACTGGAATTTTGTCCGGTACGATTCTTCCTCGCTAATCGTCGAGGAAGGCGTTAGCGTGACAGCGATGATCGCGTGCCAGCTTCTCACGCACGTGCACGCGTGCAATACGGGCAGCTGGGTGTAATTGGACGCATATGAAACAAACGGGCAGCCGTCAACCGTCATTCATACTTCTTTGCCCGATTCATTAACGCTAGAAATACGTTTCATTCGGGTGCCGGTAAAAAATCAGAAAGACCAAAAATCAGAATGGTCAGAATTCTGAAAATAAATAAATCGAAAACTCACAATCGCGAAAGAATAAAATGGTGAATCTTCATTAAGCCAGAAATAATGGAAATAGAATATAAAAGTATCGAAATTTGAAGTTATACAATTTAGAATACACAACTGGTGATAATTCCGAAAGGCCATCAGCGGAATGAGGCAAACACAAACAAATAACTTTCGGATGGATCATAAAGTACAATTTTCGTCTACTCGAATTCATAAATGCGAAGGATCAAGAATCAGAATGGTTAGAACTCCGAGTCGTAATCTCACAGAAGGCTCGGAATATAGAATTGCAGTATGTCAGAATCGTCGGAATGAAGAATCGCAATACATCGGAAGAGTCGATAACTCATATCGTATTGGAAGCCAAGAAATATAAGTTTACCATATCAAAAGTCGTATTCAATCTTTTAATGAGACAAAAATATTGCAGATGAAAAGATACGCCCGATGCACCTAAGAATTTGTTTGATTCTTTATATAAAACATTTTGCAAGTCAAAATAGATTAGTCGGTTACTTTCGGAATATCGATCTTTCTGAATTGTACGATTCTGAATAATGACCCTTCTACATTCCGGATATCTGTTTTCCGCCGTTTCTAGATGATCAAGTTCTAACTTTTATTTTTATAATATTTGGTCATTTGAGAATATGAAACTTTATATAAATTCGTTCTCTAGAATATTGACTCTATATATTATTAAATTTTGGATCTCTGAATTCTTGGATCAACGTTTTCTGAAGTAAGTGGGTTCGGATAATAATGAAAACTCTACCAAATACATTTTAGGTAAGCTGCAGCTTTTTATTGGGCACCATTCGGGATTTAAAATTTCTGACAGTATCTGTTCTCTCATATTTGTTATTCTGGTTTATTAAATTCGGAATTCTGGCCATTGTGATGTTCGGTTTTTCTGATCTCTTACCCCCATCCGTTTCGTTCTACGAAGAGTGAATTAATAAAATTAGAAAAAATATGATAGCATAATTCTCACTTCGGTTTTATTATTTCATCATATAACAAGATTGTCAGCAGATACAAAAATACGATCAGAAAAATTTCAATCACTGATTTGATTCGTGCGAATTTCCCTCTGGATCGTTGACCAAAATTTATACTCGATATCCTTTTATTTCTTCTTCTGTATCGAGCCGAAGAAATTCATTTCTTCGTGGGAGGTGCGGGCGAGATTGCGAAGGTAATATTGTGCTTTATTTATTTCATCTGATTTTTTTTCAGAAGCTGATTGAGATCGCTCGGATCATTTACCGGTCGACCTACCTCGGACGGACTAATCAGATCAATCAGAGGAAATGATTGTACGATCAGTTCGGATCATTATGTGCCCCGGCGATCGTGCAGAGCTTCACCGAACCCGGATGATCGGTGCCCTGCTGAACCCCTTCCTCGTCCAAGGATTGAACCTGCTGCAGGCGTTCGACATTTCCTGGGTAATGAATTTATACATAAATACATATATACTTATATTGGGGTGATTTAAAAAAAAAAACACAGTTTGTTTCGCGCATACTCTCTCAAATTTTAGTATATGATGGAATAAAGATCCTTCCAAAAGATGGGCTCTCTAGCTCAAGTCTAATAAGTCGCTCCTTTAGTTTTAATTTCTCATACCTTTATCGTGGTAAGATTTTACGTTTTGCTGAAAAGTTGAAAGACTCGTAAATTGTTTAATATCTTTCAAATTCATGCGTGGGTCCTTGAAGCTGATTCTTCAAGCTTTCCAATTTTCTACAATAAAGCATAGTTATTATCGCTAGAACATACGTTGATTACGGTCATCTGAAAAGTACCGATTTTAACCGAGAAAGAGAAAATCGGTAGTTTTCTAATTATGACATCCATGATTTGTTATAGAAGTTAGGAAAGTTTCGAAGGTCGGCTTCAAAGATCAATGCATAAAATTGAAGAATATTAAATAGTTTACGAGTATTTTAACTTTCATGGGTTATGGGAAATAAGAATTGAAGAAGTGACCTGTTACACTTGAGGTATAAAGTTCATCTTTCGGGAAGATCTTTTTTCTATCAAACACCAATATTTGAAGTGGTAAAAGCTAGAAATTTTTTTTTTTTTTCAACCATCTTAACCTATATGCTTATTTATAACAAATGACCGTGATTGCAAATAGTAAAAATGAAAAAGCCTGCAGCTTAATATCCCAGACAAAGAAATTAGGCGAACACAAGGTATTCTCGGCATCGTTCGAATGTCCTTTAATCGATTGAAGAAAAAAAAAAAAAAAACGCAAGCAAAAAAAAAAAAACATTAACCGTATTAGACACGCCGATGAAACAAGGTAAGCGGATCCTTAATTGATTTTCTACTCAGTTGATTCTGAATCTAGTGTGGATGAAATCGATTCGATGATTATTACCTGGCATTGAGTATGATTGACAATTTATCGTTAGAAGTGAACGTCTTGTGCCTTGTGTTTGATTAATTTTTGGGTCTAGCTAACGTTACTTCTAGCATTTAATATTCCTTCCACTTCTCACTCGTATTTCCTTTCCATTCGATAAACTTTCGTATTTGTGGCACCGTACCAGGGTTAAAAGCGTGAAGAGATTTTTCGGCTTGATTTTCATGAATGCACTGAGAGAAATTTTTATTCCCGGTTACCGCTCAGTCCTTGACTATTTTCATTTTTTACCACAATCGAAAAATATAGTTCTAGGTAGAAAATGAAAATTAGTTTTCTAGCTGTTACCAAAAAGTCTAGTATCCGTTACTATTCTTTCTCCTTACGATCACTGTTATATATTTTTTTGCAACCTTTGCGAAAATTTGATGCTAAAAATTTCATGCTAAAAAAGGATCGACAATAGCGAAAAATGTTTACGCGTACCTCGTTTTTCGTAATTCCAACGATATTCAAACAGTTTTATTAACGATACCTGTTTTACTGAATTTTTCTGGTTACTGCACGAAATGAAATTCTTCTCAGTGTGACGTATAAAAATACGGCTAGGCGAACTAATCGAGCCCATCAGCCGATCTCGCGTCACGAATTCCAAGTCCCAATTCACATAACCACCATGACCGCTGCCACCTACTCGCATTGACACAAGCGGAACGGTATAACGTCGTTAACCATGCACGATAGATTATTATAAGCCGTGCATTACACGTACGAGACGGTGATTAATTGACACCACGACACTTGAGGATCGTCTCTCTATATGTAATTAACACGAGGCCAAAAAACTCGCCTCAATCTTTGTTGAGGCGAGGTTTGATTAAAATAACCCCCCGTTAATAGCGTCAACGC
Source organism: Neodiprion fabricii (assembly GCF_021155785.1). Taxonomy (NCBI): domain Eukaryota; kingdom Metazoa; phylum Arthropoda; class Insecta; order Hymenoptera; family Diprionidae; genus Neodiprion; species Neodiprion fabricii. The sequence continues at coordinate 5,817,347 of NC_060241.1, read as the reverse complement.
CTACTTGCGGGGCCCTTTCACAATCGTCACCTTTCGTGTCGACGTTTCCGTGTCCTTAGCCCCGATTTACTAGAAAAAAGGCGGGATGTGCGGTAGGTCGCGAGTCCTTATATTTATACCTGTCCTACGCGTCGTGACCTGGGTGGGCTTGGGTGAAACAAAACGGTATCATCACCCCTGGCAACCCTTGGACGAAGGGGAAAGAGCTACCAGAACGCGACGGGTGATCGATCAGAAAATTTGGGAAGCGAAAAGGCGAATCTTGCCCAGAATCTGAAGGACCTGCCCGGCCCGTTCTCTTATCGTCAAACGCCGTGGAAGATTTGGGGTCCCTCAAACTTCGTCCTGTCACAACCCGCGCGCATCTCTTGGCCGTTTGAATCATCCTTGGTGTCTGCAACAGACGGAAGACAATTATCCTCCGGGGTGGTCCCTGCGCTCGTCTGCGGTCTGGCAACCAGCTTCTGATTTCAGGGTAACCTTATCATTACGGGTGAAAAGTTTTTTTTCTCCTTTCATTCCTCGTCTCGATCTCCGTTCTCCACTTTGTCTCTTTGCATAGAAAACCACTAGACCCGTAATGCCAGAGAGAGAAAGAAAGAGAAATGGGTGGAGGATGAAAACCGCACAAAAGGATGTGGCGAAACAGAGAAGCGGAAGCTCGATTATTTCGTTTCTTGCACTCGTCACGAGGCGTTACAACTATGATCAAGGGATCAACGGATCAGGGTTTTTCATCTTTTGTTTAAAAGCTAATACTGTAAAAAATTAGCCGAGTTAAAATTGACCAACAGTGACCGAGAACTTGAACGTCAGATAGTGTTGGATTGACAAGAGAAAAATATTCCGTAGAAGTCCGCACCAAATTTTTTTTTTTTGTTTTTTCTTACAATACATTCACGCCTTCATTTCCCACCTTCCTCGGTACCGAATCAGAAAAAAGCAGTATCGTCCGCTAATTCAGCATCCGTACCCTCCGCGTGAGAGTATAAATGCAGAATAAAAAAACCAGAAGAAAGAAAATGGAAGAAACACGCATGCCGTCTTTTTTTTTTTTATTTCCTCTCTTTTTTCTTATCGCGTGCACGTATCTGCATGGGGCAGTTAGTCGGACCGAAAGCATAGCTTGTGACTTCTGTTTTGTTGTACAGTTAGCAATAACTCATTGACTACCATACAGTTTGTATCACGCTTCACATAAAATGACCCATCAGCCGGCAATCTACTGTCCGTCGGTACGATAACTACGACGTATTAGTTTCACCGGTAAGATTGCCAATTCCTGAACGGTGAACAGCAATGATGAATCCAATCATAATTTAGTTACATCTTATTAGGCTCCTACTGCGCCGAAGAGAGAGAGAGGGAAAGAGGAGAGAGCCCGACTCACACCGTGAGACCAGCGGGGCTGATGCTTCATTCTTCACCCCGCTGCAAACAATCCCTCAAATTATGGCGAGCAGAGTTATGTATCCTCGATTCGACCATTCTATGGAAGGCGGATGTACACCGAGAAAAATTTTTAATTCCGGTTACCGCTCGGTCCTTAACTATTTTCATTTTTTACCACAATCGAAAAACATAGTTCTACGTAGAAAATGAAAATCGGTTTTCTAGCTGTGACCGCAAAGTCTGGTATCCGTTACCATTCTTTCTAATTACGATCACTGTTACTAAATTTTCTTGTAACTGTTGCAAAAATTTAATGCCTGTGCAAAAATAAATTGACGTTAAAGCCTTATTCAACTAAAAAAGTAGAGTAAGCCGAACAAACTGATTTTGCGTTGCAATTATCAAAAAAAGGATCGACAGTAACGCAAAATAGTTACGCGTAGCTCGTTTTTCGTAATTCCAACAATATTCAAAGAGTGTTTTTTAACGATACCTGTGTTACTGAATTTTTCTAGTTACTATAACAAACGATATTTTTCTCAGTGTGTTAATCATGCTAACAGATTTTCACTAAACACTTGTCAATTCTCTGTTACAAACTCGATCAAATTTTTTTTTATCGTCCGAAAGTCAGAATACAGGTGACAGAAAATGACACTTTGTTTCATTTTCATTCGACACTTTCTACAGGCATATTTTTAACTCAAACGAATCAGTTCCGACTTTAACCTGTGAGGAATTGACGTAGTAGCGCGAAATTCGACTCTAGGAACACAAGCTTAGATAATCTGCGTATCCGGTTATTCGGGACACGACCCATTTGTTTTGGAAACAAGGCGTCCGAAGCGACTTTGAGATCTTGGGTAAATAAGGGCTGACGATTCAGCGTCGATTCAGAGTCAGTCGATCGGTAGACGCGGCGCGGTGATTACACGTTGTTCGGATTCGCGATGCAAACGATTAAAATTTATGTGTGAATTTCTGTGGTTTCACTCGACGTTTGTGAAAGTGATACGCGTTGTTTTCCACGATAGCTGCGACTAAACGCAAAACGGCCCGAAGCGACCTGCGGATGAACCGAAGCTCGACTTCGACTAACCAACCAAACACTGTGCCAAAGTTCTCAAAGGTGTTTTTAAGGTAATTTTTATTCATTACCAATAATTGCCACAACGTGTTCGTGATGAGTCGTCTTCGAAAATTGACACATTTTCACAAAGAAAGTAATCTACTGAATTTACTGATTCGAAACATACACTAAGAGAATTTTTAGTTCCGGCTATCGCTCAGTCCTTAAGGGGGGGGTACACCATGCAAGCAAAAAAAAATACTGCAACTTTGCGATTTTTTTTTGAAAAAACGGATTTATTTATGAACATGCGGTCTTGAATACATTAATATATAAGTCTTTGAGAACTTTAAAAAATTTTTTTATTGTCGAAAAATTTCAAAATGGTGTCGTGACAGTTGGATCCCCAAAGCCGCTCGGAAAAATGGGGTGCGAGATTTGGTGGAGTCGTGGATAGTCCTAGAACACACAAATTACAAAAAATTAGTTGTATATTATGTTTTCTTGTCCACTACGTACCACTTTTTTGATATCTAGTCTGAAAATTTTTTTGTGACCGTTTGAAGTCGCAAAAACGTGGTCGAAAAATTGAAAAAAAAAAAATCGTCACTTAAACAATCATAAAAAATTTTTGAGACTAGATATCAAAAAAGTGGTACGTAGTGGACAAGAAAACATAATATACAACTAATTTTTTGTAATTTGTGTGTTCTAGGACTATCCACGACTCCACCAAATCTCGCACCCCATTTTTCCGAGCGGCTTTGGGGATCCAACTGTCACGACGCCATTTTGAAATTTATCGACAATAAAAAAATTTTTTAAAGTTCTCAAAGACTTATATATTAATGTATTCAAGACCGCATGTTCATAAATAAATCCGTTTTTTCAAAAAAAAATCGCAAAGTTGCAGTATTTTTTTTTGCTTGCATGGTGTACCCCCCCCTTAACTATTTTCACTTTTTACCACAATTGAAAAATATATTTATATATATATATTTATATATATATATATATATATATATATATATATATATATATGTGTGTGTGTATATAGATGAAGCGAAGTATGTCAAAGGGAGGTAGTAAAATTAGAAGTAGTCGCAAAGACTAGATTAGTTGAATTTTATTACACTTTTTAGCCGTAAATGCACGGTCAATTGCTAACGTAGTAAACTGAAAATGTACCCAATGTACCATAGGAACTTGCCAATTTAGACGTTGTTGATACGCCATCGTTTTTAAAGAAAATTTCAATACACAATCAAAGTTTTTAGAAAAAGTTTTTTTACTTCGCAATTATCAATATTGTTAAAGTTTGTGCGGTAAAAAGTTGCTCGAGTGTATGTAAGAGTAAAAAGGAAATGAAAAATACCGCAACATATCGTCTTTTTTTCAACCAACGGTATATTAATATAATTTTGTGTTATTTGTAGGACAATTTAAAGTGTAAAATTTATTTTTCATAAATTAATCAAGTTGAAAAATTCCAATTCATCATTCAACCTTAATTTTTTTTTTCACCGATGTATCGACCCCAATTAGGTTGCAACGATGGGCGTGTTCCTTTTAAATGTGAAACTTTTGCTACAGCAACGTCGTCTTAATTGTACTGTATTTTATGGACACTTTCTATACACGGAGACAGTCCTCCTTACCTTTACCCACCATATACCATACCTAAAGCGCGTTCTTTCGGATGCCAGGCGTAATTCTGCACGCTTTAACGATTCGTCTTTTGGTACGTTTTGTACATGTTTTGCGACTATTCTCGAAAGTTTGCGAAACTATAAATAATTCATCGTTTTTCTCAAGCTTCCGGCACTCCAAGCATCGCGTTGCGAGTCTTTTGGCTTCCACGACAATATTTCGGAAGGAAAAAATTACACGATCGAATCGCCTAATATCTTGATGGATAACAATGTCTGTAGATATTTTGCCCGCGGATAAGAACCGAGGAAGACAGAGAGCCGTCAGAACTGATTGACAGACCGAGTATAATGACTGTAAGGATTTTTTGACTTGCGAAAAAAATCGATTGGCTCTTCTCGAGTCGAAACGCAGCGGGCGTCTCACTTCTGGTGAGCCCGAAGCACTCGATCAGTTAAAAACTGAGACCCGAGCGTGTATCTACGGGTAAGAAAGTCTGTGAAGAGGTTAACCGACAATTATTATCTCGCCGATCGCTAGAGGCGTTGGACACTCTCTTTAAAAACGTCCCACGACTCGCGTTGCGTGTGAGTAGTTTTGTCTCATCTTCAGGGTAATACATCACCTACGGGTTGCGGTTACGCCTACGGTTTTGATCGGTGAAAACAAAAAAAAAAAAATAAAAAAAAAACACATGAATAAAAAATCTCGCGAACCAAAACCAAACGCGAAATAGCTGCTCGGATTTTGGCTGAGTACACGTGGAGAGATAGAAAAAAGGAGAGAAAGAGAGAGAGAGAGAGAGAGAGTTGGTGGGCCCGACGAATTCAATGGGGTCCCATGTGCTCGCGCCCTCTCGAACCGAGAGCAACGGGAAGAATGGGAATGATGTTAAAAAAAAGAAGAGGATGAAAATCGACCCGGTAACAAATAAAGCGGGTCGGGGCCAGCCGTACAATGGACGCTTTGCTACGAAAAACGGAATGACTCGGCAAGTATGCAAAAAGCACGTAAACGGTCCTCAGCTCCGCCGGGTGCTGATCCTTTGCCTTTCCTTTCCTTTTCTCCTCCGCTCTTTCGATCTTCTCCGGCGGCCAACGAGCTGCTCGAATTAGTCCGTCGTCGAGATTTTCTCAAATTGAACCAGTCATCCCGATTTGGATAGGGAAGAATTTGCGTGTCACGTGGGCAAACGGGCCCGAATATTGCGGAGGCCTGAATGCCATCGTTAGCTCGTCGTTTCACCGTCCTCTTTATATTTACACTTGGTACAACGTCTGAACATGCCCTCGTAAAGGGGCGACGATTTTTCAATCGTACAGACGGTGTATTTTAAGTTTTTCGTCAATCCTTCTGGGATAAATCGTGATTTATAACGCATTGCAGTCTTCCGGAAAGACCGGAGAATTTTAGGAATCTTATCACGTTCTCATTCCACGACAGTTTTTTGATCTCGTTGCACGACGGTCAGGGTTTAAATTCGTCACGGTGAGAAAGATTTCATTTTTTGTTATAACTAGAAAAATTTAGTAAAACAGGTATCGTTGAAAAAACTGTTTGAATATTGTTGGAATTACGAAAAAAGAGGTACGCGTAACCATTTTGCGCTATCGTCGATCCTTTTTTCGTTATTGCAACGCAAAATCAGTTTCCGCGGTTTACTCTACTTTTTTAGTTGAAAAAGGATTTAACGGCAATTTATTCTTGCACTAGCGTTAAATTTTCGCAACGGTTGCAAGAAAATCTAGCAACAGTGATCGTAATGAGAAGGAATAGTAACGGATACTAGACTTTCCGGTAACAGCTAGAAAACTAATTTTTATTTTATACCTAGAACTATATTTTTCGATTGTGGTAAAGAATGAAAATAGTTAAGGACTAAGCGCTAACCGGAACTAAAAATTTCTCACAGTGTATATGTGAACGAATTTAAGTCGGGGCGGGGATGAAATTCCGAATTTAAGAAGTTCCGAAAGCGCCAAATACCAAAAGAACGCAATTTCAATGAATCAAAGTTCCGAAAGTGCGAGAATAAGAACATTCAAAAATTTTAAACATCTAAATTTAAAAGGATCGAAGATTTTCAGGTTAACGAATTGCTGGCTTGGTGAAATTTCACCATTTTGATCCTCTGTTGTTTTGGATTTGCAATATCTTCATTTTCGGAATCCTGGTCATTCTGATTTTCAGTTTTTCTGATTTTTACCATCCACTCGTTGAGTAAACTACGCTATGTGAGTGTATTTTAATCTTCGGAATTTTTCTCTGTCGGAATTTTACTTGTCGTAAGTTTGATTCGTCGGGTTTCCATCGATTCGAAACGTTATTTCGTAAAACTTGATTTCTTCGCTTCAACTTTCGCCACAAAAATAATTCGGAATTAGACGCTTCCGGAACTTTTTAATTTCGGAAATTCAACCCCATCCCATTAAATCTACCACTAGAATAGCTTAGAGACTGATGTACGTATATTATTGATGTTCTATTCTTCCATCCGAGGGAACTGAGATTTTTACTAAATGAAAAAAAATGGTGTGTCCAAACAACGTGGGTCGGTGTTTCCCCGATTTTAGGAAAACCCGCGTCAATAATTGTTAGGGTCATACTTATTGTTAGTCGTTTCGTTTGATAAAATTTTTTGCAAGCGAAGGTAAGCGTATACCGAATGTTTTAAAAAATAATTTTGGAACATAAAATTCAATCTGTTTTACGAGGACGAAAAGAACCCGGCTTACGGACACTCTAATATTCCAATCTGCTGAGGACCGTGCAATAACATCGCTAACCCTAATAAGCGGGTAAACTTGCGGCGCGTAAAATATGAAAACTTGCAAGATCGTCCCTAAAACACATTTCCGGGTAACGCAAGACCCAATAAAATTTGAATCGATAACGACCCAATCGAGTACTTCATTGTCATTCATTGTTTGACGTATTAATGACAGTTTTACAGCGACCGAACGAGCAGCCCGTCATAAAACCCGAAACATCAGGTAACCAGACTTGGGACAAGGCGCGACGAAGTGAGAGGTTCGTTTTTTCGCCCCCTAGCCGTAGGGGATTCCTTAAAAACACAATTTTTTCAGATTATCGGTTACGAAAGTGAGTTTTTCGCACCGGGTGTCGTAAAACGTCAAAGTCTAGCTTCGACCCGCACGAATTTTGTACGCGTGTTTGTAAACGCTCCGACATAACATTGTAAACATAAAAATTTCTCTCGATTTTTAGGGGCTAACGGTGCTTCGTATTTTGCAACGGTAAATTCTTTTTTAACAGTCGAGACGCTCGGCACGATTTTTCCCATATTTATGGTTCCTTTCAGGGGAAAGTTTTCCGTGATTTGAAAAAATTTGGGACACCAGGCCAAAAACTTTAAAACTCCAGAAGGGGTTCCAAGGGCACTTCGCGCTTTCACTGTTGTTTTTTCATCCCTACTCAGAGTTTCAAAGAAATCTTGTACTTCTCTAGATGTACAACGTTCTTGAAAGAAAACTTTTCTTCAACGTGAAGAATTTGACGTTTCATATCGTTGGATCGAGGCTTAAAAACTCAGTCATCAGACTTGAGAATCTAATCATGTACGCTCTTCATTGCTCTGAAAATATCCTTCAAGGTAGAAAAAAAAAAATCCCTCATACAACAATGAAATATTCGAAAAATTCTCCAATGCAGTTGTGTAAGAATTAAGACGGCCAAGATCAGACAAAATATCACCTTGAACCCCGATTTCGGTTTAGGCAATTGAGCCAATTAGCTTAATAATAATCGTGTTTCAAAGCACGGGTGAAACATACAATGATCAGAATTTCACGGTAATTAACGTGTATTATCGGCCTTCGATTACTGTTGCCGGATGGAACGAAGCACTCGCGGTGAGAAAATAAAATCATTCTTTGAAACCTGAGGCTGTGCAAAACACACGCAAGAATTACAAAGCGACATACGTTACACTTGGCTATGATCGAAGGACCTCGGAGTTATTCGAATTATTTTTCTTCTTCCCGCAGATCTTCCGCTTCGACTACCGATCAATTAATCGGTTTATTCGTTACATCTGTGGCACGCGAGGTCCCATATATGAGCAATTCTAGTGAAAGGCAGCGGAGTATAAATTTATTCATCATTATTATTAACAGTCATTATAGATCTGAGGTCTCTCGCCTTGGTGGTCTGACGCTGTTGCGATAAATCTTAGTCACGGATGAGATTATGTAGAAGCTGCTGATGGAAGAAAATGCCCGAGAATTTTTACAAGTGGCGGTACGGGCGAAAAGAACGGGGTGTATTTTTTTATTTTGATAATTCGTTTCAGTACATAATCCTCCTAGAAATGAGGTTCATTTCGACAAAGAGTTATAAATATATTGTTTTTTTAGAAATCACATTCACGTTTAACGTGGATTTTCGTTTTCGTTTCGTTTCAAAGCTAAGGACGGGGAATAAAAAACACGCAGGATCTATAGATCGTTCACGTACAATCACGTCAGTCCAGCCTCTCGGCTCCCTGACAAATTTTCGTCCAATCGAATATCTGTCACCCCCATGACGCAATCAGGCCTGCAGCAGCGGTTCGTGTCTGGATGGAGGGTCGAAGGTCAGGCGTATCGATATCTCGAATCGACAAACGTCTCGCGTCCTGCTCATCAAGAACAAGCGAGACTGGCACTCTCAGCTGCTGTGTCATTCCGTAGAAACGTCATGCTTTCTTGCCTGCATGGCTCTTTGTTTTTCAAGGGACCTCGGTGCCATTTCACTTGAGAAATTTATCCGAGGGGCCAAACTTGAGGGTCAATTGGCCGGACTGTACGAATAACAGATTAGAAAAAGAAAGAAATATGTATAAAAAAAAAAAAAATGTCGTCAACGTAATATGTACTCCAATCGACGAAGGTAAACATTAATAAAACAATATCCTTGCTGAGCTTCAACTATAAAATGGAACTGCAAATCTGCAGAGAAACTTTCGACGTCGGAGATTTTAGAAAAGGTCTCATTATTCGAAGGTTGAAAATGACTAAACTCTCGGCTGTTTTTGAACAGATTATAATATTTTTAATCGATTGTGTAGATCGTAATAATTTTCACAGAACTCTTGCAATAAAAACTTGACGGTTATCTTCAGAGTTGATAAAATAGATTTTTTATAATGTATAGCAGATGACTGTGAAAAATTAAATTTTCGGACACTGGTTGTACTTTATCGTAAGATTTTCTTGAAAGTGTACAGTCAGAAAGATCAGCGAAGAAAATTAGCTAAAAAATATTTGAATCGTATCAAGAATCCCAAAATTTAATGATCTTGAACGTGTCAATTAAATAATCTTTTCTCAAATTGCAATTATGTAGTAAAGATATCACTTCATTCGGTGTTCACTAAAATGCAGTTAACTCAAATAACGTTGTTGGAGATTTTCTAACCTGTATTTCTTCTCTTTATTTCGATTCGGATGATCGGTTCCCGGAAGCGAGATAATTTGGAAACCCTTTGGTTCGTTTTATCATTCGGTAAAATCGGCAGGGTCCGTTTATCTCCGTTTCGCATCCACGAATCATCTTGCAGCCCCGGTAACGAGACGACATTTTCACATCCCTAGGAAGGGAATGCTTGAATTTATTTATATCCCTTTTCAATTCCTTTTGTCAAGTCGTAGCGCAACCCCCGTTCATTTTCTTCTTTCTCTTCCTCTCGCTTCACCCCCTAGATTTTTATTACAATATTTCTTTTTCTTTCATTTTGCTTCACAGCCATTTATTTACCCAACGAAACGGGCGTTGGCTCGTCAATACATCTCCGATTGCGTATTGATGCCGCGGCTTACACGAATATACACACCTATTATTATTATCTACCATCCGTTCGCCTCGCGTCGCCGATTTCTATCTTAATTTCGTATTGTGAATGTTCCTCCGATTTCCTTTAACGATAAAAAAAAAAAGAAAAACTTTCACGATTCTACGGTTACGTTACACCATCTATATGTATACACATGTTACATCCACTGGCAACTGTCTGTGAAAAATTTTCGCTCATCTCGTGACACCGACGTTTTTATTATTCCCATTTCTGTAAAAGATGTGCAATCGTCTTGTGAAGTGAAATCGGCGTTGATCAATTTACTTACATACTTGCATTCGCTCGTTAGTTAAAAAATGGTTAATTAAAACCTAAGATTTGATTCAATATCAAGATGTATCGATAATGAAAAAAAAAAAAAAAAACTTTTTACGATTATTTCGCAAATTTCACCAATGCACTTATTACAATAACGTCTACCACTCAAGTTTGAGAAGAATAGGTAACGAACACGTGAGTTCAGACACGAAACCAGATTCGACTAATGTTTTATTCATCATTTTTAAAAAGGAACACGTTTTTTTTTTTTATTGCTCATACAAATATTTCTGAAAGTAATTTAGTTCCTGTATTGTTCAGCCAATAATTATACTCAATACCAGATAGTAATGAGCCGTGGAATTAATTAAACGTTAGATCATTCGCATTAACAAAGTACTTAGCCCACCGCTCGGTGGAAGAGGAAACGAGGTGCTCGGTGGCCGTGATAATTACACCTGTAATAAACAAGTGCCTCATTGTATATGTCCGTACTACTCTCAGTATGACGGAAAGCTTCGCTCTTTCTCTCCCCCCCCTCTCTCTCTCTCTTCCCGTCTGTGCATATCTCCTTCCTTCTTGCTTTCTGTCCATGTAGGTATCTGAAACCTCGAGGCCAGGAAGAAAATTAATCGTTCTAAAAATAATCACCTCGTATTACCGATTGACTGACGCAAACGTTTCTACTGTCTAACTCTGACGTATGAATGTCTATTACAAAATGGCGATAAAGACGTGGCAAATTAACGATCCGGTAATATCATAATGCCGATCAAAATTCAGTGAACTGAAGAATGATACAACCAAGGTAAACTCAAGAATCGAGATCGAGTCGAAGCGCATATTTTACTCGAATGAAGTTGAAACAAAAATTTCTCCCAATTTGCTGAATCTATTATAATATTCTTGTGTCCAAAAAAAGAACGAACGAATAGTCGACTGATTCGTATTCATAGTTAGTTCGGTTTATTCATTTACCGAGTAAAATATGAACCGTTCGGTAACAGTTCTCCTTACTTTCACGTCATAAAAATATCGCTGTTGAAATTCAAGAAATCCGTTTCTCCGTGCGAAACGAGTTCACCGAGTCAAAGACAAGATCGACGCAGGTCAGAGGAGAACTCGGAGAAGAGAATAAATGGGATCAAGTTGCGGGATAGCTGCGGGTCGCACCTCGATTGAAGTCGTGGGTGTGTCCCGGAGCAGATTAATGACGTCATAAAGTCAATAAAATATCACCTACGCCCTCAACAATGCGAGCATACAGAGATCGGGGGTTGCTGGGACAGAACGGGGATGGCGCGGGAGGAATTTTTGCCTGATTGATGAAGCGAATAACCGGCTGAGGCAAGAACGTTTTCCCAGCAGGTGGGACGGCAAGCTGCGGGAGGACAGGTTAGAAGAGAAAAAAAAAAAAAATAAAATAAAAAACTACCCACCCTCGCAACAAAACACAGGACTGAGAAAGTCGCTCGAGATACTTTTTAGATCCTTTTTCTCCAACTCCGTTGCCGCGCGTCAAGACGCTCACCTTTTTCACCGGATTGATGGATCGGGGGGCCAATAAAACTCGGGATTCCTTACCACTCCGAAAACACTCCGTGCATCAACGTTATCTGACCTGCAAACTTCTCCTATCCTTCTATCTCCTATCGTTTCAGATGTTGCGATACGCAGTCCTTTGTTCCCCGTTATTGGAAATGAAATGCCCACTTGGAGTGTTGTTGGTACAAAGTTCAATACACCGAGTATACATCGTTATCACTCGAAGAAAACGAAAAACAGAAAAATAAACAGCCGAAATATCCGTGGAATAAAAAAAGGTCGCTAAAATTTTACGACCAACAATAACGAAACGAAATTATACCTGCAACAGCGTTACGAACGAAGTGCTAAACGTTCTCTGAAAGCTTTCCTGGGACGAGGAATACTTCCAAGTGTTCAATGTTTTCGACGACTTGATTCCAGTTTATTCGAAAGTCGTATAAAGGTCCTTATTCAACCCAATCCGAAGTACTCAAATTCAAGCAAATCGGCGTGTAAGGGTTCGCACGCTTTGACCACCCGACGACACATGATCTTTTCACAGTTCTTGATCGCGATCTTCGTTTCGTCCGTTACTTTGGTGCAAAGAGACAGCGATTGAGTGAATGTGCGACTGGGATCTCGGGGACGACTGAATGTAGTATCGAGGAAATTCTGATGACGTTGTCCTTCGGAACAATTGATTTATTACAGACAATCTACAATTCAGGATCATTTCGCGACTCACAAGAGCGTCCAAAGTCGATATAAGATCGACTTTCATAAGTGGAGGAATAAAATCGTGCCTTAGTTTACCTTGTCGAAGGAAACGAGTATAAATTTATTTTACGATCTGGTATCCTCTAAGGGAAATCGGGGACTCGGTGACATAGGAGATGATTTCGAGACGTGGATCTGGATCGAGGACCGCCCCCTCGACGATCAATCACAGGCCGGACTTTTTTCTTTCCATGTTTTGCTGCGGGTTGATCCCTGCTACATTGTACGGATACCGGTATACATGTATTGCTCCGGTGCTGAATCAGCAGATCTTTTCATATCAGCGAACAACAGCTGCAGCATCCCGCGCGATCACCGAGTTTCGTTGTGTGGGTCATACGGTTTGAGGAGTATGCGGCGGTGGAGACGATTGTGTAATAATGGCTCGATGGATGAATATCGGTACAAGAGACGACCGAACTCGCACAAAGTCACGCAGCATTGTTCATGCGGTATATGAGTCGCGAGTCTTATACTTGACGCGCCGGAACGATCGGAAACCACGCGTGTGTGAAGAAATATCGTTATTTCTCACGGATTTGAAATGGTACCAAGTCACCGTACGTCGCGTAGGCCATCGTCGTATAAGTCCAGGACGAAACGGGAATGCCTGGATACACGCCGCATGCGTATATACGTGTATACACAGTCTCGTAGAACAAATGATCGGGACATGATATCCCGCTGCTAGATCAGCGGATCACTGATTCACGTACAGCGATCTATTGATCGTGAACAACGCTCCACACACGGGGCCCACCGACTGCACTGGAGCTACATGACGCGTCCCGGAGATCGCGGACGGATCTGGTCTCCTGCTGTATTAGTACCAACCTTCGTCGTCTTTGGAGCAGGAAATTTCACTATTCGTGACATGCTCTCGGAGAAAAACTCTGCAGGCTGCACAATAACTTCAGGCTGATTTAGGAGTCGAAATTTGGTCAGCCCGACTTTTACCGGAAGAATTATTCACTTCTGGATCGGAAATTCAATCACGGAGGGTTCAATCCTGAGATACTGAGATCAGGTCACTTGACGTAAACCATTCTTTGCTAACTCCTTGATTCCCTGTTCAATTATTCGCAGGACACGTCAGCAGGTAGAGGGCAGGGAAAATAAAGGACCGCAGCATCGGTGGCGACAGGTAGCTGCATTGCCGACCTTTTTAGGCCCTCCCAAAGGAGCTTAAGCTGTCCAACTTTTGTCAGGCTGGACACAGGGAGTTAAAAATTGTTTCTCGAAATTGGCCGTCGGTCGAGGCTCAGCCAATTAGGATATGGTTCCCGGTAAGAGAGATGGTGCGCTATTGCTGTGAAGCAGAGGCGTAAGTGTATGTATAAGGTGAGCTCGTCCCGTGTAAATAAAATCTATTTCTGTCAAAAACGGGCTTCTTGGGTTAAGAAGAGGCTGCGCAGTAAGTCCCGCCTCTCCAGCCTCGGACCTTTTCTCGACATTTCAACTGTCCAACGCGTCACTTTGAGGCGTATTTTCTAGATGGACGATCCTAAGCAAACAACGGATTTTTTAAATCAGTCAAACGAGTAGGACGTGGAAATCCAACGCCTCGAAGAACTCCTCTTCAGCCCTATCGTGTGCTCTCATTATGTCCACCTCCCTGAATCGGGAAATTTTGGATCCTCCGGAAGCGCCGGCGGTTGCATGATTCAACCCTTTTTCTTGCCGCGCTGCAAAGCTCGTATTAAAAATTCCCCGAGGGTAGATTACGCCCAATTTAGTACACAGGGCACCGTGATCAAGCGGGAGTAAAAAAAAAAAATGTGACACATGTCGCGCCGGTTCTGATACGGTTCCGTTTCTCATTGTGCCGTTTTTTGCCGTCACTTTTTTCCAGGCGAAACCTGGAAATTAGTTACGCCGCTTAGCGCCGAGGCGTCTGCACCCGCGCTTTCGTTTCCCGTTATTACGACCGTTGCACCGTAAAGTTTGGCCCCTTCGTTTTCCCCTACGTTAAATTATCCTCAGGTGTTCAAATCTGTCCGAGACACCGCCGGAGGTTCGGTCTCGTGTTTGATATAAACGCGGAGGGAAAAATAACCGGGAAATCGAATCGGAACTCGTACCGCGGAATCGAGCGGATAAATTATACGCGGATACGTATCGTGGGTCGAGATCAGGTCGGGTCAGGTTAAGTTGAGACCAGAACACAAACGCGAGATGCATGAACCAAAGGAGCGCAATTCCCCTCAAATTAAAATGGTAATAGATATGTTGAATTTGAATTGCGAATGTCATAGCGTGCCGGTCAGGCTCAGGTACGGATATGTATATGCTAAGTAGCGATGCTTGTTTTGAATTTAGAACAGGCGCCATATTGCCGGCGACCGCGATGCACTCTGCCCTCTTTACCGTCCGTCGGTAATTCGTGCACAAGATCTTGCCACCGCGGTGCAGCTTGTGCACAGTGCGGATCGCTCTGACGAGGCGATGAGACTCGTTGGTCGGGGGCAAGATATGTAATGCGGTACCACGATCGGCCAGGACTCCTCTCTCTTTTTCTCCGCTGCGCACTCTCGCCGATTTATTCACCGCCGATCGGTCGCAGTGCTGGTCGCCGTTAAGACTCGGAATTAGCGTTCAATTCAATCGCGAGATTCAATTTTGCCCATTTTTTATTTTCACCTCGTCGCGAACGACGCGAACCGCAAAGCTGCGCGGAAGAGAACATCTGGCAAATCCTTTTAGTCGCGGTTCGGCATTTTGTAGAAAGTAACCCTCTGCATACACGAAGGAGAACAGACTCGTTCCCGCCAATTTATGTCCTCCGTCAGATTAAGAACAACGTTTTTCTTTTTTTCTTTTTCATTCGCAATCCTTTCATTGTATGGATTTCCCGTTTGTTCGGTTACGCTTAATGAGATCAACACCATCAGCTCGCTTATTAATCGTTACGCGATCGCCGTGTACCCAACGGTATACAATGTGGTGGTTCGTATTTATTCGGTTGGAAGACAGATGTGACCAGGTTTTTCAACTCGAGATGAGCGAAGGAATACTTTCCCATATCGCATTCTCACGAACTTCTGGTACCAGTGTCTTTTTTTATCTTATTCTCTGCATCGCAAGTGATTGCGGCTAGAGCGAATTTCCGTAACTTTGTTCCGTTCTAACTATTCTCACGCCCAAGTTGATATTCAATCAAATATAAAGAACGACGATAGTGATCGAAGCGAAGGTTATCAAAACGAACTACATTCGTTAGGATCGAATGATCCGGTATTACGCGTTCATCGAACAATCTCACCTCTACGAACCGTCCTTGGCGGGTTTCGTGAAGGTTGGTACGGGTTAGAATTCGATAGAAGGAATCCATTTGTCTATTAACTAGAAGATTCGCCGTTTTCTTACCATCTACCACGTACGAGAATGTATACATGCACCCGTTGATTGCATATTGAAGTCTTGAAGGGCATGGATCTGTTCGTCCGCGACTGATTAATCGCTCGCTTCATCACAATCAGATATAATCTGTATCTCTCGCCTTTATGGACGCACGAATGTATGCGTTTTCCGTACAAACTTACGCATCGCTTAGACGTGTATTCACCGAGTACACCAGAGAGGTAGACTTCTGTTGTGTACTGGCTCTTCTCCAGGCTGCCGCACACTTAAACGGCCTTTATATTAAACTACTAGCAGCTTACGTGAAGACGCGACGGTAGTCGGCTCTAGCTCTTCGATTCCTAACAACAAATTAACAAGGTCGTGATGAATAGCCTGTGCCAGACAACCCTGGACGGGGGTCCAACTACCTCTCAATGCCTCTCTTGAGCATCAGCACTGCAGGAAGGTAGGTTTGTCAATTTAACGCTGAATACAGTCCGGGCAGCAGACCGTGCCGAGTTGGAAGGGCTTTCAATCCCCCAACTCTCAAAGTTTCGTTTTAGGTACCCACGAAGTTCGAAAACATGCTAACGATGTTCTTTTGTCCATGGTATCAGTTGAAACACTCGGTTCTGTTTCATCTTTGTCAGAATTAAAATCACTCTTGAGGAATTTTACTTTCGGAATTCATATTCCGGAAGGCAATTTGAGCCAAATACAACTTTTTATACATGTTAGATATCTGTAGTTGATCGTATTGACTGTCATCGAGAAGTGAAGATAGCTCATTTAGTGTGCAATTAGACATTTTTGTTGCAGGTTAGACTCCTTGTGTAAAATTCAAATTTCAAGCTTTGACATTCGGAAAGTCGATCTTTTCAAAGTCAACTTTGAAAATATCTATAGTTGATCGTTTTGACTGTAATGAAGAAGTCAAGCGAGTTCATTCAGTGCGTAATTACAAGTTGGACTCAGTCAGTAAAAATCACCAAATCTTTAGTTCCTGTCGCACCGTCTCGCTCGCCAATTATCGCCGATATTGCAGCTCGAGTCAAAACACGGGAAATCAAACGAATATTTCAAGAGCGAGGGTGGAAAGGACCGAACAAGTGCTTTGTGCTTTGATTTATCCTGAAAACCAGTACAAACCACATTGTGATACATAATTCTGAAGAGTTTTGACAATGGTGGAGGAAAATTTATCTCTGATCTAGTCCAGGGTCAGTATATTGGTCAAGCAGGTTCTTTCAGCGCTGTGCTGACCCTATTGAGCTCGTTGAATGGACCGTTTTGCTTCAATGGACGTGTTTTGGTTTCGATGAATGCGCTTTGACGCGTCGAGTGCTGCGCGCAGCCTGCAGCGCGAGTCTTCTTTCAGTATTTTTGCTATCGCGGATGGTCCGGATGGCGGCGACGGTAGTAAATTCCTTGTGAAAACTAGAAGTGAGCAATTCTCGAGTATTCAGAAATAAATTCAACGGTCAACCGGCCCTCGTCTCTGAGGGACTCTGGACGGTCAGTAAAGAGGAGGGAACGAGTGGTCCACGTCCGCTGAGATACTTATTGATAAATTGCCCCGGCAACGACGATCTCCTTCAGCTCTTATTATTCCCCATTCTACCGTCCATTCACGTTCTCGGCATCTCGAATGTGTTCTTTACACATTTTTTTCTCCCATTATTCCTGCTCTTTTCATTCCTCTCGCGTTTTTTCTCCCACCGTCGATACTCTCTGACAACTTCGGGAAGTCTGTGGATACTTTTTTTTTATCTTTCACAGTATGATCGGCGTCCGGAACTGTTTAAAAGTGATTTTTTTAAAAATTCAGAATTAATTAGAACCTGATCCGAGTATCAGGCCAGATTTAAATCACAGATGCTGATGACAAACTGTTGAGAAATATTTGTTGCGATCTGAAGCAACGGGAAAAAATGTCGGGCCTTGATGCTTTTAATTTTTACTACTCCAGGTAGGTTAAAAAGGTTTTTTAGGCACGTCGGTACACTAATCAACTCATAAATGAGCAAATAAAAAAATATTATTATACGATTCACTGAATAGTTTCATTTTTACCCGGAAAGGGGAAGAATATGTCGGCGCCATCTTGGGTGGGGATTACAATTTCTCTTTGTCGCAGACACCCGGAACATCTGGCCGCAGTGTTGCACCATTGGCTGCCCTTAGTTGAAGGGAAGAATTTTCGCACCCCACCCCAGAAGTAACTGCCTATAACCCTGTTCACAATATCTCGCATCTGCTTCCTCGATAGATTGTCCGAATCGTAGACAGCACGTTAACGATGATGATGATGATGATGATGATGATGATGATGATAACGTAAATTGCTATGTATCAAATCTATGGAAGTACGTGTAGGAAGCTCCCGAGTAAAAGGATTCCTGGTCAAAAGTAAAAGATAATGGTAATTTTAAGTGTTGTTGACAAACATAATCATGTTTCATCATTACGGATAGTTCGTTGGAAGTACAAGCATTGGGTTACGCTGACTGGGACTTACGGTTCTCTCAAAGATCAACGAAATCGGCGCGCATCGTGCGATCGTTGAAGACCGATAACCGGGCTTCGAGAAGCGTGAGTTTAATCAATTCCATGACTAATGGAGTCGCGGTTATGCAAGGGATTGAAACAACGACATGAGCCAATCGCGACAATCGCTTAATACCTGGTTTACGATCCAAGCTAATTCGTATACGGATATGTGGCTGATGGACCCAGGCCGTCCATTCTTTTCGTGGTTGATTCATGAGCCATCTCGAAGGCTAGTAATTATTGGATATGATTTAGTCATCGGTATAAAATTGTCTGCAAGAATTCAACCGACGAAAATTCATGAGGTTCTTTTTCCGGCTGACGTTTCGTCCTCGAATACAATGTCACATTATATGCATTTGACACTGTACTTAAGACAACGGAACGGAGAGCGTAGCCCATGATGATTTGGATTGTGTTTATGGTGGGAATTAGTGGGAATAACTACGCAGCATATCCATTACACGAATGCAGGTATCCGCATGACGTGGCTATGGAATTAATTTTAATTACGTTTCATTGATTTGTGATACGCCGTTCATGCTAGGTGTACTTCATAAACTCGCACGTGCAAACGACGACGCCTTCTCACCTCGCATATTATATCAATTCTATTCAGATGCATGCGGTGTGTAATACGGAGATGAGATTAGCGACAACCAAGGACGCGAACATCCCGGCTCCTCTCTCTATCTCTTTTTTTTCCAACCGACCTGTAAATCACACGGACTTGCATTCAAGTTCGTTTGTTTTTTTACATCATCCTCAGTTCTCAGTATATTCATATAAAAGACACGGTGTTGGTCGGAAAATTTTTATCCAAGAGAAAAAAACAGGTGGGGAAGAGTTCAGGAATTTCCAATCAAGGATTTAGGACATGGACGAACGAGTATTCTAAAAAAATAAGCAAGGTGGAATCTGTTTTGCTCGATGTATGTATTCTTCATGAACCATGAACAGCGCTGCACGCGATGTCAAAATGTTACAGGAAAATTATTATATTCCAATGAGCGAACTGTAATTTGTAATTTTCCATAATATCTTCGCTACATTTCCACATATATTCATCTCGAAGGAAAAGTCTTGCTGCTCTTCTAGAAGATCTCTTCTCCACTGGTTGAACTGTCATGGTAGTCGGTCTTTGCAGTTGTGATCTTAGAGTCAGAAAATTTTCACACGTGAGATCTGGCCACTTAGAACCAGTGGTCATAAGGAGCTTTCAAATATTCAACGACAATATTATTTCGGGCTAAATTCCGTGTCCTCCTTGTCCATTCACGGAACGTATAACAGATGCCTTAGCCCCTTTCGCAACACCTTCTTTCCCTCCAAATTGAATCATTCTACTCCGACCTCGTAACGTACACGTCTTATATAATTCCCCGAGAGACAACATCGGGATACCGATTGTACTTGAGATGGTGTCTGAGCCGCTTGAGAAAATTTATCCAAGAGAAGCCACGCGGTCCTTCAGAAACACTTCGTCAAGTGTGTGACATGTGCCAAGAGAGAAGCTTCGGTGCAAGTCTGTAATCTCGGTTTCAGAGCAGGATTTCATGCTGGTACAGAACTAATCAGCGATAATGCTGCACAGTCCGACTGGATCTGGCACTCCTGATTTGACCGAGGATGAAACCTGTTTTCAGGCTTCATATGCGTATATACACTACAAGCACAGAATCATTTGTTATTCCGTAATTGTTTGCTGTCGCGTTAAAGCTTTTGTAGTCGCGATCTATCACTTCTGGCTCCGTATAAACGGAGTCTGCGGCAGGTAGTGCAAGTATAAATAACAGGAAGAAGCAGAAGCGTAAAAGGACATCGTAATTCTGTATTAATATAGTTCCCGGGGTACGGTACAGATACGACTTGGCAGGCAAGGTGTGACCTTTCAAAACACGTAGATAATTAAATCTGCAACAATTTACGATTATTTACACACCCGCGGAAAGAACTCGCATCAGCGTATCGAGTTGCAGCTTCTATGGGCATGAAGGTATAAGCTCGGACTCGTCAAAGTTGCTCAACAACCCGCGATCCTTCTTTCGATATCGTGATTAAATATCTTCAAGATGCTGGAAGAATTTCCTACCCAATTATCCCCGTCTAATCACTAATCACTCTATTCACGATCGAGGTGCACCTACATATAATCACTCCTGGCCAACTATTACACGTCAGGTTGTATGAAATACGAGTTTTATTGTCCGGCTTGATCTATGCTCTTGAGATCCACGTCAGTTGATGCAGCTCATGCTCAAGTTGTTTGTTTTTCAACGTGTATTCACACACGCTTTGAATACACAATTTTACTTCCTTCTCTATCTTCTTCTCCTTCCTCTTCTTCTTCTTCTTCTTCTTCGTCTTCTTCTTAGCCTAGTCCTCCGTGTTTTCAATCATTCGCCGTGCTCTTTGGATCGAGGAAATAAAATTATAATAAAAAATAGTAAAAATCGTTGTTCCAGACTTACGGGAAATTGCCAATCTGTAAACGGAGCTGCGATACGTACGTGTGGGCATTATACTGTTCACCATGAATAAACGGCTTACATCTAGGATACATCTCGAACTGGTTTACGATTCAGCCGATGATGTCAACAGGTAGAATTATTAAATGGATCCCGATCAAGATCACACCTTTTCGGATCAATGTCACGCCAGTCGAGATCTGGATACCATGAATCACTATCGGCCGGGCGAAGCGGTCTAGATAACCAAACGTGTACCGTGATCCATTACGGATCCGTACAATAATCCTCGAGGACTGACGTAAGTCGGCGCGTCGAAACAAATTAATCTTTCCTCTTTGACGCTGTTCAAATCCGTATATAGCAGCTACCCGCATTCGTACAGTGTGTAAAAACCTTACGTCGAAATTTCGTAACATTAAAACGAGGATCGTGGCAAACTTCCTATTTAGAGATTTTCTTTACAAAGAGATTGATTCGAAATCTTTTCATCCTTCAGGTAGTCGGCGTTTCTTTAATCAAAGAAGATTTCATTTAGTTGATTTAGTTCCAGCTGAATCAATGAAGATTTATTTCAACCATATGATAAGGCAACAACATTTTGAGTTCGTTCGAAAATGGTCAACGTCTTTTTCTTCTCGTGTTGGGATCATTGAGTAATCAATTTTACAACATTACACCGATATTGAACACGATCGACGATTAACATAAACGTTGATTTTACTACTGCGAAAAAAATTATTTCACGGAATGGAATCTTCGGAAAAAAAAATAAGCCGTCAGTCCTTCAGTGAAATTAAACGAATCTATCAGACTTGAAACTATTTTGAAATGATTCGAAATAATTCTACGTAATTCTAGTATTTTCTATTTTATTAACTTTTGAAGAAATCTTCGTACTTACTACGGAAATACAATAATTTGCCAAATACTAGACGTACGACTATTCCACATAAAATTTAGTAACGAGTACAGATTTTCGGCCAAACAACATTCAGCCGCTGAAGTTTGGTAAGAAAACGTTAAAATTTGCAATTTACAAATATTTCACACGATCAACCTCAGTTCCACCTTTCAAATCCTCGTTTCGCAATAGTTTCGTCCTAACCAATCGACGAAATTCCGTAGATAGAAGTCGGTATGTACATAAATGAAAGATAGCAGCAATTACCGAAAGACACCAAAAAGTAGTATAATTGCACAGCGATTGCAGACCTGTAGGGTAGACGTCGGGAAGAAGGGAGGGGTTGGGGGAGGGTAAATCGCTTAGCGAAATGCCAATTTAAGATTGCCTTTAGCGGCCGCAACCTACGGAAGATGTAACAATCTTCTTAACATCGTTCCGCGTAGGAGATGCGCGGAGAGTTGAGCGTATGAGCCGGTTAAGAATAGTCGTTAGTTAATGGGCACCAAGGACAGCGGTCGGCTAATCAAGGGGTCCAATACTTATGCGAGTTTAAAATTCCCCATAAACGCGCCGGACTCTGCATCGGAACGGCCGGATGGTTTATCGCGGGGAATTCTAGCCGATAAATTGAATTTTTTATCCGATACGAATATAGTACCGCCCATTGAGACTCGCCGGGTCCATCGGGGACCATAGGCTTGATCCTGCAGGTTGCATCCTACCCTCTTTACAAGAGAGAGCCACTCTTTCTATCCATTCAAGAGTCAGCGCCCAGTTCGGACGCGCTAAATTATACCTTCGAACGGATTCACACGGTGGACTCAGGTATTCTATTGTAGACAAATATACCGCTCGAGACACTCCGTCTTTGTTTCTTGTTTCAGAGTTTTAGTCGCGTAGCTCGGTAGGGGTGAGATGGAAAAGGATCAGAAACCAAAGGGCCGGAACGTCGAATCTTTCAAGAAACAAAAACTTAATATGTACCGAGACGATCTCTTGAAACTCGAAAATCGACCGCGCATGCGCGAGTTTTATCGGCTGTTCGCGCAGGTTGGCCAACCCGAGTTTTCAGCCGTCAAAATGTTTCTGGCGGCGATGCAGTTGATACGAATTTTCGAGGTTAGAATCTCGAATAATTGAGACAGTGACTCGGAAAGGTTTCGGAAGCGTTTGTTATTGGGTCGGAAAGTTGATTCTTCAAAGAACGGTCGGAATTTAATGCTTATGCTCTTTGAAAATTCAAACGTACACATTTCGCGTAGGCTGGCCAACCTGCGTCGCGGACAAGAATATCGCTGCGGAAAGATTTCGCCGACCAATGAGATTTAACTATTTGGCGCATGCGCGGTTGATTTTCAAGTTTCAAGAAATTGTCACGGTATACAGAGATTAAAATGTTCAAATGTCGAAAATTGGAGAAGTAAAAGATTAGAAAGGTCAGAACATAAAATGCCAAACTGTAGAATCTTGGAAATTCCTCTTGATAACGTAGAATCGTATAGAGATCCCCTTTCTATATTTCGACTTTCCATGTTTTCAATTTTCTGTACTTGAACTATCCACACTTTTAAATTCTACGAATAAGATTTTCGCGTCTGCGAATGTTGAATATTCTGGTACTTCTGTCAATCACCAATTCTAGCGTCTTTACACTTTATCCGCGCAGCTTTTCTCTTTCAAGCTCATTCTCAACTTTGTTCGGTACTCGTGACGTCCTCCTCGCGTTTCTAAAGTACACTGATTTCCCATGATATTGAAAACTCTTCATTAAATTCTCAAATTCTGATCGTTGAACTAATCAGTAACTTTTCTTTTTTTTTTTAGTTTATTTCAAGGATCATCGAGTCACTCTTTCAACTACTGCTCTCAACTCTTTCCATAATTAGTTACTTCAAGTGTTGTTTAGAGTCACACTGTTTCAAGTATTAATAAAGTCGAGAGGTTACTTGCGGCGCATAGTTCTGATTAGGTAATATTTTCGACTATCTTGTTGTACTAATTTTCATTCCGTGACTCGTTTTTACATTATGCTCTATGGGTACACAAGATTTGTAACACAGTGAGTATGGTAATTTTTCTTCCTGAATCTTCAGTCTCGAGTACTGTTTATTTATGCACTGACGTTTCTAAAGTGTACTTAAAACACTGTATCGAAAAATTTTTCTCAAAATTATATTTACATCTGGAATGTAAGCGTTACGAAGTGGTCTTCAGAATACGTCACTTTCGTGTTACAGTGGGATCTCTGTCAACGTCAGGAATTATTGCCCGAAGAAAAAAATCCTTGAGAATAATTAATAAGAATCAATTTCAGCCTGAGTGATGAAAGCATCGCTAATGAACTAGAAACTTTGTATCTAAATATGCCTGAAGGGAGTTATTTTCCCGTCAACTTTTGTTCGCATAATTTTATTTCACGTTTATTTGCACAAGAATGTGACACTGATTATTTTGAATTATTTACACATGCATATTAATTAAATGAATTTAATGAAGTTTCATTAAGAATTACAATCTCGTAATGTGGAAGAAAAATAATCTGCCGCTATTAGTTGAGATGAAAATCTGTTCAAAATTGCCAGATTGCAATTTCTTAATGATGCATCAAAGTAGATTCTCATGCTGGGTTATATTATAGTATCATTTTTCATAACGGCTGACTTCTCGAGTATTATACAGTAACGCGGGTGTAGAAAAAGTGTGAAGAAGAAGTAGAAGAAAAAGAAGAGAGAAAAAAAGACGTGAACCGTAACCCAGTTAGTTTGTTTGTAATAATGGGATAAACTGAGTAAGAGGACGGCAGTTAGTCGAAATTGCAGCAATTTAGCGTAACAGCTGAGGTGTCATTCGGTAGAAGGTATACAACCTAAGAACGGAAGACGGACGATGGTAGCGTGAGAATTGTACTTAATCGTAATATCCTGCCGGTGCAGTGGCCGAGTGGAAGAAGAAGAATAAAGTTAAGAAAGAACAAAAGAAAGAAATTGAAAAATAAAAAAAAAAAAAAACACAACACCACACACAAGTCCGCTCCTGAAAAAAGAAATGGGTAACCAAGGAAAACATAAATGGTATAAAAAGACATTCCAGCGAAAAAGTAATTTGGAGCTAGAACATGTTACATGTGCTCAATCAACCGACGGTCCAAGCTTCCACATATTAACAGAATTGGTACACCGAACGATGCTAGAACGATTAGGGTATCAATCATTATTTCACATCCACGGAGAACTTTGTACAAAACGTTAGGTACACCGGACCAAATTACCTTTTCAGCCTCCTCCATTGGAGGCACATTACTTTTTATAATTAGGAACCACGGATCAATGTTCTACGTGTAACGACACGTGGTATCGAATTAGGACAGTCAATCACTGAGATTTTGGCACGAAAATCTCGTTGTCGATATCGTATCTTATTCTTAGATCAATCATAATACCGTCTGATACATGTTCGTTTAACAGGTTCAATTTGATTCGACAAGCTTTTTACGGTTTTGGTACCGTATCTTATAGACAGAAATCCTTTGTCCTGGTTTCGCTGTAACTCGTCGATTCTCGTGGCTTTTATCTGGGATTGAGAACGGGTCAGAATTTTAAAACTGTGAACAAACCCGAGTCCAAATTTAGCGCCTCTATTTGACAATAACAAGGTTCATGTAAGCATACTTTGAGGGACACTGAACCTAGAAATCCTACATTGCTTTTATAACTCTTAGAAATTTAAAAACAAATTCTACGTTGAACCTCCAGCTCCTAATAATTAAAGTACCAAACTCTCTCAGTAGACGATTTAACAACGTATTTTGACGCTATTCAATCTACAGCTGTTCTATTGGACCTGTAACTCCTTTTTTATAGATGTATTATTACAGCGATAATCAAGTATTCTCAATAAGTGAGCATTTGAAAATTAAATGTTGCGTTTCAACTGATTGAATATCCAGAAAATACGATTAAACGCTTTTGTAAACAAATTTCTATTTATTGAGATTTTAATTTCATTTCATACGTTTTAATCGTATTTTTTGTATTTCAATCATAACCAATCAGAATTGACGGGTTTTTATCAGCGGGGTAGGATTTGGAATGTTAAAGGATGGTTTTAAGCAAGCACACTGTGGTGGGTTAAAGAAGATTCTAAGCAAACTTTACTTTGAGCCTAAACTTGTTGAATCGGCAAATGTCGGACATTTTTAGCGTCAAGGTAGAATCTGACGTTGGATTTAAATAGAACCTACTTTGAAAAATCGAAATTTCGACTCAGTAAGACAGGATGCGCAGTGAGAACTGAAGGATTCGTCGAAGAAGAACAGTTTACAAGTCCTGCATCGAATTGCATCAGAATCGCTGTTGTGACTTTTGACACCTTTCATTTTCACATCCGAGCCGATGACACGCGATGGCTTTGCCAGTTGTACGGCGTTTGCATCATTGTTAAAATGGAATTGACCCTGGAAGCGGTGAGTGCGTGTAAATTGTTTACGACTTTAATTTATACCCGGTATCGAACACGCGTACTTGTATACGAATTTTATTGCGAGTTAAAATCGTTTGGTAACGGGTGTCGAGAGGCTGGCCGATCACAGGTGTGTGGGCGCATATTTATGGCGTTAACTTTCGGCTAAACTGTTTTACATCAAAACGATTTTCCTTCGGCTATTGTAGGCACGATACCTCGCGCTTGTTTCTAGTCGACGTGTACAAGATGCCAGATTAATACTACGGCCAGTAGAAAGCTGAGATATTTACTAGATTCCTCCTTCTACTACTCCTGGGCCATCCATCCATCCGCGCTTTAACATTCCATAAAACATCCAACGTCAGTATTCTACGCTTCGATGTCTGCTGCGCTCAACCACGAGCAATAAAAATACTCACATACGGCGTTAAAACCGTTTTCACGATCAACCCAACGCCGTCGTCGATTCGATACACATCATTCTCACTATTTTTCATCGCTCGGTGAGCTTGTGTGAACAAATCAAGATACACTTTCAGACGCGTCATTTGAACAGTGCGCGAGCTTTTTCGTTTTTTTTTATACGACATCTTTGTTTACTTAACGTGCCGTATCCATTTACAGTGTTTCAGAAATTAAGAAAATTATGTGGTCAATAATCTGCTTTTCTTTTTGTTTTTTTTTTTTTTTTTTAACGTAGAAATGATATAAGATGTTTGAAATTTGCGCAACATTCAATTTTTAAAATTCACGCATTGATCAGAACGTTTTTTCAACGCTTTCCGTGCGCTGAAGAATGGCACAAACGCAACACTTTCATGCAGCTTAAGCGGTACCTTACGGGGATGAAAAGCATCGCTGAATTTTGTATAATCACAGAGATCTTGATGTATAGTAAAAGGTTGTACAATTAACGATAGCGATCGCTTAACTTCCGGACGACATTATCCCCTGGCAACAGTAAATTTTCGTTATTTATCCTTTTGCGGGTGTATTCTTACCTCCTCTTCAGACATACTCAACGAACTCGAGGGTATCCTGTTCAAGGATCGACGGCACGGTTCATAATAAGCACATCGATCCAGATAAGATCGCCGCAACAAACCGCACAAATGTATGAGAGGCGCATTGTTGCGTAGAATCGTGCGGTTGATTTTCTAAAGAACAAAACGTTTTGTGCGTCGTTGGTTCGAACCGGGTATTGCAATACCTGCATGGAACCCGACGCCGTGAGTCGTGTCATGTTCTACGTTTGTAAAAAATTTTCAAACTTGTACAGAGTTTGGACACAATATTTGTCAAAGCATTATAACGTGCCGTCTCGAATAAGATTTTCGCACATTCGTCGCTGATTTATCGCAGATAGGCGAAGTGAAAATAAACTGTGATTTTGTGGAGCTTGCTGACAAAACATTTTGAAATTCTTTCTCATACAATAATCACAGATTTTTGCGCAGATGTAGCTCAATTTTATGCTAGCTTCTCGATGTGAAGACTTTTCGTTCAACTGATCCACGTTTTTAATCAGCCTCTGAGATGTGTTTTAGAAATTACTGAATTTTAATGCTAATCCGTGAAACTATTCGATCCGATATTCTTTCAATTTTATGAACAAGCTGTTCTTCTCAGTGGTTGAATTGTTTTTTTTTTTTTTCTTGTTTTTCATTCACGTTCAGGTTGCAAAATTTGAAGGAATCAGAAAAATTTTATATTCAAATGATTTGTCTGTTTTTCTGGAACCAGCGATTGCCGTCGCGTTGTTTACAATGAAAACTGTTTAAAATGGCGAACATTTGAAAATAACGTTACGATTTGGCCATATCTTTTTGCAGAAACTAATTACGCAGTAATTGGGTACGTATGACATTTTTTCAACTTTTGTTTCGAGGCTAAACAACGTTGTGTATTATTATTGCGACAGAGTATAATCGATACCGAAGTGGAACAAGCTGCGATCGTTCTCGAACATTTCTTGCGAGTCTAAGACCGAGAGGATGCAAGAAGTGGAAGGTGAGGAGACGTGTGCTTAATCCGCATAAAGTGCAGGTATAGGTATGGTTTGACGATACATGCGAGACTTACATGTTTTCTGACGATCTTGGAGGGCACGTTGTGTGGTCCCGTTGTCAAAATGTGTCAAAACTCGAGTTTGTACGAGACGAGCGAAAAAAAAAAAACCGGTTGCGACCGAGCGGAGATGCGGCGAATGAGAGAAGAAGCCTTCGCCGCCGAACAAATTAAGCCAAGCAATGATAAAGAAGCCCGATTTATTGGATCTGTCACCGATCTGTGGGTAATCGAATCGGCCTGCCGTCTCGCCAATCCGATATTTGTATCCTTATACGCTGCACAGCGTCGACTGAATAAACGTCAATCATATCTTGCGGCCCACACGCAGAGAAAGGGTTTCTTCAATTCGCCAAACATGGTGATCAAAAATGCGGAGATAAATAGATTTCTTTTTTTTTTTCTTGATTAAAAAACATCTGTTACGTTACTGGGTCAGGTTAAGTTAGGTTACACAACTTATGAAATAATGCACAAAAAAAAGACAACTTTTTGAAATTGGGTTACATTAGTTTAGGCTAGGTTAGGTCACACAATTTATTTTTTTATACATTATTTCATGAATTGATTAACCTAACCCAACCTCGTATCACCCAACCTAACCTACCCCACTAAAGTTACATTTTTCATCTCGATTAGAAAAAATTCTATTTTATTGCCTTGGGTTAGGTCAGGTCACACTGTTTGTGGTCAGGAAAATAATTTGGGTTATCGAGTCAGTAAAATATTTCTTTCGTCAAACTTGATAAATTCAACAAATTTAGATCTCTACTCTTGGGTCGTGTGCTTTTTTTCTTTCCAGGGCTTGAGCGAAATAGCTGGCGGTGCGAATTGAGCGTCACCGTCGGATCTCCGTTGAGGGTGCGTGATATTTTGAAATATCGTTTTTCCTTCCTCGAAATGCATCGGTATGGAAATCGGCTGTCAATATCGAAACATCGCGATTCCGTTATATACCGTAATATCATTAAATCGGTTCACACCGAAATCCGTACCGAAAATCGTTACCCAGTTTCCAAAACCGCGTACGGTTAATCTCCGGGGGCGATATATCGAGGCATGAGAACCGGAGGCTCGTAATTCAAATGCTCACGGATTTATCAAATGCAAGCGAGACGGTTGCGCGGTGGGAGACAGATCTATATATTATTATTCAGGGACGGGGGTTAAAGGAGGCGGTTAGGAATGTGTAACGGAAATTTCTAACCATCCAGGGTCATAATCGTTGAACGTGAGCGCGAACGGGGCCCGAGAGTCCCGATTCTGGGTTCCCCTGTTCCCAATTCCGTACGGATGAGCAAGGCCGGCTTTTGAACTAGTTTGAAATTTCTCGAGGAGGTGGATACATATGTGTATATATATATATATACACACACGTATAACGCGGCGCGGCACGGTTCGAGGACGAGTTACGATCCATAAAAACGTAATGAAACTAAGACCGAGACTTTGGAAAGCATAAGGTATATTTCATCCGCAGGTCCGAAAGGCTAATCTGGCGGGAACAAATTGGGAAATACACTCATTAGGCGTCTCGATCCGCTCGCTTCGCTGCACATTACCGCCGCTGTCTCAAACGGCCACGGAAACATGGATGTACGGTATCGCGACTACGTAGAGCCGTTGGTACCCAGAAAACAAGAACAACCCGCAAGGGCGAGTGTAACCTAGAGATGATATATGGCCACTAAAAAATGTCGAGCAGGATACGCTAGGAGTAAGTTACGACGGTATCTAAGGGGTTCTGATGCCTGGGATTAGCTTCAAAGTTATCTTTAACTGCTCCAACCTATCTCGACACCACCGCTCTTCGCCCTCCTACTCCGACTTTGACTTTAACCTCCTTTATTCATCCTCTCTGCAACTTCAAGTTCAAAGGTTCAAGTCCGATGGTGATTTTCATCGTTGGTTCAATTTTCAGAATATAAATAGACAGATAGAGGATACACAGATGGACGATAAATAGATGGACGACAAATAGATAGACGATAAATAGATAGACGGTAGATAGATAGATAGATCGAGGTTTATTATGTTCGTAGCGATGTTGGACAAATACTTAATGGCAGAAAATTAATACAGGATACAACAAAAACAGAAAGAGCAAGTGAACAGACAGGAAAAATGACTTAAAGTAGGCAAAATCAAATGAAAGAAAAAAACAAAAACAAAGAGTACGAACTATAAAGTAGGTTACAGTGGAGAGTACAATGGTAGATTAAGATAAGGTGAGGCAAAATTGAATTAAAGTAAGATGTAACAGGTAGAGTAAAACTAATAGAAACGTAAAGAGTGAAAGACGAAAAATAAAAGTAAGAAATGGATACCATTGACCGTAGAGTGACTGAATCCTGAATGTGATCGAATTTTTCATCTGAGAAAGATATAAAATCTCAATTTCCCACGCAATCAAGTATACATATACTGTATATTTCATGGATTTTATTAAGAATTTCGCAGGCATTTTAATTCCATATAATTTAGAGGTTGATGAATTGGATGAAAGTTTTTGAATTCTTAGTGCCTGATGCGTTTCGAAAGATTTTTCGCCAGACTAAAGAACTCGAATTTCTATTTAACTCTCTTGAGAGAAACCAAAAAATACGTCAACACTGACTGAAATTTGCATATGTGATTTCATCCAGTACCGATTTCGCTTTGCAACTTTCAATGCGGGATTGGTTTGAAATGAACTTTGCCCTGTAGGCATTTATCTTATTCCGGTACGGGATCATGCTTCTAACCAGCAAGACAAGTGGCTATAAATTTACATGACAATAATTTATACATAAGCTCTCCGACATATCGATTACCGTTGAATCAACACTCGATTATATTTATTCTATATCTCGGAGAATTTATTCTTCCCAACAACGTACCGACGAAATATAACAACAACTCCAAAGACATCGCGTGTCTTTCGTAAAAATAACAAAATATTGAATTCGTGTCAATTAGACCGTAAAATATCACATCCGATCCGACTAACACTCGACATCGCCAGGTTTAAACAGAGTCAACAAACATTCTTTCAGCCTACCTTTCGGCACTTGAATTTCAAACTATAAAAAATTTCTCACAAATTACCATATTCTCCTGAAAAAAGTTTTCAAAAAATAATACCGATTCAAAGACCAACTTCCCGTGAGTAAACGAATGACCCATAAAATTCTAAACGTTAATTCTGCAGGTTTACACAAACTTTTGCGTCTCTTGATTAATTATAAGAATAAAAGATAAAAAAAAAAAACAAAAAAAAAAAAAAAATAGAAGAAATAGGCGGAATAGAAGAAATCGTCGGAAATGAAAGCAGACTGCGCACGATTATGGAAAGAGGAACAATTAATATCGGATCGCCGGGATGACGGGGACGAATTCCCACGCGTCCCACGCTTCGTGTCGCCGTGGCTCGTGCTAAGGGCATAAAAGTGTCCAAAGAGCCGAGGAGGCAAGGCGAAGAGGAGCGAAGAAGGCCTGGAGGACCAGGGACCACCTTGCAGCGGCGTGGGCGCGGCTTGCGCAAGCTGCCCGAAGAGGTGTTATAATGGCCGTTGGACACGTTCACCGGGTTCACTTGCCCGGGCCACCGTACCGCCGGTGTGACCACCACCACCACCACCATCACCATCGCCACCTACCAACCGGGCATAACGAAATTCCTCGATAACCTCACCAGATCTTTACGATTACAACGAGGCTCGGATTAGAGAAACGCATTATGACGTGGCTGGTGAACCGATGGTGTGGGGATGGAGGAAAAGTTCAGATCATGGTAGCAACGTTGATTTTCAATTGCGTGCAGAACTCGCAGCTAGTCGCGGCTCCGATTGCTACAATGAGCAAAATTTCATTTGTTACGGTAAATAGAAAATTTCAGTAAAACAGCTATCGTTGAAAAAAACTGTTCGAATATTGTTGGAATTACGAAAAACGAGGTACGCCTAACCATTTTGCGCTATCGTCGATCCTTTTTTGGTTATTGCAACGTAAAATCAGTTTGTGAGGTTTACTCTACTTTTTTAGTACTATATTTTTCGAATGTGGTAAAAAATGAAAATAGCAACCGGAATTAAAAGTTTCTCTCAGTGTAATATTCTCGAATGATTCTTGCGGCAAAGTTATTTTTTATAGACATCGAGAGCTTGAAAACTTTTTAATGTAAGTTTCCTCTGTGGATGAAGGTTCTCGGTGTCTTAGGTCTGAATGAAAAATTGTCAATTAATTACTTGACAGAGGCTAATAATATATTTATAAAGATCTAAGTTTTACGAGAAAAAATTAATATGTAACCAGAGGAAGCTGAAAACGCAACAAAGAAAAAACGAACCTTTTTTTCTTATAATCCTGATACTTGTATCAAGTACATGAATTATCCTAAAAAATCATAATAAACTTCCGATATGGGAAAAACATGAGGAAAATAGAACAGCAAAATTAATGTAATGTGCAAAATTACAGATAAACGAATTCGCTTTTATTTCTCATAATAATCATCTTCTGATCGTCGTAAAGTCAACTTTATTACATAAAGTTATAAAAGTACATATTCATAAACTGATTTCTGAAATTCGAACACTCCATCCCTTTCGCAATTCGGATGATTCGTAGTTTTATTTTTCATCCGCTTCTCCCTTTAGTTTCACAATCTTTCCAGATTATTCCAATTTCTCCCAGAGAAGTTTGCCGTGCGTGAAGTCGTAGTTTTATTCTTCTTTTAACATTTCTTCCCCCCCCCCCCTCCACAACAGTTTTATTTCGGTTTAGTTTCTTCCACTCCTCTCCCGTATTATTTATCGTTACTATTAAAATATAGCGTCGTCGTCGCGGTGGCCACCGATTTTATACACACGTAAATATACGCGCGAAGATACTGAATATGAATATTTCTATATGGGCGCTCACGAGGCGCCCGGTGTGATTTACAGTGGTAGAGTTATGGCAGCAACGCAAACGCAAACGCACCACCAGCCAAGCCGTAATGCCTCAACCATCCGCAGATACGAGTTCGAACTCACCTTCGTATATACGTGCGAGACGCTGGAACGCGTATCTTGTCTTTACAATCGTAGGTAGAACGTTTCGTAAAGAGAGAAAAGAAAAAAGAAAAAAAAAAAAAAAAAAAGTTCAGTGCCTTGATACCGTGTTATTTTCATTTCAGATTGTTGGAAATTTCAACCTGAATTTCAAAATAAAATCAATCGAATTGAGAAAAAAAATCAGCGAGTTGATTTGCTGTTAGAAATTATTTGGAATCCGATGATTTACACAATTCGTCCATAAAAAATAATTACTTCTACCTTTTAAACTGGCTGAAACTGCTTCTATCTTATAAACGATGATTTCGAAGTGTTTCTCAAAATAATCAAACTCGCTGCAAAAACCTCTGTGAAATTAAATCCAACGAACTTTGGCCCTAATTTGAATCTGTAAATTGAAATTTGACTTTTTCTGCGCTTTGTTTTTACCATTTATTTCCCACGTCAACGAGTCGAAACTTTATCGCTCGTAGGAAGAGTTACAACAAGGTGAATACAAACAAGCGAGCCGAAGGCCAGAATTTTGTTAGAAGGCGATTACGGTGATCAGGGGGTTGGCAAATGTGTGGCTGCAGTTCATTCCGGGCGAAAATAAGCGCGTGCATCAATATTCCTGACTTTTATAGCCGTCGCGTGTCTTTAACGTCAGTCAAGCCTCCGGTATACCAACACTTTGTTTTCTATTTCTCCTTGCGCTTCTTCGACGACTCCGCCATCGGACTTCGGTGACTATAAAATCGGCAACCGATGCGAACAACTGTCCTAACGGTTAGCGTTTTACTGATCCACCGTCCCAGGAATCCTGATCAGCCATTCTTCGTCACCTTACGACCATCCTTCGTCAGGATTTTTCAGGATGCATAATTTCATGCCAAAGTTACGTACTTCAAACCTCTTACGATTCTGCAAGCTCTTCGAGGTAAAACACACACGGTTAAAAATCTTCAACTGTCATATCTTATGGCGCATTAATAGTTTGAAGTGTGTAAAAATTACAAGAGTTTTCGTTCGCCAGTTGGAATTATATACCAATCGTTTTCCAAATGCGTAGAATATTTTCACTAGATCATACAGAATTTTATGTGAAATTTGATCAAATTTTAACTTGCAATATCGTAAAAATCTAGACATAAAATTTGGACTAAATTTGAACAAGAAAATTGAATATTGTTGAATCAAAGGGTGAACAGTGAACCGAAATTATTCGAACTGAAAAATGATTCTGAAACGAAAAATTAGTTTTATCCGTTACCAGAATTTTAGGTTGAAGCAATTATTCACAATTATTGAACACATTTTACTACTTTATTTAAAACTATACGTACTTGATGAAAATTCTTATATATATTGACAAGTTTCTGTTCAACGTAATCTATAATATAAAACGAATATCAAAAAAGAGTGATGTGGATTTAAAAATTTTGTAAAGTGAATGAGGGTACTTGTATTTATTGAAAGATCAAGGTAACATGTAAATATTATAATAATTGATAATAACACAGACCTGCAACTTTCTCAAGAAACTGCTGAATGAATTAATTAATGTTGAGTATGTTAAAAATTTGGATTTCATATGTCAAAGTGTACCACTTAAGTTGTTATTTGAGTAAGATTTTTTTTTGATAAACGTGGAAAATATGAATTTTTCGGTTTAAAAATATATTTTATGGTTTTTTGCAGACATGGTATTGTTTATCAAAATTTAGCGTGTCATTTGATAGGTCAAACATACATTTCTTTTCACTCTACTTTACGAAGCAGCAATACGTCTAAAATACACCATCTCATCCGTTTAGCGGTTTCTGAAGAAAAATTTTGCATCGCTGTACAATTTTGATCAATCTCAGGAAATCGACAGTTTTCTTCGATAGATTCGTGCAAAAGTTTGAAAAGTTAGCAGTTTGAAAAGAAAAATTTGACATCGTTGTATAATTTTGATCAATCTCAGGAAACTGAACATTATTCTTTAATAGATTCGTACGAAAATTTAAAAAGTTGGCAGTTTTCGAAGAAAAATTTTGTATCGCTGTATAATTTTGATTAATCTCAGCAAATCGAACAGCTTTTTTTTCAAATAGATTGATGCGAAAATTTATCGCTCTTGTGAAGAAATCGGGACTGGATATCGAACTACGAACACAGCAGGAGCAAAATGATACGGAAAGCGGTGTGGGACTCCAGCGAAGCGTGTTACGAATCCTGCCAATCACGGACTTGTAATCGATATCGGACCCCGTGGGGACCGGTTAATGGAGAGGGGTAGAAGCATCGACGACGGATACGATCGGAGCCCCGCCCCGGGCGTGACTTCGTCCCGCTCGATTTATAATGTTAATATCCCCCAGCGACGCGTTCTCCAAGCACCTGCGTGGGCGTAAGTCAGGCGTCCCGGTCTTCGAAGGACGCGCATCCGCTCCGGAAGATCCTTCGTCGAGGTATCAGGTGTCGCCCCTCGCACGGAAGGACCTCGATCGGTTAAATTCGCATTCGTTACACCGTTTGATCTCGTTCGTTTCACCTAAGATATTGGTCTGAAAAAAATGAATCGTTATTATCGTTTATAGTAAATAAACAAAAGATCCTGAATCGAAAAAGGTCAGTCAAAATGATCAACATGCGGCTTTAGTGGAAACTGATGCAACACAAAAATTAGACTTGATCGAATCAAAATAAATATGGTTTTTAATTTTTTTTAACCACTGTTGTTATTTTTGAAAAACTTTATCGACTCTAAAATAGAAGAGAAAAATTCACACGCGATATAACACTGAATCCGAAGTATTAGATTCGAATTAAACTGAAGCTGGCACGTCGGGGTCGTTGAAGACCCCGAATCGAAAATTGCTATAAGTGTCTTTTACAAGATAATAGGACAGAACAATATGATTCTTAATTTTTAGGTAGTAATATTATATAAGTCACACCTCGATTTGAAACCTTTAGGTCACGAACGACCCCAAGTTGCCAGCTAAGAATTAAAAACAGTCCATGAAATGTAGAATATTTTTCTGAATTTTTTTCAAAATGTAAAAAACTTTGAAATTTATACATTGAATAATGTTACAGGGGAAAATATTCTGCGAAAATAATTTTCTACTTTATACAAATGCATACGATATATCAAGATTCATTTTCAAATATTTTTAACATTTTAATCAAGATTTTACACTTTCCTAGGAAATATGTAGACGCTTTTTTTAAATATAATTCATCAATTACTACGGGTTATGAATAAATTGATCCGAGATTTAAGTATCTTGAAAAATCGTTCAAATCACTGATTTCCCAAAAAAACGAATAACAATTAACGACGACAGTATAT
This sequence comes from Neodiprion fabricii, assembly GCF_021155785.1. Taxonomy (NCBI): domain Eukaryota; kingdom Metazoa; phylum Arthropoda; class Insecta; order Hymenoptera; family Diprionidae; genus Neodiprion; species Neodiprion fabricii. The sequence continues at coordinate 5,780,667 of NC_060241.1, read as the reverse complement.
TTCCCCATTTGTCAAATTTGACTATATAAAATTATCATACACGCATTCACACTGTATACATCGTTGAAATGTAACCGTTATAGTTGCGCAAAGCTTTAAATGCGATAATGGTTTGACGAATAATTTGGTAATATTTTGGATATTTCGGCTGATTACACATTAATGTTATGGTTAAACATGCAGATATAGAGATACGTATACTCGGTTATTCTCATAAAATTCTGAACGACTAATTTAGGCGCATGGTATTAGAATCGTTGCCGAATATTAAAACGAATTGATTCATCCACATGCACGACACGTGATACTGCAATAGTGTAATCCAACCACCAATGGAAGACGACGTAGGTTCAACATGCGTGAATGCTTGAACGTGAAAGTCGGTAAGGCGTCTATGTTCCTCAAAACTTCACCTGTAAGCAGGAGTGCGCCAGCAGAAGTCCCGCTGCATCTCTCCTCTCGTCTCCTCTCCTTTCCTCTCATCTCGAAGAGACCAACGTGATGTTTAGATTTCCCACGATACGGTTACCGTGTAGTGACTTGCACCGCGTCATCTCGTCCTCATCCTTCAGAGCCCGCTGCACGCGGGGAACTTGGAGTAGTGCCGTTGCCTTCCTAGCTTTAAAATTCATTATCTTATGGTAGTCGCCTTCGCTCGGATTGACGTTAACACTCGTGACTATCCACTGCCGCACTTCGTTCTCGGACCGGGGTGATCGTCAATCGGTGCTAATGACGACCGGTGCTCGCTATGGTGGTCCAGAGTCCTCTGATTCAGTTTCCTCGTTCAGAGCATCGTGATCGGGTCGAAAGCGTCCAGGAATGCAGTCACTCGAAAATTCGGATTCACACGTGGAGCTTATAGTTTGACCAATTACTTGTGATCGCTATGGTGGTGTAGAGTTCGTTGATTCGGTTCTTTCACTTAGAGCATGGTGATTGGGTCGAAAATGTCATGGAATTCACTCGCTTGAAAATTCTTATTCATACACAGTTTTCATAGGTTGACCGTTAGTTGTGATCGCTATGGTGGTCCAGGGTTCGTTGTTTCGTTCGGTTCCTTCATCCAGAGTGATTGGGTCGAAAACATCCAGGAATGAAATCACTTGAAAATTCGGATTCATACATGGAGCACATAGTTCAACTATTAGTTGTAATCGCTATGGTGGTCTACAGTTCGTTGATTCGGTTCTTTCACTTAGAGCATGGTGATTGGGTCGAAAATGTCATGGAATTCACTCACTTGAAAATTTTTATTCATGCACAGTACTCATAGTTTGACCGTTAGTTGTGATCAATATGGTGGTCCATGGTTCGTTGATTCGGTTCCTTCATCCAGAGTGATTGGATCGAAAACATGAATGAATTCAATCACTTGAAAATTCTTATTCATAAACAGTGCTCATAGTTTGACTATTGGATGTGATTTCACTGGTAGTCTAACCTGTAAAACATACCGAGATCACAATCGAGTATCGAATTCATTTCTGCACTGTTTTCTTTGTAGAAAACATAATTAGTTGCGCATACCAACCGTTTGGTTATCCAACGTCCGAAGTCTTCGTAACGGGTAGTTTCTATTGATTTCTCAAGACAATCCGATTGTTTGAACAGTAAAGACTGCACTTTCAACAGAGGTACTTTCTCACTTAAATAACGGACCGATCACTGAATTTGAGAATCGAAAAAGACCGCGCACACAAATTCGGACGGTTGGCACAAGTAATTATTTTTAGCGTGTTCGTTCGGTGAAATCGGCTGTTAACACATTTCTCGTTACTATAAGCATGTATTTTATCGTACATCATTCTGACAAATTGAGACGTTTAAGTTTACTAATTTATCGGTAAAAATAAATGATCAAGAGATCGGCAAGTGAAATTTTATCTGCGAGCTGTCAACCAATTAAACAGTATCGAACCAGTTCACTTCGAAATACCCTTTCGAATCGTAATCTTGAACCAGTGCGAATCTATTCCGAAGGTGCATCAACCATTTACTATATAGATTTCATTACGTATATTACGGTCATGATTAGCAGCTTTACAAGTTTTGACCCGAGCTTTCAATAGTATTTTATTGAAATCATCGAGTCATTTCGAATACAGTTTAGCTGAGGTAATCATAGGTATTCCAGATAATAGTCCGACTCGATTACCGACTATAAACAGTAGTTAAAATCCCCAGCATAAGCGGAGTTATTTCTGTTTCACACGCATTCGGTAACGAACGACTTTACTACCAACTGTAAATATGTTTCTAGACCTGAAATCTGGATGGCAGAGCAGTCTCGAACTTCCTTGTGAGAGTCGTCGATTGCCTTTAGAAACTTTCGACAAAAATATCACGGCTTCGTCATTGAACGCCGATAAATCGGTAGATCAAACTTTCCAGTATCTTGGAGACACATGCTGAATACGTTATATATAATACGTGATATTCAATAGGATCGGTAGATTACATGGCAAAGCCGAGTTGCAAGATATAGCGTGCAATGAAGCCGTTAAAAAAGGATTAACATTCGGCTACACGGAGGTTTGTGGATTATTTATTATCGATACCTGAATATGCACCGGTTATACTCGTAACTTTTAACTCGTGGAACGATATTCCCAATTTCTTAGACTTATTTACGTTTTTTTCTTTTCGTTTTTGTTTTTCTCTCTTTCTCTCTCTCTCTTTCTCCAAACTAGAAAAACAACCTGATCGCCTCTTCACCGATTCGTATTTAATATATTACGTATACGTATATACGCATAGCCAAGCTACATCGCTTCGGTTATTAAATTTATAATTTTTTCTTTATTTTAACAGTTTTACAGGATCGCTCTCGGACAACTGTAATCGTTACCGGGCAAATACGATGATTTCGAAAATTTATACGACAGGATCGCAGTCGTTATTGGCATAACCGGTTCCAAGCGGCTGATTGATGCTTTCGATTTCCAATAACGCATCTCGGACTGGTCCTATTCGTGACTGAGTGTATAACCTGCACTTGGTCACGCTACTTCGTTCTGTGGGCAGAAGTGTATAAAGTGGAGGATTCGAATGATCGAGAAGCTTGGGATTAGCCGAAATATTGAGAAGGATTCCTCGATCGCGAATCTTGTATATATACAAGTATAAAATTGTCCGTTCCTTGGATGAATCTTTTTGCATACACTCGTAGTTAAAATGTATATAATTATTATATATATTTATAGGCAGGGGGGGTCCGTACGACATACATCAAATAGTGATTATTACACGGGACTAACACGCGTCAATTAGCATTATGAGAATCACATTATGATTGGTATTACAAAAGTGCGAAACACGCGTCTCACGCGTTGCGATTATGCACCGCATGGTGCGGGATAACAGCTGCAGGCCTCCCGAGAGGATCAGGAATGGCTAACGCTGATTTATACGTTTCAAGTATGTATCGTTCCTCTGCATATAGGTAGGCGAAACGATGAAACGATGTTTCGCAGACCCCGCAGGACGCTCGGCCTCCGCGTGGTAAGTGCGAGATGTAAGACGAACGCGTATTATTGTTGCAGCTTGCACGCCGCAGTTTATTGCCTCAAACTTTCCCCCACGTCCAAGAGAGAGAGAGAGAGAGAGAGAGAGAGAGAGAGAAAGAGAGAGAGATAGAGAGAGGAAGAAAGTTGAATGGTGAGAAAACAAAAAGAAAAAAACAATATATATATATATATATTGGAAATACAGGGAGGAAATAAAAATGAAAGCTCACTTCACGTGATCACGGGGGTCATGGACTCGCTACCACGTGTGTCGCCTAATGGTTTCGCCCACCAGACTAGTCGACAACCTGACGTACGCCGCGACACTCGAACCATAACTCTCCGGCAAGGAGTAACGGATTATTATCAGGATACCGACAAGCTGCGTCGAAAGGAAATTATACTGAAAGAAATTTTTAGTTCCGGTTATCGCTCAGTCCTTAACTTTTTTCATTGTTTCACCACGATCGGAAAATATAGTTCTAGGTAAAAAATGAAAATTAGTTTTCTAGCTGTTACCGGAGAGTCTGGTATCCGTTACTATTATTTCTTATTACGATCACTGTTGCATCGACAATAGCGCAAAATGTTTACGCCTACCTTGTTTTTCGTAATTCCAACAATGTTCAAACAGTTTTTTTAACGATACCTGTTTTACTCAATTTTTCTAGTTACTGTGACAAATGATATTTTTCTCAGTGCATTGTTGTTGGGTTAAGATCGACGGATACGCTCTCCGAGAGAGCGAAAGAGAGTGAAAGAGAGAGAGAGAGGGGAAGATTTGACTGGATTTTAGGGAGGATCTGACGGAACGTGAGGTGGAAACCACGCGTCTGGATGCGAAAAGTCTGCTGAATTTATAATAATTCGACGGGGGGGTCGAAGGGGACAAATTGCAGGATCGGGTATCGGGCGGAGTAATTAATTAAACACAATAAAGTTAGGTCGACCCTCGTATCTACCATCGGCCACTCCCACTACAGGCCATCCCGCAGTCTCGAGAATCGTCTGATACACGAAAGCGCATACACAACGAACTAGCGATGATGCTCTTAAAAGATATCGAATCTTTGTGGCGCCAAGTGGTTTTATTCAGTCGGCTGAACGGAAAAGGTCGATAAAATATGTATACCTACGTATACCGGTTATTGTAAGGTGGCGAATCAGTGCGGCAGATAAGTTGCAAAACGAGGAGGGTGAAGGAGGGTTTGGAGAGGGGGGAGGATCGAGTCAAATTCTTCCCCCTTTCCGATGATTTCATCGCAGAACTGCAACCTGCAACGATCGGCGATTCTCGTTTTTCGCCTCTGCCATGCTATCGAGGAACTCGGACGAGAAATAAGAGTGCGAAATTTTGACCTTTAACTTTCTAGTACGGCCTATGCTCGACCCATGAGCTTCCCACACTCGTCTTCTGTCAGATAATGCAGGCTGCCGCTGCTGCAGTATTGCGGTATTGTCTGGGTGAAGGTATAATCCGCAATTAGTATCTTCATTAATTATCGCATTATTGGCTAATTATTGTAATTATCGATCATGCCGTACCGTCGTGGCAAACTAGCTGTTCCTGAACCAGAATCGCACAGTTTATCTGATAAACCGAAAGGTCTTCCCGTAACAAGCACTTTGTTATACCGAGATAGCCGAACAAGCGGCGAACACGACCCACGGACATTGTAATGCGCGACGAGGCTGCAGCCAAGACTCGATACACGTCATTGTTGACAAAAGCTGCATAACGAGCATTCGTTGTGTAAGAGTAATTTGGTGCTTCGACTCTGCGGTTGGTCAATTTCTAACCGTAGAGAAACAATTCGTTGTCGACGAGAGTTTCGGATCAGTTTCTACTGCAAGATGACTGAATATCGACGATCGTCGTGCGAAAGATGAGAGCCTTGAAAAGTTGACTCTTATGCTTCTGGGAAGGGAAACAGTGATTTTGTAGACCACGATTTTATGGGTCGTTGCAACGTAGCTGTAGTGGACTGCATCGAGTTATGATGTGCCACCGGAGGATGATTTACGTTCGTGCATTTCTACGCCCAACTGATATATGCAACCCGCCCATATTCCGAGCAAGTTCTGAAAAATGTAATTTATTTGATTGAACGAGGTTTCGCGGAACGCTATTTCGGAGCGATCGTCACCGGTGACCTTGGAGAAAATAAACTGCGCGATATCGCTGTCAGGAATCGATTATGAACGATCGAAAAAGAGGATGAGAATGATGGGGGAAATTGTTATTCACATCTGTCGGGACGAAGAGGAACGACTCGAAGAGCTGTATCATAGTCGACTTCCTCGAGGAGTGAATTGCGGCATTAGCGTCTGCGGACGGAGTGGAAATCAGAGCTGAGTATCACGGGGGAATGATTTACAGTCGGGTGGTTGGCTCGCGGTTCCACATTATCGTTTTGCAGGAAACGCGAGCAGCTCGCGACCTGCTCTCAACAAGCGTTCTTCTCCGTCCTTCACGAGAGCATGGCCTAGCATTCCAGGATGAATTGCCATAGACCCGTTTCGACACGGGATCTTCCAAGAGAGACGGAGACTTCTGCCTCCAGGCTCCGGAGAGACGTTCGAGAACGGTCCAAACGCTGGCACAGCTTTGGTGAAGAAGTCGCGGAATGATCGCGTGCATGTGTGCCTGGCCACGTCGTACACTGCTGTGTCATCCAGGCGCAGAACCGATGCAAGAACGCGCATTAGGTCTGAACAACTCGAGTACCACCGGGCACTGATGATGCCGGGATTCACCGCCGCTTCCTGGCCTCAAGGTGGATACGTATGAATGCCCACGGCGATCTGGAAAAAGGAGCATAATGTTTTTCAAGAAATCGAGAATACCTTTGTGCATTGGGAACGACCGTTGGTCGGTATTCCGAACAGCCAACATTCGTAATTGGACTACATTTCCGAACCGTATCGGTGTAAAGGATCAGAACTCTGAATACTCAAACTGCCAAACGTTAAGCATTTTTGAATGGTCCACACTCTAAATGGTCTTATTGTTAGTCTTCCGATGGTCAGTTGACCCGAATTGGTCAAGACATTGGAACATTCTGAGTGTCGTTACAAATCGGAGTGGTTAAGAGTTTGAATCGTTCAAATCACTTCGTGATGAACACTCCGAATGTGCAGATCGAACCAATGAATCTCAAACTGACTTTAGAAGCTTTCCGAAATTCGAACAATTCATCCCTTACAACTACTCAAATTCGATCCAATAGATGAACCCAAATTCTGACCATCATGAATTTTGATGATTTCTTCCTACTGCTCCGGTTCGGTGGAGGAGCGCGGGTCTCGAAGACAAGGTCGGTTCGGGTGAGCCTCTGGGCCATCAGATAAGGGTACGTTGCTGGGGGTGAGCCGGGGTGGACGAGGCGCATTGTTTGCCAAGCGGAGCCGATAATTCAGTAATGAACATAACAGACGCGCGCGTGCTCCGGAGGACTATAATTACCGATACCACGCCGGATAGCGGATCCGTTCCTGAGCCGAAGAGGAAGGTCTCGCCGGGCAAGAGCGCCGGGTTTTCTTGGCCGTGGATCTTAGAATGGGCAGCTCTAAATTAATAAATCAATGCTCCGGCTTATCCGATCGACGGTGGGTGGAGTTTGTTTGTTTAAGAGTAGGATTTATTAATTTTTAGCTGGGTGGCATTCCTCCGTCGAAACCGTTCCCCTCCCATCATGCACCGTTCCGTCCTCTCGGCTCCCCTCTCATCGCTATTCCGCTCATATCTCGCGCCGCGTTCTCCTCGTGAATCACAAATCAGCCGCTCTTCCTTTTTCAAATCGATAATTCCGTTCCTCATTTCCCCACGCAGTTTCACAACGAGTCTCGAGATCGACCGTTCCCGATTGTACAATGATCCTCAACGGCAGTCTTGATTGAATCAAAACGCACTCGCTCCCCATTGGCCAACGCTTATTGCTACAGTACGAGAATAGCCGTGCGGCTAACGGCTCTTTCCTTCCACTCCACACAAGACATTTCCCGCCAGTTGTTTAGAGATTAATTTTCAAGTGCTTCGCAGGTGCGTCTGCGGTAAGCTAGGATGTATTTCGCTGCATGATCATTCGATTTAGCAGGAGTCTGCGACAGGAGCCGCGATGCAAAAGGAAAGGCAATGCAGGATAGCGGATAAATACAGCAGCGCAGAGACCGTCCTGAGGCGTGTCTCTGCTGCCATCTTTCAACAGGTGTTTGAACCTCTCCACCCAGGTGCAAGTCCTCCACTGAGGATCTCCAGTCCAGCGTGAAATGCATGCCTGTTATTCTTTGAGTGATTACAGGAGCGACAAATCACGGAGTATCTTTTTCGTCTGGTATGAAAACTTGCAAATTCCTCAAAGATCTATCGAGTATTCGTTTTTGGATGATCAAGTGCCTTCAAATAACCCAATTATGACAGTCACTATCCTCGAGGCATGACTTACACTGATCACTCGGTCTGCTGTACGACTTCTGAATCAAACTAACCATGAGTTTTCATTTTAGATCAGAAAAGTTACTGCCAACTATAATATTATCAAGCCAGTTAACCATAATCAATTAACAATCGAAAGACATACGATTTCTTCGTAACGTCGATAGTAACGCAAATTGCGTTGAGGATCTTTGAGAAAGAAAAAGGAAAAGTAATGTCACAAACGAAACAGCGGTAATGATGGAAACATTGTAAAATACGATATCGTATATACGAATCGTATTACTTGTACGACCGATTTAGCAACCGATGGACACGTAACACAGTGAAGAATGAATGTGTTTCAGAAAGCATGGTGTACATGTTAAGTATCGGCTGACTCGTGGTACGTATTGACTGGCGTATAACGGTCCCCAGATAATTTCATAGCCCTATGTTGATTTGTTCAAGACCCAATGTGGAATATTGGCAACGGTTTTTTTTATGTTGAAGTACGTAATGGAATTATAAACACTATCGTACCCCAACTTTTTCGCACTGTTTTGTTATTTCACTATTATTATATAGGAGCTGGAATATGAAACATCGGGAAAATTCATCCGTGGCTAGTGGCTACAGCTAAGTTGTTTTGCTTTTTATTTACGTTCTATTCTCATTGAGAATGAATGAATCGAATTTTCGCAGCGCACTACGGACAACGAAGTTTCTGAGTATAAATGTAAAAATTCGGTGACGAAATTGAAATTAATACATTCAACACGTGTTCATCGGACTACCGACAACCAATTTAACCTCCCAATAGTTGATTGAAACATGAAAAAGGGAGGCCGAATAGCTGAACTATCGCATCTCACCGGAACGATGGAGCGATATTATCTTGGAACGACGTCTGACGCGTATAAGCATCTAATGCGTAGGTACGCAGGACCTGTTTCCCATTAGTACGTAATCTTATCAATATGTATCATCTCACCAATCAACAGATCTCTAAACGTAACATGGTAATCACACGGTGTTTGAGAGAAAGTTTAGACGAACTAATTTATCTGACTAAGCCGCGCCTCTCGATTTAACTATCCGAGAACTTTTTCGACTGGCGCCTAACGACACTCGGATTTAGATCGAGATCGGACCATTGATGAAATTACCCCTAATTCAGTCAGCGATCCTTTTAACTCTGCAATGCGCTTCGTTGGTATCTTCATTGTCGCATCGGTTTTCCTCCTTTTTTGGAGCTTCGCTAGTCATTCAGCTAAGTTATAAGCATTCGTTGATCACCCAGAGATCCATTTCCCACTTTTGTCCCGAAAGATTGTTGTTTTAACGGATACAATGAAACCACCGAACGGTTTTTTCAATCTCGTGAGAAAAATCTTGTGAAACGAATATACGTTGCATCAGTGAGATTCGAACGATTCAAAAAATTAAGGATCGATTTATCCATCAACCAAAAAGAGTCTATGAACTGTCTCCAACGAGATGTGTCTCGTCGATCGGAGTAGACCTTTTCTTCGGTGAACATTTCAGAGCAAGCTAGAGAAGGTGTTCAGTGCTCCAGAATAGTGGTAGAGTGGGCATCGGATGTGTGATAGCCCCACGTTTGGTTTGGACCAAGTCTGGAAGCGGTAGGGCCACGAGGCAAAGTCCCACGGCCTCTGAACCTGAACTCGTCATAACTGCAAATGGAATGAAAGCCTATAGAGGTGCCCGCGGAGTAACTACCAGTGCCCATAGCCGTCGGAGGATGGTTACTGGCAGTAACTCCACGCCGACTGAACGAACGTTCGAGTCTCTCTAAGATTGGCTGAGATATTAAGTGCGGTTCTAAGCTGGAGAAGCGAGCCGCGAGCAATACGAATTACGGAATCAGAAAGACCCGACAACTAGACGCTCGGAGGTGGCTCTTCCAGCTTCTGCCAAGTTTCACGCGTACCTGCGGTTATCTTTCGCCTCCGTTTCGTCACACCTGATTCGCTCCACCACGTATCCATGACCACACCTGTCAACCCGGGATCTTGATCATCCGGCAACGAGCCGAGCTGGGCAAGTCCGTTCGCTTCGAAGAATGTATAAGGATACGTGCCGATGATTGAGCAACGGGAGTGTAACGTCAGCCTTATAGGAGCAGGCTCGACGCATATATTCGCCAATTAACGTCTATTGAAACTTGGTCCGGAGGTGGAAGCCGCGACGCTGTCAAATTCCGATTAAGAGCGGTGCCTGACACGTAAAGCCCAATGCCGTTCGCCGATCCAGAAACATTTAATTTAGACGTAGCCGCCCGTTACGGCGAGGAGGATGTTAAAGCTCCATTCGGCGCCAGTCAACCATGCCCGAAGAGCTGAGTCGCATTCTCGACGAAGTTTGACCGTTTGACACGCGTGAATCGACTTTCATAACACACGTGTGCTCTGGATCCGTCAATTAGGATCTAGATCACACCGGACCGAATGGCTGGATGACAAATCACCCGTAGAACCAAATGCGTGGAGTCATACTCGGTAATTGTTACCGCTAACAATCGGGTTCGTCCCCGTAAGCTCCCCGAAGTAAGTCGAGTGTTATGCAGCCAGAAGATCGGCTTTGGTACAAGCGACTGGAGACGCGAGCCGCGGCGACGGGCAAAGACGGCTGTTATAAAAGGTGCTAAAGTGTGCGACGGCCGTTCTTCAAACCAGTGTAAATATGAGATCGCGGATTTTCAGCCGCCGCCGTCGCGCGAACTCGAGTCGCGAACCAACTTCTCCGGCACTAAGGCTCCTGTATGTCCATGATGCACGTTGCTCACAGTGCTCGCCTTGTTTCACGCCTGCCAAGAGACCACCGAGATCCTCGCGTCTGTTCAACTCTTCTTACACGCGACTTCTTCGCCTCCAGATGGTCCATCTCGCTTCGACAAAGTCCATAAAAATTTGTGCACACAGTCTATACTTGCATTTAACGCGCAGCCACTTTGACGCGAAAAAACTGACTTCGCTTCTTTTAGCCGCTGCGTGCTGAGGAAATTTGCTGGAAACTTTGTGCGAATACTCTGTTTGTCATTCCCAGGTGTTAGTAGAATGTTTCAGTTGTTAACACCAGTCGAGCGTACGAGTCCACCTTGGCATTCAGGAACAATTGAAAACCACGTGCCAAACGGTCGAAATTCAGATTTATCGCATTCTTGAATAGTTTGTAACTCCTTGAAGTGTCTGGGCTGAAAAGGCGTGTTTTTGTTGAAATTGATTACAGCTGTGATAAATTTTGAACATTTGGTAACTTGATCTATTCGAAGTCTTGAAGTTTTTAATTTTCTAATTTAATCGTTCAATGATTCAATCTTTTGGATTGATGAGATTCGAGATAATAATCGATCTGAAATATGACCATTCGGGATATTGACCCACACTTACCTAACTCCCATCATATGCGGCGCGTGTTTTCCACATTCCACATTCCCAAACTGAAGAAAAAGCGATTCGAGGACGGCATGAAGGCAGGAGTACCGTTTGAGTGAATTTTTTACTTCGTTTTACATAGCGAGTTCATCGGAATGTGGGAGTCCCCTGATATTGGCCGGTGTTCAAGTCTCCGACGTCGCTCGTAGCCGGCACTTAGTTGTGTTAATTAGAGAATATGACGTGAGCACGTGTCGCAAGTAAACGGTTGCTGTAAAAATGGCTGGTATAAAAACCTCGGCGTCTATACGTTGTATAACTTTATTGCCGGTCTCTACTGAAATCGAGAACCAGGTGTGAGAGCTCCGCCCGATTGCTTTCCATTTATAAACACGCGTTTTTTAATTTACCTCAAGCACAGAGGGATGAGTCAGTCGTGTTCCAGCCGAGCTTTTCGCCGGGGATTAAGGAAATTAGTGACACGACCGAGCGAAGATGAAGACGAGAAGAAAGGAAGACGCGTACGCTAATCGAAGGATGTTTGATGGTCGTCGTTCCGCATTCCGGAAACGTTTTATCCGGCCCGTATAAAACGGCCGTAGATATATCCGCCTGGTAAACTATAAACAAGAGTATCTATGGGCGACTACCGTAGCCTAGGATGCGAACCTACACAACGCCGAAGATCAAATCGGTGTGCGAGGATCGTTCGAGCTGAGCCGACGACGACCACCACGACTCGTTAGAAACGACAGGTTCGCCGCAAAGAATCCTCGAGACCTTTCAATGCTTTTCACTCTTTTACTGGGGTGACTCCACGGGTTAAGAACATAGGAGACGAGAAACTTTAATGATAACGATAATATTCCCCGGCTATTTACGTTCTGTAGAAATGATTTACAGCCGATTTTCGCACGCGCTATGGAACAAGTTTCATACACCAACGATATGTACTTACTGAGAAAGAAGCCGTTGAATATTACTTGTCATAGAGTATTTATTTTTATTTTTTTTTATTTTTCCTTCGATTATATAGATTTCACGAAAATATTCTCAACGCCTGTACGTCTAGTTAGATTTCTATTTTCACCCACATTGGCTTCCTTTTCTCCTAAACCCATTATTCTCCTTTCACGTGGTCTACAAGAAGTGAAAATCCATCTCTAGACTCGAACCTATACAATGTGGAAAAGAATATCGTTTTCAGCAAATTAGCCCCGTGTTACTCAGTTTCAAAATCGCGCGATGGACAACGAAATCGAACCATGCAGACCAAAATTAATGGTTATCTATACTGAAAGAAATTTTTAGTTCCAGTTATCGCTCAGCCCTTGACTATTTTCATTTTTTACCACAACTGAAAAATATAGTTCTAGATACAAAATGAAAATTAGTCTTCTAGCTATTACCGGAAAGTCTAGTATCCGTTATTATTATTTCTCATGACGATCACTGTTGCTATATTTTCTTGCAACTGTTGCGAAAATTTAATGCTCGTGCAACGATAAATTGACGTTAAAGCCTTGTTTAACTAAAAAAGTAGAGTAAACCTCAGAAACTGATTTTGCGTTGCAATAACGAAAAAAGGATCGACAATAGCGCAAAATGGTTACGCGTACCTCGTTTTTCGTAATTCCAATAATATTCAAACAGTTTTTTTCAATGATGGCTGTTTTACTGAAATTTTCTCAGTGTCTAGCCAAGGCTGAACGAATATCTTAAGCTCGAGAATATCAGGTGTATAACGAGACAGTGTGCAGGTTACCAGAAGCTCACGAGATGTTCGAAAGGTAACACCTCCGGCAACAAGCGCCCCATTCGAATCCAGCTCAGCAGACCGCGTCATAATTCCGGTAAAGTACGCTGTACGTTGGCCTGCAGTAGCGCGTAATGGTGTTTATGACTGGTTCTCGGTGTTGGCCGTAGAACTTGACTAGGATCAAGAATTGGTTAAAATTCTTGAGATTCCCTCGCGATTTATGCCGAATGACCTCGGTGGGATTTTGTTCGTGTAGCGCGGCGATGATCATTTTGCGGCAACATTATAGCCGTGTTCGATATTCCAACTTCCTCGAATTCTTACGAGACCTCTGGGTAATTGCAAAAGCTGAGAGACAGAAGTGAAAAAATTACTAACGACCTACCGGGCTCTTAACCCGGCAAGATCACCTCAAACTGCACGTCGCGGTCGCGTCAAACTATTCCGGGCACATGGTTGCCGGTCATAAAGGGACGCATTTGAATATGAATAAATCGTGCCGCGTCCAGGGTGGAGTGTTTTACGCATCTACCTTTATGGATTGTTTAATGGCGGCCGCCTACAAATTAAACGCACGGTAAATCAGTATCGAGTGTACGCCGCAGTAACGCGCACGACGTACATGCGGGACAGCCTCGCGTATTGTGTCTTCGACCCTGCGGTATACGGGATAGCCGCGTCTCCTCGACGTCAATAAAATACTGGATCGTCCAACGGATGACCGAGGATGACCCTCTTGTGTGGTCGGCTCCAGTACGAGATTATTCATTCTCTTTCCAGAATTCAGATTGGCGTTTTTCTTACCTATTTCGAATCCAGCATCCCTCCAGTCACCCTGAAGTATTTGAAGAAGGTTAAACGAATCGATGGAACTCGACGACTGAGGGGACACGACCGCTTACGAGGAAGTGACCTTTCGCTAACAGTATCGCTGCAGGAGATGGATCCAAAGAAACTGTTCAAGCATAGCCAGAAGGTGTAATCTCTCACCCCGCGTCCAGCAGTTGATGCCATCCAAGAACACTAAAAGACTTCGTACGCGGAGTGATTACCGCAGGGAGAGCCAAGCTCGAAGGTTCGTCGTTTCGTTCCTACGGCCTCGCCGGGTTGATTATCCCACCTGTCCAGACTATTTTACTCCCGTGGTGCCTCGGCTGCTATACATGTCATGCGAACCCAAGATAGATAGACTAACGCACTCCGTTGGTCTTGGGACTACGAGGTTCGTACTCTTACTCGTCGTTGCCGTCATCAGTCGCGATCGTCGTGCCGGGTCTCAAGTTTGAGTGGTCTCATACCTACCACGAGGATCAGCTCCTTTGCTGTAAGAAGTTGAAGCGGCGATTGAACGCCGAACAAAAGTCGCAAGGCATAGAAATACTGGAATGAAACGACTCAGCTGGCGCAATGAACGCAACTGAGACGCGGAGAAGGGTTGGTAGGTACGTATAACGTACACGCAAAGGTTGCGTAAATACGCATTTATCGACGTAAACGATGTTGCATATCCGACGTCATTGAAAGCAGCCATGTGGCTCGCAGTGGCCGTTGCGTACGGATGCACCGACTCCGGAGAAGGGGCACCTTGAGAAAAGTTTACTGCATCACCGCACTGTTCGTAATGCCGGGAGGACTGAAGAAGACGGAGGCGGAGGTGGAGGAGGAGGAGGAAGAACGAACGGCTGGTCTTCGTCGCGAGAAGTTGGTTTTTTGCCGAGGCCAATATATCAGCGGTACGGGCATGTCTAACGGGTAATACGTAGTCGCGGCGAGTCGCGTTGTGCGCAGGAGGAGATGCTTCGGTAGCATCGGGAGCTTTCTGCCGCTGTACGAGCGAGTTCCGCGCTCGCATGCGACGCCTTTTCGTTTCATCATAATCCGCCTGATGTCACCATGCGGCCGAGCCGCTGCTTAATTATCCCGCCGTGCAGAGACTTTGCGGATTCCGGCGTTCGTACCAGCTCGCAGGTGAACTCCTGTACCTCGTCCTCGAGTCGGGTACGAGGTGCGGACCTCGGATCGTGCGGCAGACGAGCTTTTACTGGCGGCCTCCGAGGAGAAGCGTAACTACTCCAAGCATTCCGAGAGATGGGATCCGAATTACTTTTGCGGTCTCAAGGTAATGAGTCCTAAACCGATCGCGACAGACTCTGCGGTTTCTGGAGTTAACCTTCTTGATCCTGCGTTCGGGTCTTGATCCCGTAGAGGGGCTTAATTTTCCAGTTAGTCGGCAACTGGGACAGCTCTGGGATGGGTGGGGGTTAGAAATCAGAAAATCCGAAAATCAGAATAGCTAGAAATCCGAATTTATTAAATTCGAATAACAAATATAAGAGAACAGATGCCATTAGAAATTACAAGTTCCTAATGGTGCCCAATAAAAAGCTGCAGTTTACCTAAAATATATTTGGTAGAGCTTTTATTATTATCCGAACCCACTAGTTTCAGAAAACGTTGATCCAAGAATTTAGAGATGTAAAATTTAATAATGTATAGAGTCAATATTCCAGAGAACGAATTTGTAGAAGGTTCAAATTCTCAAATGTTCAAATATTATAAAAATAAAAGTTAGAACTTGATCATCTAGAAACGGCGGAAAACAGATATCCGGAATGTAGAAGGGTCATTATTCAGAATCGTAAAATTTGGAAAGATCGGTATTCCGAAAGTAACCGACTAATCTATTTTGACTTGCAAAATGTTTTATGTACAGAATCAAATAAGTTCTTAGGTGCATCGGGCGTATCTTTTCATCTGCAATATTTTTGTCTCATTAAAAGATTGAATACGACTTTTGATATCGTAACCTTATATTTCTCGGCTTCCAATACGATATGAGTTATCGACTCTACCGATATATTGCGATTCTGCATTCCGACGATTCTGACATACTGCAATTCTATATTCCGAGCCTTTTATGAGACTACTACTCGGAGTTCTAACCGTTCTGATTCTTGATCCTTCGCATTTATGAAGTCGAATAGACGAAAATTCTACTTTATGATCCATCCGAAGGTTATTTGTTTGTGTTTGCCTCATTCTGCTGATGGCCTTTCGGAATTGTCACCAGTTGCGTATTCTAAAATCGATAACTTCAAATTTCGATACTCTTATATTCTATTTCCATTATTTCTGGCTTAATGAAGATTCACCACATTGTTCTTTCGCGATTGTGAGTTTTCGATATATTTATGTTCGGAATTCTGACCATTCCAATTTTTGGTTTTTCTGATTTCTCACCCGCACCCCTCTGGGATTCTCGTACGCCTCCGGTGAGCTTCTGCTCTAGAGGATGCTCTTCAAACTTCCCGACTCCCGTCTCTCGGCGACGCCTGCAGACGTGACAATCCAATCCTTTGCGTCGAGAAAATTCTCCGACTGGGATTAAACCCGGTGGCAATGCTCAGGTGCAACTGCAAGCCGCGGTCCATTGTCCCGGAGGTTTTTGCTACTGGAGCAGCCTCGTAACGGCAGCCTCTCTACGGTAGGAAAGACACTTTGCAGACGGTGATTTTGTGGCCGCCGCGGGCTAATCTTCATACTGCTTCGAGTGTTTAAAAATTGCCACACCGAGCCGCAATGGCCAGCTATGAGAACGATAATTTACTGCGACAGGCCTCCCGGGCAGCTATCTGGTTCATACGGTTTACTCTGGACACACGCATCGGAATCCTCGTTAAGATCAAAGAACTGCCTCGAATACCGATGAGATTCTACTCTCCATCCGCGATCGCATTTCTCCATTTTTCAGGGCTGAAACAGTGTTAATTATCCCTCAAATATCATTGATTCGCTGATTATCCTTCTGGAAATTCACAGACTAGAAGTCATTTCGTTGCATCAAGGAGTGGAAAATATTTTTTCGCATATTTCATGACGTTTGTCGATTCACTGACAAAAAGCTGACGAAACCGTTTCCAATGTTGTTAATAGCTAGTGATCGTCGCAGACAAGCCGAAGGTTTATTCCTAGAATCTCTAAACCATGTGTTATTCGCTTCTACGCAACTCAAATCTATCTTTTCTGAGTAATCATTACTCCGGATGATACGAATTACTAGGTTGTTTGATATTAACTGTAACGGAAATTAAAGTGAATATGTTTCACTGTTACTAAAAGTCATGGAAGAGATTCGTGAGCATCGTAACTCTACAGTAATCAAGTTCATTTCATTCGAATATTCTTTTCCAGGTACGAACAAGGCGTTGATCAATCTGTCAAGTTACTACGGGTCGATCACTTGTTAGTCGATTCATCTAAATGCCATTCGAATAAATACGATTCATATAAATGAGTTTATTCTTCACATAATTCGTGTTCTTGAATTCGATAATTATTTATCTCATCGTTACAAATCGGTTCATGAAATTCTGGGGTCTCTTGTTAAAGCAGCCCTGGGTAATACATTAGTCGAAAATAGTTTTGTTTATAAAAATGGTTTAAATTCATATTTTTCAGCTTATAAATAGTGAAATGAAATCGTCAGAGTGTCTAGTGTACGATGGTACAGGAGCAAATTCGATAGGTTTACTTTACATGACGTTGTAAAATTTAATACAAAATGAGATCTAAAGTGCTGAGGAAAATTCCTTCGAATTGGCAAAAATAAATAAGCATTACCTACGAATTATGGGTAGAAATTGATGAAGCTCTTCGAATCAATTCTCAAACAGCAAGTGTTTTATATTGATTAAAATTGCATAACGTGCAAGCGTGAGTCGTTGGATATTAAAATTGATTGATAAGGTGAGAAGAAACGAAGGCAGCATGTATTTCATCGCCATTGCGAGAATCGTCATCAATTTAACTCGAACGTTTCTAATATCACGTCTATTTCTGTAAGCTAATCCGTCTGATGTTACATGATTCCAAGAGGTAAACAGGATAGAATTACCTACGTGATAA
The DNA here is from genome assembly GCF_021155785.1 of Neodiprion fabricii. NCBI lineage: Eukaryota > Metazoa > Arthropoda > Insecta > Hymenoptera > Diprionidae > Neodiprion > Neodiprion fabricii. The sequence continues at coordinate 5,762,682 of NC_060241.1, read as the reverse complement.
AGCATCGTGCGGATAAACAAAAACACATTTATTATCAAGACGTCTTCCATGACTCGGATGGTGAATCCTACAGCCTGCAATACAAGACGGTGTGCAATTCGACTAATTATCATTGTGATTACCTTCGATGACTCGGTTTACTGCGCAGTGAAAGAATCTCCTGCGCTCCACGCGGTCGCACGATGCGATATTTATGTGGCAGGATTAATCAACAAATCTCGCAGGGAATATAATTACCACACAGCTGGCCTAGGCATCGATTCATACAAATCGGTGGATGCGTGGAAAATGTTTCAATTCGTTTACCAACCGATTCGACATTTTCGATTTCGTATTATGCACATCCACGTCGGTCGGTATACCTTGTCCGTTATGTGCCTCAGCTAACTAGAAAGTCGTCTGCCTTACGAGATTAAAACTTGATTTACCGACATGCGTGTGAAGGTGAATTCAAAGATCAATACGGAATATCCTCGGCTTTGTTTTCCTCCATTTCGCAGCGATACAATCTACCCGTTTTCTTATTCTATAAACAGTATGTACTACATTTTTAAACCGAAAACTCAAAGAAAGAAAAGAAAATTTCTTCAGTATTAACATTTTTTTTTTTTATCTTGCGAATGACAGACTAAGTGACACCGCACAGAAAACGAAAGAATTCTAGTCAATTTTTCGGAAAGTTAGATTAGGGTCCATACTTTTTAACTGTTAAAAAAAATACATTTCATTTATAGAAATAAGCAATTTTGTTTGAACGAGTAATACATTGATTATTTTAATACGTGTTTCAGAACGTGGGCCTGACAACCGAATTTTTAAACAATGGCCAAAGATTGACTGCTGTAAAAGAACGGAAAACTGTTAATCGAACGATTAAATTATAGAAGTAAGTAATAAGAAAAAGAGTGAAACGTCGATATCGATTTTACTAGAACAAATGATGAAACTTTAATCCGTTTGATGTTATGTAGTTCACATGCTCGTGATATAAACTTGTGTGCTGATGTGAAACGATTCTTGAAGGGCAGAGATGTAAACACACAGAGCGTGATCGCGATCGAAGTTTAGTATCGAATTAGAGCCGGTGAGGAACGAACGTCGCGAAATTTTCCTCGCATACTAAATACAATATAATTGTTATTCCAACCATCAGCGCAGTATTATAACGTGATTATACTGCGATTTAGGTCGATTTGCAAAACGTGCGAAAACAATCGCGAAGAACTCGTTCTCGGTGAGTTTCAAAGCGGTAGTAATAACGCGTAGATTTCATGTTTTTGTACGTAACGTTGTTTCATTTTTCAATTGGACGGTATTTTTGTCGACTGGTGTTTGTGCGCCGTATAAATTTATGTGATCCTCTCAAGTGTTCGCGAGTGATTGACTGAGTGAGTGAATTTTACCATCGCATCTCGGAGACAATCGCCGATGGAAGTGGGGAACTCCTGATCACCATAGCCTTCATGGTAAGTAATTAGTTTATAACGAGAATTAGTTTCCAGTGTATAATTTAGTCTCTTGCGCAGTCGTTTTTTCATTCTTCTTTGATGTGTTATTTATTCTCGGTGTATGCAGAGATATACAAACCATACGCGGTATGCCTTGAATAAACAATCGTGTACACAACGAGTTTCAATCGAACCTCAGCTGTGAAATCGAATTGCAATGTTTGTGACATCTTTTTTCTTTTTTTTTTTTTTCTTTTTCTTACGATTCTGATTACTCGGAGTGCAGTTTTTCCTCGCAATTTTCTTCAAGTTAATTCCTTGTGACAGACTATGTAAATTTTATGGTTGTTCACATTGATTTTCGAAGTTTCAAATACGATCGAATCTGAAACGTTCTAAAATTGCAAACATTTGAATAACTGCGAAATGAAGGTACCGAAAAATTCTACGCTGCTGATTTTGAATTAGGCTAGGCTCAAAATTAACGACGTATTGTTATTCATCTGGAAAGTTACTCCTGAATTTTTTCGGATTCTAGTTTATGAATTTTGAAACAATAGATGTACATAGGTGATATAATAAGACGAAACAAATTAGATCAAAGCGAGTTTTCATTCGAATGAAAAACAAGTTAACTCTTGGTACCTGAATTAGAAGTATTTAAATCACGATGATTTGTACATCAACCCTTATATCAGGTCCACCGTGTTTTAAACGTGAGTATTTCAATTTGATTTGAAAAGGTGAACTCGAACATTAATGAATATTGAGCATTGACTCGGTTGGTTTGCCTGTTTACGCGAGATGAGTTTTCCATAAAAAGATACAAATCGCGTCGAAGAATAAGGAAAAGGTGGGTGGACAAGACGTGCACACCTGCCGCGTAGCCTGAAATCGCTTTGCTGGCGGATCGAAAGGCCAAGAAGGAGCAGTCAGGTCGGCCGGCACAATTCTCTAGACAAGAAAGGAGATTGCGAATGCGTGTATAGAAACAGTAATTTCACACGTTAGAAGCGAAATTGTTCATGAACGCGTTGCAGAAGGATCGGGCTGCCGGTTAAGCGCGTTGCTGAAACCCTCGAAGAGTCTTTTAGTGCTCTTAAAACCTGCAAGCTCGTTGAGAAATTCTTAATAAACCATCTTATCAACAGCAATGTTAATAAAATCGTGTTTGTCACCTACCCCCACACTGAGAGAAATTTTTAGTTGCGGTTTCCGCTCAATCCTTAATTATTTTCATTTTTTATCACAATCGAAAAATATAGTCCTAGGTAGAAAATGAAAATTACGATCACTGTTGCTATAAAGTCTTGTAACTATTGCGAAAATTTAATGCTCGTGCAACAATAAATTGACGTTGAAGACTTATTTAACTAAAAAATTAGAGCAAACCGAACAAACCGATTTTACGTTGCAATTACCAAAAAAGTTTTTCGTAATTCCAACAATGTTCAAATAGTTTTTTTTAACGATACCTGTTTCATTGAACTTTTCTGCTTACTAGAACAAACGACATTTTTCTCAGCGCCAGCTTCGGAAAAGCAATGTCGCCGATTTCATGTTCAACTCACCATTTGTCCAAGAATATTCTCCGATTTTCGGAAACGGTTATCCTGGTCCACGACGTCGTGAAATTCAGTCGCGAAAAACTTGCAGCATCCCAGCTCTTCCACCGATATTCAATTTACGAATGTAAAATAACGGCTCCCGCGCGTCCGGTTAATTAAAATGGAGGCTTGAATCTTAATCAGGAGACTCGACTCGCGGCTCCTGTGGGAACGCATAGCAATGTCGACGGAAAAAGCGGCGCGGTAGACGCCGCGACATGCAAGAAGCTAAACTAGAAGCTAGTGAACGTTACAGGCACGCGGGAACGCCTCGAGTCCTCAACGCTGGACCCCGGATACAGGTGCAAATATGTCATACTCGGTGCTGTTTAAAATGCATTGGCTATAACCCGCGTCTTCTCCGCAAGTCCTGGGACCCGTGACCCGCAATATTCCGTCTAGGCGTCTTTCTTAGACGTGCTTGCGGCTAGTCGTCGCCTAGCTCGACGAAGAAAGCTAGCTGTCTTCTTCTCCCTTTTCCAAATTTCGTGGATCGAGGAGCCGGTGAAACGCTTGTCGTGGAACGAACTGCGTGCGAATATGAATTTGCAAGTGTGCGAGTCGTCGAGATGCGTGCGGAATTGATGCAGAAATATGTACGAGACGGGGTGGCTGTTTAAAATGCATTGGCAATAACGTTAGCCAACGTTACGCATCTGTAGCTATGCCGCGTGGCCTTGTCTGTGCTTAAAGTCATAAGCATCGTGTGTCTTCGTTATCTGTGCAACTGTGCAGTCACCGTTGAAGACAGGAAAGCAGAGGATCTCTGTGCCGCAATATTCACATCCGTGATTCGACTCAAAATTATAACCGATAAATACTCGACGGTGATAATTTTATGGGGTTACGTGGATAGAAGATGAGGTTTCAAAAACTACATTCTTTTTATAAAATTTTTTTATGAATTCAATAAAACAATTGTTTTAATCGAAGTTAAGGTATATGAGAGAACAATGTTTGAAATATGTTACATAGAAGTTTTATCCGAAAATGTTGAAAATTGAGTCGTTTAGAACTGGTTTACGGTGTGAACACAAAATCAAAAAACCATATATTTTCTGTTAGTGAGTGAATATATAGCTGTTGAATGAACTAAGGATTTTGTTTTTCTTCGCTCATAACTTATTTTAATAGGCAATGCATGATGTAAAGCGTACCGAAGATAATACTTTTTTGTAAAAAGCTCTGCCAAAAATTCAAATATCAATTTTTTAAAAAATCCTTCGCTCATTCACTAGTGTATATTCGCTCTCTAAAAGAAGATGTTTTGTTTTTTCATGTCAGATAAAGCTAGCGGGAGTTACCGCGACCACCGCTGAAATACTGGCCTTCCGAAAATGAGAAACATAGTTCAAATGTTATTTTCTCATATACCTTAGGTTTGATTAAAATAATTTTGTTATTGTATCAAAAAAAAAAAAAAAAAGATTAAAAAATGGATTTTTTGAAAATTCAGGACCTACGCAACCCCGTAATTCGCCTGACACTTGACCATGAACAACTTCAGACTATCATCCTGCTGCTTGATTTCTAGTCTCAAGAAGAACAACACTTTCTTTGAGAAAATTTTGAATTCTGATATTAGCTTCTTCAGAAAAACGTTTAACTCGTCAGGATAGTACAAATCTTACCGTTTTTCTCTCAAGTATATGTGTAAGAAGGGATCAGCTTCACTCAACGTTACGAATTTCAATCTCATTCCAATAGCGAATCCAAATCACTTTACGTCACATGAACTCTTGACTAAATTCGATTTCATTTCACTCCGAATCGTTTCACATGACTCTCAAGTAACTTTGAACCCTTATTTTCCGTCACTTCAATTGACATCGCATGACTTCACGTGACTTGAAACAACTTCACGTATCCTTACTCAGTACTTGAAATAGATACTCCGATTGAGACGATACGAATCAAACGTACCTTAATACGAAATTCGAATGACTTCTGGTCAAGTTTACACTTGACTTCGAGTATGATCAACTACCCACTAATAATAAGGTCATAAAGCTTTATACACATTACAGTAAAAAAAAAAAAAAAAATGATACGTCGACTTTGTTTCAAATATCGTCCAAGAGGCAAACTCCCTAACCGAACCGATTTGATGATCGTTCGTCGTTGCTTCATTCGATTAGGAATTGCGCCAAGAGTGGATCGAATGCAGGTCGAAAGCCGTGCGGTACGGAGACAGGGATATATGCGTGCGACGTGCACGGGGTTAAAACTTAGCGGACAATCTCGAACACAATCTTTCCCAGAAGCACCGCCAGTTATGTCCCCATTAGAATCTGTATGACCACGGGTCGTGAGCCCATATATCTAGCGCATTATGCTAACCTCGTTCACATGGACAACGCAGACGTGTGTAGATGCACATGTGCACGAAGATGCCGAGCTGGATGCTCCCACTGTGAGCGGCACAATGCCAGACGAATGACGCCCGCCGGTTGCTCGGTGATGCCGTGAGGCTGGGGGATAATCTCCGGAGCTTCCGTAAGCAGAAGACACGGCTGAGGCTGTGGCTGGATACCAGGGTTTGTGTGCGACAGCGGTGGAGCTACCGACTCGAGTACCGCTTGTTCACAATTAATTTGACGGACCGGAATTTCGGGTCTATTGTAATGAACGTGTTGCTTAATTATGTCATATTTTACGTACCTACCAAAGGGCCAGCTCCTCGACTTGGAGTGCCTCGCTGCCAACCTTATTTGTCACTCCAGGATGTCTTCTCGAAGTGAGTGATCACTGATTTAGGTCCAAACATGTATCCACACATCTTTTACATCGTGGTTTCGAGTCGAACTTCGAGTGCCTGCATATTTTGCTCGATTTGTTTTTTTTTTTTTTTTTTTTTTTTTTTTTCATTGTAACGCAACATCATGAAAAACACTTTTCTCACTACGTGCGTGGATGGTATCCCGATCGTGATATCTAACTGCGGGACATTGTCGCGGTCTTGTAACACCGGGAATCCGTGATTGATTAATCATCGAAATTGACAGTGCGGTAAATTCTTTGTAAATTAATCTCGTTAACGTGAGAAGTTGTGTCATGGATTTGACCCCATTACGTTAGCTCCCGGCTGTTCGCACGCGGTCGATCGGACATCTCCATTTCGCTAGTGAAATGAGCGAAGGTGTTGGTATAGTTACGAAAATATAGTTAAATGGTTCGTTAGACGCGGATAGTGGCGAGATGATAGACGGTGATCAATCAATAACCTGAAATCGGTGAAGAAGCGGGCCATGTACTTAGAAATGGGCGGGAGAATTGATGCCCCTCAAAGAGGCACAATCGTTCCTAATTTTTCTTGATTAATTCTGGCAATTACTAGTTATTAATGATCACGTCGATCAGCATATAACTCGGCGTTGCTGCTGCTGCTGCTGCTGCTGCAGATGTCTGCAGACACGCCTGATTGGGAGAATCCGATTCATAGGTGTACAGAACGGGTAGAAGCCCACCCATCCTACCGCCAGCCACATTGCTGAGCTCTTTTGATTGCCGGAGAAATTTCATCCTTCCCACTTCCATATTCGTTATCCAAGTATTTTATAGCCTGATTAAAATAGGGTAATCACTTTCTATTCTTCTTCATCTCGCCAAGTTCGATGGCGAAGGTGTTCTCAGTCGTAACTGAGGAATTACTCGTTTCGATCATGACCGAACCTCATCGCCGAGGATGTTTGTCGAATATATTGAGAACCTCAACTCTGACTGTTGCGTGAACGCTGCAGACTGCCTACAATGAGCTATGATTAACATGAAACGCGATCTGGCCAAACTAGAAGCCGGCGAACTTTACGAATACTTAATAGAGCCGTACAACGCACCTCGTTACCACTGATCCGCCCGTATTCTCACGACTCTCAGACCTCCTTCTCTGGATGTAACTTGTCGTACATGTATCGGGACGATAGTTATGATCACATTTATGTAACTTGTTCATACCTGACTTTGCAATTAACCTTCTAGAACTTCCCTACTTTATTGATAAATCTACTGTTTAAAATTCGTTAACGGATCGTTAGCTAGCAATGGTTCCTGTCGAAAATAGTACTAGAATCTATTGTTCCACATGGAACGTTCTCAATCTGTGAAACAACGGTATCGCAGGAATTTGTTTATCGAAGTTAAATAGTGCAATGAACAGTAAGTGAACAATCTAGAATAATTTCGATACAAAGATTCTAGTAGTGAAATAAATGAGTATCGTAATATGCTCTTCCTTTTCTGACATTCCAATGGTCTTCGAATCCATATCCTCTCCAAGAGTGGTGAGTGTTTCTTATTTTCTCCCATCAAGGGCGTGGAAAGAGGTTAGCAACCACGACCACTGAGTCGCAAAGACGTCGTAAATTCCGCGTGTCGTTCTCGGCACTCGGCGTCAATTTCCTCGCTAGTCGTATCGGGTCTGAAGAGGCGTTTAGGTGGGTCCAATGCGGGTTGATCGGGGTTCAGTCCGGACGGAGTGCCGGGTCAGCTGTACAGTTCACCTTTGAATCTACCCATAAAAGAAGAACATATCATCCAAGGTGTCAGAGCCAATAGGCATTCCCCCGAGTGCTGCGAGCCTGCAGCTGCCGAAGTGCAAGGATCACGCTTCCCAGAAAGAGCGATATAAATACGGCCACACATCTCGAACCGACTCTGAGGTTCCGCGCCTCCTTGCGTTACACGCATTTCCGATATGAACTCAAACGGCTCGAGCACCTCAAGAGTCCGAGTCGCTCCTGCCGTCAGGGGCCTCGGACCCTCCGAGGACATGATACTTTCAACGGAGGTCATGCCCGTACTAAATGTCAGACAATAAAAGGCGGTGCCCTTTGTTTCCCTCGATCAATCCGGACGTTCAACGCGGCTCAAGCTCCATCTCGACTCGGGGCAAAACCGTTCATCCAGGACGAGGGATGGTCAAATTAAGAAGCACGTTTTGGACAGAGCGCAAACTGCAACTCGGAAGAGAGAGAGAGAGAGAGAGAGCGAGTGAGTCCCATTGACTTAGTCTTGGGGGGTGACGTGTTGCTCTGCAGAACACATAAACCAGGAACCTTTAAACAGTTTAATGAAAGGTGTTTCCCAACATGGTGTCAATTTGTATTCACATTTAAGTTCAATGATTGGGATTATAGTATTCGATCGTTCGAATAATTCCGATCGTTTATGGAACCTTCATTCCACTTCCGATAACTTCGTTTTGCTTCCAATACCTTCTGATCGTTTCGTTTCGGTTCCGATACCCTTCGACGGCTTCGTTCTTTTTCTGTTCAATTCGCTTCCATTTGCTTCGATGACCTTAAAGGCCTGTCCCGAAAATTTTCTTCGAACAAGATTGCTTCTGCGCAATTTTACTGTGGAAAAGTACCTGGTTCATGGAATACCGTAACCGCAGCAACTGCACCTTATCTTCTTCTTACACCACGTTTGGTATCACCGTATCTTCCCGCATTCACGCTGATCCATCGCTGTTCGTCACTTGTCCTTTACCAACATCCCGCTGGTGCTGATGTTGCTGCTGCAACACCGCCGTGTCGTAGGATGCGCGTATTTATGGCTCACGCTTCTTCTTCTACTTCTTCTTCGGAGATTCTTATCTATCAGTTTCCGGGAGACTTTCAGGTTCGTCAATATATTTACGATCTCACACGTGAAAGTCCGTGCTAAGCCTCTGATGATCACCGCGCTTCTTCGCAACCGCTTCACGTACGTGCATGTAATATACGTTAGAGGTGCAGTTTCTTTCCATGAAAATTCTTATCAACGGTTCGATCGGAATGTTGCGGGACATTATTCTCATCGGTAAAGAAAATTAACGCATCGATTATCTTCGGCGTTTTTATCTTGCCTTAATGGTAATGGTGTCTCAGTTACTCTCGGATTGCGACAATCCAAATTTTGTCTTGTAATATTATACATGTCTTGTTTTTCGAATCGTTTTGATTTGGAAATGAAATTATCTTTTCCCACAAACACTTGAACAATTTTAAAAAATACAAATTTTTCCTATTAATTACGGACCATTAATTTTCATCTTTCACATTTACGTATCTTCGCAAACAAATATTCCAAAAATTTCATACGATAACTAAATAGAGATTTTGGTCGATAAAGGTAAAAAAAATCCTAACTGTTCAATGTTGGAACAGTAAAATTACCGGAAGCGATTGAAAGAATAATTTTTAAATGTATTAATAAATATGTCATTATTTCAATACAAGCTACTTATGAACTACACATTACTGATAGGAATTTTAATCTTTATACAACAAATGGATGTCGAAAACATTATGTTCGGTTGACCATAGCTGAAGTTTGGTAAATTGATTTAATTATAGTCTGACAGTTTTTAAAGCAACTATTAGCTGCCGTAATTTCATTCGCTATTCTTTTTCTCATTTTTCTTTCGGTTGTTTTTTCTCTACTCGTTCCGTACGGAATACGTAAGAAAGCGGTCGATTAGTTCAATCTGCACCGGTCAACTGATCCGTCGTCATCATTTCACGGTTGTTACGAGTGTAGCAGCGTGTAAAGAATCTTTAATATAAGACGAGCGATCAAGAAAGAAGACAGGCGAATCACGGAGCGGCGAGCACACCCACCGATAAATTTATCTTAATTTAATCTGGACCAGAATCCAGACGAGCTTTTCGAGTCGCGGAGCGAGGTTGGTTGTAGGAAAGGCAAGCGCAGGTTCGTATGGCTCGAAGCTTCGGTCGGTGAAATCACAAAGCTTATCTTATAAGATCGCTTGACCCCGTGACGAACCCTCGTTCCCTATTGGCGGTGAATCGCGTGCCTTATAGCTATGCGAAAAAAAACGAAACACTCATTGTCGGATAGAAACCATGCGAGATTTATTCTACGTTCTAATCATTTGCATTCCAGCTCCTCCAGATAATCTTCATCTCTTATCTCTACCACACGACCATTGAAATCCATACATATTGTATTATGTACGGACGTATAAATTACCCTCTCTCCGCATTGCGAAACACCACAGCGATTATTCAATTCTCATTCGACTTGTTTTTTATTTCTTCATTTATTTATTTATTTTTTTCTTAATTTCACCATTGATTGTCTCAAATACAAGAAAATGGTGGCATAATTGACAAAACAAGTACATATTATTGAATATGTTTTTATTGTTTAATCAATTCATGCGACACGAGTAAATTGAAACCTAAGCACTCACAACAATTTACTTCCATTAAAATCAAAAACTTAGATTACGTTATGATAAAATAACGTCGTCGATGACCAGCCTCTGATTGCCATTAGAGAACATTTTCCCAACGACGGCAAACAAAAAAATTCTTATCTCAATAAAACTTCCAATCCCGAGTTTATTTACCTCTTGTTTATCCTCAAACATGACAAAATCCTTGTGAGTGAAAATTTTCACAGGTATCTACGCAGCACACCCATACATTTTAGCAATGAATTTGATTCCTAGTTAATTTATTATTCAATATTCCATGGATTCTATACTTAAGGCATTTTTTTTTTTTTGTTTTTACAGAGTTGGGAAGGGGGGTGAAAAAAAAGATCAAAGAATTAGCGGTGGGTGATTTCGATGAAGGAGGAAGTCTTGAGACTGGTCGTGTATCCGAGATATATCGGGCGTTCTGACGAGTCGGGCACAAGAGGAGGGAGAGGAGGGGGGCAGGGGAGGGGGCAGATCGCGCGGTGTAGAATGTCGGAAATTACAGGGTATTACCGTGGGCCCAGAGATGCGGGCGATACGCGGGCGCGTGTTTATAAGGCTTATAAGGTCGATTTTAATAGCCGTTTGCGTACAATTATGATACGTAATGGGCGCAACACTCATTACCCGCGCTAAACTGGAACTAATTATTATGTTTCACGCCGCGTTATAGTTATACACGAAAAGTCCGAAGACCCTGAGACCGGTCACGTGATACCACCGATTATATTAACGAAACGAGTCCTCATCCCGATTTGGTTCGTATATGGAAAAATAGGAAAAGGACGAAAAAAAAAAAAAAAAAAAATGAGGCGAATATTGGGGAAAAAAAAAAAATTAAAAATAAAAATTATTCAAACGCGTCGCGTTCGACCCGTTTACTTTATCGTTGTGTATAAATTTGTGTCATACGTTGCACGTATTTATGTAACCTGATAACTGGATCACGCATTATTATACGGACTGTTAGATTTTTTTAATCAATCATTCTCTGATGCCAAGTTCACGTAATTTTTTTGTTTTTTATTTACTCTCGGATATGGAGATCACCAATAATTTACGGTTCTGTCGTTGGTTGGTGATCTCTTCTCTTTTTCGACGATTTTCTTTTCAACGCCGTTCAGCCTAAGAGTAATTAAACCGCATTCACTCTTCACCGTAAAAATTGTACAACTCTATTTTGCACTCGGTATGCGATTGCCTGTGGCAATTTATAATTATTTATATCGTGTTAGTTGTTTCTTCAAGCAGCTATCGACGAATCATCGTTGTAATAACCATCGTTATGTGCAGGAATTTGGTAGCGATAAATAGTGAAAGAACGTGTTTAAAAAGAACCCAAGAACGAAATGATGATAAATGATTAGGAGTAATTAACTTCGGATTTGTTTCTGTTCGAGCTGTTTATTTTCAGTGGGAATCATTTTATCGTATTAAAGTAAAATATGATTTGTCAAATGAATAATAAAACAATATTCAATTAACAAATGTTGTTTCATCTATGGTGAAATTAGTTAATAGAAAAACGTAATCGTACAACGCGTTGAGAAAAAGAGTCTCTCAAGTTGAATTTCATAATTAACTTTAGTTTTTTTTTTTTATTCAAAACAATATCTTGAAAAAGAAACTTGCATCTGTAAAGTGCTATCTTCAGTTTCAAACTAATCGTGTAACCTGGCTACGAGTTACATAAAGAGATGTTCAAACATCGGCGCAAGGTGAGTTCAATTGACAGAAACGCATAAGAAGCAAAAGATAATGAAAAATAAATGAACTAAACGTTTCTATCACGACGAGGGAGTAAAAAAAAAAAAAAATATGAAAAAAATCAACGGCTCTGCTCCTCTTCCGGCGAATATCTTGCACGTCGTTTATGTATAATATAATATACGTGTTCAAACACACGCAGACGCGCTGCAACACACCGTTATATATTAACGGCAGTATAAAAGCTCGGAGAGTTCGTGCTCCGGGCTCTCGTGTCTTCGGTGCTTTCGGTGTACGAGTCAGCGTATTAACACCTCGAACGATTTATAGTATTGAAGAGTGGCCGAGGCGGGCGGGGGCGAAACGGACGAACAGGACGAAGAGGGCCAAGAGGACGAAGAGGACCAAGGGGGTCCTGGTCCCCCGCGGCACAGCGGTACGCTTTCACAGGGACCAAGGCAGTGGAACAAATGGGACCAATTTCGTATTTTGTAACACCTTTAGCCCTCCCCCCCCCCTCGCGCCCGTGCCACATCCACGCACCTGGCGATCTGTTTCACCTTCGTATTTCTTCGCATTGAGAAAAATTTCATTTGTTACAGTAACTAGAAAAATTCAGTAAAACAGGTATCGTTAAAAAAACTGTTTGAACGTTGTTGGGATTACGAAAAACGAGGTACGCCTAACCATTTTGCAATATCGTCGTTCCTTTTTTCGGTAATTGCAACGCAAAATCAGTTTGTGAGGTTGACTCAACTCTTTTAGTTGAACAAGGTTTTAACGTCAATTTATTGTTGCACAAGCGTTAAATTTTCGCAACAGTTGCGAGAAAATATAGTAACAGTGATCGTAATGAGGAAGAATGGTAACGGATACTAGACTTTCCGGTAACAGCTAGAAAACTAATTTGCATTTTTTACCTAGAACTATATTTCACTATTGTGGTAAAAAATGAAAACAGTCAATGACTGAGCGGTAACCGAAACTAAAAATTTCCCTCAGTTCACTCAACATTCCAGAACGATCCCACCTTACCCCCTTATCATCAGCAGAATTGTGGTCGTTTTGATGCGTTGCAGCGTTTGCAGGCTTACCGAGTTAAAAAGCGTTTATGATGATAAAAAAAAAAAAAAAAAATTATGAACAAAAAACAAGTCAAAAAACAAAAATAAAAATCTCAGTCAGAGGCAACGATTTTCACCCGGCGCACGCGTGGAACAATTCCATGTATCCGCAGCTGAAGTCTCGCCTATTCCGGATCTTGCTTGCCAGATATCACAGCTCGGATGATGCATGGCATCGAAACACGCACAAGTCACGCCACCCCCGCGTAGCCGGTGCTGGAACCCAGACTATAAGCTGCGATCGTGTACGAAACAAATTAATACCATTTATTACTAACAGCTACGGTGCTAAGTGGAAATCGATTTTGTTTGCCCCTAAGCAAAACAGTTCATCATCCGGCATGCCTAGATATATATGTATATATATACCTACAAGCGTAAAGAAATTCAAATGCGACGGTGAATTTGGGCCTCGAGTATACGAATTTTTGATACGAATCAATAGTCCAGATACTTGACGATGTGTGATTCGTTTGCTGCAAGTATAATGAGAGACAATCGTTTATTAATTTTCTGTATATTAATTACGGATCATCGTAATTGAATATTAATTTTTAATCACATGGTCGTTATAGTGAAAAATCGTGTTCATTTGATCGAAACTAGTATGTGAATAACTATTATGTATGTATATAATACATACATGCATACGCATCGAGTACGAACACGTTTAAAGAGAATGATATAAGGTTTGGCTTATCCGAAGATCTATTTGCTTTACTTTTCGTGTGGGTATATGTATACTCTGTATACCGTGTGTATACCATTCGTACATACATTCGTGAAGACAGTCAACGTTTGCTTTGTAATTATGTAACGCAGTCAAACTGTTTCACCAAACATAACCAAGTGTTACCTGGAGATACCCATCGCTCGTCTTCACAAAGGCGGCAACTCTTTCTGCTACAGATCTCACGTGTTTAACTATCTCACGATCCCACGATCGTTCTGTCAACATCACCAAAATTTTATCCCATGCGATACATGGATATATCTATACATGCACGTACTATCGTCTATGACTTATTTGACCTGCATCGAACGCGTATCTTTACTCCAGAATACAACGAACAATTTTTCCGAACAATTCTATCAGCTTTTTGTACGGTTTTTTCTTCATTTTTGATGACGTGAAATTCTTCAACATTCGATATTTTACCTAGATCGACAAATTTGTGTTTTGATTCTCTTCAATACTCTGAAAGCATTCGGATTGTCAAATCGAACGAATTGAAGTCAATTGTAATTTTTGCCGAAGACCTGCAAGTCTTGGGGTTGATCAAAACACATCGAATCTTTTTATGTATAAATTTATGCAAAGAACTTATCACACTATGGAAATCTTGAAAATGGTCAAGTCTCGTCGAGTACTTTTATATTATGCTAATCAGAAGAGTCTCCAATTTTCGACAAGCTCATACCGACGTCAGTTCCAGACCGGAAATAGTGATCGTTCAAGAATACTCGGTCAGTAAATATTTGCTTACCACTCACATACGTGTGTGTAATTTTCTTTAAGAGTTTCATCTACGTAACGATATGAATCAGTGAAGCAAATCATTACCAGTTTGAAACAAAGACAAGGAAAAAAAATACGATGGAACGTTGACGTTTGAACGTCTCTAAACTACTCGAAAAAAATGTGTAAACCGCACGTGTTAACAGTCGAAAATTGTACTGAGGTTAAAAACAAGTCCTGAAATGTGTCAGATCCGTGACTTTAAGTATTTAGTAGCGCAAAATAAATCTATAACTAGTAATTGAAACTGGTGTATTGGAAAATTATTAGGATAAAGGTCTTTGTATCGAAGTTTGATAAGTTAATCATCATTTTCACCTCATCATCGTTTGTGCTTAAACTGGTATCAATCGAGCACAATTGTAGATTACTGTATTCAGTATTTCGTCTCGAAAGTTAAGTGAAAATCATAGATCATTCGAGCTTTCTGTCAAATTTCCAAATTTCTAAATTTTCTAAAAATTGGATTACAACAGATGAAGTATAGCCGATAAAGTTCGACGATTCGTTTTTTTTCTTGACGTGAAACTTGCGGAGCATTTGGGGGGTTGATTCTGTGTTAGTGCGGCCATCGATCTTCGGCGGTGAGGGTCTCATTATAACAGTCCAAAAATGCTGAGGTCCAAATAGTCGGTAAATTGGCGCGGATCCCACAGGCACGAGTGCACTCGTAGCGCACCTGTGTGCAAGTTGTCTGCAGCACCGGCATCACCGTTCACCATGCACCGAACACCATCGCGCTAGCAGCACGTGAATAGAAGGCAAGAGAGAAGAGGGCGAATCGCGCGTTGCACGCGAGGAAGGATCAACTAACCTCGCGCGTATTATAATGAGCTTGGTAACGTGAACTTGTACACGCTCGGACCCTGCGCAAATGCGCGTATCCAGCCACAGGACAGGATAGAATAGGATAGGATATAGGATGTAGGATAGAATCTGTGCTCAACGGCATCTCGTAGTCTGAGCTCCGAGCAGCTTGCCCTGAGCCTTGGCGTTATGCGCGTGTTTGTAATTGCGAATATCGTCTCTACAGGGAAGATTTTGATTTACATCTTCATATATACCGTACACGGGGATTGGAGCTGAGTGGAGCTGGAGGATATGTGGGTGGCCAGCAAACGAGATTGATGATTGAGGGTGAAACGTAGTCTTTGGGTTGTAAAACAACTATCACCGTTTTCAAGTTTATCTTCTGCGTCTGGTACTGTAGTCATCAGTTACAGACAATGGATTAGGAGGAATTGACATCAACTTCGTTCACCTTCCATTGAATCATCTTCATCCGAAATCCTAGGTTCAAAGAATCGTCACAGGTGAAGTTGGGATACAACGGGAACGATGTATTCAAATTGAAATGGAATCAGCTGATTTCGGACTGTAGTATCAATTCGATTATTTTCAATTCCTGAGCTGAAATTTTCAAAACCTTGATGTAGCCAATGATTTACCTTCAGTTATTCACCGAGACGAATATTTTATTCTTCGGTAAACTTTTCCCACATTGCCTTGATCTCGATCGTATCACAACTACCGATGACAAGCATAATTATGTTATTCAGTAGGCTCAGTTTGAGAGAAATATATCATCGTTTTGTTCTTTCGTTTACCGTTTAACCCTCGAAAGAAAAATGAAAAGAAGATGAAATCCTGACTTCAACGTTGTAATAAAGGCCACCCTCACACAATTTTGTCAGAACTAGATTTTCTTGGAATATTTTTAAATACCTTGATTTTATTTTGTGCTCCTATGTCTTATCGAACCCAATAATCTCCGAGAAGGATATACATGGAGCACTATCGATAAATCGTCTCACTAATACAGAACTTGGGCATGAATGTCGTTACATCACGGGGTTGTCACGTTGACAACATCGCCGGCGATTACCGTTTTCCTGTCAGGGGTTTCAACGCTTCGGCAGAAATACATATGCTTGTCTCAGTCTTGAATTCTGGACCATCGTTCCCGTTGAATATGTGTTGTGGTAGCATTTTTTCCTGAAAATCGTGCCCTGTTTCTGGGCCTGAAACGTTGACCGCGCTAGTAGGCTGACTCGGGAAGCTAACTGGGTCAAGGGAGTTGTTGATTTTGTTTGATAATAAAACCAAAAATCTGAGAGTTATTTTCATGGGTCACTGTAAATTTGTATCATTGGAACTTAGTAGTTTTCTGCCAGTTTCGTTCAACAATTTCATTTCTTACAGCAGTTTTCGTAACTATCTTATTCTGTTCATGTTTTTTGATGGATGTATTTTATACTGAGCGTGTTCGGGTTTTGATTCTCCGTGAAGCTGACGCGGGCGTTAAGACGTATTGCATAACAAGATAAAATGTAGTATCAATGCTTTAGAAACTAGAATCGATAGAAAAATAGCGAGAGAAAGTTGTTCATCAACAATTATATTCATTTTCAATGACACTATCGATTTGTCTTTGAAACAAAAGATATTCGAGTCTATGGCGGAGCTGACATTCGTTGACGATTCATTGACCTCTAGAGTAGCAGGGTACGAAGTGATAGAGTAAACAATCTACAGACGACGCGGGTATCATCGACCGTCAAATACCTCGAGGATGGTGTCGGAGGTATAAATCCTGGGACGAGAACCGAATGATGAAGTCATGTTGGCGCCTGACCTGACTCTTGCCCCAGACACGGAACGGAGATAAAGAGGTTGGGTCTGTATTCAAAGTTTAAACAAGAGATAGTCAGGGATCGCGAAGGTTGGATGGGGCAAAACGAGGTGGAAGAGAGCCTAGGACAGCGGTTAGAGACCCGGCACGTCCTTAAGAGAGCAGGACTCCACTAGAGGCTGAAAGCTTGGCGTCCATCCAGATCTGAGCCTGAAGAGTTAGCCGTTCGCTGCACGCATCAGCCGAAAGGATCCCGTCACACTGGATGAAAATAAATTATCTCTTGAACCCGGTGAACGGGGAAGGGAAAGGGAAAGGGTTCCGCGAGGCAGAAACGACGCGCACCCATACCAGTAATACGCGCGTGCGACGAACCCGATGGCAGCTCGCCCAGTCTCTAATTAAAAAGTCCCCGTCAATTCCTCCGGCCACATCTTACAAACTACACTCTATCTCTCTCTTTCTCACCGTATACTCACTCGAAAATCCTGTTCTCTTTACACCCACTCGAGAACTCTGGAACAACTCCAGTACCGCGATCCGCGGCTCTCTACTTCAGAGCTAAAACGAAGCTACGCCAACGAATCGGTCCTGCAGTGTAGTTGCCCCCCGCAGCGCAATGCTGCCTCCTAATTACTGAACGAGCCTATCTTCGGACATGCCAGACTCTCTCACAACTCCTCAAAGGCACCCCACCAAAGGTACACCACCTACAGGGTGGCTGATCGGTTCACCATTGAGGTACCAGCAACGGTGCTGAGTGGTTGAGGTTTCCAAGTGACGAGGAACGATGATTCACCTCGTGAAAGACTTCCAATACTCGAAACCCTGTTTGAACCTTTCGTTATTCGATCATTCGATGAATCACTCGTAGCTTCGATTCTTCCGTAATTTACTCAAAGTTCTTATCACTCAGTCTTGAACGAGGTTCCAACTATGACAGTTGATCCAATTCTCAATAAACTACTGATCACACTGTGCAACCATGGATACCAATTGAGTTCCAGAGTAGAACCGGATCTTGATCAGTCGGAAATTCGACCATTCACAGTCTTGACCACTTCGAGTGGGAAGCCTTCAAGTATAACGGTCAATCTGTCTCACTAAAAACTAGTGACAACACTGTACAACCATTCACACTTTCCAATGAAGAGTCAGGCTAACGATAAGATTAAATCGTTATTGTTCAACAAATTTTCAACACCACCTGCTGGACAATCACACTTGGCATTTGCTTGGCATTGATCAGGATTTGCTGAATCAATAGACCAAATTCTGTAGCACTAGGGAAGATTTTGTCAAGTAAGTTGGAATCTGATGAACATGCAGATCGTTTTTATACTTTTCGGTTCTAATTTGTCTTGTACATCGGCTCGCACCTTTCGGAGTACCTTGAACTGCAAATTATTATAGAAGCGAGAGATATATTGTGTGTCTGTTTGTTTCCGTAGCACCTTGTACGTGGCCGAGCGATGGTATGGCGAATAGTTGGTTGAAGGAACGTGCGTATAATAATGTTGTACACAGAAATGAAATGAAATAAGCAAGCATGCATGCAGCTGTGTTCAAACCGCGTGTCCAGCTGTGAAGTTCGCATAAACTCTTGCCGATTGGATCCTAAATCGAAAGGCTTGTCTTAACCAGAATACTAACACCATCCGAAATTACAATAATGTCTGCAAATTTATGCATCGCGAGACCTACGCCGTTTTCCTTCTATGTTATAAATGTGTTATACGATTTTCGCCATCTTTATATGCGTGCTGACGATAACATTAATTATCTTTAAAACCATCCAATTCTCTTCGCTTATTATAGTATCATCGTACACTCCACACTATGGCTTGAAAGGCTCAATTTAATCGTGTATCGTTGTGATTTAATCGTTGTTTACAAAACATGTCGAAGAAAAATTATTCCTCTTACGGATGATGACGAGGATATAAGTTCCACAATTATTACGGCTAGACAAGAAAAGAGACTCTAAAAGATAGAAGATAATAATTATTCGACGAATTTTTCTTCTCTGTAAGATTCCTATATCAAAAACAAAACAATATACAGAGACTCCAACTACCAACGAGATGAAAAATTGTAATTGAGTGGAGCAATGAATTTTTCAGTCAGTTCTAGAACGTAAGAATTTATCACATAGTCCTTGAAACACGAATAAATCAAAATCTTCTGACTTTGTTCGAATTGATCTATTGATCTGTCAACACTGAGAGAAATTTTTAGTTCCGGTTACCGCTCAGTTCTTAACTATTTCCATTTTTCACCACAATCGAAAAATATAGTTCTAGGTACAAAATGAAAATTAGTTTTCTAGCTGTTACCAGAAACTCTAGTGTCCCTTACTATTCTTTCTCGTTACGATCACTGTTACTATATTTTCTTGCAACTGTTGCGAAAATTTAACGCTTGTGCAACGATAAGTTGACGTTACAGCCTTATTCAACTAAAAAAGTTGAGTAAACCTCAAAAACTGATTTTCTGTTGGAATTACCAAAAAAGGGTCGACATTATATTTGAACAGTATTTTTTTAACGATACCTGCTTTACTGAATTTTCCTAGTTACTATAACAAATGAAATTCTTCTCAGCGAAGGTTTAGGTTTCCACGTGCGACCCAAGATGGGAATTTCATGATTTTCTCACTCCGACCTGAGGCAATCACAAACGGGGATGGTCCAGATCGGCGTAGATCGATATTATCGGTCGAATTCCCCGGGGAGCACCGAGGTTGAATCGTGATTCACGAAGCGTGGTTCTGTACGGAGGAAGAACAGTCCGTACCTACTCCGGATAAGTCGGCGATGAGTCGCCCATTAAGATCGCTTAACCGTGGACCGCGGGGTGAAGGCGGCCGGTGTCGAAGGCTTTTAAACAATCACGAACATAGTGGACCTGTCTATCAAATATAGCGCTGCGGGAGTATCCGGGGCCAGTGGATTATGCGAGGTGAGAGGTTATACAAACAGAGACGCGTTATCTGATGGACCGTCAGCCGGGGAGCAGGAGCACAGACCGAGATGCTGACCCCCAGATCTTGGCTCGACTTCTTCGGCGGGGGCGGAGCGTCAAGTCTCCTGTTTTGATAGATTCAATTTAAATCATTTTAAAACATCGACGTTCTGCTCTTGTTTGGATCCCCGACTCCGGATCGAAGATCGGAGATCGGAGATCGAGCTCGAAGTCGCTCAGTCTCGCCGCTCTTAAAAGGGCTGTCTGCGTTCAGAAGTTACTGTCTCGGCTCTTTTCTTTCGGGATCGCACCCCTTTTTATATTATTTTCTCATTCGATTTACCGTAACGAGATCATAGTGTCGAAAATTTGAAATGGATGATGGTGGGCGATGGTGAGAATTGGAAGATAAAAATATATTCGGTAGTATCGATGCAATTTTTTCTTCCGAAATTGATCGAAACGTAGAACAAAATATTTATAAACGATTATCTCGCAGTTTGACATGCGCGACGCGTACGGAACCAAATATTCACACTTATCTAAACCAGGAAAATATTTCGAATAACGTCTGACTCGGGATTAACGACACGAATTTTTTTTTACAAATTTAGAAAAATTGAAACTCCTTTTTTTAAACTTTTGAGTGTGGCGACCCTTTTATAAAAGTCATGAAAGCGTTTACTTACTGTTAAAAATATGGCTCGTTACGATGACGAAATATTCAATTTTTACGTAAAATGTTGCGTTTTCTTTTTTTTTTTTTTTTTCTTCCTTCATTTCAACTTCCATTGTACAATCAGAAAACAAGTCTTCATTTTCTTACCGCATAATCAGAATATAATTTCATACAAGACAGCCACATAAAATTGTTTCCATTAAAAAACGCAGAGAAATTCGTAGCGTGGAATCGAAATATCGAAGTAAAAAAAAAAATAGTCCTCGGTTATACGGTATTTAATTATTTTAAGCCGATTAGATGTTCCAAAAAAAAAAATATATTTATTTATGTTCGTAATTGGTACTTTGGATTGAGTAATGAAAAAATTTTCACCATTCTTTTAGCATTGTAGTTATATAGCGTGAATTATGAAATTTTCTAATTTTCTATCTAATAGTAGGTAACCGAAACTGTGTTTTCAAGCTGACACGTGAAAGTTGAATATATTTTAGGCGTAGAAAATATTTAAATCTGATCTTCGGAGTTTTCCTAGATTTGAAAGTGGAGCGATTTAATACCGCGTTTTCTATATTTTACACGCGAATAAATAACCTAAGGTCAAAGGTCGCGTAGTAATCTAAGAGTAGAATGTTCGAGAATTTTATCAAGGTGACGTATTTTAGCGGGCGGAGACTTTTATTCGCCTCTCGATTCAGCTTTGCCTCAGCTCTTCCAGATATTTACGGTTTGATCGAATCTGCATGATTTCTAGATTAAGGTGCGACGCGAACGTCGTATAAACGCTGCTTCGTTTTGACTTGAAAAAAAAATTATTTTACACCATTCGAAATTCTAATTATCACCTGTCAGAAATTACGTATATGCGGGTCTCGTAATTACATCAAGATAAATCGATTAATACGAAGTTTATTGTCGATCAAAATAAAGATAGAACAACTTTTATGAGAATTTATAGAGGTGAAGAGAATTGAGAAGTAAAAAATTAAGAAGCAAAGTGAAAACAACTTTACGAGCACGAATGATGAAAAGAATATAACACGAATGGATAAACAAAATACCATTTGATGTTTACTACACGCCCACGCATTCAGGTCTGCTAATTATAATGGAGGAATAAGCACGGTTAAAAATCGTCAGATAAGATCAAGCCGTCGAATATGACTTCACAGAATCCTACGATTATCCGAGAGCCGAAAATAACCCAAGATTCTGTCGAGATTATAATCAGAGTAGCTGAGACGTAGCTAGAATAGGTTGGGGTAATATAACTGATGGAGGTTGAAACGGTCCTGTGCAGTTGTACGTCATCGAAGCTGACGGCCAATCAAGTAATTAGTTAAAGATAATTAAGAGATCCCTCGAGGTGCGCATTAATCAACATTAAATTGATTTGTCAGCTGTAGTGCAATGATGATTAAGAATCGGAAGAAGAAATACAAGAAGGCAAAAAATAAAAGGAAACGAATTTAGAGACAAGAAGAAACGGTGGGAAAAGGGAAAGGGAGACGGGCTTGGGGAGCCCTTGCAAACCTGCATATATAAACCTCACCACCATTAAGTCGTACCCTGCCCACCCATCCCAGGAGTGTGCAACCCATCCGTCTACGCAATAAACTAATTCTCGCCACCATGGGCAGAAAAGATGGTCAGCATCGCGTCTAATTGAACCGCATTCCATCTCAAAGATATACCGATGCCTTATGCGTACCTTATATATAACGACTGACGATATTCCTTTCACGTACAAATTTATTTTATTCCTTGAGAAGTTCACGATTAAAGCTTAATATTCACATTTTGCATCAGGGAATTCACACACAGAAGTTGGAAAATTTAACAGACAAAAACGAAACCAAAAAAATTTGTACGTTTGGATCAAAAGTACCCATGTCACATATATTTTTATCATGATTGTAGAAGATTTTAACTCTGCAAATAGTGATTTTCACTGTTTGTAGAATAAGTTCTGAATTCTACGAAGGATACTTTACCAAAAAATCTGATGTTTCTCTCTTTTCCTACAGTTTTGAGTGAAATCGGCTCTTTTATATTCTTCGTGTTTGATTGCGAATGAGTGTGGGTATCGCTCCTAACTTTCACCGAAACGACAGAAGTTCATCGGCCATTTTCTATAAGGACGGATCCATGATCGCAAAATGAACTGCGAGGCTGGTAATCACAGCTTTGGCAGCTGCGGTGGCCGTAGGTGTCTTCAAGAAAACTTACGCCTTTTGCATCATCCCGATATCCTCAAGGACTACGGGCAAGTCCGAAATATTCAAAGGATTGAAGTTGAAGGATCTGGTTCAGACCGAGGTTGAAGTGGTTCGAGCCGTCCGCTCGTCTTGCAGACGTCAAGGTCAACCTACCGTAACCAAGATTAAGTTGTTGTGGCATAAGCGGTGGTCATCATCAGGGTCATTGGAACCAAATCTCCTTGTAACCCTCAGCAAATGATGAAGAAGGTCCGGACATACACCGTGACCATGGCCAGACGGTACTGTTACCGATGCCAGGAACGCATAGGTGGGTTTGGACGTGCGTGGTTAGACGATTTTCTCGTTTACAGACAAGGTTCCACCTTAGATCGAACCTTCATCCTGGAAACCGGAAAAGGTGCGGATAGTCCAAGACGTAGTTTTTTCGGCTCCGATGGATTCGCCATACCTTAGAAGATCATCGGTGCGATGGAAACATCTCCGAGTACGGCGTGGAGGGATCTGGTGATGGACGCGAAGAACAAAATTACCGATTACACGAGGAAAAGCTCGACGGTGGCTGTCCATTTCTAAGCGAGTATACCACCAGCAGTTACTTGGCGATAATGGGTCGTGCTCTAACGATTTTGCTGGTTTTGGAAGTTCTCAGCAAAGATCCTTTTCTTAAGTGGAAGCCAATGGAAACAAAACTGATATGGCTTCCACCTTCCGGTTTTGTCAACAACGACTGGAATTCTCGACGCATTGGACGTCATTGCTCCAAGGGTAGATGTCAACCATGACCAATTATCAAATACTCATATGTCTGGATCGATTGATCGCCGAGGGTTCTAAGGGAGTTCATTTTGTTCAGCGTGACGAGTACTTTCATATTGTGGAATTATAGATGCTAAGTAACACACCCCCATCATGGGAGGGGCCAATTGGATAATGGTGAAAGATGGAGTCGATGCAGACATCCTTCTTCTTTCCAAATCAAATCACTGCCATCTCCCTTATTACCCTGGTGCGGAGCCTCCTTCTGACCACTGTTTTCTTTTTACCTCAGTAAGCGGTAATTATAACTCACGACAACGAGTGAGAAATTTATACGGAGTGAAAGAAAAAAAATTCATTTCCCGTCTACGGCTTTGATTTGTATTGGCAGCAGAAACAGATTTAAATTATTTGAAGAAAAGATTTCTGAAAAGTGGAAAACGAGACGGTGCGGAAGGTGAATGAAAAGAGGACAAAACGATCATTAGGGAAATTAAGATCGAGTTAACAAGACGGCGAGGATGAGGTTCGCGGGGGAGGGGAAGGTGGAAGGAGGGGAAGGCATGCTAATGCTGTATAAAGCGAGTGCTGGCTCGAAGCAATCGTTTCATTGCCGAAGGCGAGATAAATAAAGGAACGAGCACACGTGTAGAGCGTGGTGTAATTGCTGTAATTGACAAGGAAATTTCATATTCAAAAGAACTTGCAATGCCCGTGAATGTATATACATTTATGTTATAGACATGTATACACGACACGTTACTACGCATGTCTGTCAGCGAGTATACACTGTATAAATGGATTTAGCTCGATCATTCTCATCGTCAGCCAGAGGGATACGTGTTTAATATTAATTACAGAATCCGTGGGAAGTATGCGGGGAAAACTGACCAGTGATAATGTACTTGAACCCCATTGTGCATACCTACTAGATATTATATAAAACGTGAACAAATGTTATTTGATGCGGGAATTTGGTAAAAAGGAATAAGTCGTCTTCTTGTGTGGTTGAATAGAGGCTTATGTACCATTTCCAAAGTTCTCACGAATTGAGTTTTGGTACAATGTGTATCAATGTTATGAACTGATTCGTCGTGAATCGAAATATTCGTGGAAAGGTTTGATTTTTGAAATCGCATCTGACTTTCGAACCGATGAAGAGTAATGAGAGTACATCAATTTTAGCCTGGGAAATTTTCTCGCACTTCTTTTTATACTGGAATATATGTTCTTTGTGGTTGGATTTGAGAGAAGATAAATTTTTTCTGAGCAAAGGTAAAAGGAATTTTTTCGAGAATGTGACAATGTTGAATTATTACAAAATAAAATGCTCAAAATATCGCAATTTTGAAGGTGTAAAAATCTATAAATGCAGAAACGTATAAAAGCAAAGTATAGAATATCGAAATATATTTTATGGTCTGAATGAATAAAAATATAGCAAGCCAAAACTGAATCGTCAAAATTTTGAACATCATACATATATTTTAATTTTCCATACTGTTTTTCCTACATTTGAAATTTTCTGAATTTCAACATTCTAGAATCTCAAATTCCAAATACAGTAGATTCTTGCGTTTTTAAAAATCCTATATATCAAGACCCATCCATTTTCTCATCTTTTTACATCGTCACCTCAATCCAACACTCCATTCTCAGGACATAATCAACTATTTTTCAATCTGATAAATTTGATTTTTTTCACCAGCGATCGGTACGATGCCGATGTTTCACAGAGCGTTGAATAAACGAGTCATTGTGTCAGTGTTTCCAACCGTTTGAGGTGATCGAAAAAATAGTGCGACGACACCAATCGCGAAGAATCGAGTTGGCAGGTTGTCGAACGTGCAGTACGTGGACAATGGTTCATTAGAGCATTGTCAAGGCACAATATCACACAATTAGCCGGAGCGTTTTTAACACGCGCGATCCGAGAGAGAATATTTAACACGTGTCTGCAGCCACGGCTCAGATATCGACTACGGCTCAATTCTCCATTATGTTTATTGTGCCCTTTATCTCGTCTTCTTGTGCCGCCAAAAATTCCAACCTACTAGAGGCGGGCGTGACCGGATCCTCACGATATATAGAACATTCGGATTCAACGTTACGTGAAATATCATCAGCTCGAGTGGTTCAGATTCTTGACAAATTTTCAAAGGAGTCGTCTTAATGCTTTTCACAAAAGCTTTTTTTTGTTCACATTAATTATTGAAATCGTATTGAATTTTTTACTAGGGGTAAAAGCATCAAAATAGGTCGATGAGTCACAATATCGAGTTCTCAAAAATTTGATCTTTGAAAAACTCGCATTGAGGAATGGTCAGAATATTGGAAAACCCCAAAATTATGCAAAGAATCGTCAGAGAATACAACTGCTAGTCAAAACGTGGAATGGTTAGAATTCTCACTTTTATATCGCGATTTTCACTACTAAATATTATTCCGAATTGTGACTTTTCTGTATCTCGACTTCGACTATTTTCACCCTAGTCACTTACAACTATGGAAACTTCCATGTTACCTACACGGGGTTACTCAGACCTCAGCCAACTTTGAAACGTTATAATTCAGAAATAAACTCCAATCTTAGTTTTAGCAAAAAACGATGGAGGGTATGGGAGAAATTCTTGAAGAAAAAAGAGTAAAACAATAATACCCCATTTTTTTTCAATCATTCTTCATTTTACTTGCACAAACAACCCTGATTCAAGCACGCTGACTTTGACATTGTACGTTAAAGCCGGTTTTGGAGTAAACTGGACCCCATGTAAGTGACTAGGGTTCAAAATCTGTAAAACAGATGATCGTTGCTTTGAAAAATAGTCATTCTGATTCTTCTCTTTTATAATTTTTTCGACATATTCACCCTCACCCAAAATTTCGAACTCCGGCAATATGAGCTATTTGGAATTTCAACGTTTCTGGAATGAGGTTCTCGGAATTCGATGATTCCAAGCTTAAACCGTTCGGAAATTTGGTCGTTTGGAAGTTTGGAAAATTCAACCCTTCCGAGTATTAATAATTCGAAATTCAGACCATTTCAAAATTCGAATCTTTCCAATCTTGATACCATTAATTCAAAAGTCGAGTATCCCACGTATTGAGAATTCGAAATTTTAAACATTCCGAATCTTCATCCCCTTTAGATTCATGAGAATTCACATAATGGCAAATTTTCATTCCGAGTAATCGGAACAAGGACCCGCAAGCTCGGGGACTAGAAGAAAAATCCGCGTCACGATACGCAGCGGAGAAAATTTCCGCCCCGTCGGTCCCGCAGTGCGGGACGATATTCAAGCATGCGGCGTTATCTCGTAATTTATTGACCTCCGGAGAGGCATTTTTTTTTTGTTTTTTTTTTTTGGTTTTTTTTTTACTTCTTACGTAGATAAATTATTTCGCCATTTGATCTCCATAAATTATCACCAAAAGAACTCGCGTCTCGCTCTCGACGTTCGCCGCCATCAATATCAATAAATCATACTTTCATGCCATTGATTTCGACGTGTTATATTTCATGCGCTCACCTCGTGGACCGGGAATGCATTGACCAATCCCCCCCAAAAAGTAACCCGTCACTCCACGCGGGCGAGGATCGTTCCCTTGATTCGAGTCTCAGGTCCAAGTTCAGCGACAAGTTTAAACCGGAAGTAACGTTTCGAGGCTCCAAGAAAGTCCCGAAATTCTTGAGGATCCAGCCTGGACATTCAGGTATTCGACAATAGCAATACTGCTGGATTATCGGCACGTGGGAAGAGGGGGAAGTCCTTACACCAAATAAGGACGAAGGTCGGGTATCAGAGACTCGGAACCGCCCCGGGTCGAATAAAGCATCGAAAGAATAACGAGCTTCGAACTGTCGCGGTGAAAATATGCACACTGAGAAAAATTTCGTTTGTTGCACTAACTAGAAAAATTCGGCAAAACAGGTATCGTTGAAATAAATTTTTGAATATTGTTGGAATTAAGAAAAACGAGGTACGCCTAACCATTTTGCGCTATCGATGTAATTCGAGGCGAAGAAAAGCTCCGAATACCGGCAGTCAAAATGCTTCTGGGTACGTAGCAAATGATGATGGAAACTTTTACTCGGACCAATGCGCGGTTCTTCCCACAGTAGCTCACCTCCGAGGCGTATGCATTGGATATTGTGTGTGGCAAGTACAGTACCAGACGCAGGGATAGGCTCATTTTCATTAACTCCCACTACTCGAGGCATGTAGCTCGTGGGCTTGCGAAGCTGCGCTTCCTGCACACCTTCTCATCATTTGCGGTAAAAGTTATAACTCGATTATCCGGCTAACTAGCAATTTCAATACTATTAAGAATACGCCGCGGCGTTAGTTTCGTCCTCGTATGAAAAAGCTGGAGTCGCACCCTCTGATCTCAAGGGCAATAGTTATGCCCCCTGCTCGGACGCGCGATCCGACCCGAGGAAAGACGGGGATTGGAAGACCGGGTGCCGGAAGCCGCCGCGCAATTCCGATCCTCGTTTCAAATCGCTAATCGAAATCGCGAATCCATTATATCGAGCCGAGTCGAACACTCGCTGTAATTCCTTGTGCACTGAGAGAAATTTTTAGTTCCGGTTACCGCTCAATCTTTGACTATTTTCATTTTTTACCGCAATCTAAAAATATAGTTTTAGGTAGAAAATGAAACTTAGTTTTCTAGCTGTTACCGGAAAGTCTATACTATCCGTTACTATTCTTTCTGACTACGATCGATGTTGCCATATTTTCTTGTAACTGTTGCGAAATTTCATTGCTTGTGCAACAATAAATTGACGTCAAAGCCTTCTTTAACTAAAAAAGTAGAGTAAACCTCAGAAACTGATTTTGCGTTGCAATTTCAGCGCAGTCTCAACACACGTCAGAGTAGCTGTAATCAGAATTGCAGAGACGGTTGATGAACCGGTCACATACGGTGGAGCTTAAATAACCCTTGGCGACTGGATATTGCAGGTTGGGAGGAGCGTAACACCGTAACAGATATATAATCCTGTTGGTCGGGAGAGAGAGAGAGAGAGAGAGAAGGGGGGGGGGGGGGGGGCTCGATCTTACGCGTAGGTAACGAGCATCGGAGAGACTATCCGCCTAACCGGGATAGAAATAGGAAAGCTTTATAGAAATGTAGTAAAAGATGAACATAGACAGAGTAAGAGAGAGAGAGAGGGAGAGATTAGACGACGTGGAGGTGGAGGTGGAGGTGGAGGTGGAGGAACGGTCGGGCTAGACTGTTAGAGAGGATCGAGTGGGCACCAACGGTGTGTACATGTGTGTATAGAAATCGTCGATAGTATCTCTGCCGAATGAACTCTCCCACGCCTATGGGCTGGGGCTGGGCTCTGGTGGCGAGCGCGGGGTCCAGGCTGCGACCTACGACCTCTGCACGTATTCGCCACACCCGCGCACCGACGCTAAGGTGGCCGCCGACGCCGCAACTCGATTCTTACGGTGCACCACCATAGACCATAGACCATGGGCAAGAGAGGTACAGGTTGCCGGTACCTCTGGTACTTCCAGGCCTATCAGCCTCTACCTATGCCTACGAAATTAATAGTGCTTGGTGGTTGAAGAACAAGAAGAAGAAGAAGAAGAAGAAGAAGAAAAGAAAGAGAGAAATAAAAAAAAAAAAATTGTACTTTACCCGCGTAATATGTCCGCCTGTATACGTGTGTACACCATGCATCCTGGATGTTGAAGGGAGGGGGGGAGTGCTTTTTGAAACGTTGATGCTGCTGATGCACCGTTCTCGGGGTTGTTCACGCTGCAACTAACAGCTATTCCCGTGCATCGCGGATTTCTCTCTTACACGTCTTGGAGGATTCATTGCTGTCATTAACCCCGAAGAATGCGCGAATGTTCGCAAGGCATGTTCTTTGGTATGTTTGCGAAAGTAAGAAACGAACGTTTTAGCGAACCGTAATACCGATGAAAAACTGACGCTAATTTTCAACGGTGAAAATTGGCAAACTTGTAACAGTTTAGTATCTTGATAGTTCCACGTATACATACATGTACTCGTTTAGTTTAGCTTTGAGGGAATATTAGATACTTACGTGTATGTTTTAAATGCTATCAATCCTTTTGGGAAAAAACATGAAAGCGGTCTCAAAGTCTCCGATATTATCGTCGGCTATATCAACTCAGTAACTTTGTTATACCACGAACTATATGTCTGGTAGATTTATGCAAATTGGGTTTGAATTTCATTTGATACAGGCAAACAGAAAAAAAATTAAATACTCTGATATCATTCCGACCATGATAAGAAGATCAGAGAATCTAGTAGAAAATTGGTCGATTTGTAATTCAAGGAAGCTAATATTGTCGAATTTATCACTCCTTCCGGTATCACTGAGACTGTAACAATTTTTACGAAACCTAAATATCGACGATGTGATCAATTCTCTCGTTTCGTTTTTAGGATCTATCAAGATTCCCTATTTTGCGACTCCTCAAACTTTTCTTCAGAGTGAAAAGCTTGAACTCAAGCTCAAACAGTCTTTCCGGTTCAAGGATTTCAGGGTTTGTCATCCGAGGTAATTTGCGACTCTCAAAAAGTCGTTTTAAATATCCTTTGTCGGAGGACACCGATGATCGGTATCAAAGCGGGGTGTTAAGCGGTTCAGAGCTGGTAGCAAAGAGGTCGAAGGAGTTGGCGGAAGAGGCAGAGGAACATGCAGAAGAGGGACGGACGGATAAGCGGTCGGAAAAGAGAAGGTGAAGAAAAAGAAGCGAACAGATGAAACGGGGTAAAAATTCTCGGCGCGTAATCGCCGCGTATTAAAATGATTTAGGAGGGTTTCTTGCGGGTGAATGCAGAGTAGGTACTCGACTTGCCGTCCCGTGCACTAGTATAAATATATCCGAATAATAGCGCGGCCCGAGCCGAGGCAGTGAGTTTTAATATATGGGGTGATACCACCGTCCGCCATGGGTGGCCGTTAAGGCTTGCGGCTCGGCCACCGGCGCTCACCTTTGCTCGTTATGCCTCACATCGCCTAAAATATCATGGCGAGCAGCGTATCGCCGCTCTTCAAATTCGATAAATTTTATCCCGCTTATTGCCGGCAAAACGAAACCCGAGTAGTTTCTCGCATATATGAATTCGTATGTCAGGATGCAAATTACCCGTCACGAACCGTTCGACTGATCTTTTTCCGCTTCTGCAGCATTTATCGCACAAGCATTTTAATTAAGAATCAACCGTCGTTCTGCACCGAGAGAATTTTTGTTCGTTGAAGTAACTAGAAAAATTCAGTAAAACAGGTATCGTTAAAAAAAAACTTTTCGAATATTGTTGGGATTACGAAAAACGCGGTGCGCGTAACCATTTTGAGATATTTTCGATCCTTTTTTGGTCAGTTTGTTCGGTTTGTTCTACTTTTTTAATTAAACAAGGCTTCAACGTCAATTTATCGTTGCACAAGCGTTAAATTTTCGTAACAGTTGCAAGAAAATATGGTAACGGTGATCGTAATGAGAAAGAATAGTAACGGATACTAGAATTTCTGGTAACAGCTAGAAAACTGATTTTTATTTTGTACCTAGAACTATGTTTTACGATTGTGGTAAGAAATGAAAATAGTTAAGGACTGAGCGGTAACCGGAACTAAAAATTTCTCTCCGTGTGAATTTTTATTTGACATTTTTGGAGACACATTTGCAGTTTTAGTTACTTAAAATAATTGTGACACATTATTTCATCGCTTTTAAAAATAACAATGACAAATTTTCCGGATTATTGAACTCCGGTGTATATCTTAGCGTAAGTAACGTTGGGTCTTTTTTGTTTCCAATATGCGTCTTGTGAGATATAATTTTTGAGCTACTTGGAAAAGTAAATGGTAAATATCCTGATTATTTATTTTTTTTATTTTTATCTTTTTGTCAACTATTTAAGATTCACCGATTTTCTTAAATTATATTTGAAATATTATTCAAGCGTAGATTATGCCGGTATTTTTCTTCTTCTTCTTCTTCTTCTTTGAGAGAGAGATTAAAAGTTTATCTGACTTCTGATCGTTCTTTAGATAAGTATATAATATACCTGACCGCTCGCTCGTCGAATGTACATTTATTCGTATTTTTACTCTCGCTTCTAAATTATCATGCCGTTGGGACTAATCGTAGCAATATTTCAGAACATGTCCGTCTCTTGGCTCTTTCCATCTTTTCCTTGTATTTAAATCTTGATAATACATATAACTTGTGTCAGCTGCCGCACGGCTGCCGAGCTGCCGTTGCTGCTTAAACTTCACGTGTAAGATGTTTTGTCGACTATTCAAATTACGGCATGAAATGCCAACGATAACCCGCGGAGAGACTTCCATAGGAGTTTTGAATATTTCTTTATAAAAAATAAAAAAATAAAACAAAGTGAAGAAAAAATAAAAAATTAAGCTTCGCCCGTTACGCGTATTACGTCACTTACAACAAATCG
Organism: Neodiprion fabricii; assembly: GCF_021155785.1. Taxonomy (NCBI): domain Eukaryota; kingdom Metazoa; phylum Arthropoda; class Insecta; order Hymenoptera; family Diprionidae; genus Neodiprion; species Neodiprion fabricii. The sequence goes on along the minus strand of NC_060241.1, from coordinate 5,730,363 downwards.
ACCCCTCGGTTCGGTTTTAATTGCTCGAACGACGATAGATTTCGTATTAAGTGACATTCGTAGCTTCGAAAATGATTTTTTTATCACAGCTTTTGTATATTGTCTAAATAAATCTAGTGGAATACATTAAAATAAATTCGGCAGCGGCGATTTCAGAATTCTGATCGTCTCGTGTGGCACTCGGCTAATTTCCATACGCGTCTTGACCCCGATGGCCTCAACATTTCACGTGCAAAAATAAAATAACAGTCGAATATCGTCGTGGTAAGAAGAAGAATGAAAAAAAGAATAAAAAAAAAAAAACAAGCAAACAAACAAACAAACAAACGCTGAGGAGACTGGCGAAGCGACTTTTAAATCCCATTCTCGATATGTTTATATGCTCGCAAATTCCTTGGAATTGGTGCTACGCCATCGTCCTAATCCATTATACACCTTATTGCATATTTTCGGTAAGCTGCAGATGCAGACCAGCCCCCGTTCATTATTGAATAATTCTCTACTTGTCGTTTTTACGCAGGTGCAAAATTATTTTTTCAAATTTTTATCCACCTATTCCTGCAGCAGGCTAAAACGAGCAGATTGCCTCCACTTCGATCGTCGAGTATACATGTAAATTAGAGAACTGCGTTTGCACTTCTGAAATCGCCAGTAAACCAAGAATTCTTTGGAACGATTTTTTTTTTGTCGCGTCTTCACAATCCCAGATTTTCGAAATTCAAAGTATCTTACATTTGTAAAACTATCGCAGGCTGCATCATACAGATACTTTTGTTATTATCTGTGACTTATACACTAAAAGAAGTTACGCATCAGAAAGCTCGTTGTTCAAATGTAGTAGAAATGTTTGTCTATTCGTATAATTGCTTGAAACACTTCAAATAATTCAGCGGAATATTTTTGAAAATAGATATCTTTACTGAGAGAAATTTTTAGTTCCGGTTACCGCTCGGTCCTTGACTATTTTCATTTTTTACCGCAATCGAAAAATATAGTTGTAGGTACAAAATGAAAATTAGTTTTCTAGCTGTTACCGAAAAGTCTAGTATCCGTTATTATTCTTTCTCATTACTATCACTGTTACTACAATTACCAAAAAAAGGATCGACGATAGCGCAAAATGGTTAGGCGTACCTCGTTTTTCGTAATTCCAACAATGTTCGAACAGTTTTTGAACAGAAAAAAAACGTCGATAAATTTTCCAGTCGGAATAAAAAAGTCTTCGCTAAGTACTTGTCTCAATGATGAATACGAAAAAGCTTCTCAAATTCAACATCCAGTTTCGAGCCGAAAATATTACCACGGTTGAATGGCGTACAACCGTCGTTTGATGTAGTTCGCGAAAGGTGAGCCGAGCTCGCAAATAGAACGAACGCAAACGTTGAGATTTGTACGTGTTCCGGGTACGTCAAGTACCAACGTCTGGTAGGCACGTCGGGCTGCCCAGCCGTCCCTGTCCGTCCTGGTGAAACGTAATCTTATTAAACGGCTATTAGCCGCTCGCCGAGGCTTGTCAACATTTAGACATCCGGCAGACACAAAACATTCCGGCCTACACGCCTCTGCGTCTTGAATGTTAGTACCCTTTTCCTGGACTGCGCGTGGATCGGGGTCGTTGTTTCTCTTGGTAACCGTACTTTCCTCGTCTCGTCTCGTTTTCCAGCTATTGGTAGTGAATCTTGACTCCATTTTTCAAGCAGCACTCACTCTTCAATCGGTCAATCCAATCGAGATCGATCAAGGTCCGTGCACCCAGCCACTACTAGGTCATTACCTTCAATACGAGAACCATGGAGAACGAGCATATTTCCTACTTGGATACCAACCTTGCCGATGGAGTTGAGAAGTCGGTGTTCACGTCCGAGTGACTGACGCACTGACGGGAACATCGCGACCCCCCGCTGTCGGATGTCATCGGTCCAGGTCAGTCGAGTGACCGATGTGGGTGAACATAGAACCAACCAAGCTGCACTGCAAACAACCACGATGGAGAAAGTACGCTGTTCTGGAACTCGGAACAGACCTATAACTCATCAATTTCATCTTTTCATTTTGGTTGTTGGGTACACCCATTCTTGGGTACCTTATACGTGTCTTTGACATTATTTTAATTCTTTGTTATTGTTAAATGTGCAACCAATTTTACTCTCAACGCATCGGAAACTGGAACTGATGATCGGTGACACGATTGGTCTCAGAGTTTAACAGAAATTGCGTTTCACACCATGATTATCGTTTTCACCGTTTGCTTGTGACTGTTCCTTCAATTTAAGAATTTTTAATGAAAATAGTTAAGGACTGAGCGGTAACCGGAACTAAAAATTTCTCCCACAATCAGTGTACTCATACAAAAAATCTGTAAATCGAAAATCAGAATGACCAGGATTCCGAATGTAAAGATATCGAAAATCCGAAACAAAGAAAGATCAAACTGGTCAAATATCACAAAGCCAGAAATCTACGGAACTGAAAATCTTCGATCATTCGGAATTTTGATGTTTTAGTTTGTTAAATTTTTTCATTTTCGCACTTTCGGAACTTCGACTTGTCGAAATTACGCCCTTTCTCTGAGCGTCGGGTTCCCGACCATAAGAAGCTTCGTTGTTTCTCCAAAGTTTGACTGTCTTACATTAACTATCTCCACCAGAAAATTCGGAATTAGGCGTTTTCGGAACCCTTCAAATTCGAAATTCAACCCCCCCCCCCCCGGTTCCGCAGTCTCGCCCGTAACGCTGCTACATCCCTCAAGGGTTGCAGGACCAACGAATTCGCGACATCGGCCGAAGTCCGTCGAAGAATTGCGGCGGCAGCGGCGGCAGGTAAAGTTTGCGAAAGAGCTTCGACGCCTCGGGGTTATCTGGTCTAAAATCTCGATCGAAACTGTGCGGGCTGGGCGAGAGTACGCGCGATGGACTTTTTGGTTTCGCACGCTCGCCTCGGCGTGGCTGCAGCCGGCCTGCGGATACTCCGGAGTCCCGCAGGGCTGGCGTGTACCGAGCCAGACTGGATCCCCGGAGCCCGGACACCTTCTTGCTCTTGTTTGCCACTGACTGCGTGTAATTTCTTAGCGAAGGCGTTAATGAGGGGCTTGGCTCGGGGCGGTAGATCACCCCGAGCCCTCCAGCCGCCGCCGCCGCCGCCGCCTCCGAGGAGCAAAGAGGCTGCAGCCACGCCGCCGCCGTTGCTGTTCCTGTTGCTCTCCTCCGGCCCAGAACTCCTCGATACCGAGGCGCTGCCCGTTGGGGTGGATGCACCGTGTACCTGAATTCCGATCTATACCGAGATACCGGAGGCTTCGCACTGCGTCAACACCGCGGCAAGCAGATCTTTCACCATCCGCGAACACCTTCAAGCCCCGACGGAATTCCCTGATATACACTGAGAAGAATTTCATTTGTTACAGTAACTAGAAAAATTCAGTAAAACAGGTATCGTTAAAGACAACTGTTTGAATATTGTTGGAATTACGGAAAACGAGGTACGCTTAACCATTTTGCGCTATTGTCGATCCTTTTTTGGTTATTGCAACGCAAAATCAGTTTGTGAGGTTTATTTTACTTTTTTACCTAAACATGGCTTTAACGTCAATTTATTGTTACACGAGCGTTAAATTTTCGCAACAGTTGCAAGAAAATATAGCAACAGTGATCGTAATGAGAAAGAATAGTAACGGATACTAGACTTTTCGGTAACAGCTAGAAAACTAATTTTCATTTTCTACCTAGAACTATATTTTTTGATTGCGGTGAAAAATGAAAATAGTTGATGGACTGAGCGGTAACCGGAACTACTAATTTCTTTCAGTGTACGCTTTGGCTTTGGCAAGTGGATTATTTATCCATTCATTTTATTACCCGGTATTTGATGCTTCTGCCATTTTGGGATCTGTGATGTCACTCTGATCCTTCGGTATCTCAACTTCATCGGAGAAAACCTGGAGACCAATTTGAAAATTCTGGAAATTTGCTTATTTTGGAATGTTCAAAAGTTGTCAATAGAGACGAAAATTATACAATATAGCATGAATATTTTTAAACCTTTTTATTTTGGTTGTTATGATTCGAAATATTCCTTACACGTGATTAATTTTCATGATTGGAAATTCATTCTTTTTCTTAGTGATTTACGATACTTGTTAAGTTTAACGGATATTTTTTTTTCACTTCTCATCAATTCACACGACGATGCTGAAATCACCCCAAAATATGCTGCTAATTTGTATGCATGAAAACTCCAAGTTATCAATAAGATTACGCAGATTTTTAGTATTCGGAAAGTTTTGAAAATTATGTATTTGTTGTTACGATCAGAAACAAATGTGTCCAACACCGTGATAAACAAGTTGTTACTGTATCACCGTGTCCGTGAAACAGTTTTTTTTCGAGGACGAAAAAACGCCTATCGAATGAATAGTGTTTAGTCAAAGTGACTTGAAAGTCGATAAAAATCATCAAAATTTGTTCTAATTTTCATGTCCGTATATGTTTTTTGTTATATTTTCCGAATCCAGCCTCACCTCGATCATTAAGAAGTACAGATGCAGGCTACACCTGACAATAAAAAAACAAAAAACAAACTAACTAAAAAAAAAAAAAAGCGAACGAACGAATTCCTTGAAACTGCAGCTACATTCATACAAGGTTAACTCGAGGCCTTCGGTGTAGACTGAATTCGCTCGCAAACGCTTGAGCTTTGATCTTATAGCTTGGAGCACCGATCCCAAAGAGATATCGTGAAATGTATAGGCACACTGATCGCAAGGGTGCAGCGTTTGATACAAGCGATCACAGCAGCGACGCACATCGCTCCAATTTCTCACTCCTGATGTATATTTTATTGTGGTAAAAAATGTAAATAGTTCAGAACTTAACGTCTGCCTGTGGGTAGTTTTTACATCCATTTCAGTAACAGGTTTTTCAAAATGAATCTGAAAATGCGAATCATTTTGCAGTACCGTATACAATATATGAAAAGAATACAAATTTAACTACATTATACTATCATTTTGCAATTCGTCAAACTTGTATCGAAATGTCAAACATTTGTAACTCGTAAAAAAATTTATTTGCTTATTCCAAACGCGTATTAAAATCATAGATACCAACACATCACGCTTTAATATACGCGAAAGTAAAGTGTCAATTTGAAAAAGTGTAAGCTCTCAGCGTTTGACAGGCTATCGTAATTTATTTTTACGTTCTTGATAAAAATTTTCGCATCAAATCTATAAAAACTATGTAAAAAATACGTATAATTCAGCCAAGTCACCGACAATTTCAAACTCCTGAATGAGTACGCCATTCATGATATTCAGTTAGGTTTTTATCAGTGACAGACAATCAAATTATAAATTTGGAACGACTATCTCGCTTACCACTAACGATGGAAGCTCAAATTCGCCACCTTCTTTCCTTATTTCAAATTTTCTCATTCTCTTCTGTTCATTCATTCACCGGTATCATTAAAATTTTGTCAGTTATCATCCACAAATGGACATTGCGATCACTGGCTCTCAATAACAGCGATTTGACTTTTAATACAGATGTAATTTCGACTCGGTCTGACTTTCTGCTAGCGGTTAACATTTATATGTTTTCTTTTATGTATTCCTCCCACTATGCATATAATATTAATACCTATGGCTGCTTGAGGCTGTGATATCGGTTAATAATTCACGTATAGCATACGAATGGGGGGGGATTGTTTATTAATAACCTGGTTTTCATTCGCATAGCCATCGACGAAAAATGACATTCACTACCGATTTACGTGTCACCTCTGACCTTACTTAGGATCTCATCGTATTAACCACACAGCGGTCACCTACAACGCTGTTTTACCAGTAACCGGTAACCAGTTTTTGATCAATTTGATTTATTTACTTATATTTAATTTTTTTTTCTCTCTTCTTGAGAGAGAGAAAAAGTCACGTGCCATGCAGCTGTGAAATTCAAATTACAATATGGCAGATTTTTACGCAAAAATCAAACTGTAAATTGCAAATTATACATACTTCGTATGCAGCTTGTGCGTGATCTTAAAAAATGAAAATGTCTCCGAATGCATCTCAATATAATCGTCTCACGGAAATTCGTAATCATAATCCCGATTTTTGACCTCACGAAATGAATCTTGATCCGCTAACATTTACCGAGTATTTAAGGGAAACGTATCATTGTCGTAGAGTAGAATGAAAATTTTTTAAACCAAGTATCAGAATTACCGAAACGTTCTTTTTGATTCTATGATAAAAAAAAAACGCTGTTACACGTTTGAAAGTCTGTCTTTAATGTTGTGAAAAATTAGGAAGTCGGTTACCAATTTAGTAACAGAATTGTTAATTTAATTTTCGTTCTTCTTATCTGATAAATGTTGAGTTAAGGTCAGAGAGAATTGAATTAAATTTAACAGAAAAGAAATGTAAAAAATGACGTGATTTAGTTTTTTTACTATTTTTCCCGATTTCACAGTCGGTTAGTAAAAATCTACAAGAAACGGTACAAAAAAGCTGTGCAGTTTTTTGCTTGCAAATCTATGTTTTTAATTTTGTGGCATCAGCCCGAGTATAATTATTATACGTTAATAATTTATGACTAATGTTGATTATTCTTATTCAATTTTACTTCGATTTTATTTTTCTTGATAGTTTGTGGACCAGATGATACGAACTCGTTAAAAATTCGTGAGAAAACTGTCGAGGCGCTATATAATCCTTCGCTCTTCGTTCGCTCGCAGTTCAGCCCACAACGATTTATGCCACGCACTTTATGACCCCGTATATCAGGCAGTCGACCATAAGCGTGACGTCTGCAGCAGTTTCATGGTATTTTATACCCTCAATAACGTTTTCTCCACTTTTTGTAGTTCTAATATTAGCTACACCCCATTGTTGCAGATCAGGTATCTTTTTAACCTGCAGAATTTGTCGATTGGCAAACGGAGAAATACAACCTTAGAAACAAGGATTTCAAAAAACTATGATACATTGAGAGAAATTTTTAGTTCCGGTTACCGCTCAGTCCTTAACTATTTTCATTTTTTACCAGAATCGAAAAGTATTGTTCTAGGTAGAAAATGAAAATTAGTTTTCTAGCTGTTAACGGAAAGTCTAGTATCCGTTACTATTCTTTCTCATTACGATCACTGTTGTTAGATTTCACTGATGAAATGTACATCAGCAAAACTTGCGTGAAAAAGTACGAGACGATGATTTGAGAGAAATCCTAGGAGCTATCAATTTATCAAAAAGCTTACGATGCTATAATTTTCGATTTGGAAGTTGCGGGGCTTTGTAAAAATTCAACAGGTTTGATTCTTCCTGAAAAATATCACGCGTCACAATCATAGACAGTAAAATCACTTCTACTTGAAATGATGCCTGAATACCGTAATAAATTAAAAACATACTGACTATTATATTTCATGCCGTTACAATAAACACACCTTGGCAATATTTCGATGTGTGGTTACCCGTGCGAACGATGATTCATGAACGAGTTGAATAACCAATAGAGACTATGCTCCGGGTATCTGATTCCTCGTCTCATTTCATCGCTAATAAACAATCCTTTGCTTTATAATTGCGGGTTATGCGCATAAACATGCAATATTCGTTTTTTCCTCTTCTAATCCGATAGATAAATTGTTGGTTTCGAATTATAAACATACGTATACAAACACACGCCCGGATATATTGTCTCAGCTGGATCATTCGCATCATTAATCATTGACGAAGATTATCATCAAACTTTGTATTACACGAACGTGTCTATTCGGTGTTTCAATATTAAGCAAAAATTCTCCAGATCTACGGGTTTGAGGCAAAATTATACTCGCACCACGCCTCGTCGCTTTTAAAAAACTTTTTCCTACGTTAGTCATTTAATTTTTATTCTTCGTCCAATAATCCCGATCATCATAATTTTTACGGTGCTTTTACAATCGCGGCTTTGTTACGTTAAAATTGAAAAGTTTCTCTACCCTCGAGGGATTTGTACGTGCGCGCGCGCGTGTTTGTGTGTCGATGGATTAGGCACATGATTTTGGGCACGAGGCGCATCAGATTATTTCTTAATCACGACCTGCGTATAATCAAAAACATAATAAATCCGATACCGCGTGACCCCGGAATGTGTCACGTGAATAACCCTAGGCGGTGATAATTTTTGTGTCAAATGGTAATTAGATATTAACAGGCGTGGTTCGTCGCTTGGTTGTAAAAATGCGTAGGTGTAGGTACATACATATACATGTATATATGTACCTTTTTACTGGCGTTAACGCCTCGACGTAGCCCGTGACGGTTTTACCATTTTATATAGCAGTTCCGTTTGATTACAAATTATTCAACGACAATCGTGTAAAAATTTGACTCAAACCACACCCTGAACGGGCATCCAGCTCCGATACAACAGGCGTATCTCAACTATTCCCCCTCGGGCAATTATTTCTAACGATACTTTACGACTTTGAGAAAACCTCGGCGCATGGCATGAATGGGTCGCGAGTCATCGAGCAGTTCATCATTCGGTATATATTACCTTATACACCCGGCGACCACTTTGACCTAACGACTTACGGATATTATAAGATTGACCGTCGAGTCTCGGGAACGGGAATTTCGAGAATCGAAAAAATTTACTCCTTTTGTATTGTATTATGGATAAAAGTTATGAAACAGAGAGAGAGAGAAAAATATCGAAAACATAAAATATAAATGCTAAAGGAAGTTTTTCAGCCAGCAACTTTCATCCGTTGAAAGAGAACGATATAACAGGCTGTGAAGCGCGGAGGAAGAAAGAGGCGGTAGTTAAAAATAAAAGCGACTTTTTTCAGTCGCAAAGAACCAACGACAAGTTTAATGTAAACGCATAGTCTTACGCGTGTTATACGCCATAGGCGTAAGCCATGGCCTTTCTTACATCGCATAATATATCATGCGGCGGCGAAAAGCGTTTACAAAGTGCGGCTCGATAAATAAACTTTATACTCAAATTACTTAAAATGTTTTAACTCACGTTTGCTTGCACGCGTTGTTTTTCTTACTTTAGTTGTTTTCCTTTTCCTTTTTTTTTTTCAATTCATTCATTTTATTTGCATTGTCTTTTTAGGCTTTTTGCTTTTTCTTTTCGCCTCTCGTTTCAGTTCGTCTTTTTTAATTCGAATACATCTACCCCGGGGCTGTGTGCTGTGTATCGTTCTACAATTACCTACCCGAAAAATCGTGACCATGAAACATATCTTTCATCCACGCTTTCTACGATTTATCGAAACGATTAGAAATTATGACAACCGTGTATTCTGTTCGATACTTACGGCCTTGGTTGGTTTCAAAATACTAATGTGAGAATTTTCGATCTCGAATATTTATGTTTACTTTTCACTCTCTTCTTCGGTATTTCTAATCGCTATTAACAACGAGAGAAATTATAAGAAAATTGATTTTGTGCGATCATTTCATATTTATTATATATTCGTAAATACTGATCAGTAAATAATACATTCAAATTGCGCATGTACAACGCATAGAGTGACGTGGATTTGGAATGAAACTTTCCAAAATATATACGTAAAAAAAAAATTTGTCTACGCTAACGTCAAAATGAAATTTTCCACTCCTTACTTCACCATGATTTTTAAAGGCTTGTCGGGCTTGGTTGAAACGAAGTAAAATAAACCTCCATCCGAACAAACGAAATTACTGATTCTAGTCAAAATAATCCTTCGAGTAGATTTTCAAGTCGTACAACAAATTCTACCGAAACGCGACGCAGCGTTTGAATCCGATCGCAAAATGCCGGTTCAGAGATCGACGTGCATCGATCACAGGTATGATTAATCGCAGGATGCGGAGATACATCAATATAGGATTCAAAGCGATTCGAACGTGCACCTCGGCAGGTGCATCTAACAGGGAGTGAAGGCTGCGGAGGAGAGAAGAATGGAGCAGGAAACAGAGGATGAGAAGACGAAGGAGGAGGAGAACCCGGAGGAGGAGGAGGAGGATAAGAGGTCGTCGGAGTTGACCGCTCCGGTGGGATATAGAGGCGGGTGACCCGACGCTGACTTTCACACGCACACGCCGCGACGTCCGAGGACCATCCCGGGGTCCGGATACCTCACCGACGCCTGGTCCATGGACACAGATCTCCGCACGCGCGCTTAGGAGCCATGCATCGCACGCTCAATACCAACATCCACAGGCACCTGTAGCCCCCATATAATCCCAGCACACTCCAGTCCCACGCACACCTGAGGTACCACCAGCTCGTACGTTTGCCGTTTGATGGCACTCCGGGCAGGGCCGTACCCCATGTGAATCCGAACCTCGAACCCATTTCGATATCGTAAGATTTGAACCGCGATCCTTCAGGGAATCAGGAGCACATCTCGTTGGATCTATTTTTGGTGATTGCAGCGCAAGATCGGTTTGTGAGGTTTACTCTACTTTTTTAACGCTATCGACAGTCAATAATAATTGTGGTAATCATTGGATACTTCAAATGAAAAATAATCTACCTCAAGCACTTGGTACTGAGATGTAGAGACACTTAAGCATTGGCTTACCGCCAACTGTTATGTCGGAATCCTTTCTTTGAGACGAATTAAAATCCTTTATTAATGAATCAAATATTCCAATCACGGGTGATCAATATATACTTGAAGAACGGAAAATATCTTGCCACTCATGAAAAAGTGGAATCTTGACTGCGATAGGGAAAATTTCACAATAAGAGGTCCCGTAATGAGTAGACACAACAAATGTGAAAAACAAAACCATGAGATTTCTAAGTGAGATTCTGACGCTATCGGTGGAATATTTTGAGGACTTGGTTGAGTAGCCTGGTGGGAAAAGTGAGAAAAAATAAATAAATAAATGTGCAGATCCATCGATACTCTCTGCGAAGTACATCCCTGTGGTACCCAAGGGGTACATGGTTCAGTTCGTCAGCGAGGTATGAACGGAGCCGTATAGAATCTGCCTAGAATATCCCCGTGTGTGTTCTATGTGGGCGGTGCAGCTAGCAGGTGCTCATTAGATTACAGCGACGTTGTTCGACGTGTTAGCCACCTTTTACTCACTACTCAAGAGCCTCTACACGAGATTGGGATCTCCGAGCCGCGGTGTGTTCCGTTCTGCGGGTCCTCCCGTCCGGCGGGATCGGTGTTACCGATTTTTATGCCGATACTCTCAGCGGCTCTGAAATCCGCAGTCACCAGCTCGACCTTTTTTCTCCTTGGCCGACCCTCGGCTCAGCTACCACGGCAATTTCTTATCAGTTGGAAATCGTGGAAAGACACAACCGCGTTCTCACCTCGGATCGTGAACGTCCTCGATCGTTCCTCCTTACGCCCCGCTTGACATTTTATCGGCTTCCTCACATTTTGGAGAAAAGGAACATGTCGCGTTTTCTGGTTTTCCTCATCCCTTGTGCTTCTTTTTCGTACGTATTCTTCTTTTGTAACGCGATTTCTCGAGCTGCTGCACCACGAAGGATTTAAGTGGGTGAAAGAGGAATCCTTGGTCGTAAAACGGTCAGATTCTTGTTCCGTACCGCGGAGTCTAGATACCCGGTAGTGCAGAAGGGCTCGCTCCTCCGGACTCAGCATTGGGTTAATGGCGATGTTAATTAATATATTTGAAGCGGCGTAGATGGGACGTGGACTGGAATTAACATAAGTAAACTCGACTGCGAGAGCCAACCTCGTATTCGAGCACGGTGAGTCGCCTAGAAGTGTTAATTTTCTGCTAGCTGCCCTCGGGCATACGTTCTTTAAGATGTACACCTCGTACCTCATACGTCTCCGTAAGACATGGTCGAAGGTGGAACGGCCGAATCAGCAGCCGCGCGGTGCGTGTGCCTGGGACAAATAAAAATGACAAAAATAATTAGTGCCCTCTTCTCAGAGCCAGATTATACCTTCATCGTTCGTGTCTTAGCGCTACATGAGTGTTCGGCAAACAACGAGAACCACTCCGTTTAGCACGATTTCATTCCATCACGACAATAGTTGATACACCATTCACTACCCGCGGCCACGGGAGTCTTTTACACCTACCGTACTTGCTTCGGGTATTCGTTTACCATGATTGCCTACGTGACGTGTTTGCGTAATCATTACACTCGAAAATGCCTGATGGTACGGTCCTTTTTTGTCTCAGATTATCCAACAAATTTTCCATCCTGTATGATTAAGAAAACTATATTTGTGACTGGATCACTCAAACGATCATCGAATAAGGTTGCGGCTTTTAAACGGAAATGATTCTTCTTCGAGAACCAATTTATCACACTTTGACCAGACTTGGATATGACTTGTCACGTTCTGCATATCCCAACCACTAGAGGATCATATACCTTGAATTCTGCAAGGTTCTGTATTCAGTGCCAAAATTGGGGAATGGAGGATAAAAGATTCTTGTTGACAACCCCTTTCGCGGGGATGAATGTGGAATGATTTGTCACGTGACTGAAGTCTGCTAAAGAAGAAAATTTGAATTGCTATACAACAGAACGAGTCAATGCAGTGACTGACGTTTAAAGGGCTCTGACATTCAATCGGTGTTCCCACCAGTGTGTAAAATTTCAATAATACCCCATTCTTTCGAGGTATTGAGACCCGGTGATTTCTTTCATCAGCGCGTCCTTTGGACCCAGGATACCTACCGACGTGTAGCTGAGAGTCTTGGTTCGGCGTGTGAGGGCATATCTCTAGCAATGAGCAAGGTGCATGCGCGTGCCCGGTATATGTATGCGCTATTCCCCTCAAGAGCTTCCTTCCACTCTAGTGCGTCGTATATAATGGAGGTTGGCCGCAAGATGCAGGGTGGTAAATCACAAGACGGTATGCGGGCGTAGTTATATCTCGCACTCGTGATGGAAGATTAGTCCGGCATTGTCCACCGAGAAGGTGCACCTTGATTTATCGCTTAAGAAAAGCGCTACTCAGGTGATCCTTACCCCGTTGCTTATACTCGTATATGCGTAAACGTAATCTACATGTGTAGATGACACACAAGCGTGGCCAAGTAACGGTGTCGAAACTGACCGATTGCCCGTTCGTTTCTTACTCCTCGTTATCTAATGAATCTTCGATTCGTTTAATCCGACAACTAATTGAAATGCATTTTGGGCTAATTAGTGAAAAGCAATGATTTGTCAAGAAATAAAGTTGTTCGTGTCTCAAGTTACATTAGCAAAGTCAAAAGAGTTTGTTTCTTTTTTATCACATCAAGTACTTTTTTCATCATTTTAGACACAATTTTGAAACCGATGTACAGTTGCGAACAGTGTTGTTGGTGTCAGTCGAGACCATGAATAACAGTCGATCATCTGAAAAGAGTTTTTGGCAGTAAAAGCTTCAGATTAGTGCTGAAATGGCAATAGAGCCAAATAACTCACCACTTTTCACCGAAAGTGATCGAACCAACTGTTTTCTTAAAAAACAATGTGCCATTGATGATTCAACTATTTTTTTTAAAGTGACGTTGAGGTTTACAAGAACCATCACTGTCACTTTTCGCACCAGTCTCCGGAACGGTTGTGGCAATTACCTCGAATGGGATTCCGATGGTTTATTTATCAACCTTGAAGAATGAGACGAATTGTAAATGGCGGAGCCCCGTTTGCCGAATTGCGGAGAATGCTGAAGCGCATTCTCGATGCGAGGGCAGCGTTTCTGACTCGGTGCGATCGGTCGGTGGTCGTTTGTAATCAAAGAAGAGGGCCATTCTTCGAGAGCAGGATCTTGGCTGAGCAGCTACCATATAAGGGTACAGTCTGTTTGTAGTGGAGGCAGTAGTTCGTGAGGATATCGTGGAATTCAGTCTCATTTGTCCTAATCAGCGTGACTCGGTTGAGTATGGGCGACACCGCGAATAATAGGGCAATAAAAGATCGTTCCCGGATAGTACAACTTCGACTTCTCAGCTTTACGATCGATTTTGTTTAAATAATGGTTGTCGATCGCGGTTAGATCCACGGCATAGTGCTAATAGACCGCCACAAATCTGTAGCCGGGTATTATTCAACCTACCGAACCGTATAGGGAATATCTCCTTGGATTCTTTTAGTGATTTGTAACACTGATTCTCAGCTCCGTAACCTCGAAAGACGTCCTCCACGTTCGTCCACCAGGTGAAGGAATAAGAAAAAGACAAGCCGAATACTTCCACCCTCTTTCATCTCAGAGCAAACACGATCTGCACTGGTGGTAACAATACTCAAAACGTCTCTAACAATGCTGGTTATTCCCAAAGAGGTGGTAATTTTTTAAAGCTGGTCTTATGGTGGCTTCGCGGAACACGAATTCAGCATTGCGGAGACCAAGGTCCACAAGACTTGGCCGTTAACTGGTACACCTGGTAGCAGTTCGAGCGGCTCGGTGCGTCTGTAAAGTAAACTTATGGTTCACGTTCAGACTCATTTGGTGTCGACAATGGGTCCCACATGAGGTCAACCTCTTCGCCTAATCATTAACCGTGTCTCACTACTACCTGCACTCATGCAGGCCAGAAACCACTGGCCTGCGGCTTTGAACTCGGCGCGTTTTACCAACGAGACGAATCACAAATCCTGCCGCGCGTTCTTGTTCAGAGTTGTTTAAGAGCCGGTGAATGAGGAGAACTCAATGCCGGTAGAAACGAACAGCGAATTTGTTCGAAATTAGTCCATATCCGAAGCCCTCGCAAAGCAATTCTGACCTTAGTCTCGACTCTGCAGTGAACATGCGACAGCTCTACCACTGTAAATGGTAACAGCCTGCAATCATCATAACTCCTGATGATGGCTGGTCGCGACGCTCGTAGGGAGAACGTCAGGTTCTCTTGAGACCGCGGCGCAAACCGCAGGTCCGTTCTGTTCCTTATTGCTCGGCCTCTTCTACATCTGCTGCGTATCCGTCGCCTGGCTCTTCTCATACTCCTTTTTTTCCCCCTGTTTTTTTTTTTTTTTTTTTCTTACTCCTCTTCGGCCTCTGTTCATGGACAGTGAGAAAATTCATCCAGGCAATACAGCTGCGAGTGTATAGTTGCAGGTGAAATAAAAATGCAGGAGTAACTATGTAACCCTGATGTGTTCGTCTTGATAAAATAGGGTGGAAAATTATCAATCTCCCTGACAGTCTTATTTCTTTTTACCCTTTTCTTATATGTTCTGAATCGGAGAAATACCAAGCTTGGAATTGGAAAAAATTCTTCAACAAATTCCTCGCGGTTGGGTGTAGCGAAAAAAATGCAACCGCGTTGTTGATTCGGTAGCTCTGCGAAGTCTTGTGTAGCATTTCGTCCCCGCAATCCTGGCAGTATTTTCTTCTCTCCGCAGTCCGGACTTTCGGCTTATACTCCACTGGCTCTGTAACGCTGTGCGAACCAGCCAACCGATCAGCCTGTAGGACCACCTCGCAGCTACAAATTGCATTGTTTGGGCATGTTACTCCCGTCACTGCTTCTTAATGGCTTTACGGCAACGGTCTGCCCGTTGCAGTCTTCTGCACTTACACCGGACTCCTCTCTTCGTAACTCCATGAGATATTCCACACTTGAAAAGTGCTCGACTCCCGGGTGCAGAGACCAGAAAATCCACCCTTTTACCTAAATTGAAATTAGCTGTTGACACTCACCTCTGCTTCATGGAATATGATCATAAATGTGCGCACCATTTGTAATGAATGTGAATTTTCAAAAGACTATGGCAGCTTAGATAATTCTACTGAACAGATTTGTTCACCGTAACGTTTCTGCATTCTGCACTCAATGATTCCGTTCGGTCTAGACTAGCAGTGAGAATTCATATTGAATGAACAATTCTGAAGAAGTTGATTTAATGTATAAAACTGATCCGTGTGTACAGAAAAGATCGAAAAATTTGTCAACAGATGAAACTCTTAGAAATTTACATGTATTATTCAATTTTATTTTCGATCGAAATTTGTTCGTATAAACTCATTCGACAGTTTCGCCATCGTAGAATTCCAGAATTCAAAATGTCGATCGGAATATAGAGCGATCAGCTGGTAGACGATGAAAATAAGTATAAATATTATAATAATAACAACGCTTGTGTGAGAAAAGTTATAGTAGGTTGTAGGTGAAGTCTAGCATTGGGTCTGTCGAGGTGGTGCCGGGGGAGTACGGACATCGAGGTTTACACGATTTGCATTTGAGCAGGCTTAATTTCATAAAGAGGGCGTGAGTTACGATCGAAGATTATCAGATTATCCAAGGCGGATAAGGAGGTAGGCAGGCCTCAAGAAGAGCCTTTCAACCTCGAGTTGTCGCTGGCGGAGTAGAGTGCCTCTTTTTTATTTCTATTCCCGTGTATTCCCATTTCTTCTTTTCATTCGTTTTCTCTTTTTTCTTCCATCAGTTTTCTTTTATCATTCCGTTTTCTTCTCCGCGTGTATTTGTTCCTTTTTATCCACCCGCCCCTCCCCCCCCCCGCCCCTCGATTCTATTTCTCTTTTTGTCTTTCATTATTATTATTATTATTATTACGAGTTGGTCTTTTTTTTTTGTTTTTTCTCTCAAGATCTTGCGAAAGATGCTATTAATACGGATTTGGGATCCGTTACGCGCTTTGTGTGGCCTCATATTTCACCGGTGTAGCAGCCACTATCGCACCCGCTTTACGTATAACTTGAACGAACTCACACAGCGGACATCTCATATATGTATAACCGACTGGATGTAAAGCCATCTCACGTAGGTACTTACCAGATGAATAATTTGGCTACAATCTTAATCCAATGACGTATGGACTTGGTTGAATTTTAACCGCGGAGGCACCGCGGTGTAGAACCTTAAAACTTCTTTGCTCTAGGCGAGCGCACGTTCACGCCTTCGGGCAATCCCGAAAACGCGATCGAAAACTCGTCAACGCGTTCCTTCGGAGGATCGTTGGGACTTCGGTGATGTGGAATTTCAAGTATTCGCCGCAAGCGAATGCGAAAAAAAATGTTCGTTTCATTGCGACGTGTTTAAATTTAATCTGAGATATTTTTTTCCGTCCTTAAGATCAATCGAATTGTATTAGGAAAAGGGTGAGGCAAAATGGGATACTTCTGAACATCGAATTGTGGTAAATTCTGAGTCGTGTCGTACAAATGTTTGTTTGCGGTGTCCCATTTTACTCCTGGTGAAATAGAATGGTCGAGATGTTGAATTTTTAAGAGCCTAAGAATCTAAGGTATAGCTTTTCAAAATCTAGAATGTCGAAGTATAAAAACGTAAGAACGATGTAAAAATCTAAGGTAGACAACTAAAATACAGAATCATCGAAATTCTGATGATACTGAGTGTTGGTTAGCTTCAATTCAGATTCATTATGACAATTCTGTGTTTTGGTTTTCTATAATTCAACGTTTTTGTACTTTGGTTTACCCATTTTTCAACTCGCTACATTTTAAAGTTCTATTGAATAAATTCTTGTGGCTTAGAAAATTTGATACCGCGAACATTCTATATTCTGATATTTCTCCATTTTCACATTCTTTCACACACTTGGTATCCCATTTTGCCCCCATTGAAGCAAAATTCTGCATTTCGTTGTCCGGCTAATCGATCTAGAAAAATTCGCTGTTGGTACTGATGTTCTTTGAAAACGCTCTGATTC
This sequence comes from Neodiprion fabricii, assembly GCF_021155785.1. NCBI lineage: Eukaryota > Metazoa > Arthropoda > Insecta > Hymenoptera > Diprionidae > Neodiprion > Neodiprion fabricii. Next base: position 5,712,751 of record NC_060241.1, on the reverse strand, counting down.
GTGTAAAAATTTGGTTTTCCAAAGGCTTATAATATTACGAGTGTATTTGGAATACGACGGCAGTGCAGTTAGTCGAGCGGCAAGCTCCTGCGTAGATCGACGATTCAGGAGTTGTCTGATCCGCGGTTCTTGTCGCAGTCTATCCAAGAGCGGAGCTCGAGTCGGCGGCCTTTATTGTCGCCCTGAACGTCTGTTCCTCAAGTCAAACAATGCGACGTGTAAGGATACCACCTTATTCAATCCCCGCGGTCCATCCTGCTGGATCCTGGTGATATCCAAGGTCCAGTATGTGCCAACGAGAATACCGCGTGACATGCAAACCTTCGGGGGACGCGGTGCTCCTTGTCATCTGCTTCGATCTTTAGCTCGGTTGCACCGTTCGTCCCTGTTAGACCATCCACTTCGCCGTACACGGAGAGAAACAACGTTTCAGGTACTATTATACCAGTTGCCGGACACCGAGAGAAATTTTTAGTTCCGGTTACCGCTCAGTCCTTGACTGTTTTCATTTTTTACCACAATCGAAAAATATTGTTCTAGGGAAAAAATGAAAATCAGTTATTTAGCTGTTACCGGAAAGTCTGGGATCCGTTACTATTCTTTCTCATCACGATCGCTGTTACTAGATTTTCTTGCAACTGTTGCGAAAATTTAATGCTGTGCAAGAATATATTGACGTTAAAGCCTTGTTTAACTAAAAAAGTAGAGTAAACCTCAGAAACTGATTTTGCGTTGCAATAACCAAAAAAGGATCGACAATAGCGCAAAATTGTTACGCGTACTTCGTTTTTCGTAATTCCAACAATATTTGAACGGTTGTTTTTACGGTACCCGTTTTACTGAATTTTTCTAGTTACTGTAACAAATGAAATTTTTCTCAGTGCACTGTCCTAGGGATAATTCGTCCTGGGTTGAGGTTACGTAATTTCACTTTTCACGTATCCCATGATCGAAGCTTTGTGATTGGTTTGCAAAGTTTAGTCAATCAATCAGAATGCTTGGATGGTGGGAAATTTTATAAGTGAAATCACGTAATCGACCTTCCGATCGTCACTATGAGAAGCATAGATGGTACGCTAACTTTGTGACATTTATAAATAGCGACAAATTTAAAATAAGCTACTGAACTACTACGTCGTTCATCTGACTGTAGTCATTAAAACAACCTACAGAGAAGGACTTACTCTTTCTTCTTCAAACTAGTCTTCTTATCCATTGTTTAAAATGGGCTTACTGATTTTCAATCAAATTTCCTTGCATAGTTGAACATAATTATATCTTAATGTCAACTTGTTTCCTTTCTGTATATAATCCGGTAAACTCAGTTTATCTTCTGATCTGTTGGTTCATTTTTATAAATCGTTCCCAGATCCACAAATCTCGGTGATTCACAATACAATTAAACTGATACGAAAGCTGCGGTAAAGACTAATCTGGACTGGCGACATCCTTTTAAACCTACCTTTGGCGACTATTCAAAATTCACACAACACGATATGTTCACTAAATTCGACAGCGATTATTAACCTCGTCGTGGGATCGACACTTTCAATCGTAATCAGATAAGTTATTTTCTCTCCTTTTACGTTGTCTGCGGATTGTATATTCAACATTAAATTATGTCTAGAAAAAATTGTCGATCGTTGTATAACTTATAGTCTTTTATAGCTGATCATTTTTTTTTTTTTTTTAGGCATTTATTATATCGATTAAGCCTTACGTACAAGTAAAAATTGAAAGTCGCTGTTTTTCAATCAAGTGAAGACGTGTATCTGTTTAAAAAGATTTGAGTACGTCAAGTTACGAAAATCAACATTATCAAATTTTTAATGTTACGAATAAGTTCGATGTCAGATCTTCTTTATAAATGAAATCTTGAAAACAGATATAACAGGATAAACATTCCCTGAATAAATTACGCATCCCGTTATCGACGGTATATTCGATCGTGTTTATGTTTGTACGTAACGTCGTAGCGAAATATTTTCTACACCTTAAATAGCTGAGAACTTGCAAAGTTACGGAAATCGTTTTTTTTATTCATTGAAGTGCCGCAGTGTTTTATAGGATACACGAGTTACGTGAGACTTTGCGTAAGTTACCTGTGGAATCGGAAAGTTGATAAGCATCTTTGTGACATCTGACAAAGCGAGTAAATTCAGTGGGAGAATTCGAGGTGAGATGTAACGTGTCACTTTTGTGGTTTGTAAAAATATATGAATAGAAAAAAATGAAACAAATGAGTGAAACAAATACGAGTAGGGAGACTTTAAATCGGGACTGATGAATTTGATGTCGTTACCGCGGAATCGTTAATGGTACCCGATATTAAGACGTGGGCATAAACGTATCTATTAGCATCGAGTATATGGTATATAACGATCTCTAACGAGTTTCGCCCACGCGAATACCGATCGGGATGGTGAATTGAGAATCGAACGCTTATCGATCCCAGGCCGGTATATCACGGCTAACAAGTGCCAATTCAACGGGTAAGAGGTAAAAATACCGTTGTGTAAGTGCGGTACCATCGACCCGGCGTTATGTACAAGTGTATCTCGTTAATTAACGAATATAACACTCGTTTCGGAGTTCGATAAGGGGAGAAAAGAAGAAGAAGAAGAAGAAGAAGAAGAAGAAGAAAAAGCAGAAGAAGTATCCGCTGGAAGAAACATGTACGTGCCGCGATACAACCATCTCGGGGGAAATCGATCTTGTGACGATTCGTAGTGGAAATAGGAGAAGAGAGAGAGAGAGAGAGAGAGAGAGAGAGAGAGAGAGAGAGAGAGAGAGAGAGAGAGAGAGAGAGAGAGAGAGAAACGGATTTATCAAAAGTCCTCGGACACTATGATCCCCTAAGGACTGTGCAACAAATACACAATATGGAAAATAAACAAAAGGAAATAAGCAAAGCGGGAACAAAAAAAGAGAAAAGTACCAAAAAATGCAATGCATCAATAAAAATAAACATAAAAATAAAGATAAATAAAGTCAGGATTAAAATAGGTAAGTTAATCAGTAAAAAGAAAGGGTGATGACAAAAGTAAAAAAAATTTTATATTACAATAAAATAGTAAAAGATAAATAAATAAATAAGGGAAAGAGAGAGAGAGAGAGACTCGATAATTCAAGACGTGTCATAACAATGAGTTGAAGCGTAAATCCTGGCCAGGTAGCAATTTTAAGGGGGAATATCAGTGTGACAGGTTGAAAAATGAGGTATGTTTTGGGAATTTTTTTTTTTTGAAAAAACGGCTCGATCGAATTATTTGGGATTTTGCGTATTTATTATTGAAGCATTGAAGTATACAAGGAAATTTTTTTTTTTTATTTTTAGTACATTTTATAAAGCAGAGGAGCGGTCGCAAAATGGCATCACAACAAAAAAAAATTTCCGACGGTTGACTACAGAAGTGCCACAGCAAGCATCTGAACTCAAAAATTCAAAAAGATTATGAAATTATAATAGTATAGACATCGCAGCATCGTAGGAAATTTGAAAATTTTGATTGGAAAATGAATGGCGGTCATATAAAAAAAAAAAAAATCGAATCTTAGACAAAAAATTTGCAGTAAATTATGAATAAAAAAAAAAGTAAACAATTGAAGAAAAAAAAATTCTACGATGCGACGATAGCGATGAGTTTTCTGAAGAGAATCCTTTTTGAATGAAGTCGATTGGACAACATTTGACAGAGTTATGCTGTCAACCAGGTCAAAAAACATGGTTTCGAGAAAAACGCGTTTAAAGTTTCGAGAGGATAAAATTGAATGATGTAACTTAAATGTTGATATAAAACAAGCGTCGACGCTTGGTGCCAATTTCGAATACTTCTAAGCCGAATATTGTTTTTAAAATTTGTAGGCATATTCTTAAAGGTCAAACTATCTATTTTAGCAAAAAAAAACTCGATTTTTTTCACACTGATATTCCCCCTTACCCGAATATTGTACAGAGAATCCAAAGAGTTTACTCGCAATCGTTTATATTAATTTTTAAACATCGTCAGTGGCTTCTATATATATATTGAAAGTAGATTTCACTTTTAAAAACCAGTTTTTAGTATTCCGAGTCAATTCAAGGGATGAGAGAAAAATTTAATTTTTTTTTACCAATATTAAGGGCCACCTTGAATTACATCTATATATATCTGATTCAAACAACTTCTCTCGTCTCAATGTTATTTTACGGACAATTTTCGTCTCACTCATCGATTTTATCTCTTTATTTGTAAAAATGTTTGTTATTTGTTATTTGTTAGCTGTTTTTTTTTTTTTTTTTATTAACCATCGGGCTGAGTTCATTAGAAATGCGACGAGCAGTGTCCATTTTTATGTCGTATCAATAAAATAACGAATTTAAGAAAGGGTGAAGAAATAAAAGAAAAAAAGATAGAAGTTCCCAAAAATTTATACGAAACGCTCAATTTCTCTTGGTGTTTGATTTTACGTGCTTGTAGAAGAAACTAAAATCTTTACAATCTGGGGCAGAGATGGAGATAAAAAATAGAATGGAAATGGAAGCTACCGGGGGTTTCCGTTGAATACCGTAAATATATACCATTTACAAATAAGATCGCAGGGTCGTGGAATTCCTGAGTAACCCGGAGGCGTCTCCTCGACTTATCCAAGTCCGCGGCGTGAGGGGGAAAATACGTTGTAGTTAGTTCGTTGCGCCGTTCTAACCAGGAACAATACAATAGGAAGAATTAGGAATGCGACTCTGATATTTACGAGGTCCTCGCCGGAGGTGTCGGCTGCAACCTGCAACCCGGGCACTGTATGGATATCAGCCGTGGATTTACACACTGAAACTACCCGGACAATAGACACGACCGGGTTCGAAAAGGGCCGGAGTCACAGTCGGGAGCCGTTCTCGCCTGGCGACGTACAAGCTCTTCTTAAAACCGGAGACACCAACTCGGGCAGAACGAACGAGGTGCAGCCTGCGGGAACCCGGCTGGCGCCATTGTGCGTAATTTTTTTTTTTTTTTTTTTCCTTTTCTTTACCTTCTTTTCTCCTTTTTGTCATCTTGCTTTATCTTCTTCTTCTTCTTCTTCTTCTTCTTCTTCTTCTCTTTCTCCTCAACTTCTTATTTTGTTTCCCTTCATTTTGCTTCTACTTCTTGCTTTTTCTACACCTGAATAATGCAACGGACACTTTCCTCGCTTCCTGAATCTTCTTTCAGCGCTATAAACTTATTTCACCTACAATATATACATATATATATGTGTGTGTGCGTGTGTGTGTGTAAAGATACGGTCAAGTACCAAGTGTCGTTTCGCTTTACGAAAATTTATAGTTCACTGATTCGATCTGTTATTGCATTTGATTATTTTTTCAGTTTATCATATTTGATTTTTAAGACTAATTTTACCATAAAAACAAAAAAAAGAAATTATTAGATTCGAGCCAACACATAATACTTTTTCCTGCAGTCGTAAACACGTACCTAAATAATTTCTCCGTGCACACTGAGAGAAATTATTAGTTCCGTTTATCGCTCAGTTCTGAAAATATTTTCATTTTTTATCACAATCGAAAACTGTAGTTCTGGGTAGAAAATGAAAATCAGTTTTCTAGCTTTTACCGGAAAGTCTAGGATCCGTTAATATTCTTTCTCATTACGATCACTGTTACTATATTTTCTTGTCACTGTTGCGAAAATTTAATGCTTGTGCAAAAATAAATTGATGTTAAAGCCTTATTTAACTAAAAAAGTAGAGTAAACCGAACAAACTGATTTTGCGTTACAATTACCAAAACAGAATCGACGATAGCGCAAAATGGTTACGCGTACCTCGTTTTTCGTAATTTCAACAATATTCAAACAGTTTTTTCAACGATACCTGTTTTAATGAATTTTTGTAGTTACCATAACAAATGAAATTGTTCTCAGAGTGTTAATCATACCAACAGATTTTCACTAAACACTTATCAATTCTCTGATAATTTAATCAAATTATTTTTCATCGTCCGAAAGTCAGAATACAGGTGACAGAAAATAACACTGTTTTATTTTCATTCAATACTTTCAATAAGCATATTTTGAATTGAAACGAATCAATTCCGATTTTAAGCCGTGAGAAATTGACGTAGTAGCGCGAAATTCGACTCTAGGAACACAAGCTTAGATAATCTGCGTATCCGGTTATTCGGGACACGACCGATTTGTTTTGGAAACAAAGCGTCCGAAGCGACTTTGAGATCTTGGGTAAATAAGGGCTGACGATTCAGCGTCGATTCAGAGTCAGTCGATCGGTAGACGCGGCGCGGTGATTACACGTTGTTCGGATTCGCGATGCAAACGATTAAAATTTATGTGTGAATTTCTGTGGTTTCACTCGACGTTTGTGAAAGTGATACGCGTTGTTTTCCACGATAGCTGCGACTAAACGCAAAACGGCCCGAAGCGACCTGCGGATGAAGCAAAGCACGACTTCGACTAACCAACCAAACACTGTGCCAAAGTTCTCAAAGGTGTTTTTAAGGTAATTTTTATTCATTACCAATAATTGCCACAACGTGTTTGCGATGAATCATCTTCGAAAATTGACACATGTTTACGGTATTTTACTGAATTTGCCGATTCGAAATGTACACTGAGAAAAATTTTCAGTTCCGGTTACCGCTCAGTCCTTAACTATTTTCATTTTTTACCACAACCAAAAAATACAGTTTTAGGTACAAAATGAAAATTAGTTTCGTAGCTGTTACCAGAAAGTCTACTATCCGTTACTATTCTTTCTCATTACGATCACTGTTACTATATTTTCTTGCAACTGTTGCGAAAATTTAATGCTTGTGCAAGAATAAATTGACGTTGAAGCCTTATTTAACTAAAAAAGTAAAGTAAACCTCACAAACTGATTTTGCGTTGCAATTACCAAAAAAGTATCGACGCTTGCGCAAAATAAAATTTTTCCCAGTGCAGTATCGTCCAAAAACGTACATAATAATTATCTAAAAAGTTAAACCTGACGACCAAGCGTTGAGAATCGTCGTTTGAAACTCGCAGAAGCTTTCCTTCTGAATTTCAATCGTCGCGAAGCGCGAATTATCGCCGGTGTCGAATCGTTGAGATAAGCGTAAGCGGAGGTTACAAGAAAATTGAAATCGTGTACCGCTCGGCGTTATCGCTTAGCTGGTCCCGGAGGAACGAACGGCCAGCAAGCCAGCGGAGGCATTTAATCGGTGATTCCATCCCAGCAGTAGTTCCTCGCCCATGGCATTACCCTACGTCGGTATGGTAGCACCGGTCCTCTGCACAGTCAAAGGTATACCTAGCATAGTATAGATTTAAATAATCTCAGGGCCCTTTGTGGCGTCGTGCCGCCACCGCGTCGATCTGTCTCACGTGTGACAACACAGGGCTGCGCCGACGGGAGAGAGTCAACCAGGGCCCCCTAACCCAGCCCTAACACAACGTCCAACGTCGCAAGGGGCATCCGGGTATGCTAAGGAGAACACGAAGTCGAGTGAAATCAGTAATAAAATCCACCGTTACACCAGCCGCCTTCTTCTTATTCTTCTTCGTCTTCTTCTTAGCTACACAGCCTTCATCTGATACTTTACAGTCCCATCGTTTCTCTCCTACCGACCAGGACGACCAGAACGAGTAGCCGAGGAGTCACCTAGAATATATTGTTTATTGTTAAGGGGGTAAAGTAGCTGACAGAGAGATTCAACGTTTTATGTCACATGTATTGTACGATGACACTGCCCTTCATCGACTGCCCGTCGTTGTCGATTGTAGTTTTTCTTTTTTTGGTCTTTTTTGTTTAACAGTAATTGTGGAGCAGCTGCGTTATTTGTGTGACCTTTTTGCTTTTTTACAGTATCAGGAAGTAGTACCATTTTATTGAAATTTGTTGCATTTATCCGAATTATTGTTCAATGTTGACGAAGATGGTAAAGTGATTTTTTCAACAGGTGACCACAAACGGTATGAAAAGAAGAAAATAATTAAATCGCATCAAAATTCTTCGCTCATTAGTTAAATTGATTCTATTTTGTTTATGATCTTGAAATTTTATTGGAAACTTGAGACTGACTGAACAAAAAAAAAAAAAAATCGTTGAAGAAAAATCGAGAAGGTTTTGGTTATTCTAAATTGCAGCGATTGATGAATTTTTGTAATCGACTCACGTATTTTTTGAACGACAAATTTTAGGCCGAAAATCTTTGAGTCGATGATAAAAGCTTATAACCATTTGATTAAAAATACTTAGTCGTGATCCAAACTATAGTACGAAGAAACGTAATCCTCGATTCGATTTATTTTCACAAACGCACGATGAAATTTCTTGTTGTCATCTTGAATCGTACAAAGTTTGGAAGAAGAAAAGATGAAACGCAGTAGCTTCCGAATCGACACCTAACGCCTTATTCAGCACATATGATAATGGGTTCTTACGGATAGGCAAAAATGGGACTTTCACCCACGGGTTCGAACAGGGTCAAAGCATGCATCTCGTTGCGGGACGCGTGGCCGTAAAGTCAGCGATGCAATTCTGAAAAGCCCGAATGAATTCCGCAATAGATTTTCTAAAGGCATGCGGACAATCTTGCTGGAAATCCGTCTCCGAGTCTGACGTTGAGAGACTTACGGCTGTGCGTCGGTCGTAGGGTAGCCTCCACCTATGCGACTACCAGGCCTGCGGAATTGATTCGAGTATAAGGAACTCGGTCTTTTCTCTGCTCAAGAATCGCTAGAAGCTCGGGCAAGGCGAAGGAAGAGAGAAAACGAGAAGGAGAGAAACGGAGACGGGGGGAGGAAGAAATAAGAGAACCAGAGGAAGATACGCGATGGGTCGGGCCGCGCGGTCCAGAGGCGCTTGTATGAAGCTATAAATCTCGGGCGACAAATCGCTCGCAACTCGTTCTCAGGCTAATTGTTCGGACGCATTCGAATGCCGGACTATCTGCGGCTGCCGCAGTCCTTGAACATCGACGTCGACGAATGCGGTATCGATTATTCGGCTCCCGGTAAGAAAATTTCCAATGGTCAAAACCAGGATTAAATTTTCAAACAGGGGTGCTGACAGATTGGGAAAATTGGGAATAGTCGGGGAATTTCGTCTATCGGAAAAAGTCAGGGAATTATAATGGACCGTAGAGAAAAACGTTTTTTTTTTTTTTAATTTTTTATTTTTTTTTATTTCATTATTTTTTGAAAAATCGTTTTGAAACTTCAGCTATGCTTCGTAAATTCAATTGAGGATCATCCTAGCGTAACGAATCGAAAAGTGGCTAATTTTAGAGATTTTTTTTTCTATGATTAAAATATGCTAACCAGACTGATTTTGTTTCATGTCAAATCAAAGCACTCGTGAAGATCAGAAAAGAAAGTTTCAAGCGGTTATTTTTATTTTTAATATGAAAGCCACAATCTTGCTATGGACGTTTTTTTCAGTCAAAATTGACAAAATAGCGACAGTGACAAAAAAAAAGTATCAAATTTAGTCTATTTTTTCGACAGGTTTTCGTTAAAAAAAAAATATTAACATTTCGAGAAAAAATAGCGTCTATAGTAAGATAAAGAATGGCGTGGTGAACGTTGTGTCCAAATTTGAAACAGATAGTCAAGACACTCTTCCTTTTAGGAACACTCTCATCGTTTTGAAAAACCACGTTCACGTTTTTTTTACACATTTCATGTATGCGTGTATGACGTAAAATGTAAAAAAAAAAACATAAACGTATAAAAATTTCTTTTCTGTTCTTCATGAGTGTTTATATCTGGCATAAGAAAATCAAACAGATTAGCGTATTTTAACCATTGAATAAAAAATATGAGGGAAGAAAGCCGCTTAAAGGTGGTAAAACTTGGTTACCAAAGAACCGTGGGAAACAGGATTGATCCAAATAATATAACGAAGCCGTGAATGACCAAACCATCATCTAAAAATGACAGGTCAAATGTTACCCTCACTATTGATCCATACAAAAACAATGCAGTGTGGATTTTTATAGACCGTAATTTGGTGTCAACTTAATACGATGCCTGGTGTCGAATTTCCGAATTAACTAAATAAATGGTTTCATAAAAACCAGTCGAACCTCTTGTGGTCAATTCTAACACTACCATTTTTTCAAGTGTACCTAGAAGCCTTTGAAATCTGAAACGATTTGCAGTTTACACCGCACGAGTTTATTTGAACGATCCAGAATTTCACTATTAAGAGCAGGAATCATTACAATAATTAACCCGTCAAACTGACGAGATTTGAGAAAATGGTCAACTTCACTTTTGGTCTTTCCATGTTTTGACGAAAGATCCATTATTCACAAATTAATCAATATTGTGAACATGGCTTTTAGCGCAGGACTCTTCAAACCTTCTCCCTTTTCTATTTGGCCACGAAGTCTGATCGCCTAGTTCGGTCGTCGCCTCATCTCCGACTCCAGGCTGCAAGTCCAAAGACCCAGCGGGCAGGGCGCCATTCGAGGAACATAACGGGCCGAAAGACGAAACAAACCTGTCGCCTTTTTATCAGAGCGATATGTCAGCGCGGGACGGTTCTACGTGTAGACATCGGTCACGGGGTGGAGAACATTTCTCACATCTTAGAACCAAGAGATGCTCTACCATCCGGCGACATCGCGCCGAATGACTCGATTAAATTACACCATTTATTAAGCTCTCATTGCCTTGGCTTAGAACCTCTCCCAACTTGCCTTTCGACTCCAGACTGCTTGTTGCTCATCTCGATACCAAGCTTTTACAAACCGCATCGCGGATCACTAAGATCTGATTCTTTGTCCAGACACCCGACCGAATTGTCACCTGCCAATTCTGAGCTTCAGAATCCGATTTCAGCCACTTCGACGTCTGTGCGATCCGAGCTCAGAAAATGTCCCGATAGCGAACCCCAGTAACTGGTCCTCACAAATCTTTTGGTACAATGCTACCAATGTGGCTTCACTCGTGACGCCTTCTTTAAAAGTAAGCTTGAACTAAAACAATAGACGAAACTGGCTAAGTCTACTGTGGTACAGCAGTACATCTTGGCGAAGTCTTGATCTTTGGAATTTGATTTTGGTCAGTATAACTTTAGCACCATTCGAAACCAGAAGGTGTCCGAAAGATGGATCCAAGTCACTGGTACTCACAAGTCACTTGGTACCATGTTCCCAATATTTATTCTCTCGGGTCGCTTTGTTTCGAGAGTAACCTGGCCGATCTGAAATACTAGACGAAAGTGGCTTAGTTCACGAGGTCCGTTGCACAGCGCGGAGGGCTCTGTTGTAGCATTGAGTAATGCGGTGCAGAGTGCCGGTAACGAGGGGCATCAATAAGCAATGAAAATGTCCCCCTCTGAATCGTGTTATTCGAACGCGTGGGGAGTGTGAACTAAGCGATAGCCACGAGATAGTGGGCTAATATTAATAGCCCTCGCTTTATTGTTCCACGGGGCCGCGCGAGGTTGATATAAAACCACTTTTGTGTAGCGAGGAGTACGAGGAGAACGGTAACGATTCCACTTGGCACTGGAATACCGTGTCCGAACCGAGAGCAGGATCAGCTTGATTTTCGAACGGGAGAAACAACGAATGGGAAATGGACTTGAAGGAAATTGGAAAGCCTTGTGGATCGACGGAGCCTCGAAGAGCCGGAAGCCAGGATGGCGAACAAACGGAGCAGCAGTTGGGCTGGTTCGTATCCTTCGCTACCTCCGAGAGGTGGATTTCGTCTTCTAGTATTCTCTCGTGGCGTTGGAGCGGTATAAATAACAGGAGAAGGAGGGTTGCCTCGAAGTGAAGGATTTGGCACGACTTGGTCTCGCCTCTAAATTAGTAATTGCAGCCTCCGTGACGTGCGGCTTGGGCACAATAAAAAAGAAGACGAAGAGGAGGATGAGGATGAGAAGGAAAGGGAGGGAAAAAAAAACAACCGTAACACCATAATACCATAATGCTATAATGCGAGGCCGTGATCCGGGGAACGGAGGTACGTAACCCGTGCAGCAAAGTGAATACACATTCCTGTACCCTGTAAATGCAGAAACTACACAACGAGGCTCCGTTCCCGTGGAATCGAAGCGATCGAATTTAAAGTTACCGATTAGCATCGACAGCAATGGCGGCTTTCTAAGAACCGTAGGATAATGAACTACAGGGTTCTTATCCCCGCGGTGAATTCGCGACAATTACAAAGTCCGCGACGATTATCCGTTAACTCTTGAGTAATGAACACTGTGCCTGGGTCTTGAAGAGAACAAATGATTTTAGTAAACGAGATGAATTACCGCGCGTACCTTTCAACGGGTTATCTTGTATAATCCACGCACGCCGTACAAGATGATAGTTGTTTTTTCTATTCTTTTTCATTTTTTTCAACATGACTGGCGTGTCTATCGAGAGAAATTTTTCAGGATATTATTATTCTCCTATCACGGCAGCTCGCGCGTGTTTTGGAATATAATCAGGATATTGAAATGAGGTTCTCTCAGAGACGCTGCTTCTAATATAGCTCAAGGCAGTCGAAGTAAAAGCCGTTGTAATTAGATACCAACGGGCCACTTTTTGCTCGTACTTGTTGAGGACCTTTGAAAGCCTGTTGTAATATTTTTACGCTCATACGCTATACGTTTGCGGTAAGAGCAAAAATCTACAGAGAATGTGTGATTTATCTTCTATTCACTTGTTTCTCAGATACAACGCAGTCTTTTTTCTATGTCCAGATGAAAAAGTGCATATGAATATCAATTTCTAATCCTCGGTTGTGCAAGAAAATTATTTGTCGCACCTGATTTCAACGGTCACAGTATTTTCATTTTATTGTTTTCACCCCCATTGGTGCTCGTAACGAATTGCATTTTTTCCGGTTTCCTGGCTTGAAAACACCAAATTCGACAAGATTAATATGAGAATGGGATTCTATCGACATTTCATCGCAATTGCACAGTACGCTTTGAAGCTCATTTTTTATTATGATTAATGCATAAAAAATGATCCTGTCCCTGAGAGAGTTGTTCACTATAGTTGTTAATCGATAATTTATGACGAACCGTGACTTTTCGGAAGCAAATCGATTGTCCGAGGTGTGACCCGAGGGTTTCGAATGAATAATACTTTTCCGCGTCACGTCCGATAAACCAGACGCCTCGGTAACGCCCGGTGAGGATCATATAAAGAGGACGAAAGTGAGTTTAACGATAACTCGAGAAGTGGCCCTTCGGCTCTGCCACTTTGCGGCTGGACCAGCCGGCTCTCTCTACCGTCTTTGGATCTCCGAGTATATCCCACAACGAAAGGCGATGCATTAATGGTAGCGTGTCGAGTCTGAGTCCTGACGCCCTCGTGAGGCTGGGCCCAAGACTGGGCCTTTTGACCATTGAAAAATGAATAAAACCGGACGTTTATTGAATTCGCCCGGATCCTCCCGGCAGGCACACCGAACACACCGGGATGAATTCCTACATGCTCGTTGCCGGTTTTGACGCCCAAGTCGAGGCGGAAGACGTACCTGAAGACTGACGCCTCGATCCTCCTCGCACAGCGCGTGCTCCAGCCTCTTCTTGATGAAAAATCGCGGTTCAGGGTACTTACCGAGCCCTTTTGTCCGACCCTTTGTGCCCGGTGGCAGGCAGGCTTTTTTAAAATTGTTTTTCGCAAGTATGCGTACGTGCGATTGAATTCAACCGACTATATTGGCGCGGGGTGGAGAACGCCGTCGTCACACCGACTCACGCATGCCCCGAGGGATTTTCTAAATTCATTTAGCAATTGGACCTCGTCGCCGTCGTCGTCGTCGTCGTCGTCCTCGTGCCGAGGTCCGAGGTGTCGGACACCCTAGGGGGTCTCGGCAAGACGGTGCTACATCATCCGCGGGGACAGCGTATCCACTTGTTAGCGGGCTCTATGGTATTACAGCCACTGACTACGAGAATACATTCTCGGTGATAAATTGACTGCAAAGCTCGAAAATACGAAAGGATTCTTAACCTCGAGATTTTCTCGTTGATGAATGGAGTTAACTATCCACGGATATATACTCCCTAAGTCGACAAGGGGCACACCTCCTCACACTGTCACCCTTTTCTTACTCCGTTTCACCCGCTCAGCTACCCTTGCAAAATGTCTTCACGCAACTCGTGAAAATGGGTAAGGATGTTTTAACGGCGTTACGTAGCTAGTAAAAATTCAATTGGGTTTCGCGTATTAGGTTTTTCAGAGTTTCGCAACTTCGCGTCACGTTGTTGTGAAAGCTTTTTAAATTCACTCTATATGCTTCCAGGATGTGTCATGCACACGATACATTTGTTTTTTTTTTTCTTTTTAATTTGTTACCGAAAAGTAACTCTGATGCGGTAATTTCATGTTTTACTCTTGTGATGCACAGCTGGATACAACCTCGGACATGTGTATATTTTTTTAGATAATTTTTTCCAATATCACGGAAGTGGTGAATAATTCTGAAATATCTTTATCAATCGTTATTAGACTTGCTTCTACTGGCAAAATAAATTTCAACGAAATCTCAATGTCAATTCATTGCAAATTTAATTGATAACTTCAAGTCTCGTACATTCTTCTATAAGAATACGGATAAAATGAGCGAAGACGTATTTGTTTATATCTCATAAACAATCCCGTGAATCGATACAAAATTCACATTGATTTCACATCGATTGAATCACATATGTCTATTGAATTGCCAAATTTAATCGAACACTGAATGTTAATTCTCGTATGGTTAGAACTGCCTTAAGAGCGATTTGGTAAAAAGTTCTGACTTGTTTTGAAACGGATTTTTAACGATACTCGAATGTCACGAAATCGAGTACTGTTGTACTATGAATGGCGATTTTTGGCAACTTGGCTTGGTTCTGAAGTATACTGATCACTGTTAACGTGTCATTGGAGTTGAATTCTCTGAAGGATTGAAGATCAGTCAATGGTATTACAACAGTGTAGTTTAACCTGAAGTGAACTGTTCGGTACAATTTCCATTCCGCATTAAAGTTACTAGGAAACCAAACAGTGAAATGGTTATCGTTACAACAATGTAAAAACATTGTGGCAATTATAATGGTACTAAATTTTCTACTCACTACATCATCAATCCGTTTGTTAAGTTCCCTAAATTTTTTCGTTGATTTAGGCGTCATCAGAGGTCAATTTATCCTTGAACCACCATCAAACTATCGCGAGTATCGGAGTGTGACTCTCTCCCGAAAAAAAAAACATATCATAAAAGAACATAATGA
Source organism: Neodiprion fabricii (assembly GCF_021155785.1). Classification (NCBI taxonomy): domain Eukaryota; kingdom Metazoa; phylum Arthropoda; class Insecta; order Hymenoptera; family Diprionidae; genus Neodiprion; species Neodiprion fabricii. The sequence goes on along the minus strand of NC_060241.1, from coordinate 5,697,535 downwards.
ATTTTCTAGTCTCAACTGCCTAAACATACACAACCATAAAACGGCAGACTACAAATTCTTGGCTCCGCCAACAGCAGTTCCTTAACAAACAAATTTCTCCAAGAACAACGATAAATAAACGATCCATCTTGTTGTACCGATAAACCGCTTTGCTCGAAACGAAGAACGAACCTCACACCGCAGAGTTTGATGTAAATGGGTGCACTGTGCCCAGATCAGCTCGTCTCGAAGCTTAAGGATAAAACCAATAAATCAATAGCGAGTCTCGGCTCGGTTTGGCTGTATGAATACGTGGTTGCGTGCACATCGATGGCTCCAGGGTCGTGTTGGTGGGCATGAAGAGTTCCCCGAGTGGTGCCTCACGCGTCTACGTGTATACGTATACACGGATAATAAATTCATAAGGTAAAACTATGGGCCCGTAGCTCGCTACAGGCTTGGGATTAACCGTAGCGTATTGAATTTATTGTTCGACCTGACCTCGCGCGGAGATATTCCGAGGTGCTTGGTACGTCGTTTGGCGCGGGGCGGCGCGGGTGATGCATGAACGAGTTAACGGGGTCCAATCAATCAGCCGGATTACCGAATAATTTTCAATTATCATCTATAAATTGAATCAGCCGATTGCTTCGGATATTATTACACACCGGAGACCGCGGCTCGTCGCTTTCCTCACCGGCCTCCACAATCGATCAGCCAAATTGGGTGATACGTTAGCTGCTTTTTTTTTTACTTTCATACTTCATCTCGTTTCTGTTTTCGTACAACGATTACACGGGACAGCAACGAAATCATCCTTCGATAACAAAAAAAAAAAAAAATTTTAATATCATAGATATGAAGGTTTTTCACTTGCCGAATCTGTATCTACTTTTCATTTTCTACTGTCACGTATACATATCACACGATATAATTTTTTTTTCTCGATGTTCAAAATTTAACATTCGTCGTGTTTTGTTTGTGCTTCTATACCGCTTGATTCTATTTGAATAGTATCTGTACATACAAAACCATTTCGAACCTGTTCGAACCTGTAGAAAGTGTTAGTTTATGTCGCGCAGTTAGAAAAGAAAGAAAACTAAAAAATAACTCGAATCACACGAGTATATAGATTTTCTGACGATTTTAATGTTCAAGCTTTTTAACTCTTTTGTTCGATCATGATTTGTAAGGAAAAATAGAGTTTTATTAAGGGGGAGGGGGGGGGAGGGGGGGGTAAGGCCTGAATGGTTTAAAATCATACCTATTTTTAGGACTTTTTTTGAAACTAAATGAAAGCACTTGGAGAAATTTGAGTTTGAGGGCTTTATTATTTGTAGTTTCAAGAACATTTTGCAATTTCTTCATTGGAATTGATCAGAAAATGGCGGTATGGCGTATATAAGTAGCGAACGACTCCGAACTCGAGGGCTTTTGCGGTGGCGCATCTCATGACATCACTGTCCAACTTGTAACAGATGGACAAAACTTTTTTAAGCTGAAAGCAGTTTACTGGATTCGGGCTCGTAGCTCAAGTGCTGAAACAAATAATATTATTTTTTTCGATATATATGATTGTGAAGAAAAAATTTCATTTCTCGACTGAGGAATTGTTACAAGAAAATTTTTAGAAACATTTGGAATTGGTATTTAAGAATTTAGCACCAGGATCTCGAATCGATAAACAAGTTTCGAAGATCGTATCAAAATTTCAAATCGATCGGATAAAAATTGATATCGTTATGTAAAAATAATATCCCACGATCGAGACTAGAAAGACATTCTAGGAGAAAATTTAATGATCACGAGAAGGTAAACTTCAGTATTTTCACTAAAATTTCATACACACAAGTTTCTCAATTTTCCAAAATATTCCTTTCGAAGCTACGAAATTTTTACGGTACAAGTTCATATCTACAAAAATTTTAGCAAAGCTTTCAAATTCTTCTGTGCGTCACTTCCAAATTTTGCTGTAAATGTCAAAAATATTCACTAAAACTACACCTGTAGATATTTACAAAAAGAAAAAGAACCTTGTAATATTTTCCTTATATTTTCAAATTGAAATACACCGTTTCCACAAAGCTTTCGAAGAAATTCCGAGCTGCGGAGGTGGATTCGTCGCAGCTGGTAACCGTGGCTCCGTTTTCCCCAAGCAGCGGGACACCGTCTTGGGTATGCGTAATGATAAACCTGTAAATATTGTATACGGCGTGCAGGATTTGGGGTAGAGTCACAAATCTGCCTTCGGGGGTTATACGGAGCTAATTTATAAATTTCACGCTGATTTTCGTAAATGTGTTAACGATTTACGGGATTTAAATTATCGTTAAAAGGCGGACCGAGGGCCGAAACCACTGCAGTTGAAACTTTGAACCCGAACCCGCACGCGACCCTTTCCATACATTATTCTGCATAAATATATCCCTTCGTTCGCTGAGGGCTTTCGCCTTCTTCCCCCTCCCTGCGCTTACATTGAGAAAAATTTCATGTGTTATGGTAATTAGAAAAATTCTGTAAAACAGGTATCGTTGAAAAAACTGTTCGAATATTGTTGGAATCACGAAAAACGAGGTACGCGTAAACATTTTGCGCTGTTGTCGATCCTTTTTTGGTTATTGCAACGCTAAATCAGTTTGTGAGGCTTACTCTACTTTTTTAGTTAAACTAAGCTTTAACGTCAATTTATTCTTGCACCAGCATTAAATTTTCGCAACAGTTGCAAGAAAATATAGCAACAGCGATCGTAATGAGAAAGAATAGTAACGGATACTAGACTTTCCGGTAACAGCTAAAAAACTAATTTTCATTTTCTACCTAGAACAATACTTTTCGATTCTGGTGAAAAATGAAAATAGTTAAGGACTGAGCGGTAACCGGAACTAAAAATTTCTCTCAGTATAGCAGGTTTATCCATGGCTGTGATAATTAATAATAATTGCGCACAATTCCAGGCGTTCCATCCGCCACGCGTTGCTTATACCTTGTACCTTCTTTCTTGCCTCTGCGATAACGCGCAGGAATTTGTCGTTTAACAAATCTGCGGTCAACTCGAAAATTTACGCTTTGGAATTCTGTTAAACGACTCGTGTAACTTGTCATTCGGTTTTTTTTCCATGTCCGGAGTATTTGTCAAATCCAACGCTGCCTACGTTTCTAAGATCAGAGTTAATTAACAATTATTTGATCATGTCCTTTCAATTTTCCCGGCTGTCGTTTCTTGCATTACAACAATCCTTGCAACTCGCAATGTTTAATGTGTTCTAAACGTTTAACAAAAAAATTTATTCGAGTTTGAAATTTTCCGTAGAAATGATTGCTACGTTTACAGCTGCGTATTTGCTAAATCAAATATTACCCTGACAGTGAAAGTTCTTTAATTGTAAGAGTTTTTCAGAATTTTCCTAATCAATGGTATTTTCTCCATAGACTTTCTAGATTTTAACCGCATTCAGGCTAAGTTTTCAAACCAGAACGACTCCGCGGCAAGAAAAGGCTGATGGAAAGTGAAAAAAATCACCGATTACATCCCTCTTTAAAATAAATTATACCATTATTAGCTCACATAGTCCCAATATTGAATCAGCAATACGTATCGATAATTTCGAAACTTTCGAAAACCGTTCTTGAATACGTAAAATCAGAGTCACAGGTTGATCTCCCACGCGTATAAACAGAACGATGACGTAATTTCTCACAAATTCGAACACCGCGTATTCGCGGTTTTACGCAGTCTGACCTAACGGACAGTGGGGGGAAAAACAAAAAAACAAAAAAAAAATAAAAAACAAGACGTGTTTATACGCATGAAAAAACGTGGCAAGGGGAAGGGGAAAAGATCGCTAGGCACCTGCCTCTGGAGGCTCTTAAAAGCCGGTGGAAGTACGACGAACGAGGAACGGTACTCAAACCAAAAAAGATTGAATGAACTCCAAGACGCCCACGTCAATGAACGAAGATTCGTCAGCCAGCCGATTGAACCGCACGTGTCACGTCATAGCCGCGAGTTGTCCAAAAATCGGCTGAAAATATCAAAATTTTGGAAAAAATTTCACCTCAAACTTGGAGCTAACCGGTGATATCGATTTGGCCGATGAAGTGAGGTCGAAAATTCGCTTTTGTTTTTTTTTTCCCTTCTCTCTCTCTCTCTCTCTCTCTCTCTCTCTCTCTCTCTCTTTCTCTCTCTCTCCTTTTTCCAAGGAAAAAGAAACGGCGCGGGGGTCCAGAGGACAAGGAAAAAATAAAAAGTCACAATTCGAGTCCACTCACGGACTTGGCTCGAGACTCGAGACTCGGTTCAGAATCTCGAAAGAAGCACGCGTAAATGAGCAACATCAATATGCCCGCTGTAGTCGCTATGCCTGGAATGCAGTCTATAAGGTATATCTCGTAGATATTCTCGTGCAGGCGCTTGCATTGACCATATATATATATATGTTATACGCTGGTTACTTCCAGAACCAACGCCGCTGTCGCACCGTCTAGATTTTTAACATTATAGCCTGACGCGGTTTACTTATTCTTACGAATCAAGTAGTAGTAAGGTAAGTAAGTGTACCAGTTACTGACCCAGTCCCAATTATTGACCTCATTTAGTTGCATTTGTTTGATCCTTAGTTCCAAAATTGATAAAAAAAATTCATTTCATTATGCTTAACCCTTCAACAATTTGGTTTTGGTCATCGAGAAATTCATAATTTTTTTCGTCAATTTATCATTATGGAAAATAAAAGTGTCAGTAATTGGGTTTAATTGGTGTCAGTAACTGGTACACTTACTTACACCTCAGCTGATTTTCAACACATTCTTATTTTTCTCTCACAGTTTATCGCGATTCTTCCCCTTTTTTTTCTCTCTCTACGTGAGGGGGGGGGGGGGGGGGGGGAGATCTTCACTGGCACGATTTTCATTTTTTATGTCGAACACAAAATGTTCGGCTTGCCATTTTTCGCGGGCTTCACCCTTAAATTTTACCATCAAACTGGTTGACAGTGGTTTTGTTGTCCTTGATTATATGCGAACGGTCTTAGAAAGATTTGATGTCAATGAACTTAGGAGTAAGCGCAGTTTCTCAAAATTGACTTTAGTTAGTTGTTTTATTAACCTTTTTTACACACGACTTCAGAAAGCAATATTTAGATTGACAATTGGATTTTATTTTTTCAACATGTAAAGTTTATCAAAAATATACTTTCAACGGCTTTAGTTTTACTCAATTTATTCGCACGAAAGTGGAAAAAGAAGTGTATAAAATATAACGCTTTGTTGTTCCCGCGATGAAAAATTAGCGGTCATTTTTTTTTGTTAATTTCCATTCAAATGAATATTAAAAAAAAAAAAAAAAGGAACGGAAAACTTTTGATTCTTCTTTTCCTCGTAAACGGCTCGACTTATAAACTATCTAAATACAGATTCTTATAAAAAATTTCACGCTCCATAAAAAGTACCGCGACAGAAGTTTTCATAACTCCAACCGATTAAAAAAGATATTCACAGAAAATCTGATATAATTATGATTACGTTTGTAAATTCTACGTTCTCAAACACTAAAACTCACAACAATTCATAACCATTTTTTTTTCTACTAAGCTGTGTTACAACTCTAGAAAATGAAATTATGGCTAAAGTTACCATAGATTCTCATTCATCAGAATAATTTAGTTTCAATAAACCCTAATACCGCATGTAGTCGAAAATGAATTGTGAGAATCGGCGACAGAAAAAACAGTATGTGAAATTATTTTTTAACATCATATAAGAATAACATTCATCAATTTCTCCGCAACGTTATACATTTTTAATAATGTCAAGAGAAATTTGAATATCAACGTGTTTTGGATTTTGTAATTCCACGATGCGATGTGTTGTATATATATATATTTATATGTATATGCCTGTGTCTATATTACAATAATTATCTACCCTCTTTTGTAATAATGTTTGAGAGTTTAGTCAGCACATAGACTTAAACGTCTGTATCTACATTTCACATTATCTACACTTTCGCTCGTGAAAAGAACGTGCAAATATTGATACGTGTTGGCGTTCTAATTTTCTTACGCTTCTGAATAGGAAGCGAAAGTAGGATGCAGAAGCCTTTTGCAGGTATACCGCGTAATGACTAAAATAGTATATCAAGAAACGAGGTCATTTCGAAATGTTGGAAATTTTTTCACACAAAGATTCACAACTTTCTTTTTTATTGATCAATTCATCCACAATCAAAAGTTGATTTTTTACCAACTTACGTTACTGCGAGCATTATTTTTCGCGTTCGCCAGAACCCGACCTTTTACATTCAACATTCGTACCGTAATTCTCAACGTATTGTAAAATACTCACTGATGCGCAGTCACGACATCAAATAGATTTTGTGAAATTTTGATATTTGGCTTGAAATTTTTCGGAAAATATAGTGAAGAATCTATATTCATGATATTTCATGGAATTTTGCATTAAACTTTTCGCCGATCTCCACATATATGTAAAGTACGATGAAGAACTGAAAAAAAATTTCTCAAATATACGATTAAAATTTGAAAAATTCCGTGCAATCGAAAAGGTGAAAAATATCAACGTTAATTTGTTTTTCTCAATAACGTTACGCGGTTTCGCAATTCAAAAATCGGGCGTGACGTATTCGCAGAATGGAATATTCGTAATATCGGCTATCAACAAATACGCACCTGTGGCAAAAGTGTAACAAAATTTCGGAAATCCTGGATATACATATATAAATATATATATTATACATATACGCAGCGTGTTTTAAGCGTTGAGAAATAGTGTTTTCCGAGGTGGTCGATGGGGCGTCGATAAGACGACGCGCCCCGTGGCAAGAAGGGATAAATAAAAGTTATTGGGACCACCCGAAGCCTTCCTATAACCTCCTTCCGAAATTTATGCCCAACCGCATCTGCCATCGCCGCCGTAACTTAGGTTAGAACAACGGAGCACATGTTCCAGGTAGCAGTAAATTAGTAGGTCCTGGATTTGTGGGAGTGCGGAGGCTGGGACAGGGACGAGGAGGAGGGGGAGTACGGGCCCCCATCGGACCCCGTGGAAGACGCGAGTCCCCGAAACCGGCGCCCCGCCGCGCGCCCAGCACTCCTGATTAAAATTACTCTCCCCGAGATCCGGAGATGGGCGGCAAATTTATGAAATTGTCCTGGTTATTGTTTTAAATGAGCAGGCGTTCTCGAAGAGATTATGTTCGGATAAAGCGGCTCTGTAAATTTCAAAAACCCCGGACCCCCTAGAGACGGACTTTTGGGGACTTCTTGAACCAAGCGTATAAGATGCGGGATTTCATCCCTTCCTCTCTCACCAATCTCGTCGTGCTATTCAATAATTTTTCACTTACCTTCATTCTCTGTTGCAGAACTCTCAGTAATCCTCTCAGAATAATCACTGATATTTTACCCTCGACTGATGGAAATTTGAAATATCGTAGTTTTTTTTTTTTGCGTATCTTGATTGCGGACAGAATTTTTTATCAATTTTTACATGTATAGAAAAACGAAAAAAAAATCACCCGTACTACACTTTAAATATATAGATATGATGCTGATTCAAAAAAACAATTTAGTCTATAATCGTGAGATCTAAGAGAAGAAACGTTAACTGTCAGCTTGGAATCGCTGATTATTCGAGTCAAATGAACATAAACAAACTTTGTTTTATAGACAAGAAAAAACAAGATTGATGACTTTATTACAACGATGATTGGCAGTCAGTCTAATTTAATTATAGTAATCTCTCGTTATATTTCAAAATATTACTTTTCATACCACAAAAATCAGGTTTCTAAAGAATAATAACGATCGTCTTCTTCACTTTTCAGGTGAAAGAAATAAAACCAAACTATGCATCACACAGGCTCAAGTGAAATGCAAAATTTATCTGACTCGTTTAACTTTTTCGTGCTAAATTAAGTTCGCATTTTGTTTGCAAGTAATAGTTTATCAAAAAAAATGAATAAAATCACTAATCGCAAAAACAGAAAACATCTCACGCTACCATCTACTTATTTTATACACTTAGAGCATATTTTGCAATAGTTTGTGACTCGACAGACAAACGTTATGATAGATTTGAAAGAAGATCAAAATGCGGATAAATTTTGAATTCCACCCAAAATCTAACTAGGTATTCAAATTAAATCGCTATTCAGTAGTTGGTCAGAACTAAATGTGGAGCAAAGTAAATTTCCTACAGACTTTTTAGAACCGGAATTAAAATCGACGACGTGCCAAGAATGCCAGATCTTACGTCTCATGATTTTTATTCGTTGAGCCGTGTTACCGAGCAGCGTTGCGAGTTATTGTTCAGCCAATGAAACGACAAGTTAGAGATTTATGTGTCTTTGAGTTCAGGACACGCTACTTCTTCCGGGAACGCGTTCGCATGTCAAGACATCAAACCGTGTGAACATGAGCTCTGAGACTTCCGTTCAGAATGGAATGGGCAAAGGTACGCAATACTTTAGGAAAAGAATCGTCGAGTTGTTAGAAGCGTTGAAAATTCCAGTTCAAAGCTCTGCTAATAAGATACCGAATAAGAAATTGAGTTGGAAAAAAAAGCTGAAAAACAGACGGACACTGAACGGAAAAATCAAGATATGTTTATTTAGTGTTTCAATCCGACATATTTATGTTAACCAGCAACACGGAAAAAGTCGAGCTATATTGGTAAAGAATATCGTCAATTGGACGATATTTACATATTATCGGGTTCATCAAAGTCTTTTTCTACGCATTTTGTTTTTTTCCGTCTCCTCTTCTACTAATTTTTACCATTTTTCACCGCAAAACGCTTCGATCCTCGCCCACGCCCGAATTCTAGAGCCGGTATTAATCGGTCGATGATTTGGTCAGCATTAGGAATGGTAATTGGCTGATTATGAATTGACACGAGCCGAAGTCCGGAGCCACGATATCGAATAAACGAGGACATTTATACATCGGCTAGGTGAAAAATTTTAAACACACAACTTGGAAACCGTATTGTGACATTTTACACACATATCTAATACGCGCTTGGTAAAATCAGGCAGCAGCGTTATTAGGGATGTATGTACATATATTATCCGCTCGAGGTAGATAAATAATATAATGAAATAATGTAATATAATGAAATACGAACAGTATTTCAAAACTTTCACCAATTCCCACGTAATGACGACACGCGGCACAACCGACACTCACTTGTTTGGTGTCTTACATATATACATGTCTTGTGTGCCGAATGAATGGCTGTCGATTACTTAATGACTTATAGTCACTCCGTATATTTAAATACGTACGGGATACACACCGAGGCATGTTATACACCGCTGATAGCCATGATTACGAAAATCTAGCTGACACATGGTTATAATTTATATCGCAATATACGCAGCTGATTCAAACCTCCGAATGACCTGTGACCGTCTCTCGGTAGGCTTGCACTTACTTCACTCTGTAATCACTCAATTCGCTACAGGTTTCAACCAGCGAGTTTCATTTCGCTCTTTTTTTCTATTCTTCATTTAGTATTCCACGTTTCTTTTCCTCTCTCTTGTTCTTTCGGTGATCAAGTGCCACTTACAATAACGCAAATCACTATTGTTCCAAAGGTGACCACCGCAGTAATTTGACAAGGTCAATTCCATTTCCTTCGAAAGAACTTCCTGACTACAAAGGAAAGACACTGAAAGTTTTTTTTTTCAAAAACATTCACGGGATCGTCATAAGACGTGTTTTCATTGGATCGTAAAAGGAGTTGTTCGAGAAATCAGTGTTGTGTGTACGTACAAATATAACCTCTTGAGAAACTGAAGCATTGATTGGATTTCCGCCGTGTTAAGAAACGTTTCCGAAGCACAGATCATAAACTGCAAAGTGATGTTTAGCGTGGTGAAATCTCCATCTCTGGTCGTATTTTATACGTCAGAGGAAATAGTTTGCGTACCGAACGTCGTGTGCTGAAGGCAATTGGAATATTGAATGATATCGAGCTTGAAGCGTTGAACCGATCATTGTGTCACCGATTGAAAGTTGCGCACAATAAGCATAACGTTGAGGGTGAAGCTGCAGTTTTCCGATGAATCAACGTTACGACGATGATTTGAAACTGCAATATAATCCGCACACTCAACGTTTAGCGTGAGCTAATGTGGATTAGCATGTGAGAGCAACGCGCGGTGAAATGCATCAACGAAATGGGTTTCAATATGCGTAATGCTCGCGGTTTGAAAGATATTATACAAATTGCTATAACACCTTTGCGATCACGTTCGCGAAACCGACCTAACTTGCCCGTAGAGATTCTCAACTTGAGTCAAGGTCCAGCTTTCCAGAATCCACCGGCGTTCACAGAGTGGACGCTGAGCCGTATGAGCTTGAGAGACTGAACACCTTTATTGCACTTCTTAAAGAGTGTATCGGCGTTTGCTCGTATACTGTATACCATGCCCGCAACGCCTTCTAGGAACGTATCACCAACCGCTCAACCATATCGCATATCTAAAGGTGGAAACAGTTCGCAGACCGCCTTACTTGCGTAGGTACAATATTCTTCATTCCAAGAGTTGAGGTATAACTGTACCCCCACACTGCATTGCGCGTGCGCTTTTGCGGTCAACACCGCGACTACTATATGCGTCTTATTGTTTAATGACCGTTCGAAACCAAACCATTTTCATGGTTCGCCAGGAAGTCGTCAACTTGCAACTGTGGTTAAAGAAAGACCAAGACCACGACCTAGAAATGCGAACGGTGGTGTTCCGTCCGGTCTGTGCGAGGCTAGGCATCGTTTGACGTGACGGTTTAGTCACGATGGTTGAAAAATTAACAGTACTTTTCGAAACATCAGACATCTAGTGACTAATGACAATTCACAGAACTTATTATGGCTTCTAGTAATCGTTATGAAGTTGTTCGGTACCAATTACTGGCTGAAGCCATTAACTTTTCGTACTATGGTTTCCATACTTGATCAGTAAATGTTCGAAGATCTTCGTCTTTCGGAAAACTTTTTATGGGCATCACGTCGTCATTACTTAGTCATAGAAGCTCTAACAAGAAATTGTGATACGTGTTTCACTACAAAAAGCATTTGCAGATTCTGGAAAACTTTGGAAGTGAATGCTAGTGTTTTGAGGAGAAGGATGAGGCCATCGAGTGAAATTGGCGTAAATTTATATAACCACTCGTCTCAGGATCAACTATTACGAACTGTAACTTGCGCACTTTATGACTGCGATGTAGAAAAGAACGTTTTGCAATATGGAAACACTAGCTGCTGCATTGGAATACGAATGGCTCTTGGTAACCATACCAGAAAGGAAAGTGAACACTTATGTGTAACCATGTGAGACTTGACGATCCCGCGAATATCATATTTCGTACTTCGGAGCATAATTCTTTGGGTTGAATACACCATATCACAGTTGCCAGAAACGGTTCCCGCATCGGGACGGTAATGATTACCAGTAACTTGTCCCGGGCGCCGCTTACCAGAAGACCAAGAGATCCTACAGCTTCATCAGAATCAGCGTCTCGCTGAAAATTTCCACCTGCATAAACCCATGGAGCGATGGTTACCGGAACGGTTTCCTCGAGCCGAGCTCTGGTCTCCGGATGAAGTCTTCCTCCCGAGTATCATTATGGGTACCTTACGGTGGGATAGATGCCACCCCATGATTACCGTATCGGTCTGGGATGAGGACCGATCAGAGACGATCAGAGGCGGCGGAGGCGACAGCCCCCGCCATTATGCGATCAACACCTCGTGGTGGAGTAGCGAGAAAAGTGAGCAAAGCTGAAGTGGGCGAAGCTGAGGGTACGTGCACGAAGCTCGCCAGTCAAATGATCGTAGTATATTTATGGGCATAACGGTTTACCTGGGGCAGAGAGAATCGCTTCACCGCGGGTAGTGTCCAGCTATTTGTCAAAGCTGTTGCAGGAGGAGGATGTGCCCAAGTATTTGAACGCACGATAGGATCTTACGCGTCTTGATGTTGCGACGTGGACGCGTGAGCTTGCTTTTTTGAATCCAACCTTAACTACGGAAACGTGTGTGGCGTCCATTGTCGGATGCATGCCTATATTATACACATGTATACGTAACGTAGACGCGTGTAGCGTGAAAATTGAAAGTTTGTATTTATTCTCCAATTATTCTGTTGAGATTAGATCGCCCTTTGAGGTCTATCAGCCGAGAGGCCACCGTGGCACGCGGACGTTTATATTAGCCTGGTATAAATCTACAATGAAAGAGGCAGCCGGTGGGATTTAGTAATCCAAAAAGGAAGTAGACGCGGTATATATACGGCGAACCAACCTGCGTCCATGCCGCATACCGGGAAAGGCATGAAATCCTTGCCATTCAGCAGCCTCCTTTCTATCCTACTCTGTAACGGACGCTACCTCCCGAAGGCGGCACCATGCAACATCCTTTAGAAGTCAAGTGCATTGTGCCCGCGATATGCAGCCCGGTGTCCGTGGACATCGGGGCTTTGATCATGTAATCAGTGGAGGAGGGTTCGTTCCCAATCAGCATTTCGCAAACGATTTTCTAGTTCTTCTCCTGTACAGGATGAATCGATCAAGAGGCGATCCGAATCGTACCAACTTACGAGTATACATGTATCGCTTGCTTATACCGAGACAATCTCTTCAAAATTTAAAATCAAGCTCGTATGCGCGAGTCTTATCGGCTGGCCATTCCGAGTTTCAGCCGTCAAACTATTTCTGACGGCGATGTGGTTGATACGAGTTTTCGAGGTTAGAATCTCAAATAATCGAGGTGGCGATCGGAAAGGTTTGGAAAGCATTTGTTATTGGGTTGGAAAGACGATTCTTCAAAGAACGGTCGGAATTCAATCCTTATGCTCTTTGAAAATTCAAACGAACACATTTTGCGTAGGTTGTCACGCCTGCATCGCAGACAAGAATATCGCTGCGGGAAGATTTCGCCGACCAATCAGATTGAATTATTTGGCGCATGCGCGGTTGATTTTCAACATTCAAGTGATTGTCCCGGTAAAGTTACTACTTTTGCGCGCAACTTGAAACCTGGAAAGTGATTTGAGCCGACTGAAAGGATGCTTAGAGATCCTGCGCGGAGTTTATAAATTGCCTTCATTAGCTGTGACACTATAGAGAGTTATCCAACGATATCGCTTGTGACGAACTTAACCGGACCACCCAAAGGCACGTGAGGACACGATCCCAAATGACCAAATTCGGAGCTGCTCTATGCGCTATCTAAACTAGCCCGATATGCAAATGCCCGGAAATTCGGAGGAGGAGATATGCCGTGTCTTCTGAAATGCGTCCGACCATCTCCATCGGCTGCAACAACGTGGATCGCTGCTATGTATGCTGGAATAAAAATCAGGAGAAATTCGTAAGAACATGTATTTTTTCGATCAAGTCAAGTGGATTCTAATCCAGTTACCTAATTGAATTACCAGTTCTCAGGAATTTACTTTATTCTTATTTTTCTCGTCCCCTGAGATTGTAGGGATCTATATATGATCATCAGAATATAGAGAATACCGAGATTCATGTAAACGGCGACTTACCGTCACTTGAGGATTTCAAATTTCTTATTGGTTTTCATTTTTTGTTTCTCCAATCGGGGTTATTTGTTGTTATCTTTTTAATTGAGGATTTTGATTTCGGTCAGCAAACTACTGAGATTCTTAATTTAAAATACCGCAGTTAGTGGATGGTAAAAGAACTTTCATCATTCTTAAGAAACATTGAGAGCTTTTTATTATGCACTGTGCGGTTGTTATTCATTTTTTTTTTATTTTGTTTTTTTTTTTTATCAAAACCAAGAAATTTATTCAAGATCAACTGGTGCATATATTCTGATTCACAGAATTGAGGGCGTGACGAAAGGAAAAGCTTTCGATTACCGATTCATTAGAAACTTGGCAGTATGTGTTTCAAGAACAGTACGAATTTACATTATTACGATACAGTCATAAATTCTGATACACAGCCTAATCTAAAATATTCTTTCACAGTTAATTTCACAATTAGTTCAATGACTCGATGACTGTTAATTTATTTTCAGATAAAAAGTCTCGCGTGATGAAATTTGGGAAGTTTAGACGTTGTAAAAGGGAAATATGATTTGTTCGGCTTCCGAGTTTGTACAGAACAGTTTGCATGTTTACAGAAGATAATTTTACCCTTTTGAATAGACGTGCGTATGTATGTTGAGTTTAGAATACTAACCAGTTCAGCCGTAATCCTGTTTACGTGTAAAATCGACTTTATTATTGGTTATCAGGTTGCCTCCGGACGAATCGGATTACGGGAAATTTAGTGGGATTTCGATCGATAAATTTGAACCGGTTCGTAGACGAAGTAGTACGTGGCGTACGTCTGATTGACGAAAAGAAGCGGGTAGGTATAAACACTTATAATACGGTCGATAGAGCGGATCGAAGAAATCTGATAACGGTATTCATTATGACACTAATTCTAACTTAACCTCTGATCGAAATGTATTCCGCAATTTTTCGTTCGTTGAACCAGACAGCTTCAAGTCGTAAAAGCCCTCGCGTGAAATAGTGAATTTATTGAGATTCTATCGGTTCCCCTCCAGCCAGGTGCTGCCTCGATCTTCGGGGAATTAGAAAACGGCCGCTGGAATATTACCATAATTTCGTAAAACTAGAATTAGAGTAAACCACGCGGACCCAGACATGGCCTGTGCCGGCTTCATCCATCCCTCGACGCTTTTACTACGTTTTAACAGCCGGCGGATGCTGCTGGTTCTTGCGTTATGGGATGGAATGGCTTAACCTTTTCGAATCTTGAAATTTATTATTTCGTCCTACAGCCGAAAACGAATGGATATATTCGGTGACACGTGGACGATCTGATACGAATCCACGGACTCTCAGATTTTTATAACGCCAGTCGATGTTACTGCCGAGATTAATGGACGCAGCGGTTCTCAAAATGAACAGCAACACTCTGCATTTTTATCGCTTTCCTTTTACCACGGAAAACGACATCAGATTCACGAAAGAATATAAATTTTAATACACCTATAATTATATGCTTTTATAATCTGATAAGTAGTTGATTCCACATTTTATAATGACTATGAATTTTTGTTTTGAATCATCGTTTCACAGCTTTGCAATTCTTGGACACGGAATGTTATTCGAAAAATTGTCGTTCAGGGCGATGAAAGGAGTCACAAGATCTGAATTATTATCGTGTTTACTTTGAAATGTTGAGAACCTTCTAAATGAGAAACAGAAACTTATCTGTTCAGCATATTTACCATCGCAGACAGGAATTAACGAATTTCATTCTGACCACATTTTATCTAACTTAGAAAAACCTACAACTCCAATTTCTGAGTATCATCGCATACCGATGGAGAAATCGCGATCGGTTGGTATATGACAGAGAAACACATTTTACGTCCGATTTCGCCATAGAAATGTACCATAAAAAGGATATAATAACAATTTCCCACAATATAAATCAAAAAAAGTAAAAAGTCAAACCGATGTAATAATTAACTAACACTCAATAGAGTATAATTATCTTTCATTACAACTAGCGAAGGTGAATCGTAATAATTTTTCGTAATAAATATGGATCAATATGAGAGCAAGAGCAATTGTTTTGTCAGGGTGGCCAACATTCGTAAATTCATATAAAATGTCACCGCGGTATATTTAACCTCAAAAATATTAACAGCTGTCGTTTTTGTCAGCAATTCAGAGTGAATTGGTAAAGACTGAACAGTTTTAATGCACATGCGCTGAAGTTCTAGAGCAACAGCAGTTGTTTTGTCAAGACGACCGATATTTTTGAGGTTAGCACATCGCGGCGACCTCTCATCTGAATTTACGAATGTTGGTAACCCTGATGAAACAACTGCTCTTGCTCTCTAATTTTAACTCCTCGTGCGCATTAAACCATTCAGTCGTTGGCGATTCACTCCGTTTATATATATATATATATATATATATATATATATATATATATGTGTGTGTATTTATACATCTATCTGTTAATTTGAATAAAATATCAATTAACGGTGACTTTGTGTTAGGGACATCGAAGTTCCCCCGTATATATCGGCGGCTGGTTTGTCTTCTTCAATATAAATCAGATTGTATCACTGTAAGAACTCCACTTATCCGATTCGACGATCTAACCAAGCCTCTTAGGTAATTATCGGCGATATATCGGCTCTAGAAAATGTCAGCTTGCCCATAGAATATCCGCGTAAGCGTTTCAAGACTGCGCGAAACCTTCGTTCGTAATTGCCATCAGGCTTATAGCAGAGTCCGCACGTGCTTGCAACTAAATGCAAAAATGATTCTTTATAACATCAATTTTTTTTTCCTCTCGCTTGTGCCGTGTCTGCTTATCGGCTTCAGCTGCAAAGAATTTCGATCCGATGATTCGCAATCGTTACTGAGAAATCAATCGATACTCGATCCCGTCGCTTCGAATGTGTTGGAAATGTTCTCTCAACGAATTTTGGAATGTTCCAAGTATTTTTAAAGCGGAATTTTGGAATGTTTGACGCACGTTGTTTGTGTTTGAAATTCTTGAATCTCCGAGGAATAACTAAATACTTCGACCGGAATAAGAAAGCTTTTCAGTAATTACACTAGAATCGTAATTCTTAAATGTCACACCTATATAAATTTCTAGTTATTGTTACTGCGCAGTCTTTAATTACTTGAAATATTCTGAATAACTCAACAATACGGTAGTGGTTACAAATACCAGAAAATCTAGTATCCTTATTCTTATTTGTGCAAGCATAACTTGTCGTTAAATTTTTATTTGATTGAAAAAATGTGCTAAACTAATGAAACAGCAGAAAATATAGTATTTACAATCATAATGAGACTTAATAGTGGTTTGCAGTAAATTTTTTTATTCAATAACTCAAACAACATTCAAACTATTATTGTATCGATAGCTACCCATTTTTCTCTCATTGAAAATGAGAAATATATTTGCTATATTTGTTACAAATAATTCTGTTCGAAACTGTCGAAATATCTGAGAAATATCCTTCAAGGATATCGACTCTCGATTCTTTGAATATTCTAAGCATATTTGAATTTTAATTTCGTTGCGTTTAGGAAATATTCCGATTCGGATTTTTGGAATACAGAATTCATCGTATCAGGGCCTTGAGGTATCGGAAATGTGAGAAAAAAAAAGTCGTGACGTCATATACAAACTCCCAGTATCTAAAATAGTGGGGAAATTTGATGCTCGAAAATTGCCACCAGGTTTGACTCCGAGTTTTGCAGGACCTACCGCGTTGTGAAAAATGCCGTGTTACGAGTTCCGTCGAGGGGATGAAAGAAGCCGATCAGGTAACGGCGAGAAGAAAATACCCCGGGGGTAAAATCGTTCGGCAGGAATAAAATAATAACGGGTAATATAGAGCCGCGGTGAAAAGTAGGACGTGGTTCTCGTGCCGAGTACGTATTCCTCTATCGTGATCCGTGGCGCCCGGTCGGTCATAGGGCGTGAGAAGGCCTCGGTGTGACGTCACCGGAGTCCAACGCGCCGAGGAATAATTGCAGCCTCGTGTCAGAGGCACCGTGTCATTAAACCGCGGGATTATAGAATTTAGTGTCGTCGAGGAAATCCTCGCTGAATTATTATATTACGTTCACACTACAGCCCAGCGCCCCCCTCCACAGGAAGTTGTGATCCTCGAACATCGCACTTAAATAAGGGACGACGCCGGGCGGTCGTCGCGACGCCAAACCCACAACAATTTTTTTCGAACGTTAAATCAGTACAAGCACAAACGACCTCTTCCTCGAATCATTCTCCATCCTGTCGTTGCCTGTTTATTAAGATTTATATCGAAACGAGTTGGTGGAAAGCTGTTTTGACTTCAGGTGTCTTTGCAAAAAAGTAGAATACAACAACGAAAGTATCAACTTCAACGTTTGGACATTGGCGATAAAGAGCAATAACAATCGCTTTGCGGTAGTTGAAATTTCAATCAACTTGCGTGTACGTATATTCAACAATGACTGATCATGTGAATTAGGCGTAACAAGTTTCAGAAAATTGATGCACGGTACGTGAACATGACTGAATGGTGAGCGCAGAAATCATAAAAAAAAAGTGTATCAACGATTTATACGCAGACCATTTTTTGCAAGTTTATACAAATTTTTTTTCAAATTCTTAATTTCGCAATATTATTAATTGACTACTGTGTAAAAATGAAATCTATTTCGTATGAATCTTATAGAAAATATTTTTTTCGATCAAAATCACCCATCGTGAACTGAAATTAATCGATTGTAATAAATTTAAAACTTTTTTCAAACAATTCAAAACGAAGCATCGAACCTTTGTTCGCAATTCCAATATCTTTGACTTTTGTATTATTTAATCGATCTTCGTGGCTCACGGATATTTAATAACTTGACAAATAGTCAATACACGGCTGTATCTTCTAATGGAATTGGTATAAAAATTATCGATCTTTGGCCAACCAACCGCAGTAACGCAGCGCGTGGCTCCAGGCGGTGGATGCCGGATGGCACGAGGCCGCGCCTACACGGCCCGTATCTACTTAAGTGGCTAAACGAAACGCGTTAAGTCTCTTTTAAGCCCTAAGTGGATTCCTGGGAAAGGATTACCCCTGCAGTGTTTTGTAACGCGGTAACGGAGCCTCGCCCTTGTTCTTGATATTTAAAATCTCTCGTACTAAATATGATTTAAAAAATGAAACCATCGCCGTGCCGAAAGGTTATTCAACCTGTAAAAGCCGAAGACCTTTTTTCATTCAAGTCTCCTTATCGTTATGCTGTGCAATTATTTGACGTACCTTTAGTTATTCATCCTTTTGGACAGATGATTCTCAAAATTTTTTTCATTCTTTGATAGAGTCTTTCGATGAAATAATTGTAATTATAACAGAATTTTAATCCAATAATAATGTTACTTATCAATTTTCTGATCAACTTCAAGGATTGATTTAAAAAAGTTCGAATAAAGGACGTATCAACTATTTTGTTACTTCGAATATTTCGAATGATTGAATTAATTCGAGATTCTAAACACGGAATAAAGAAGGTTGAACCTTTGACGGCGATTGAGCCGTCATTGAAGATGATGATTTCAGTGTTAATTGTCGGGTTTGTTTTGTCGGAGAATCAGGGCTTGCACTGAATCCTAATCGCATTAAAAATCTACATCAGGTAGAAACCGTAAATCTCGCCGTTTATTTCCTTCTTCTTCTTCTCCTCTCAACTCTTTTTCCACCATCCCATCTTCGAGTCCTGTAACATCGTCTAAGTGATTTCGGCGGTTGGAATTTACATCGGTGGTTATAAATCTGAAGAATTGAAATGTTGGTTTTTAGGGGTACTGTATAATTATTTAGAAATCATAATGTCCGAATGTACGCGTCGTACATCAACGAACCTATGCTCACAACGGTATCAAATATATAGCATTATGTTTAATAAATAGGTTAGCCGCAATACAAACAACACGAATTCGTGCACAAAAATTTTGTGCCGATAAATCTCGGTAGAAATCACGGCGTTTAAAAGATTTTGCATCTCTTACAATTGATTTATGCATTTACCTTTTTTTAATTTTTTTTTTTTTTTAAATTTGTTTCACAGACGCGTACGATTCTTTTTATCTTTACACGTACATCGCAACACGTTCCGATCGATGCGAAAAGTCATTTGAATTCTGCGGTGGGGGGGGGGAGAGATTTTTTAGTCAAGCAATCAGGCTAATTTTGAATGCTTGTAAAGAATTTACTACACATCTTGTACAGAATTTTATGTCACAAGGAAAAAAACAACTTTGTCGTTCTCGATTCTGAGAAATTGACGCAAAACGACCGATTCCTCCTCCGTTTCTCGGCAGCTCCTGTCACACCGGAATTTGTCAATACGATACATGTGAAAATTAACGCGAATGTGTAAAAATAAAAGTAGCAAGAGAAAGAAAAAGAACAAAAATTCACCAAATATCACCTGCCGGCTATAAAATCCGTGGGCTGGTTTTATTTTTATTTTTTTTATTTTTATTTTCATTTGTCGTCGTTGCTAATTATTGACATTCAAACCACTATTGAATTCGATGAATTAGTTTGACATTTAAGTGGCAAATGCTCTTCGCGCGTATTCAACATTTCGCGCTCCTGATTTAAATTGGGATTTATAAGAAGCTATAAATTTTTCATTTTATTCGTGATTTTTCACAATGAAAATTTATATCGAATTTTCCACGGTCAGTCGATGATTGTGTTTTTTGTTCACGTCATATTTCGACCCGCCTTTTCTCGTAACAAATTACCCGCGACTTTTGCGACATTTATAACTTCTGCTCGTGAATCGAATCATTTTTCATTATCATCATTATTATCACGACCTTATATATAATTTATACACATTTTGTCAACCTGCAAGCGGTTATATTGAGGCTGCACCTCGAGCCCCCGGCATTTATATAAGAATTATCCTTCATCTACCAAAGATCAACAACACGAGACTCGTTCGTATTTTACACTTTAATTTCACACCTTTATTGCCACTCGTATATCTTCGCATACCGCGTATATTGTCAGTCGACGTTTTGAATTTCAATATCGGTCGTAATGCCGAATAAATTCACACCGTCAATATTATAAGATAAACATTTGTCCCCGTGATCACCTTCGAGATTTCAATAACATCGACCAGAAAATATAACCATCGATTCAAATCGAAGTAAGAAAATTTGCGAACGATGAACGTTAAAAGATAACCGATTTCTAACAAACTTTTTTTTGAGAAACTCAAACTAGAACGTTTGAATTCAGTTTCTTATTACCTTGAAATATTTCAACACCACGCTGTAAAGAAAGAAAATTAATATCAAAACGTAAACAATCGTAAGAAAATTGATCGACACTTTGGCAAATCGATTCTTCGACCTTGAGACGTACAAGAATCGTGACAATTCCAAGAGTGTGATTATGAGAAATGTGCACGGACTTAATTGCAACATTTGCATTGTGCCAGTGAATTTCATCGAGAAGCAAAAGCGGCGTGTCTCGAGTCGCATGCGTGATTTATCATTGAACGATGAATCCATTGTGAGGTGCCGAAGATCGAGCGTGTTCGTAAGCGAGTTGATTTTATTTTATCAAACGATTGCAGCATCCCCGATGAATTCCGTTCTTGTCTGTTATATTCTTCGCCAGGGGATTATACCAACGCCCAAAAGCCGGCGGGTAGCTTACGGATCATCCGAAAAAGAATAACAGTGAAAAGGGAGAAAAAAGAAGCATCCGTCCATTCGGTGCTCCAGAATGGAAGAGTATTAGGTAACGAGAAGTGGGCGAACCGACGCCCGAATTCAGGACGGCTCCTGAATCGAAGTAATTCTGAAATACGACTTTGAAAATTAAGCCTCGATCCTCGCATCTGCCACCGTATGGCCCATAACGTTTCGTATATCTCAATATCAACCCGCTCTCATGAAATATCATTCCCAAGGTTTTCAGGCGGCGGGTTCTTCCGTAGGTAATGTCCAACAGCAGATGTGCTTCACCGGAGAATTTCACGAGATGGGAAACCAAATGCAAACGGTAAAAGAATCTGTCCGTTCGTCTTCGTGATTGGTAATTTTAATGGTCGAGTTTATTGAGAAAAATTTGCTGAAAGCTTTTCCGATATCGAACAAGATCGTTGGAGTTTACCGGCTGACAAGTGTGAATACATTCTTTGACGTTCAATCGGTAAAACAGTCGCTGAAGGGATCGTTATCTTGTTTGATAAATATGCGTTTAATTGCTTGAATAACGTGAGAGTGAACATTGTTGAGTTTGATTAACGGCGACGCGATCGTGTATTTCAAACGTTGAATGAACACCGCCTGATATTAGGAAGAAAAAAATGGAAATAATTGACGTGTAATTGCATTGGGAAGTGTCTTCTAAAAAACCAGCACCTCCTCTGGCGTTGTGGTTTATACTTTGATCCTTTGTCTAACTCAACCCCGGCCATATAATAAGCTTCTTTGACGTGATGTGTGGATAGTGAAAGAGCGGTGAATGTCTGAAGGTGCGATTGAAATTTTTTTTTTTATATCACCATTATTTTATTTTCACGGAGTGTATTAAATATCCTGACGTATTTAAACGGACCGAGTTCTCGTTGATCCTGAATATGAGGAAGTAATAATATGCTTGTAATGAGCAACTAATTAACCGGGGACGACGGTGCATTGGAAATGATTGATTTACGGGAATTTCATTTAGCCTTGTGCAACATACTCGAGAAGGTATCCTTCTGCCCACGCAGAAACGCCTTTCCTGAGGAGCAGACGACTCGTCGGTGGATTTCTCAAACACGCTTCAAGCGTTGGCTCTTACGGCCAATCTATACGGCTATCGGGCATCGTGATGACGATCATTTATGCACCCCGTTGAGACCGGGAGGATAAAAACTTTCCCTAAGCTTATAACATTTACCTTCGGAGCATATGAGGCCGGCCACCTTCTTCTTTGGCTTTTCTACGGAATGAGGAAACTCTTGAAATAACAAAACGACCGGCTATTCATCCCGTCTGGTTTATACCAAAGTGGTCGGAAATGTTTTATAAGAAGGAAAAAATTTCGATACTCCGAAATGCATTCCACTCGAATCATATTCTTTGATATTTATAAATTCAACGCTTATAAGTAGAGCCCGGATTGATATGTAAATGCATATTTTTTTGTTAATTCATTTTCATTCCTTATATGATTTTCTACGTAAAGTGTGATTGTTGAAGCCAGAAAATAGAAACAATCATATTTTTTTGATAACTTTTTTGAATCCAAAATGACGAATCTAATATGGACGAATAGGATCAATTTTTATATATTCTGTCCGCCATATTGGATCCACTATTTTGAATCTTGAGATTCTGACGTCAGATTCATTTTTATCACCCCTAAAAAACCCAAGATAACCAGGTTCCACTTTTTTAGACCGCATAACCTTCCAACAATTACATTCATTCTATAAAAACAGGCATTTTCAACACTTTGTTTATTCATAGCGCTAACTATATTCGCGGAATCATCATGATCCCTCTTAAAACCTCAACGTTAACGTCTTGGAAGTTCGAATTTTGCGAAAGAAAATTAAAAAAAAAAAATTGATAACGATGTATCAAAAATTGATTATAAATCTTGAATTACCGATACGAAACGTTGTGCCACAGAGGGTTAAAAAAATTCGGTAAAAGCTCCAACAGATTCTTCGACATTCGTATTTATTCGTCGTTGAAAGTTTTTTGTTTTTTTAATTTTTTTTTTTATTTGTCATATTTCCCGACCCTGACTTCGGTGATTCAAAATCACAATACACGTGGAATACTTCTCGAAGGTTCCTGACATGTCCGATACCTTGTGGGAATCCGCATACGTGTTTCAAGAAGAAGTAAGAAGAATAAGGCGAAGGCGAAGGCGAAGGCGAAGAAGCAGAATGCTCGAGCGGCTTTTTAGATGGAAGGAGGTCCGGTCCAGGAGAGATGTTCACGGCGCAGTAAATACAGGGACAACTCTACGGGCTGACCAGTGTTCGATATATATTTGATAACGCGGTACACGGGCCGCTTGGCTGCTGACAAATCGCTCCGAGATTCCCTGCCCGATTGCAAATGGTCGCGCTTGACTGGACCGCGGACGGACATCCCGTAGGATAGAGGCACGAACCCGAAGCTGGAGAAAACCGCTGATGTATGGGCACCATGGATAAGCTGATAGCCGGGGCTTCGCGTCGTCCGATCTATTAGAACGATCCGTTCGAATTCGCGCGAAAAGGAAGAAGATGAGGAGAAAAATTATCGTCTTCAAAGATTTCTTCCCCTTTAAAAAGATACCCCTTTTTTTTTTTTTTTATACAGTTGCTTCTCAAAATTTGCGGTTCTTCTTTTTACCAAAATATCGCATCGTCGTCTACTCTCAACAACTCGTCCATTTCACGCGATGAATTTCATCTCATTTCATCGCTCATCGTGGCGAAATTAGATAAGTGCGAATTTAAAACTCGTGCGTCGGCTCGAGATTACGGCGGAAAATCGAGTCTCGGGTCCAAGAAGTGAGGCTGTGGTCCAGCAGGTGGAGGCAGCTCTCACGGGAATCGATCGAGCCACGCGCGGCGCAGCGTTCGAACTGTAAAAAAAGAAAAAAAGAAAAAAATTCGGGAACTTATCGAGAGACGATAATTAATTGTTATCTTATTTCTTTGCGTACCAACGATTTTTAACCCCTGAAAATCAGAAATTTCACATGGTATAAAATTAGTGTAGTAGAAAATTTTAGTTTATAATAGATAATAACGATTCTCATTCTATTTTCCTTTCGTTTTATTTGTTTATCTATTTATTCTCAATTTTTGCTATGCCATATTTCATCTCTTTGATCATCCGGTCGATTATTATTCTATCTTTCTTTCAGTTTCTTTATTTTTATTTTTTTTTTACTTTTTACCATGCTACGTTGCACCTGTTTCATCATCCAGTCGATCGATCGGATCGGTTTTAGTAGGTACGAGTCGCAATGCGTGGGTGTGAGATTCTTTGACTGCAAACCCGCGCGCCGGAGATAATCCAGCGCACATTATCTCATCCTATCGCGCACGATCCTCGGATCCTTGATCTTACCCCGCGATACCGATCTTCAAGGCTTTTGCCGCTGAAAGAGGATGAAAAATGCGCGCGCTGCGGCTTGATATTATTGAAAAAATGGAAAGAAGAAATCCGGTCTTCGAGCCGAAGCGGTGAAACGCCGCAAAGGTGGAAAAAAAAAAGAATTACATCATCGGTGAAAAATAGCCGAGCTGAATTTGGACAACGGATCGCTCTTCGATATTTTTCGTGATACATTATCCTAGAAAGTTAAAAAAATCGATTTTATTGATACAAATTTATTGCTTATTCGTCTTTGGTCCCTGATCGCGCACTGCTTTCTACAAAATAACGAAACCACCGCACAGTTCAGATGAGTTTAAACATTCCACGATGAATTAAAGCGTGATATAAATTTTAAACGTTATTTGAGTCACTTGGCGGTATTTCGATTGGACTATAATCAATTCTTGGACATTAATAGCACGGTAAAACATGAATAAAAAGTAAAAAAAGAAAAGAAAAACAGAAATTCGTTGCATTTCGAATCCAACGAATCACCGTCAGTTTATAATATATTACGCTCTATACGATGACGATGATGATGACGACGATTCGTGCACCGAAAGAAGGCGGATTTTCGACCAACTGACGGATCATGATTCAGAGAAATTTTTCATTGCCCAGTTTTATTACCTCCGTTTATAACGCTGTTTTGAAATATGAAAATATAGAAGTCGAGATTTGTCCGACGCAGACGTGTCTTCTTTCCGCGAAGTTTATTTATTCGAAGACCTTCGAAATTTAAACAGATACATCCGTGAACCGTTCACACCTCAGTTTCTTGCGAACAAACATCGTTACGACGTTTCGAAATTGGACCATGTGGATTCCAAGAGCTGCACTTTCACCGTTTTCAATTCAAATAACCCATCGAACGTCATTCCTCCTCCTTTGGATCACGAATAGAATCGATTTCCGTTGAGTTTTTCTCAAACCGATCGATCGCTGTACAACTTACGTAAGATAAAAAATGCGCATCGAGACGCGATCTGGTTGGTACCGACGTACAAGGTGTGTAATTGTGCCTGACCGTTCGATCGGAGCATAACAGCCAACTTCACAGGGTGAAGTAGTTCAAGGTTCCATCGAGCTATTGCGCCTAATGAAGACGCGGAGATGGTTAATCAGCGTTATACCGCGCGGATGACTTTTCTACTTCATCATCCACGCGGCGCAATGACTACCCGATGTAATTACCGATGATGTCTGAGCAAGCGGTGCCGCATAAGCCAGCTAGCGAATAGGAGGTGCAAGAAAAGGTGCAACATTTGATCGGCCTGCCGAGATATTAACGATCTTATAATCCGCATATTGTACCAGAGAAGCAAAGCTGAGCGCAATAACTCACCGCGAATCGTTTTCGCATCCACACACACAGACACACACACGCATAACATAAGCACCTTCAACGAGACTCCAGCGCCTAATTGAGTATTCACCTGGAATTGAAGGTAAGGGTGAAAAAATGTCCTTTCAATTCCAAACGAATTAGTTTCGAAATTGCACCTGAACCTTGCATCGGTGACTGATTATTACTGTCTGGAATCTGGAAGCTTGGCTACGCGATCGTCCCTTCAAGTTCGAGTTCATATTGTATAACACTAAGTGACCCATCTCGCTTATTAATTACCGTGCGATGGAATGTAGAAATTTTTCAACAGCATACAGCAAGACGGCTTTCTCGGTACCGATTTATACACACAGCCTCTGGCAATATTTATACACACAATCGCACGGCGACATCGATGCGCGGATTAGCCGTGGCTGAGGGACCAAGAGGACGGTTCCAAAATGTCGACTTTTGACCTTTTGGATCATGAAATTATTTATCCTGCACACCAGACTGTGGCGCATGTTATAATGGTATGCGTGCCTCTGTCGGGTCGGTTAGGAAAGGAACCTCTCGGATATGGTTTTTCTTCATATAACCGCGCGTACGTTTGATCATGTCTCGAATTGTAATGAGAATCGTATATTGTTGAGATAATACTTTCTCTTTGCATGGCGGGTTGTCACACGGAACTACCGTTGTTAAAATCTACTCTCGGGTTTATATCGTCTTCGGGCTATATACCAACTATATGTACATCTGTAGGCTTGTGGGAGACCTCGGCCATGCGGAGAGATAAAGAGAAAGAGAGAGAGAGAGGGGAGTTATATTAGAATCCGTTAAAGGTTAATTCATTTCAAGATATAGGCAATAAATTATAACTAACACGTTTGTCTGCGATATTCTACCATCCAGGATTGTCGGGATCAGTTCGAAGAGTCTGTATTTTCATCCCGCCAAACATTTTTTTTTTTCATAAAATGTTTTTTTTTCCTTTCATTAAACTCAGGACAAATTTTTTTTCCACCATAATTTTACGTCTCAGTCAAATATTCATAATCAAAACTTCAGATATCAGGGGTTGATTACATTCAACGTTCGACAGATTTTAAGATCATACAAGTGGGTTCAAAAAAATTTCGTTTCATTCCAAAAGAAGCTTCTGAAAAAAAAACTTTACCTGCTTTTGCGTCACGCGGTTTAAATCATTCGTGACTTTAATATTTTCATGGGATTGTAAAGGATGTAGAATAATTTTTTTCATAGATAATATATATGTGTGTGAAACGTTTGAGACGATTTTATTTGGAACAATTCCACAGAACTACATGAGATTATGTGAAATACCGTATGGTTTGAATGATTTCCAGTGATTCGAGATATCTTCGACGATGAGTTTATACTAAACATTGTAGACAGTTAACTTTTCATCTGTATGTTTCTTCGTTTTCACCTACTTCGAACTAATGTTTGACTTAGGTTAGGTTAGATTTAATTTTTAAGTGAAGTTGTGAAGAGCGAGTTTTTTTTTTCTTTTTTTTTTTTTCTTGTTACCGTGAGAAGCTGTATAAACGGAAGCCCCAGAGCTAGGAGAAGAACAGCTCTCATTCTAGTTTTGGTATGCTGCGGCTATCTTGTTCTGAAATTTCTCGTTCCCGAATGCCTGAGGTAGCCTCGTGAGACAAGAAATCGGGATTATTTTCTCTCGTTGAAGGTGTCGTGCGAGCCGCAAGAAAAACGGAGAATAGAAGGTTGAGGAAACGAAGATCGGGAGGTAGAAGGAGAGTAGAAGGATCGTAGAAATTTGATTCCAGGTTCGATAAGTCTCGGAAATTCAACTCCTTCGTGTAATTTGGAACACTGGCGCCAGTCCGTTGGAAAAATTTCAAAATAATTAAAATATTTAAACGCAAGTCGAGGAGCGTCCGGAGGTCTAGACGCGAACGGGGACATAAACAATAGTCTGGAATGTCACTAGATCCTATCTCGGGACTTTTATATGCTTTCTTATGCCGGCCACACGGGCCACACGGGATCAGGTCAGCTCGCCTACACGTCATAAGTAAGTTAATCCGACATCTAGAAATCAAGTTTATTTGGTCAGATAGAGACACTTTAGGGGGTAATACGATACTTTGCCTCTAATGATAATACCGAGTGAGATCGTCGTTGGAAAAGTTTACCTTGCATTTTTTTTTTCAACCTTTTTTCCTGCTAGGTATCACCTGCAGGAATACATCATAATAAACTTGTGGGGTTCACGATCCCCGTTTAAATTCGCACCGCGGCACAAGTCTATAAAAGTCGGAGCAACGATAGCGAGGATTGAAGAAGAGAAAGAAACAAAATAAAATAAAAAAAAAAGGTAGAAAAAAATTGGGTAAAATTAGTTACCGTCGAATAAGACTGTCGCCGATGAAACCCGGACAGCACCGCGCTGCAGGTTTAGGAAGGTTGAATAAAAATATGACCCCGCGTCGTATCGTTGAATGTATAAAAAATGTAATTGAAATCTAACGTTGATTACCCGCCACTCGGTCATAAAAACATCTTACTGCAATTTGCAATATCGTAAGCACCGGCGGGTTCTGTGCTATGCAGCAAGGTGTCAGTCGGTAGAAACACCGTCGATTTATCATAATATCATTCAACCAGGGGATACTCATTTATATTTATGAATTACATATTTATCATTGCTCGCCTCGGACCGTCTTGTCCAACGCTCTGCCATATCAATTTGTCCAGACTACCGCTGTACGCTGCACGCTTGGCTGTCCAGTTCATCCCGGGTATCAAAGTTCAGACGTCGAAGCGGCATCAGGCTCGAAAGCTTTTGTTCTAAATCGCGTTTCCTAGTAATAAACGTTATTAAAATGTGAAAAATCTCGTTTCGAAATCGGTCTGAGAATTCGGTATCGATATAAAAACGAAGTGAAAAAGGTCTGTCGAGAATCTGACAATGAAACGAGGAGACGATTGGGCAACGATAACATTATTCATGGACCTGTCGCTTATACTCGTACGAGGAAAATTGTTCAGTAATACGATAAACGGATTTATTCGAGAAATATAATTGATAATGCTACGTGTAGCGAGTTTCGTTCAATCGAACTGACGTCGAACTCGTCGAGAGAAAAAACGTGTACCTACGCTTAAAAGCTTCGGTAGGGAGTTGATAGTTCGGATGAACGATTTGTCGAAGAGCGTGCAACCTTGGTGCGTAATTAATTAGGAACGTGATTAGGCGAGAAGCTGACGCTGCCCTCTGGTAGAGGATCGTGAATGACGTAGCGCGCATGCGCGGACCGCGGGTTCTCAAACCATTGTGTGCGACTACTTGCCCCGTGTGTCAAAGGTTGCGAGAAGCTCGCGCGCGGCATTAGGAACAGGTACCCGACTTTCGAGCCTTTTCATTCTTCCGTTAGATACAGATATACAGACGCCTATCAAAGCATTATGCACGAGCCCTCGGTGCACCTGTCAATGGTAATAATTCAACGGCTTCATTGACCCACGGATCAATTGGTAAGCAGAGATTCTCAGTCGTCGAGTCCCGGTCGGCATCTCGGACGGGATCGATTTTACGAATCGGTACAAACGGACGATTTGACAGTCGCTGGACAGCGAGATACCGGGTTAATGAGAGACGGTGATTGGCTCCGAATACCCATCAGCAAAGTGACGTTGATCAATTTTTACGTACGCTCCTTAATTTGCATACAACCGTGTTGTGTCTGTTATCCACCGAGTCTCTCGCGCGTAACACCGAATGTGTCGGATATACGCTGTGGGAATTTTACTCGGAGAATTGTCTTCGGGCATGGTTCGAATAACCCCGACGAGATGCTTCAGAATATTTGAGTAATGTTCCAAACCAGCTCCACACACATTCGTATCACGTTGGTTTCACTCTTCCGTTTTTAGTCGAAAAAGACGCTTATCGCGATTACCGAGAGCTGCGCTACCGATAATTAACTCTCCTATTAATTGACAATCCGTCAAAATTATGCTACGGTAATTTCTTCTTCTTTTACTTTTTTTTTTTTATCGATACAGTGTATAATTGCACATTGGTTCACCCGTTGCCCACGTCAATTTCAACTACCAAAATCATTAATCACGTGTTACCATTTCTCGCATTCCCGAGGAATAACTTGATCGTCTTTAATTCTGACCGTAGTTACTCGAGTATGAAATTCGTCTTATTTTTTTCTTTTTTTTTTGTCTTTTATCCTCTACGCGAATGTACTTTGCGATGACATTTAGAAGTTATAAACGAAGAGGTTCGAGAAAAACAACAACGACATAATGAAAAAAAGAAGGATATGAATGATTCGTACAAGAATATGGAAGTCGGTGAAGGAGATAAAATAAAAAAGTACATAGAACACAAATAATAATAATAATAATAATGATAATAATAATAATAATAATAATCAGGAATAGGCAAAGGATTACGTTGCTTTTGGAATGAAGTTGTCTGGGGTTGTAAAATATAATGCATGTTATAAAAACGTTGAGTCTCGTTCACTCCGACATTTCTCAACTTATCCAGTACGAGGTGCATACCCATCTACATACGTACCTATATGTGTGTATATACGTAATACCCACGTGCCTGGGTGAATGCAAGGCAGGTAACGTCAGAACCACTTCCCCACTTTCATTTGAGAATTGTAAAATTGTCAGTGACGAAGGAAAGCTGGGTATGAGTATCCGGAGAAGAGGTGAGCCTGCACTATAGCCAATCAGCTAGAGTCGTAAAGATAAGATTATATTATTCATATTGATGAGACTAGCTCCACATAACATGAAATCGTTCTAAGAAACTTTGAATAAAATATTTTATGGAAATATTATGAGAATCTTTTTAAGAACGGACAACAATCAAGAAATCTTTTGCAAGTTTCTGGCGGGGACATTTTCAACTTGCAGCAAACTTTTTTTGAGATATTTTTCAGATGTTTCTTTCCTTTCGTGAAAGATTTCGGAAAGTTTTTTAAAATATTCGTATGTCGGAGAGTCCGTTTTTTTTGACCGCAAACTACAACAAAATCTCACGTCTTCTAACACATTCTTTAGCCTCGGTTCAACACATGCAGGCAGAAACGTTTAGTCAGTTTAGTTTAGTTTACATTTTTTATACTTCCAATCCCCTTCAGTCATGCACTTTACGACCAAGGGTGTAAAGATGACTTTTTATTTTTTTTCTTTCTTGTCAATTATTTGAACATCATTTTATGAATTATCCTCAACTTTTTTTGTGGAAGTTTCGTTATGTTCAGGGATTTTTTTAGCCCGATGAAAATGTGTAAATTTTTTATTAGTGAAGTACTTTACTGAGGTTCGAGGTGAAAAATTGATTACAAGAAGTTCGTGATTTTTTGTGGGAAACTTCGTGATATCGCGTTTTTGGTTAAAAGGTAGCAACGGTATTTCAAAGAATTTGTGTATCGTTTCAGGAGATCCAGAACGTGAGAAAATTGAAGAATTGTGAAATGAGCTTCATCGAGTCAGTTCAGTAAAATTTGATCAACGCAGAGCTTACGAAAACCTGTAAGTTACCCGCAATTCTTGAAATTTATAAAAAGTAATCAACTGTAGCTGAATTATCGTTTAAAAAATTACAATTTTACCGTAGTTCAATTTTTTCTTATATTCCTAATTTTACCGATGCTCAGATTTTTCGATTCAAATTGGACATACTTATAACGAGTTTCTGCTCATCGCGATAGTATTTGAATGAAATTCAATTCTTTCGTTCCGTATTCATCCGTCTTAACAATCATTCGCCAAACTGTGATCGATGTGAAATGTTGAAAAATGGTCTGAAATATCAACGTAGCAGGTACTTGCGAAGATGACGTCATGAATTTTTATTCGTAAATCCGAGCAGACGAAACCCGTCAGCTGTCGTAATCTGGCGTCGGATTCGAGAAACTAGATATCGTTTGGAATTTCATCCGGTAAGTACGTCGGTTCGATCGACAGGCATCGAGAATCAAGTCTCGAGTCCGATGCCTGGATGGCTGAAAGAAAAAGAGCCTTGGGCGCTGTAGAATTCGATCGGTTGCCCGGCACCAGGGACTCGGCTATAAGTGATCCGAGAGAGACATAATAAAGAAGAAAAAAGATTCGATTCCTACGACAATTCGTTATCTCTGCACCGATGCGCGATGAAATCTTGAATTTTCAGTTAGTACAGCTGCAGGATGCGAGGACTGCGGGGAACTTGAGGAACTTGAGGAACTTGAGGAACTTGAGGAACTTGAGGAACTTATCTCTAAGGCTGCGTATGGTGGAAATGAGACAGAAACGTGATACTCTCAATAAAATGACGACGGTGTAGCCGCGTGGAGCGGTTATTCGTATAGCGAGTATCACGCCGAGAGGCGAAAATAAAGTAAAATGAAATAATTGATCAGTTTGACCATAAACATCGCAAGGACGCAAATGAGTCGTTAAAACCTCGAGTTTACCTCCCGCTGAGAGCCTCTTCGAGATCCCGCATCCAGAAGATAACCGCGCAACTTCGAAGCGACGAAACTCGAACTCTCGAACCCTCGGTACGATCCTTCACTGAGAAAAATTTCCGTTTGTTACGGTAACTAGAAGAATTCGGTAAAACAGGTGTCGTTACAAAAAACGGTTTGAATATTGTTGGAGTTACGAAAAACGAGGTGCGCGTAACCATTTTGCGCTATCGTCGATCCTTTTTTCGTTGTTGCAACGCAAAATCAATTTGTGAGGTTTACTCTACTTTTTTAGTTAAACAAGGCTTTAACGTCAATTTATTCTTGCACGAGCATTAAATTTTCGCAACAGTTGCAAGAAAATCTAGTAACGGTGATCGTAATGAAAAAGAATAGTAACGGATACTAGACTTTCTGGTAACAGCTAGAAAACTGATTTTTATTTTCTTCCTAGAAGTATATTTTTCGACTGTGGTGAAAAATGAAAATATTTGAGTATTGAGCGATAACCGGAACTAAAAATTTCTCTCAGTGTTCGCTCAACGAGCTTAACGCTGTTTTCAAAAAATTCACAAACTAGGGTGTTTAGATTTGAAGTAAGGATTTTTTTCATCAGTTCTGGATTTCGAAAAGCTTACCGCAAAATCTATAAACTGTAAGCAAATATCGCTTTTCGGAAATGTAACTTTTTTTCTCTACTTGTTACTATTCAGGCTCATTTTATGATACAGACTTGATCTTGAAAACGTTTCGTATATTATATGATCAAGTTCTCTACAGTTTTGTTAAAAGAGTTTGGCTCCTAGAAATGTTTCAGGAGAAATTTTTACGTAGAAATTTCACAACTTATATACGGTCAAGTCTACAGATTTCATTCTGGAGACATATTCAAGAATGACTGATTTGCTTAGAAAATAAGAGTTTGAACGTTATTTTCTCACTTTTTTTTGAATTTCTTCAATGGTTCAGTCACTGAATACGTTAAAAATGAATTTTTACTTGCATAAAAGGTTCTTATAACATTCTAATAGTTGATTTGGTCCTCTAACAATTTCAATTAGCATCAACTCGGTATCGTTAAATGCGGCTGAGTGTTAACAATTTCTGAACAAATGATATCTTCTTGTTATTTGAATAGTAAAACTTTGAAGTCAAAGAGCTATCTTTATAAATTGAATTTGAAAGTGATATTTCAGCAAGGACTCTTTTCTTTCCAACTGGAACGACTGTTCCGATTGCTTGTAAAGAGAATATAAAAATAAAAAAAAATAAATAAAAATGTAGCTTTCAAACGAAATATTTATTAACAATTTATTTGATAACCAAAGTAAGGATTGCATAAGTAAGCCTGCAAAGGTGAACATAAGGTTGTCCGTTCGCAGAACTGACACAAAAGAACTTAAAGTTAATTTTCTTAAAAATTACTGGCTAAGATTAGTATCAATTACAATAATAAAAATTAGATATTTCTTCCGACACTTCATATACAACTAACAAATAACCATCAAGAAGTTAATCGTGAATTATACAATAAGGAAAAATTAAATGCGATATCTTTACTATTTTTTTTAAAACTCGTATAATCAGCGCTCTGCACATAATACGTGACAATATTCTTCGGCAGTTTGAAATCGAGGCGCCGCCTATGTTCGCGCAAAGTTTTATGTCTTGTCAGAGTGCAAAAATAGTTGTTTGAAGAAAAAAACGAAGAAGACACAAACCGCCAAGAGAAATGTGAGAAAAGGATTTCTAGTTTTATGACTCCGCCGTGCTTTAACGCGCAATTGCGAAGCTAGGTGAATAGTTGATTTTGCGGCAGGCAGAGAGTTTATGCGACACTGCGACATTTTGTTCAAAGCAAAGGCATTAATTACGTCGCGTCTATTTATAAAATACCGCGCATAATATTTCTCTTAATAACTGTGTCAGAAATTTTTACATCATTCCAAAACAGCCGTTCTACCTGCGCATTATTCATCGAAATATAATATATCTATCGTCCAGCTTACTTTTTCTCTCTCTCTCTCTCTCTCTCTCTCTACCCATGTATCTTTATTTTTTTTTCCACCTCCGCCCACGCGCTTGGTGCAACGTGTGCAAAATTTTGACGAATTTTTGCCAATATATCACACGTTGACCCGATCAGATAACGTCGTCGTTGAGCGTCATAAACGTTGCGAAAAAAGAGTCGTCCGATGACAGAAAATAAAAAAAAAAAAAAAAACAAAACAAAAAAGAAAAGGGTACGATAATCTGCATAATGCGATACTCTTCGCGCTAATATGTACCATGAATTTTTATCGCGGACAGTCTTTAAGAACTCTTCGAAAATTGCTCATCGTTGGTTACGATCTTTTTTTCGCGCTTCTTTTGTTTTATTTATTTTTTTTTTTTTCTACATTTCAAAAATATATTAATCATACACACTTGTCGTAGACTATAATATGCACTCTGTCAAAATTGTTGTCGAAGTAACGGATTGCGGTGAGAAATTCACGCTCATTATATTCTGTATGACTTTTGCAGTACGGGATATGTTTTTTTTTTTTTATACCCCATCAACTCGTAACAGACGTTATTCGTTATTATATACTGTTTTTATTCACCTTCAGGCTTGTCAAAATATTCCGAAATCGATATTTACGTCACTGCGCAACTCTTCTCGCCTTTTCGGCAAAGCTGAATTTCACTTCTTTCCACTTCAGATGAGATTACAATCATTATCTCACGACAATGGCCGGTGTGAAATTAAAGGTATGACCTAAGCGAACGAAGAGTGTTCAAATTTCGCAGCAATAACGAAACTGAATTACCTTCGACGATTTAATTTTACGAATTTTTTTTTGAGGTCTTTGAAATACTTGACTGTTGGATTGGCGATATGTATTGGGAATGAAAAATGTCGTTTAACACAAGAAGTACGTTGCATATTTTTTTGTCACGTTGCATTTTGTTAGATTCAGTTCGATTTCTGTGACTTTGATAATTACTTCGAATTTGTGAATAGAGATTACTGTAAATTAGGCACTTTTATTGACTGCATAATATAATATAAGCTTAAAGGAAATTTGAAAAAAAGCAATTTCTTTCAATACCTCTGCAAATTTTGTAACGATGTAAACTGGAAACCTTTAACCATTCTTTGAGGTGTTTGCGCAGTTCTTTCACGGGATTTGAAGTATGTATGAAAAGAAGAAACGTCTTGTTTGAAAAAATTCAGAAGTGAAAATCTGCTGTACAGTTTCAAGAAAATCCCGTTAAAGACGAGGAATCGTAGATCGATGTGTTACTCACTTTCGAAGATTATCGTGTTTCGAGTGGGATTTTGAAAATTTCAACGTCTCGAAGTCGGCGGGGTGAAAAATCAATGATAAATAGCGCGTAAAAAAACAAAAAAAAAAACAAACGAATCCGAAGAAATTTCGCATCACAGCAATTCAGTTCGTACCTACGGTCAGAAAACTAATTGCAGTAAAAATTTCAGCGAGTTAATTACGCGCCCTCTGACCTGGAACCGTTGTAGCAGCGTTAGTGTCACGGAAAGTGAGGTAAAGTCACGTGGGCAACATAAACGTGACACGGCGTGAAATACCCTGATAATAGGCGAAGTCGGTGCGCGCTGGCGGATCCGAAGAACCGCGATGACGTAGGTGAGATGAGGAAGAGGAAGAGGGTGTACGACAAAGAAGATGAAAAAAGAAGAATAAGAAGAAGAAGAGGAAGAAGAAGATGACGAAGGAGAATAAGAGGAGAAAATAGAAAAGAAGCCGGAAACCGATGAACCGCGCACCGAGAGAAAGGGTCAGATTAAAAGGCTGGTAGTAAAGAGGAGATAAAGAAAGAGGCGAAAAAGAGGATCGGGCAACCGATTGCCTGAAAATAAGTACGAGAAGTAAAAAAAAAAAAAAAAAAAAGAAAGAAAAAACAAATCGGCGAACAAGGGAAGCTAGAGACAGATGGGAGAGGAGCACGTGACCAAGGCCTGCACGACGTCTATTACGGTGCAAATGTAATGATCATTAATGATCCTAGACGACGCTGCTTATACACGTTGCCCGGGCAAAAAGCCTAACAGCCGAACCTCTCCATTACTTTTACTTATCGATCCTGTAATTGTATGTATAGGTATGATCATGCATGAGCTCGCGAGTTACTGGCAAAAAGTTGAGGATATTTGAATGAATTTACTGCACGCGTATGGAACTGAACAATTGGTGAAGAAAAAAAAAAAAAAAAAAGAAAGGGAAAGTTCGCTGATATTTTTCTAACAACATTTTTTTCATCGAGATTATCTTCTGTCGACAAATTTTTCAGTGTCCACGTTTTATGCCCACAAAATAAGGAATTTCGAATTTTACGTTTAATAACACTTTTTAAAATCGTATATTATCAGTTTTCATTTCACAGCTCGAAACGTTCGTATCTCTCGAAATTCGATCGAGATTTGTTTACAAGCCGAAAAACGTGGCAAAAAGAAGTTCAAGGGAGTCGGCGAAAAACGTTTACGAAAAACTTGACTATTCGATTTTATTTGCTTCGATCGAATCATTTCGTTGATTTTCTTTTGTTTAGTATTTTTTTTTCAAATCAATTTGTAGAATCTTGCGACAATATCCGCGACATCGATTATTGGAAAATATTTTTTAGCTGTTATTTTTCGATTGTTCATCACGGATCGTCGGTCGTACGGCAAAACGTGGGAGATTTCAGACCTCGAGGAACGTATCCGAGGGACACGATTGATCGCCGGTGAATCAATCCCAGCGGCCTCGACGAAGGGGATAATATCTCTATTAATAACGTAATTGCGAGGCTTCTCCGTGCAAAAGCTCGTGCCAGATCGTTGATCCTGTTACGTGTTGTATATGCGCCCATTAAATGCATAGTCGAGCCGCTAGCTCTCGGTACATATCAACTTCGCCGTGCAAAACGATCGATTCTTACGTACCGTCGGTACACGAACATCAATTAACATTCAACGCCAAACGTTATCCGTAATAGAATAATTTTCCGTTCGAAAAGAATAGTCCAATAACAAACATGGTGCGGATGAAATTGTTCATAGAATAATTTTGCGCATTTCACATCGCGGTGATTTAAATGCCAACCCTTGATTCGTATCACATTTCGCTTCCATCGTCATCGAACGATTGCAGTTCTTTTAGAAGGTTGAACTTATGTAATTGAATGCATTTTCACAACGAGTCAAGAGTAGATTTTACCAAGACTGGAACATAGTAAAAAGAATACGGTTTTTTAAGCTATAATTTTGTCCGTTTTGTAGGAAAACAAAAATTCACTCGTTACATCAGAGAGTTGTACATTCAGTCTGATCTAAACATTTTAGAATGATTGTTTTGTGTTACCTTAACCTCTTTCGAACCGTGCGGATAATCGTCACGGTATAGATAATAACAGCTTATAGATACGTAGTGGCATCAGCTTTGCTGACTGAGAGTAATTTTTAGGTCCGGAAATTCAAAAAAAAAAAAGAAAAAAAATAACGTTCGAACTCTTATTTTCTAGGCAAATCAATCCGTCTTGAATATGTCTCCAGAATGAAATCTGTAGACTTGACCGTATATAAGTTATGAAATTTCTACGTAAAAATTTCTCCTGAAACATTTCTAGGAGCCGAACTCTTTTAACAAAACTGTAGAGAACTTGATCATATAATATACGAAACGTTTTCAAGATCAAGTCTCTATCATAAAATGAGGCTGAATAGTAATAAGTAGAGAAAAAAAGTTACATTTCCGAAAAGCGATATTTGCTTACAGTTTATAGATTTTGCGGTAAGCTTTTCGGAATCCAGAACTGACGAAAAAAATCCTTACTTCAAATCTAAACACCCTAGTTTGTGAATTTTTTGAAAACAGAGTTAAGCTCGTTGAGCGAACACTGAGAGAAATTTTTAGTTCCGGCTATCGCTCAATACTCAACTATTT
Organism: Neodiprion fabricii; assembly: GCF_021155785.1. Classification (NCBI taxonomy): domain Eukaryota; kingdom Metazoa; phylum Arthropoda; class Insecta; order Hymenoptera; family Diprionidae; genus Neodiprion; species Neodiprion fabricii. The sequence continues at coordinate 5,659,095 of NC_060241.1, read as the reverse complement.
TCATTTTTTACCACAGTCGAAAAATATACTTCTAGGTAGAAAATAAAAATCAGTTTTCTAGCTGTCACTAAAAGGTCTAGTATCCGTTACTATTCTTTCTCATTACGATCACCGTTACTAGATTTTCTTGCAACTGTTGCGAAAATTTAATGCTTGTGCAATAATGAATTGATGTTAAAGCCTCATTTAACTAAAAAAGTAGAGTGAACCTCGCAAACTGATTTTTCGTTGCAATAACCAAAAAAAGATCGACGATAGCGCAAAATGTTTACGCGTACCTCGTTTTTCGTAATTCCAACGATATTCAAACAGTTTTTTCAACGATACATGTTTTACTGAATTTTTCTAGCTACTCTACCAAATGAATTCTTTCTCAGTGCTGTAATTTACTTGAGGATGAGTTGGATAAAACTAGGGCAATAGTAGATTTTACGCAAGTTTCCATCCATTACTCGAGTATAAATCCATTAATTCACATCGCGTAAAACAAAGAATTTGTTTATCTTCGATTATAATTTGTCCCTCGAGAATAGAAGTCCGATCAGTGGATACATGATTGATTTTTCTCTCGCATCAGCAACATATCTCGCCTGAAAGTCACACATCTGTCGGATCGATTGCCAGCACCAAGTCAATGGATGATTGGCTGAATCGGTCGATGGTAAAAAATCCCGATCAACGACGTCACGACGATCACATTTTTCTAGGACGAGTAATCGAGGCTTTCCCAGCCGTTTATTTGTTCGTCAGAGTTTATCCCCCCCGTATAGGAGGTATGCAATCTCCTCGCAGCGTGGACAGGAAGTTGGACTGTCGCATGGATGGGGAGACGGTCTTAAAAGCCACAGAAGGAAGGGGCTTTCAGGATCGCAGACCGGTTTCCTCCGGCTTCCACATCCTCGGCCGCAACCCAACGCACCGCGGTTTCCGCGCGGACGGAACGCGATTCCGCATTATATCGCTACACCCACACTCAATGGGCACATCCAACCGGCGTGTAGAAAGCTGAATATAACCTTTGACCTCGGGCAGGTGAGCCGAGGAAATTTTTAAACAATCATCAGAACCGATCCTCGCCGATCCGGGGACAAGCATCTTGCGGCATTGGCCATTGGCCGATGTACAACGGTGCCAGGAATGAAAGCCATCTTAACCCCACTGCTTCATCCTGCGTTTTACGTCTTGCGTCCTTCATCCTGCGTCTTGCATCCACCGTCTTGCATCGTTCGTCCTGCTTTTTGTATCCTGCATCCATCGTCTTGCGTCATGCGTCCTTTGTCTTACACCTTCCGTGTTTCGTTCTACGTTTTGCGTCTGGCATCTTACGTCCCGCGTCTTTCATATTCTCGCCTCTTTCGTCCTGCGTCCTTCGCCTTATATTTTGCGACTTTCGTCCAACATCCTGCGTTTTGCGTCCTGCGTCTTGCGTCTTGCGATTCCAGAGCTGATACCCTAGGCGTCGTTGATACCGACGCGCACGGCACGGCCGGTCCTTCTCTGTTCGTCTTTATCCACTATTTTCGTCTCTTTTTCAAGCTGATCCGGCTCGTGCTGCGGACGGAATGACGGACGGACTGATCGTGGATACGCGCGGCGGGATGCGTACGTGAGCCGCATGCGGAACGATTATTTAATAACATTTAATAACTGGCTGAAGAGTGCGCAGGCGCGATGAGGTGGAGGAGAAGGTGCTGGTTTTATTTTTTACAAAACGCGCTGGAATCGCTCCGAGTCGGGTCGCGAAATCTAATTTGCAAATATATAATGTGAGAGATGAATTAATCGATGTTGAAGATAAATATAAGAGACGTGGGTGAGAATTCATATGGCACGCCTCTGCAAACCAGGCGGTCAGAGGTCGGATTAACGCCGATTTTATGACTCACGAATCAAGGATTCTCATCTCTTTGGATTCAATTAAATCCGATATTTTCTTCTTTATTTTTTTTTTTTTTTTTATTTTTTGTTCGGTTGATATACGTGTTTTAAAAGAGAAAAATCCATTAATCGTGCTTCTTTAATTATACGAGATATTTGGTTTCAATAATTGATTATAAAAAGTTTATTCGACGAGAAGAAATATATATTTTATACACGAAGCGGTAAATAATTATCCCAAGCTGGTTGGAATTTTTGTAAATTTCGTAAAAGTTACCTGCTACATAAAATGGTGTCACTTTTTTGGCATCGACGTATGAAATAATTCCAAAAAATCGGTGAAACTACGATATCGGCTTAATCAAATTATTCACTGCCTTTCGTAGAAGTTTAATTACAAACAATTTCCTTCAGTCGAATGAAACTGAATCTGATCGTTAATAAACGATCGTAGAAACATTTTAATTTTTTTTTCCTACATTGATCGAGCTAATCGCAATGATACACCACTCGATGAGCTGATCCACTTGGTTGTTTCACCGTATTCACCTTGGTTTACGGGGATTACAGGTGTATCACATACCGACTGCCCGAGTCTCCTTGACGCCAAGGCGAGCTTCGTCTGATCGCGTAAGATTCTTTGATAGACTCGATATTATACACAGGCATGGCTTTGTATGAACGCATATTTGCCCAGGATTCGAGGATGACGGTTTTTGCATTATGTCCTTGAGATCGGCACGCGTGAACGACGCCACGTGTTAGAACGAGATAAGCGATGCCGTCTCAAGGTGGGGCAATAAGGATGAGTATCGGAATGCAGGCTAGAGATTATCGTGCGATTAATCTCAAAATCATCTCGGAATAAGCTTTCTAATTTTTATTAACATTGGAGATCATGGTAGTAGAAATCTGATTAACGATTCTTGAATGTCAACGGCGGCGATGTTCCTTATTTCTTTCTAATCATACACGAGCACCATTTTAATCGGCTGATGATCCTTGGTCTGAAATATCAAGTCTCAGTAAGCCGATGAAGCTTCAAATATCGCGTAACTACTTATTTCTATTCTCAGCTTCGAATATTGAATTCATACCGAGTCTTCGGAGTGTCTTTAAACCTATGAAACAAAGATGGAGGAGAGAGTGAGTGAGGGAATCGTTTTTATCGGAATCGTCGTCGGTGATCGTTTCGAAACCGCTGATCACCGCCGATGGATTTTTATCGTGCAGTTATTAAAGTCGTTAGATGTGGTGAGACCTGTTGAGTTATGTTCAACTGAGTGACACTTTGAGAATCGACTATTTACCGCGGATGGGAATTGAATGGATTATCTGCCTCGCAGGTCGCGTGCGTATTTACGGCTGGAGTGAAGGGATTCAATCAGTTTTTCTCTCTAATGAACCGGGCCCATTTTTTTGTTTAACCATTACCGAGATATCGGGTGGCTTACCTACCTGCATGTGCACCTTGCACCTATTGCGAAATAGCAGAATAGTCGTCACGTTCTTAATCTTAAATTACTCGGCCTGTCTTGGACCCCGAGATCGAGAGATATTAGATATTACACACCGGCTTAATAGCATTCGCATTAACCTCAAACCGATCTATGCCGTATGCAGAGCTGGAGCCTCCTTTTTCTGAGTTGCAGTCAGGTATCCTACTGCACCTGTGGAGTGCATCTCATTAGCGAATCCGCTGCTAATTGCTTGAGTACGAAGCTGATTCAGAATCAAGTTGATTTGCACAACGGGTCAGAAGTCAAGCTGAGTTTGTTGTGCGGAATTCGAATCGAGGAGTGTAATAAACAACGGAGTTGCAGTGAGTTTTAATTCGCAACAAACTTTGGCCATCATCCTCGAGTAAAGCATTCACCGAGTAAAAACGTGTCGGGAATGATATATCTTATTAACTGTAATAAAAATAATAATAATCACTACCGACACCCGCCATACGACGAGTGTTTCCCAACTTTGCGGTACCTTGTATTCCGCAAATGACGTTTCCATTTGAAGCTGTTTTCCAATTGCCGCAAGTCGTAATAAACAGATTTCTTTGAAAGGTCTCTTACGAATCGATGTGTAATCTTTGGTCACGTCTGATGGACGTATTGAGATGGAACGTTTGGAATGTCCTGCGTGAGTTACCTGCAGGATACGGTAGGAAACTGTTCAGTGGTCTGCCTATTCGTGGTCCTATGCAAGCACCAGTCATATCTTACACTTGTGTCATACGATGGCGGATGAGGTCGGTTAAGGACCTCTTGGAAGTACAAGTGTTGAGGGGTTACGAGAAGTTTTCAAGAACGCTGGAACACGGACCGTCAAGTGATTCGGAATCCCTAATTGGGGTGAAAATAATAAGCGTGAGAGCTGGGGTGAAACGAAGCGAGCTTTCGAGGATCGAGAGAAGGGAAGAGCAGCGCCTTCTTCGAGACGGGATAGAGAGGCCGGTCCGGGACCCCGCTGGGATCATTTGGTGACACGGACGCCATGTTTCCGTTTTATTTATTCCACTTAACGTTGTTTCGTCCGGGGCATATCCCGTAGTACAAGACGAGGCGCTGCGCGACCCCCGCCGAGTTGCGTCCAGCTCGCCTGGGCGCCGATTAATGGCCGAGTCTTTAATTGCCGCAATGAATGAGAATGCTTGACAGTCGCTTAAAGGAGTTATGGATTCGAATCCGCCAGCCTGAGTCGGGCTCCGTCTTCTTCGTCGCTCAACGGTCGCCAGGTGCACTTGGATAGGCAGGTCATGTCCCAGCCCAGGAGCCATTCGTTAATGTTGATAAAAATCCTGATATACTCCCTTACAAGGAAGGGACAAGGGGTTTTTTCTACCCTGAGACATATGTTGCAGTGCATAAAAAATGGTGCGGGTAAGAAATCAGAAAAACCGAAAATCAGAATGGCCAGAATTTCGAATTTAATAATCTCGAGTAACGAATATGAGAGAACAGATACTATCGGAAATCTTAAGTCCCTAACGGTGCCCAATAAAAAGCTCCGGATTACGTAAAATGTATTCAGTAGAGCTTTTATTATTATCCGAACCCACTTACTTCAGAAAACGTTAATCCGAAAATTCAGAGATGCAGAATTTAATAATGTATAGAGTCAATATTTCGGAGAACGAATTTGTAGAAAGCTTCATATTATCAAATGTCCAAATATTATAAAAATAAATGTTAGAACTTGATCATTTAGAAACGGCGGAAAACAAATATCCGGAACGTAGAAGGGTCATTATTCAGAATCGTAAAATTCAGAAAGATCGGTATTCCGAAAGTAACCGACTAATCTATTTTGACTTGCAAAATGTCTTATATACAGAATCAAACAAATTATTTGGTGCATCGGACGTATCTTTTCATCTGCAATATTTCTATATTCCGAGCCTTCTATGAGATTATGACTCGGAGTTCTAACCGTTCTGATTTTTGATCCTTCGTATTTATGAATTCGAATACATGAAAATTCTACTTCATGATCCATCCGAAGGTTATTTGTTTGTGTTTGCCTCATTCTGCTAATGGCCTTTCGGAATTTTCACCAGTTGTGTATTCTAAATTGTATAACTTCAAATATCGATACTTTTATATTATATTTTCACTATTTCTGGCTTAATGAACATTCACCACTTTGTTCTTTCGCGATTGTGAGTTTTTGACATATTTATGTTCGGAATTCTGACCATTCTGATTTTTGGTTTTTCTCATTTTTTACCCGCAGCCCATGAAAAACCATCGGATACTAAATTTCAAAATCTCAAAAATCAATTCTGAAAGTAAGGGATCCAACCTCTGAGAGTAAAGAGACTGCGCGCATCATCGTCTATTGATAGTAATTTCTACATCGTTATCGAGAAACTTTAGGGGTTTTTTTAAGACCCTAAACAGCCGAATTGGCACGTGAACAAAAATGTGTGTTTAACATTTTTTTCATGTACTACAATGTGGCGCGGAATGAAGGAAATCGGTGAGGCACACCTCGGGTACTTTTCTTGTCAGTGGCGCCGCAGCCTCTGCGTCGGGTTGATCGTGAGCTGAGGTTTATTGAATTAACCACGGGTGTCAATCGGCCGTCACTCTCTAACCGAACGCTTGACGTGCAGCCAGGTCAGGAGAGCAGAAAATACAAAGAAGTGGACAACTTGAACGCTTTTTTATCCGACACACCTTCGGCGAGGTTAATTGTTTCCAATCGATCCGTGAGCGATCGATTATTCGCCTATTCACCGTGCCTCTACACTCAACGATACAGGATCAAAAGGACCGACCACTTCGACACGCCGGGTCGAAAAGTGGAAGAGAAAAAGGAGTCACTTTTATCCTTTTTTTCATCTTCTTTACGACACTGGCCGATGAAACGAATAGCGCTCTTCATGTTTTCATCACACAGTCAAGGGTGCATTTAGTAATAATTGACTTGAAATCGCTTGAAATGTTTAAAATTCTTGACGTTACGTAAATTCAGGTGAAGTTGATTGAAGTCATTTAAATTCATGAAATTTTTAATCCTTTGCGTACAATTTTTTCCAGAATTGGTAAACCAATCTGCGATTCTTGCAGTATTTTATCAATTTATTAAAGCATATCTACTTGTTGCTGTTACGTAAAAGAAGAACCTTCGATGTTCGAAAGGCTCGATTGAACGAAACATTTGACATAACAGTAACGATGTTTATGCTTGACAAAAATGTTGTCGAGTTTTGGTAAGAGTGTCACTAAAGCACTACATGATCGTGATTGTGCAAATTTTGTCGAGATTGCATATGAGAAAACAACGAAGAAGAAAAAAGATGGGATAAAAATTCACAACGGGAATTGATGATTTAAAAAAATTGAGCTGACCACGAGGCTTCAAAGCGGACAGATCACAACACTCACGAAGCTATCGAGTCTCTTGATTCGAGGCGTCGCGTCGTCGCCTTCTACGCGAAAACAATCGAAACAATAGCCGTGTCCTAGACTTTCTAAGAGAAAAGCTCGACGGTGTTGCCGTTGAATGGAGAAAAAGGAACGAGACGCGGACACGTGAGGATAATTGACAGACGGATACGCTATTTTTGGAAGCATGTTCCAAGCGCCGTTTGCGCAGGCCTCTGACGATGGTCTGTGATTCCGACCGGGATGGAACGGCAATGGGTCAGGGCGTCAGGTGCGGCTGACCCTGAGGTCTGGACGTGAGAGAGCCGATGCGATGGGACCCGCGGACCGAGGCAACATCCATGATGTATGCGTCGGGCTTGTGAAATTCCGGTATTGCCTGTCAAGTCGGCCACCAGATGTTAACTCCGTTACGTGATGCATTGCTGAGATGCGTCGAACGTCGTGGTGCCGAATTCAAAACGCACCAGCCATTTTTCAACTCACCATTTATAAACTTATCTTCTCGTTCTTCGCCGTGTCGAACTTGTATCGCAAAAACGTTGGCTCGATCCGACGAAAATACACCTTTCAAATTTTCGCTGGCATCAGATTCGGTGTTAAAAACTTCAAATTTAAACATTCTCAATCAAATTCGATACCTTGAAATTCACTTTTCACGCGAAAGATAAGTTTTTAACGTTTTTTGTGACGGTCGGTCGATTTTATTTAAAAATATTTCAATTCTACAGTTGTAAGGATTTGTAACTAAATGATTCAATTCTAGACATAATTTTTTAGATTCTTATCAGGAAGACGACAAACTTTCCAGGAGTCGTATTTTTTCATCGACGTTGAATAATTTAAGACGTTCGATCGTTTTTCACTGATTTCTTAATCAAGTTTCTTGTTCGATTTTCAGCTTTTCAGTGTAAAAAAAAAAAAAAAAAAAAAACCAGTGTAACGTGTGAACCATTTCATTTGAAGCGAGAATAATATTAGTTAAACTATTGCCTGTTTCCAAATCATTTCACAAGACGATTAAATATAACCGTGTAACGTCGGTATTGTTAAAAGTAGTACAGGTTACATCAGTTTCGAACCGAATTGTTAATCATACGAAAATATGGCTTCGAGGCATTTTACAGAAATGCTAATGTGTCAGCAATTTGTTAGCCTCTCGTAAGTAACGACTCTGCAGAGCTTGATTTTTAGCGAACGTTACTAGAGCTGATGTATGCTGCACATGATACGAAAACACCGCGGCGTAAATCGCGTGCCATTAAGTGAAATTAGTCGATCATTTTTTATCGTATCGATTACAGAAATGACGGACAGAAATAAACGGGATGAGTAATTAATCGGGCCCACAGTTTTTGACGTTCCAAAAAATAGTTCGCAAACAAATTGTAGGCGGTGAACTTTGACCGTCGATATAATCCTGGCAATACATTTTCACCGCAGATATCTTACGTAATGTATGTGAATATATTGACTGCATCACGGGCATCGTAGAGTAACTATTAAAACGCTATATCCCACAATAATAATTTAGCTCGCAATAATTTGTCAGGCGAGATTAAATGCGGTGAGAAAATTTCTTCGCCCTCGGGTCAGACGGGCTGTTGGGGAATACGGACCGGCTCCGTTATGTACAGATTTAAAATATGTTATTGAAACCAGCGTTTAACTTTTGACAGTTTAACAACGAGCAGACAGCATCTCGCCTCGCCTAGGTATATAAGCTTCGCCTTGCGTTTCGGCTTGATAATTATTATTTTAATAAGCTAATTTTCACCTCGGTCAATAAGGTCTCGTTCAATATATATATATATATATGTGGTATGGTACGTATACGTATAAGTGATGTTCCCAAAAAGGAACTTGAAGTAGGTACTCAAAGTCTCAATCTTCGAATACCGATTCCCCGTTAATCTTGCATCTTCCGACTCTTTCGATCTTTTCCCAAAACGATTTTACCAGTAGATCTGAGTGACTGTAGAAGAAGTGTGTTTCTAAACGGATCATACCCATGGCTGTATGACTGATTACCGATCATCATTCCACCTCGAGTAAACGCGCGCAAGTAGCGCTGTTTTACATTCGCCAACGATATTCAAGTGTTATTGATTCAAAATGGCGCCAGCCGGACTGACATCACGCAATGACGTCAACTACGATACATTACCAGCTTATAGTCCATTTTTAGTGTACCACCGGTAGTCTGTTATACCTACACGTACATGTAAGCCGCGCCCCATCGGCCGACATGTCACCTTTGCCTTATTCCATATTCCGATTTACAAATATCTTGCGCAAACAGCATTATACAGAATTTTTGTAAATTTCAAACCCGAATTACGAAACTCATGCGCGCGACGATGATGATGTATGCAATTCATATCGCGTAACCTGACGTTGTAGACAACTTGTTTGTCGAATCTGGTTTCGGGGATTGGTTTTTCACTCTACCGTGGGATTTCCCGAGGACGCCTCTTCCTCGAACATAGATATTAAATTCCGTTCATATATACCGGTGAACATTCGCGTCACGCTCATTTCTGACTTCTCATGAGGCAAAGAAACGGTCTGTTATACAGGCGCATTTGTGTCATCGGCGCTACTTGAAGATAGTGCAGAGTGCGCGTCGTGCAGACCTCTCAAGTCAACCTGATCACGACTCATGCCACCATCGTCCGTGCTTAGGATACGGACGGGAATCATCCATAGGACAGGAATCTCTTCGTCTCGGACACGAGATACGCCCTCTTCGTCCGGCACGCGCTCTTTCCTACAAGCCGCGACCCTTCGACCCCGCGTAACCTCGCCTGAGTCGCAGGATGTATCTCTGCACACCGAGAGAACCGAACGGCAAGTCAACGTGTTGCTACGACCCTCTTTGCCAGCTTTGGAACCGTAGAGTCGGAAAGGTCCAGGAAGTAGAAACATTGACGAGGAATATGGAGAAACGTGGCTAAGAGCGCGTCAAAATTTTGTGTGTCGAGTCAAGTCGAGCTGCGAGGTTGAGAAATTCAACTTTGGAATGTCGGGAAAAATGAAACCACGATACACCGTAGGACAGTAATTTTTGTCAGTGGTAGATTGCTTGCATCTACGTTGTGAATGATCCTAAAACTTCACATGACACAATCGGCTGATTTTTAGTTGGAAAGTTTGGCAATATTGAGTCTTTGAAACCAGAGCGCATAAGTGATGATTTGGATAGGTGAAAAAAAAGTACTTCGAATTCTAAGATATCCTGATGAAAGCTCTGAGATCTCGTCAAATTTCGCACAATTTTTGGAAATGTTTACAAAAATCTATGAAGTCTATACGAAATTATCAATTCTAATGATATCCTTCAATGAAACCCGTATGTGAAATATTGCTGATCTATTGAAATCGTGATCACCTTGAAATTGTTATGAAAGATTTGAAATACGGTGATATCGCAAAAAATCTGACAAAGTATTCGCAAGTGGCACTTGTATAAGTTCAACGAAGTTTTTCAAAATTAGTGAATCACCGTAAAGTTATTACTAAAGTTACCGCGAAACTGGGTATCTTAAAATTCTCTTATATTTCGTGTGGTCCTTTAAAGTTATGCGGAATTTTGGAGAATATACCAAAGTTGGTATTAAGATACACAACTCCGTAGAATCTGACAAAGTATTTCAAGTTCCATAAGTTCAGTGAGTGAAATATAATCCTGCAAGATCCTTCATAGTTCTGCGATCCTATAAATGGATGCTCATAAAATCTTTGAAACGTCATTAAATTCTGTGTAATATTAACCGAAGTATTCAGAGTCTAGTGAAACCATTAAAAATTAATCGAACTCTTCAATATTTCATAAAGTTCTAAACCAATCGATTTCCAGTCAAATCTGGTGAAATCCTACAAAACCTCTAAAAGCCACTATCAAAGAATATAATATCTTATAGTTAAGATTGCACGAGCCCCACTTACAACGTTCAACATCATAAAGTTCTTTAGTGAAATTCATCCTGTGTACAAAAATCTGTGCAGCAGACTTTATGCCGAACAACCTCCAAAAATCTTGTCACATAAAAAAAAACAATAAAAAATTGATACAGCTCGAGTACCAACATTCCAAAGGAACATTCAAGTCGGTAATAAAAAAGTCTCCAGATCCAGTTACCCTTCCTGCAGGATTCTCGCATACCCCCGTTAATAAATCTATCCACAATCCGACTAGCAAAGCTCCCTGAAGCCGAACTGCAGCAATACGAAACGACGCGACACGATTAGTCTCCGAGCACTGCATACACACACAGAACGTGTCGTAGCCTTAATAATTTAGGTACGGCGCCACCTGTCACCTCATCTCCGAGGGCACCGTGGGACGTCCTTAAGGCCCTTTCAAAGAGACAAAACTGCCTCGACTCGACGGTTCAGAGCCTGATTGTCTTAGCTCGCGAGCCATGAACCACGAGAACCAGTCGTAAAGCCACAAAACTCGAGGCTCGCAGGGCGGCTCGTAAACGTCTTAAGCGACCACGAATCTCTGCAGGAGGTGTGTCAGCCCTCTGGTGGAAAACTTCCGAATTATTAATTCCACGATGAAACTGAACCGTACGAATCAGTCTTCATTTCGCCATCGAACTTCGACGTAGTACGAAAAATTTCCGCGAAATATATGCGTGGATGGTTAGAAACTCGTACAATTGTTTCCCGCGAGAGGTTCGAGGAGGGACTTACCGTGCCGATGCGTCTAGACGTGATAAGGATTGAGTGAAATTTATTGTACAGTTCGATGACTAGACTAAGCGACCGCTACTTATTATCGCTTTTAAAAAGGGTGGGGAAAAGGAAAAAAGTACGGAGTAAATGATGTCCTCTTTAATAGGCGACTGGAGTTCGGATTTGTGGCGCAATTCCGTTGGAACGAAATGCGCGTGCGCGCGCGCGCGCGCAGACCAGACTCTGCGCTTCGTCGCTAGTTCGCGCGTTTAACCCAAGCGAGCGTCTTGCGCAGGGCAAAGAGCGAAGAAAGTCATTCAAGTCTTTCACATTCCGATGTATTTACTATCCGCTGTAGCACTGCCGCGCCGTTATAAGCCTTTATTGCCAATTAGTAATGGTCCGGCTAATTAATTTACCTGCGATGCTGGGGAAGTTGAGATGGAAAGAAATTACGACGGGGGAGGAGGATCAAGTGTCAGCTCCCCCACCCTAATTTCATCAATTTTTTGTTTTTTTTTTGTCCCTCAGTTCACTAAGTTTCTTATTCTTTTGCTGTTTTGTTCGAAATTTTTTTGCTCTCCGACTTTGGAGAACCAATAGATCGATGGATTTGTCTATAAATTGTAACCACATGTGTAATACCTTCATTCCTACCTACCTACGGTTCATAGATCGCAGGTTTCTCACAGCGTCTGTTAACGAATCGATCGACTAATTTGTTTGGCACGCGCTCCACGCACACCCGTCACCGGCAATTTATTCAACGCCTTGTTGTTTATTCGTTTTAATTATACTTGAAGTGATTATTGCTTTGTGGAGGATGGCCCAGCTCTTATATCGTTGTGCAATCTTTCGAGCAGGCTGCACAGCTGATGCCACTTTATGCCCACACCGAATACTAACTATGCCTTCTATGAAACTTTGAACCTTATTAAACAATAGAGACTCGTTTCATTTGCAACACTTTTTTTTCTCGTATTTTTCGTTCGATCATTAATTTTTACTCTCAGTTGTGTCAATGCCACTCACTTTTGAGCAGATTAGTATTTCCACATTCAACTTAACATCCAGTTGTCATCTCTAATCGTTACAATATTTTTGGACCGTCATTTAAATTGGAGTGACGTTCATATCCACTGGTAAAAAATTGAAACGTTTCTTTCAGTTGTTATTTAAATGTTGTTCAATTGATCGACAATTTTTACATGTCCCTGAATAGATGATTACATGATGACACTTATTGTTAGATCTACAATTTACACAAAGTTGCCTTTATCGGTATGAAAAGAGTGATGTTGACAGAAAAAATCGATACAAACTAACCTTTCGTCTTTCATGATGTGATGAATTTGAATACATTATGAGCTTGTAAAATCATGTCAGCTTTTTTAACGATACATGTTTTACTGAATTGTTCTAGTTACCGTAACAAATGAAATTTTTCTCAGTGTAAAATCGCGTTGGATCTAAACAAGCCGTGTAGAGTAATTCATGCGAGTATAAGCATATCGAGCGTCTAGTAGAGGCAAGCTCAGGCTGTAAGTAAGGCATCGTCGAAGCAGTCCGTAAGTTTGATTGATCTCTGCCCTTCGGGGTATAAGAGCGAGTACCGAAGCTCGTTAAAAGCGCGCACGCGACCGGACGTGAGCGAACCTGGACGCAAATTAATGAACAAATACAATAAATACGTGGCGATAATTGGACCATCAAGTCTTCGGGGCTCTTACTCACCCAGAATTAATGGCCTCGCGTATAACCGGCTTGTTTTCGCGCGGTTTAGCGCGATACTTTGACAAAATAAAAATGAACAACATCCACTCTTTTTGCTTCTCATATTCCGCTAAAATTACGTTGCATTATACATGTATAGATGTATAAGTGCGCTCATCTCTTCGATGGAGAGAGGAAAAAAGGAGTCGACAATTTATTCACAGTCATCTGAAGTGGAGAATTAATATTGTTCCTCCATTATTGATTGTCGTGCTTTAGCGAATAAGCAACACGACATCTTGAGGGTGAAATATTCAGTGCAATATACGAATTGTCGTGAATATAATTAGCGAAATTCTATGAAAGTGTTACAAGTTTTTGAGGGATCATTGAATCCACGATACATTTGTGATTTTATGGAATCCTGAGTATTTTGAAGTTTCCATGTAGAATTCTTGGATATTTGATGAACCGGTTTGAAGTTGTCATTCATTTTTTCTGAATGTGACGAAAGTGCTAAGTGAAAATTTCGAATCCTCATCGCAATCGGCAAATCGTTGCGAAGGTTTTCCGTTGTTTCGTAAAATGTGGTAAGATTTGACCGGGACCTCGAGTCCATAGAATCTGAAAATGTCGAAATGCCACATTGAAACAGGTACGAATGATAATTCGGTAAAAAGGGACTGATAGTACCAGATGAGCGGTATTAATGGTATTAAGTTAAGGGTAAAAAGGTTAATTAAATATCGCCGGTTAATGGGCGTGAAATAAATTATCGTTTACACGCAAGTATATAGGCGTGCAAATTTGCATTGAAGCCGGGAGGCTCACATCAGCTCACTTTGCACCTCGAGTAAGGCACACGGGTCCCACTGTCGGTCTGTTATTTATTCGAATCCGCGTCCTTTATGGCGGAAAATTAGCGAGAGGGCCTTGTGAATGTCGTAGCCACTTAGAGCTGAGGATGCATTGAAGCTTTTTTTAATTCACCGGCGACACGCCTTCCTTAGCCTTCCTTAGCGCTCCTTAACACGTTCGACCTCTTTAGAGAGAAGGTCGGTACACCAGAGTAAACAGGAAATCTTAATTAATGTGAAACCCAGCTTCGTGTTTGCCTGCCATCTTTCGAACCTCGCGCATCACCAAAGCAAATCCTTTTTTCTAGCCCAAACACGTACTCTCATCCACAGTATAATGTGTACTTGCGTTACCCACCACTCCACTATGTACCTACGTACATACCTGTCTATACGTGACCTTAACGCACCGTTAGGATTATAAACCTCAGATTCTAATACCGCACTCTTGGGATACATTAAGGCGTAGGTACGCGCCTCTGGATCTTTCGATCTTTTGCAAGACAGCCGTGTGTGTTTCTCTTCGCTTCTCCTTTGGTATATACCTACGTACACTTTGCTTTGCGGCGAGATGAACTTCGATGGTAGGATCACGGATATTTGATACCTTGGAGAAGAAGTTCGAGCAAAATTTAATAATCAATTTTGCGTTTTTATTGAAAACACTTATAGAAATTGTTTAGTTCCGGTTAACGTGACTATTTTCCGTGACTATTTTCATTTTTTACTACAATCACAAATTGCAGTTCTAGGTAGAAAATGAAAATTAGTTTTATAGCCGTTACCGGAAAGTCTAGTATCCGTTGCTATTCTTTCTCATTACGATCACTGTCACTAGATTTTCTTGCAATTAAACGTTCACATGACAATTTAAATGTTAAAATGACCGTAATTAACAGGAATGTAACATATAACTCGAACATAGATTGTGTTTAGTTAAAAATTTCCTAACACCGCGTTAACCGAGTACCTATTTCCGAGTCACGTGACCCCAGAATGATAACCCTCGACCCCGCGGTCGTTTGTCTCCGGAATAAAGTGGCTTGTTGAAGGTGCAATATATATACCAACCTACGTCGCGTCGGGTATAAAACTTGTCGCGATCAGGTAAACCGGCTGAGGTCGGGGCGAAGGGGGATTTTATTTTCATGGCTACGAGAGCGTGAACTCCTAAGCGGGCAAGGATGTAGGGCTAAGCACTTCCAGATATGATTCCTCGTAAAGTAAATTGCCCGCCGCGGTGCGGTACCAGGGGCGTGGGAGTAAATTACAAGAATAAATAAACCGAGATCACGGCGCGAACGCCATAGAATAAGAGAGAAGAAGTTGGAGAGAGAGTGGAAGAGATTAAACCTCTTTGAGTTTTTAGAATCCGAGTGTGGGCGCTACTCCGTCCGACTTCCCGTTCCTTCGGAAACCGTCTCCCGCGGCTCGATCATCTTCTTCTGGTACAAAACCGTTCCTCCGTTTTCCCCCCTCCTACAGTCTCCCCCGCGTCCATGGACCCGGTTTTCCATCCCGTCGCGATAATGGACGACCCACGACTAATCCGCACCCAATATAAGAGGCCGCGAGTCGAGGACCGGATATATAATGCCGCGGAAGAACGAACTCCAAAGTTTTTCACCGCACCGCCGCCGGTCCCAGGAAGAGGAAATTTTTAGACCCCGCAGGACATCGATCCTCGTATACGTGTATATATATATACATATATATATATATTGCAGTCTTGAATAATAATCGTTATTAGCATACAGTGAGACGAGAGACGCGGTTATATCGGCGGAAATTACGATCGTTTAAACACTCCAAGTATGGTCGGTATAACGCGGGTTATACTCATCAGGGATATGTTATTGGATATCGTCTCGATTTATATAAACGAATTCTCTCCGCGGTCCGTAATTCATATTTTTTTTTTTTTTTTTCATCTTCTTACTCTCAAGGTACAGAATTTCATCGTTCTCGTATGATTTTCTTCTCCGCACGTGCGCGCCGCAATTCGAATTCAACTCTCTTGACTACGTCTCATCAATTTTTTTTCTACGATTAGTTTCTTCTGTTTTCGTTAATCGTAGACGGGCTCGTGACTCGTTATTATATATATACAGTCGATTTCGGAACGTGTCGCTGAGATTGAGAAAAAAAAAAATTCAAATCGTTTCTTGTACCGCAAAGCCGATCATGGCGTGTATTTGAAAGATTGACATTATTCAGGGGATGAAATTGCAACCCCTTGAGGCTAGAGTCAGAAAATCGTGTTTCGATGAAAATGAAACGAGAAACAAAAAATTTTTATCCGTTAGTCCTGACTGAAACAATCGTTGAAATCTAGCCAGACAGACATGTTTAGAAATAAATCAACAATAAAATTAAAACACCGCTGAATTTAGCTTACTTAGCAATTATTGTAATGAGTAAGCCAAAGAAATTCAATTCCAATACCATTGTATGATTTGATAAATAATTTTTTTATTTATTGTACATCAAAAAAGTATCAACGTGTTTCCATAGATTTCAGTGATCGAGAACAGGTCGTTAGCACAATGATATAAGTTAGTGACAATAATATGAAGAACAGTTTTTTTTTCAATTTTTAGATATAAAACAAGGTCTTGGCATTATCTGCACGTTTAAAAATTTTTCTCTGACCTTAATTTCTTTTCAATGGAAAGAGTATGAGTTATAAATTTGATTTTCATGCAGTAATATGAGTGGATATTTGGAAGCAGAAACGAATCTTGTACTTTCCATCCCGGCTATCTTCAATTTCTCTCGACTAGCGTAGCGTTGCTTGAGTTTGTCGGTCGTATGCGGAACGAATCTGGCTAGGATTTGATCCCGATGTCGTTTGAACGGCTGTTGCGCCTCCCCCGTAAGTTAGGCGGTGCTGAAAGAGGTGAAAGACAAGATTGAGGGGGAAATCAGGGGCTGGTTAGTCCGTCGCGACGTCGGTGGTCCGGCCTTAATGCCGTCAGTTTCTATGCAAACTGGCCTCGCGCCTTCATACTTTACGCATAACCGTGTATTAACATGGGAATGGTCAATGAGCCCGTGCGGGCGCGATAAAGGGGTCTCAGGCCCATTCGACGACGCCTGGCGCGTGATAATCATAAAACTGAGGCCAAGTATCACGTGCCGCCGCTGCTGCGATAAACGCGCGACAATACACCGAAGGCAATTGAGTCGAAGATTTTTTGATGCCGTCAAAGTTCCAAATTATCGAAATTCCGATTGGTCAAGGGTAAAAGTTATCAATGTTCCGAATGATCAAAACTGAGAATTGTCAAGGTTCCGAATGGATGTAAGTTCGAACGGTCTAAGTTCTGAATGGTCAAAACCACATTTGGTCAAAACTACAAATGGTCAATTTTTTGAATGGTCAAAAGTCTGATGGTTAAAATCCTACTTGGCAAAAATTACGAATAGTCAAAACTAAAAATTGTCAAAATTCCGAGAAGTCAAAAATCGGAACAGTCAAAATTCCGAATCTTTCGAACTCCAATGGTTCAAAACTCAGATCAACTGTCAAATTTCCAAATGGTTAGAACTTCGAACAGTTAAAATCTGGAATGGTCGAAACACCGAGTAGTCCAAACTTCGAATAGGTCAAAGTTCCGATTAGCCAAAACTTCGATCGTTACCCACCTTCGCGTATACCATGAAGTGTTAGATACTCCTTCTGTGGAGTTTGATATCATTCGGAGTTTCGATCATTCGGAGTTGTGGTCGTTAGAAATTTCTTGACCACGAAGAGTTTTGAGCATATTCGGAATTCACAGTGACACTTGGAGTGAACTTTGACCATTCGGAAATCGACCCACATCCCTGCACGCGAGAATTTTCCGTTTCCCCTCTCCTCAGCCATCCTGAACCTCGACCCGACCCTCGTCGCGCCACCCGGTTTTCTCGCAATTTTTTTCGCCTCCGTGAGTATAAATAACTACTTATTAACGACTCGTCGGATGGCATTGCCGCACGGGTGACCATATATTACCGCAAGTGGACGTCGGGTATGGTAATTAGACGTCCCGACAATCCTCGCTACACCCGAGGTGCAGCTAATGCTGTACTCAAGGAGTTTCTAAATCACTGACCAACACAGTTCCTACGCTTCCAATGTTACAATTTGTCGGGCTAGATGTTCGAGTATGGTAGGCGAAAATAGCCCCGTACGTTCTCTTTTATCTCAGTCGAGGCGAATATCTTCGAACTGCCGAATTTCTGGATAACAGCAGGTAACTCTGATGCTTCTAGAAATCGACCTGTGTAGACTACCAGACAAGAATTTTTGTGGTCGATTCGGAAAATGGATAGACGATAGTGTTAAATTGATATCAAATGATGTTGGATTAACACAAAATTATAGTCTATAAAAGTTCACACTGTGTTTGGGAATCCATGAATCAGTCTTATAGGAAGGAAGAACATTCTTACCAAACTGATTGAAATGTTTCATTTAAAGCTAATTGAGTATCGCACAGATCCAAGAAGAATTTGAGAAACGAATTAAGTGCCTTCTACACTTGGAGACTTCATGAATTCAAACGACTGAAAATGAACTATATTGACTTTGAATAACTTCGCCTGGGCTCAACTGACTTCAAGCTTCGCGTGACTTTTGGGCGAGTTTAAGGGATTTCTCACCACCCATTCACCATAGTCTGATTAACCCCCAGCCACAAATTATGTCAGCAACAACAAGCAACGGGCGAAGAAGCGTCAGGTTCTGGTTTAACTTTGGAAGGAGATCGTTGTAATAGAAATGTACCCTGGCACTCATCCATAGAGCAACAGTGCGCACCTTTCCATTCAAGAACATTGGGAAAACGAAGCGTCCGTTCGATTCACCTCGAACCTTAACGATTACGCGTTGAGTCGAACGTAGCCGTTCCAAATTCAAGATTGGGGACCATTATCGTTAGCAGAGCGGAATCGAGCTGCCTAGGTGTCGGTGGTCGGACCGGAACGCCGAGCTCGGAGTTGGAACCGATCGTTACGTACCCGTCCGGCACTCTACGTGACCCCGAGGCCAGCGAGCCGCGAGTCGAACTAACTGCGAATGACATTGGGCAGGTGTGCATCTGGCCTCATCGCGTACCTGCGAGTCCGAGGACTCGTCCTCCGAGTGTGTGGGTAAAAAGTGACGCGGTATTCACGAGGATCGGTGGTCGCATGGCATGGCCAACCGCCCGACTATCGCTACCAATAACAGGTCATTTTCTACTATTATGTACCAAGATTCGTGGCCGTTACGACCCCACGAGATAGTAACGGAACGCGACGCGGCCGGTCAGCCACGGAGCGCGTCTCCTTAAGGAAGATAATGCACCGATCGCGATGCCGATCGCGGAGGCGAAGGCGTCGGATAATCACGCTAACTGCGCCAACTCTCTTTCCCGATTATACCGTGACGCGATATTTATATACGTGGTCGTCGTTTGCTACGTTCGTTCAGGGACCAATTTTTCGTTTCTTTTTTTTCGATTTCTTTTCATCCGGTACGGTTTCATCCGCCTTCACCATTGTTCGAAATAATCTCTTCCGAACTCTTGCTTCCTGCTATCTTTCGCACGGTACGGTTTTCGCCGATATTCTTACCGATTGTACGTATATAAACCAAAATTCTCAAAATTGATTATCAAGCTATTCTTATGGATACCAAATACTCCGTTTCTATTGCTACAATAACATAAAAATAGCAAGCCGGAGAATGATTTCTATCTTTGAAACATGAAAATAGACAATTTCAAAGTAGATGAATTCTGAATTTTCGGATGGCAAAAATTGTCCCAGTCAATAACCAAAGTCGTACCTTGTGTACATTTAATTCAAAACATGTACGGTACTAATGGAATGAACCAAAAATTTCAATTTGGATGAATAATTTTGCGTCGAGTATATGTTTCAATTGATATAATAAATTGCGTTTCCTTTCGGAACACTTAAGTCATCATGCAAGCCACAATGTTCGAAAAATGAATCTAGCCTGATATTTTATCGATGCAAAATAAAACCAGTTTTACCGTATGTAGTTCATACGGATGAACATCATTCGGTTGCACAAAAAATCTCTCTGTGATATATTTTCGCCGATGAGTCTCTGCGCTAAGAACAAGTCACTGGACAGCTTTCAAAAATAGCCAAGATTTATTGATTTACATATTTTATCTGCATTGCTTGTGATTATTTTTCATCGATATAATTTATTCCGTTTACCCACTTGAATCTTACAAAATTATACGTCATTGAAATATCGACTGATCTGTTATATTGTCTAGTGAAATAAATCGGTTTCTACGATTTTACCCGCACCAATTTATTTCAAGGCATAAGTAATTTATGATATTTGACTCTGAACCGATTCGTCTCTCTTATGCATTCGAGACGGTGTCTCTTTTTTGCATCTTACTGCTAAAATTCGCAAATTGAGACAGCCGGTTAACGCCACTTTTCTGGTACAGCGGATTATAATGAGATTAATTATCGTAACTGTGCATTTACACGAGAGAGTTGTACAAGAATTCCGAAGGAACAAATTGCAAAAATACGTATGTTGAAAAAAAAATTTTTTAAATGGACACAATTACACGCATGTCTACAGACGATGTTGCGGGTGCGTTGAAAGTGATTAGCGTACTTAATTTAAAACGGTTTAAATCGCGAAAATATTACGTGTAGGCACAGCATCACCACGGTATCGGTGATTACAACTCTGTCGCAATCGTTATGCGTTCCGTAGCTTTACGCGTAGGCATGGATGAAACCACTGACTGCAGCAGCGACGGCATGAACGGCGTGATCACGGATAAATATTATTCAAGATTACAGGCGTTAGATAACGTCGTTGTGTAGTAATTATATTTTGACAGGGATCATCTCGATATTAATCGAACCTCATTTCTCGAAACTAGGATTACGATTTGTCTGTATTACCCAAGCCGCCGCCATGGTCGTCTGCACAAGAAGAAGAAGAAGAAGAAGAAGAAGAAGAAGATGATGATGACGATATAAGAGAATGAGAAGAGGAGGAAGTCGTCGTCTTCTTCATCTTCGTGATGCTGCGGGAGTTGAATTTCACAAGCATGAAATCGTACGCCTAAACAGAATATTTTAAGAACCCGAGACCACGGTTGCAGTCCCACGATTAATCGACTCGTTAGCAGTCAAGGACGAGACTGATCAGGCCATCCCCGTATAGGTGGTTGAGATGGACCGAAAATTTTCATCCTCGAAGCGGGAGGGAATGGCGAGTAGAAACAGCAGTGCCGAGATGCTGGAGGGCAGAGTTCAGCTTTACAAAGGATAAAAGGGTCAAACCACAAAGGACCCGCCGCGGCTGAACTGTCCGCTGAAATATTATAGATTAAAATATAAGGACGGAGACCCGGCTAGCTGCACTCGTACGCCACGTTATAAATTAGTCGGGGGTTGTAAAATAAACGTCGCTCTTCTTGCCGGTCCCCGGTATTTGCGACTGGACAATAGATTCCCCGGGTTTTATCTGGTTTAGATCACCCGGGTAATGTCCTGCTATGACGTATGCCGCTCATTAATTCGTATTTGCGACTCGCGAAGCGTTATTCTTACCTCTTTATTCGACGCCGCGTGCCGCAGCTTCTCTTTCTTACAACCGGGATTGTATGCAACGCCTTGTCTTTGACATCTCACTTCGGGCCCCCTCGACGCAAAACGGGTCTACGTGAAGAATTGTCACTGGTTTATTTTTCATTTTTTTTTAATTTTTTTTTTTTTTTTTCTCGTCTCTACCGCGATCCGATCGATCAACACATCCTCGAATGATTGAAATTACTGCACCTCGCTCGACCCTGCCAACCTGCGCGTTATTTATTCAACCAATTCTCGATTTGCATGTGAATATTTAAAGTGTGTAATTAATTTCGTTGGAATGATTTTGGCAATCTGTCGTTTGCAAAAATCGTTTAAATAAAGTACGAGAGTTAGTGTGTAAAAAAAATTGGAACGTGAGAAGGAACGGATATATAAATTGCAATGTCATTATTGCATGGGGGAACGGTTTGTATAATAAATTCAAAATGTTTTTATAAAGCTCAAGCTTTTTTAGTCTGAAAATATCATATTTGAATGATGTTGAGGTTGTGGTAATTGATTACCTCATAGATAACGCGGTTTGAATTCTCAACGCGTTTTACAGCTGGTTTCGCAACGAATATACAGATGACTAGTAAAAACACGATAAGATGCTGCGAGCGGTGAGCTTTCACGTAGAGTTTAAGAAGCCGCGGTAAAAGATAGGAGGAGAGCTTAGACCAACACGATGCATTCAGCGTGTATCAAACAACAATTTATCGCCATTTATAATATTGAACGAGCTTTCGAATGGGGCGTTTAAACCTCGAATAGGACTCCTCCATCTGGCACCTGCACTGAAACGAAGATGAAACAAGCCTGAAGAAGCGGAATAAAAATAAGGAAGGTGTGCGAAGAGAGAGAGAAAGAGGGAGAAATAGAGAGAAAAAAGAAAAAAAAGTAAAGGAGAGAAAAGTCAGTTGTCTCGAGAAGCGAAGGCTTCGGCGTTGTGTCGGTGAACGGTTAATAAGGTTTAGCGTCCCCCACAATGCACCGGGCGTGTACGCGGCGTATTTAACGGTGATTCAAAAATGCGACATGCTGCAGAGTACGAGGCGCGAGGTGAAACGCGTGTGATAATATGCGCGCAGGGATAGCCGGGTTGTATTTCTCCGGAGATGCGGCGTTGAATTGCCTCTCGCGGAGAAATCCTATTCGTCGGTCACCTTGTAAAAGAGTTTGGAATAAGAAGCGCGCACTCCTGCAACGTACCGAGCATGTCGAAATAGCGACTCGCTATTCGTTCAAGCTTTAACGGCGCGGTTTCGCCGCTCTGGACGACGGGGAACCCTGCCGCATGATCCTGCCATCGTTGCATCCTTGCATCCTTGCCGTTGAGTCCTTCTTACTCAGGGCGCTGCGCGCAGTGATACCCGGTAAATGAAATACGACATGGCGTGTCACACCCGCCTCGTAATGTCCGCTACTTTGTGAAGTCGTTCGCACGTCCGCGACCTCTTCGAACGATTCTCCGCATCCTCTCGGCACGACGGACACTGAGAATCGGCAAAGCTATAAGAAAAAGCTCGTCTCAACTCGTCGTTTTTAATTCTGCTGGGTGTTCCGATACTCGAATGAGATTTTCGGAGTGATGAACTGTCCGAGGATCAAGGATAAAGGAGCGTTGAGAATGGGTCTACGAATCATTCGTCGTAGATATTGGAACCATGCCGGTACCACCATTTATTCGCTATCAAGCTGTAAACAATATGTTACAGTTGATTGAATCATTCGTAGTCAGTGTCGTAGATATTCAGTCACAGTGAGCGTGGATTTTTATTCCACGATCGGCGATCATCGCTGATTCGCGTTTGTTCGTCGATCCTTTTTTTATCGAAGCTGCAGCTTTACGAAGCAGCGTCATCGTCACCTTTTCAAGGCTTATTTACAGACAGATTATTACGCCATAGTTATAACGAGGGGACAGTCATGCCATTGAAAACTAGTTTGGCTCTTTTGTATCGGAACACCTGAAAAAAAAAATCTCAACTATGTAATTGCAAAACAAACACTGGAACAAACTGCGATTGAGTTTCTACTAAGAACTTATTTTTAGCGTGAGTTTTTTCTTTCGTCAATCATCACTGTCTAAATTTATCGTTAAGAATTTTACCCCTTTGTTTTCGATTCAAAATAGCCTGATTTGTGGTTCTCAGTATTCAATTTGACATTTAAGATTCGTTGGCAATCTGAGTATTGACGATATTTCGGTGTTTCCGATTCTAAGAAAAAAAAAGTAGTAATAAATTTCATTCTAAAAGCAATTTTCTACAAGTATACATTTGCAGGTACATTTGTATCGAACATCCCCCAAAACTTTAATATCCTAAGATCGTAGGATAAGTGGACGACAGGGAAGAATTACGAGGCTCCCTTCTGCACAGACGATTAATGCCAATCTATCCACGGTAATTGGCGAGGTCAAGAACTCGCGTACGAGTTGCTCCTGGTCTTGCAAGCTTGATGATGGAGGAGAAACGTGCGCGTTTACTCGCACGAACGCCAAAATCAGCGCGATTTCTCGTTCTCGATTTTCTCTCCCATCTCTTAACGCAATCTGCATTCGTATCATCAACGAATTCCTCGTGATTAACCCTGATTTGTCACTCTCCCATAGAATCGCATAACGGTCCCATTGGGTGAAATTCACCCCAACTCCAAAAAAGTAATATCCTGCTTCGACGATGAGTATTAAAAATTTTGTCAAAATATATACGTATTTTTTAAGTACCGTAAGAAAAGCTCTCTCAATTTTCTTAACCAAAATTGAGTGTACATCGGTAAAGTTATAGTAACGAAAAATTTGTTTTTTTTTTTTTTTTTTTTTTTACAGAATTGATTACCGGCAAAAGACCTTTGAAGGTCTATTCCCGAAGCATTATATTCTGATAAAAAAATTATTCCAATACTGTCCGTTCAAAGAAATATATTTATTTTGAAGATTGAAAGTGCCAAGAATGTCGATGAAAAGGCCTTTATTTCGCACGAAGAATCGAAATGAATGGAGTGATAATGATTGTGACACAAAAACAACATGGACCAGTCCGTTATTCGACGCTGCTCCGCCGAAATGCTCGTTCACATTTTCCTCAAATAGTAAATCTCGCACGAGACACGAGCTTAGGTTATAGATCATCTATAAACAAGCGTTGAATATATACAAACAGTGTGAAAAAAAATCTTCTACTTGAAATTTAAAACTCACGTTACAGAATCTTTTTTGAATTACTTAGCATTACAAAAAGAAAAATCGCATTTTCATCGCTCCAAACTACACTTTGGTCACACTGAGTGAATTTTACCTCACGATTTTACTACGTTAACATCTAACAAACACAGAAGTACAGGTTATACTATGAAGTAACGATAAATGGTGCCGTGAGGCCCATTTCCACGACCAAGGGACTCTACGAGGGGTTTGAAAAGTATTTAGGGTGAAATTCACCCATAGTGATGAATTAGGGTTAATTCGTGCTCACAACTACGTTTTAAATAAGATTCGGTTAGAATCGTCCTGCAAGTGCAAACTACAGCTAGAATAGACGTCGATGTCAGAGGTATAAGACCGGAGCAAATGGCTCGGACGTTGCCGCAGAAGCCACAGCTTCCGTGTCCGCTCCCAGTTCCATGATGTGTTTATCATCTTGGTCATCTTCCTAGTCGTCGTCATCTCCTTCTCATCCCCATCGTAAGTACAGCTAATGACTCTGCAAAGACCACGTCTTCTGCTTAACAGCCTATGGAAAATATACCGGGACAATCTTTTGAAACTTGTAAATCAACCGCGCATGCACGAGTTTTGTCGACTGTTCGTGCAGGCTGGCCATCCCGAGTTTTCAGCCGTCAAACTGTTTCTGCCGGCGATGTGTTCGATACGAATTTTCGAGGTTAGAATCTCGAATAATTGAGGCAGCGGATCGGAAAGGTGTGGGAAGCATTTGTTGTCGGGTCGGAAGTTTGATTCTTCAAAGAACGGTCGGAATTTAACGCTTATGCTCTTTGAAAATTCAAACTTACACATTTTGCATAGGTTGGCCGGCCTGCATCGCGGACAAGAATATCGCTGCGAGAAGATTTCGCCGACCAATGAGATTGAATTATTTGGCGCATGCGCGGTTGATTTTCAAGTTTCAAGAGATTGTCCCGGTACATCCGTTCACGATGCACTCACTGATTGTGATCACATGAAGTACCACTTCGCGAAAGGTAGCCAGATAGTAAATTCAATCATTGATTCATCCATGTTTCTTCCACATGAAGAAACTTCAGGACAGTGCGCGACTCTGAAATTCGAAATTGTGCTGAACAGTTTTGAACATCATTGTCATGATTTGTATCTGGGCTGTCACCGAGTCACTTTTGGTTGATTGAGAGTCAACTGTGTCACAAATGGATTCGATGACTCAGAGTATTGCTTAGATGTTCCCGTCGCTAATCAGACCTTTGAACACCGTATTGGAAAAGCGATTAGTGTATGTATTCAATTCAGCAAGAGTTGGGCGGGTGAAATCGTCAAGTTCAGTAAAGTCGTGCGTGCCGGGATTGATTTAGGATCTAAATCGTTGTCGTCGTCGCCAGGATCGTTTCGAGTCAATCCGGGACACGCGATACAGCTTTCGCTTACCTACGTTTGCCGAGTCCGCCCAGTCGTTATAATGAATGGTTTGCTAAGCGTTCGCTTCTAATTGGTTCGCCGCGGTGTGCACTCGATGCTTGTTAATTTCTTCTTGCCTGCAACGTACCCACCCATGTGGGTAAATAGACGCTAACTTAACCCGTTCCCACGTACTTGTCTCCCCTTCTCTCTCTCTTCCACCCCACCTCCCCCCTCCCCCTCCCCTCCTCTTTCACGCCCATTTGTCTCTTCCCCTCCTCTTCCTTTACTCGCGATATTAGAAGAGGTGGAAGAGAACTCCTGATTATGGAATAAATTTCGCCTCTTAGGTGTGACTATTTGCGATCTGCACTGAAATGCGAAGTCTCTATTTTATCTTATGTCTTCTTTTTCTTGCATAACTCGATTTCAAAAACTAGTTATACGTACACCTAGAGTAGACTTCAACATGATTTTGCAACGCGTTTATAATGGAGATTTTGAGGATTTTTTTATTTTATTTTATTTTATTTTTTCAATTTACGTATACTCATTAATCAATTCGGTTAATCTTTCCTCTAGATCCTCAAAAACTGTTCAATTCCTTACTGGAGTTAATGAATGAATCAGTCAATGTATACTTTCAAAATAAACAAAACGGGTTGATAATTTGACAAATAAAACCATTTAACCAGTTTCAAGTGCGACTGGTTGTCTTTTTTTCTCCTCTTTATTCGCACAAGTGCAGACAAATAATTGAAATTAATCATTCTGTCGGAATCGGTAACCGGTTTCATTAATCACTCCAATAAATTTGCACAGAATAAGGAAAATATCAAACGTTTGATATTTGAAACCAATTCTGTAAAATTGTCTGCGTTATCATCATACAAGAATTAAAATTAAAAGTGAGATCATGTTTGTTAACGTATCAATAAAAGTGACAAATTTTCGAGTGTCGGATGTACAACTTTTTTGCGCTCATTCCTCTCGTTCCAGGAAGCACGAAGACGTACGGCGACGATGATGAGGAGGAAGACGACTCATTTCCTCGTCGAATCGCGTACTCTCGTGGTTAAATTCCAATCTAATCACGATGCGTGGACGGATGGTATAAGCAGCAGGAACAGCAGCAGCCTCTCATAGCTGAGGACCGTAGTTGTTCCATGCCTGTAACGACCAGAGACCGTTAATCGTGTGGCGAGTTAACATGGAAGGCCAAAGGCACCTCCCTCGCCACTGACATATTTACGATAATTAGGTTTATATCAAAACCTGGTAATCCTCGGATCTTCGCGGGTGGGTAAACAGTTCCTGATCACATCTCGATACCACCTGGGGGAAGTTTTCCACTCCGAATATTGCGGTATTCGTAATGATTACCCGCGGCGTTTTATTTCGTGATCATTTTTCCCGTCTATTAGTTTTCCTTATTCGATTCATTCTAACATCGAATCCATCCGTCCACGCTCTCTTGATTATCCAGGGTCCAATAGATTAAATTTTAGCCACAAATGGAAGAGATTAAACGTTAATTAGTATTGCCTGGCACTAAATTATACTTCGCGATTTCGAAAATTGTTGATATTCAAAGTGTCCAGCCATACGTAGGCAGGCGTACCAATCGTAAAAATCGATTCGATTATCTGGCGGTTTGTTGTTTTTTTTTTTTTTTTTATATAATTTTTTTTCTCCTATAGCTCGTTCAAAGCCCGCATGTGTATCTAGCGATTAAAAAGTCCATGGGCAAGCATCGTCGAATATTGGACTCTCGTATGTGTAAGAATATTATTATTTATTGATAAGGCTATTATTTATGAATTTCATTCATTAAAATATCTCCCAGCGTCCGCGATATTTATGCATAATTCATTATGTCCAATGGACGTGAGTGTGTAATAATGTGGTTGTAGGCAGTTGAGACGTAATTCGCAAATGGGAAAAAAGTTACATACTACAGGTTATTTTGAGAAAGATACAACGTAACAATGATGCCGTGTAATATGTGTATATGTATACATACAACGGTAATGGAGAGATAAATACGATTATGATAATGGAAGTAGTTAAGTTATAACGCGTTGATCGTGTTATCCGTAAAACGTTGAAACGATACCGAATATCCCCGCGGGCCTGTACGCCAGGTTATAAAAAAGAAAAATTACCGTCTGACATAATCTTAACTTTCGATCTTCATTTAGTATAATAACATCCGCTATTTAGGCTGCATGCAGTACGAAAAAAAAAAAAGACATTTCGTAAAGGAATCGCTGCTATTAAACGCTCGACTAGCCGGGAAGGGGGCAAAAAAGGATGAACAAAATTAAGAACAGGGAAAAGCTCATCACGCAACCTCGCGGATGCAAATCAGTCCTCGGGATTTATCTCTAGATGCGATTCACCGTAAAGGCAAGTTGACTTGATGGCGTAAGGATCTCTCAAGGGGAAATAGAAGGCGCGTAAACCAGTCGACACTTTGGTTTGGACCGAAGGAGATGGAATCGGTGCGAGCTTTTTCCGCAATGCCACATCCTCGACTCGCGTGCAGCTAAACTCGCGTCACGAAAGCGCCAAGATCCATCCGGATAACCGACGTGATCCTTGATGTTTTCGGTCACAATCTCCAACATCGTTCATGATCCAGACACCTACGGTCCAGCGATCTTGATCCAATCGCTTCTTCCATCGGCAGTCGAGTCAGACCAGCCCATCTCGTAATCATTCATGACCAGAGACCGAACGCTCGCTTCCTTTCGAACTTGCTGGAGAAAAAAGCGTTCAAATGATCATGCGCGGCGGATTGAAACAGGGCTGTTTACTCATTTTAAGGGTGAAAATGGAACGTCTCAATTCCACTCCAAGTAGGGAAATCCGATCTGAGGATTGGCCGAATTTATTAAGGTACCGAAACCGATACCTTGTACTCGGACACCTCAGGCCAGATATTACTCGAGCTGTTTACCGAGTCTGCAAATGATTGGTGCATCATTGATTTGTAAAGTCAATGGTTGCCGCAAGAAGAATTACGCTTAACGTGCTATTGGCGCATTGTCATAACATTTTAAGGTGGGTAGCAAACGGTTCGAAGGACTCCATGGTGTCTGGAACCGAGCTGATCGATCGGTCGTATCGCCAGAGTTTGCGCATGCGCTGAATGAAGTGTGTCGATCAAAAGTCGAAGCCCAAAGATTGTTCAGTTGTTATCAGAGAGACCCGAGAGAAACATTGAAAGCCCAGCGTCACCTATTTTCAACGTTACAAGGTGACGACTAGCTCGATACCAAGACATTGTCAGACACTGTGCCTGATCAATTGAGTAAAGTCTTTCTTTTTCTTGGTCTTCGGATCGATTAGTGTAGTGTGACATTTGACAGTGATAAACGTGCCTCTTAAATTGTGTGTATGGCCAGTGGTTTCGTTGTGTCAGTGAAGTAAGGTGCAGTTCACAGTGTAACTGTGCCGGACCTTTCGGACGCAAAGAATACACCAGTATGCGCCAGATGTCGAGAATGCTCCTTGACTGATACCTCCAGAGGTTCCAAGGCAGATCCAATATCACTGGCGGAGTCTGCGTTCCCACTCATGTAAGTCGTTTGTTTATCTCCATGCAAGCCGTAGCTTATCAGAGCGAATCTAGAGTGAGGTGAATCTTCTGCCAGCACCAGGTTTTGACCTGGTGAACTTGGATGCTTCAGTCCTTGGCATTATTTGTGAACATCTCGGTCGTACATTTTGCACATCGGTGTTGTACGCTCTGATCGAGTCACTTGACCGCGTCGAGTTTCACTCGAGCAGATTGAAACTACGAGGTACTTCCACTCTCTGTTCGAACGGGGCATGCAGCCTCGGACCACCCACTGACTGAATCGATTACTGGGCGATATAATCGCGTCAGGTGAACGCTGGGCCATTCAACGCGTCCAAAGTATATCTTCGATTCGATACAGCCAATTACCAATTAGCGAGCTCCCGCCATTCGGATTTCTAGATCCTCTTCGGCTTTCCATTTCTGCACGTTATTGTGCAACTCGCATTCTACGCGACCGTTGATTCATTGCCAACAGACGTTTGGAATACCAACTTTTAATACTAGTGTATCAACTAGTTCAATGATAATGGCAGAGAGTGGTTATGATGTAAAAGAATCATACAGTATAATATTAATATGCGGATTTATTGTCACTTAATCTTGATGTCTAGACTTCAAACGATTCTCTGTTATGACAATAGATCAAACGTATCGACTCCATGTCCGCATGATTAAATCGGACATTATTACTCAACTTTAAAATACTTGTAAGAAATTTTGGTAACTATATTCAAAGCTCCACATGCATGCGAGCGAGACGAGAGACGAATTGTCGAATCGTTGACGATGTCTTCGAAATATTGCTTTTCAGTTATTCTTAAGCCTTATTCTTAAATCTTCTTCACAAATTATCATTTCATGCATTTTCACGTTCAGCTGTAACACGAATCCAAGAGAATTAACAACACGACGCTGCGCGTAACTCAAAATAATTTTGCCTAAACTTGAAAAAAATCCAACCGATCTTCGATCAAATCATACCGCCAACGTCAAGTTTAATTACCTTTTCGAATACCGCTTTGAAACTGCATATTCTATCAAATCGTATCTACCAAAGAGCTGAGTTGTTCTATTATACAGATCGTAAAATGGCATAATTGGCGACAACTGAATGATTCAAGTTTATCAAGTCCAAGGTGAACTATAGATATTGAAACGTGTTTGTCCCGCAGATATCAATAAAGTCAAAGGTTTAGTGCGACGCGACGGTTCCGGCTGTCCGACCGCGAACGACTCGTTCTACTTGGGAGTAGAAATCGTGTTCCTAAATATTCAGCAGCGATCCAATGTAGTCGGACGACTCGGTTGTCACCCCCCGCTAACAGCAGGTCGCTATTATATTAATTAGAGATAATTGCAAGAATTTATCGTATCTCCCTGACGCGCAAAATCACATATCCTTACTTATCCGGTCGTCTAGACTTTAATCTGAACCAACGGCCTCGACCGCTGGCTTCTGGGATGAAGTTTTTTCTCTCTCTCACTCTCTCTCTCTCTCTCCTTCTCTGAGCAAACGCGCAGCGGAATTTATCAGCATTACGACTACGATCGTATCTCAGATGTTGTCGTTACGATCATGATTATTAATTCGATTATGTAATCCCTGCAGTGACTTGGAATCATTGCAGATATGCCTTGCAGATTTTGTTTATTTATTTATTTTTTTGTGTGTGTGTTTTTATTTTTTTTTTATTTTTTTTTTGTTCTTAAGCCTTGTTCAAACGATTCTATAACCTCGTTGGAATTAAGGTCGTATATGTTATTCAATATACGTGAATATGGGTTCAGCGGGATGTGAATGATTAAATCCACGTGCTTGCGCGTCTGCGTGCGAGCGCCTTTTCTTTCTTTAAGATTAAGAAGCCTCTTGTAATGACAGTTTGCGCCGCGGATAAGTGATTTCTCGAGATGATTATACACGCCGGCTGTTAAATCAACCGGACCGAGACTGTCACTCACAATGTCATGTCGCCGTAGCGTGAGGCTTGTATGTATGTGTTTAGCGTATGTATAATACATTCATATTTATGAGCCAGACTCTTCAACTACACGTATGCGGAAAGTTGCGAAAACTGTCCAAAGCACCAGCTGCGCAGTCGGCGTGAGTTTTGATTTTAACTACGCACGAAAGAGGAGAAAAATTTTGCCAAACAAGAATTTAAAAGTATAACGGAAAAACTGTGTGGCTGGAAAAAAAATAAAGACACCGAGAATAAGCTAAGAAGACTCCGCCTTTTCTGGGCTTCAGATTTAAGCCAGACTAAATATTTACGACGCGGAGTGTCTCGCTGATTGAGTGGTCAGGCTTTAATTAGATAACCGTTCCTCGGGATGAAGCCACGCCGGGTATTTAAGCAGAGGAGAAAATTAACCTGTTACGGAAATTTTTTTTTATAACATTTTTTGTTCCATCCTTCTTTATTTTTTTTTTTTTCATCTCCTCCAAACGGTCAAAAATATGAATGACTATAACGCTGATGGTAACTTCGAAATATACAGAAACATCTTTATACGTTCCGAGTCGTAAAACCAACCTTTTAACCTTGTATCGCCTCGCGTCGCACGTTGTGGTCATAAAGTAAAAACGATCGGCTGACAAAATTGCTCAAGAATAATTTCCGGCTGACGTATGAGAGTTTCAGGAAACGGGTTAATTGGAGAAAAGTTTCGTTGGAATGGAAATTTCATCATGCGGGTGGAAAAAAAACGACGTTTGTGCAATTTTCAAAATCATTAAAAACGAAATTCGAATGAATTGCTATGATTCAAATATGCCAGCAATTCCATTTTTCATTAATTCGTGTTTTCATTTTTATTTTAAAAAATCTATGTTTGGTATTATTCTAAAAATTTTAAATCGCAAGATCTCAAAATTCAAAAAAACACCTCCATTACAATTTTTTCAGCCGGTTTTTCAAATCAGTAGTACTTATATTGTTTTGTTTTTGTTGCCTATGTGTATTGGCGTTGAGTTTGTAATAGAAAAAAAAACGTACGCTCTTTCGTGACGTAGACTTGACTAGAAAAACAAAATCCAACCATTCTAAGAAAGGTTTGAAGTGATATTTAGATTCTGCGTTTGAAATTCTTTAAAAAGTAGAAAAAAAAAAATGTAACATCGTTAATAGAAGTTTGAAATCGATACGATACGCTTATGCGAATTTTGGATAAATCTACGTTAAATGAAATATGGTCAAAGAAATACCGAAGTTTGGACAAAACCTTGCGAGATTTTTGAAATGGTGAAAAGTTTCCGATCTTCCAACCGAGTGATTTATTACTTTCATTCACAGTCAGATATGAATGGAGAAATTATGCGTGTAAGCCGTGTCATATAAAATCCCTATCCGAAGCAGCATAAATCAGGCAAGTATTTCCCAGTTTACAAGTTTGCAAAAAGTATTTAAAAAGTGTTAATTTTTCACGGCGACGAATCGGCTTCTACGGGTTCAAAGTTCAGCGAAAATTCTGCGTTTCCTAGCAGCTTGGCGCTTATCGCGTTATACGTCAGAGACCGCTCACTCCATCTTCTAGGTGTTTAGATTCCCGGCTCCGCTCGCGGCATGGGACAAGAATATTTCCATCCCAATGGGGACTTCGAATGCACAGTAGGATCGGCTCTGCCAGCGAGTCGGGAAGTCGGTAAACTATTGGCAGCGAAATGCGAACATTAATAACCAGTCGTTTCCGCGATAAGGCGAGGACGCGGCTAAACCAAACCCTTATTCCACTCCGCGATCACCGGTTTCCTCCTAAGTTATTCTCTCTGTCCTGTCCGACCCTCCTTTCCGCCGACGACGACCTTTAACGCTCTGCTCGACGGGGTTAAGTGGGCGAGAATCTCTCCGGGCAGGTTAATATTATCCGGCTCTCTGCCATTCGCCACGAATCTATCGATGTGTTGAATTTGCCTTCGCCGATCAAATTCGATAACCAGAAGCGACGGGACTCGTTGCCAGGTGATCGAAGCGATCCGAAGGATCCTAGGATACTTTGCCGGCGATAGAAACTCGCGCAGGACTTTATGCGAGCGCTGCTGCGCGCCTAAGACACAACTTTTTTACTGCCCAAATTTTGAAAGCTCTTTTTCATGTACAGCATAATTGGGCTAGACAAGATTGATGAAAAATTTTGACGCTCAAGTTATATAGTTTAGAGATAATCTTACTGAAATGCATATAGTTGTATTAATTTTTTGAATTCAGAGGCGTAGTTGATGTTACGAATTTGAAAATTTACAAAAGCGCCTAATTCCGAATTAGTCCGTGGTGATACGTGAAATAAAAAACTCAAACTTTGAGAAATAACGAAGTTTCGAATGGTCGGAAACGCGACGGCTCAAAGTTCCGGAATACAAGATTCCGAAAATTCAATTTACGATTGAGCAAAGTTCGGAAAAGTGACGTTACAATACAGATAAATTCCGAACGATAAAGTTTCTATAGAACAAAATTCTGAAAATTGAAATATACTCACACAGCGTAATTTACTCAACGAGTGTATGTAAAAAATCAGAAAAACCGAAAATCAGAAGCAACAGGATTCCGAAAGTAAATATATCGAAAATCCAAAACGAATAAATCCAAATCAAAGTAGTGAAATTTCACCAAGCCAGAAAATCACAGAACTGAAAATCTTCAGTCATTCGGAATTTCGATGTTCCAGATTCTAAATTTTCTTATTTTCGCACTTTCGGAACTTTGAGCGCCGGCTTGCGGACCATTCGAAACTTTGATGTCGCGTCAAAGTTTGATTTCTTCACTTCAAGTTTCACCACCAAAAAATTTGGAATTTATACAACAAAAGGTGCTTTTTTTGGAAAGTATTTTGAAATCGAGATAGTTTGTAGACAAAAAATTTGTAAGAACGATCCGGTGAATAATGAATATTAAGTAAGTACGTAGTGGTGATTCACTTCTAAACGCGAAGAAATATTTTTCCGACGCCACGCCTAAAAATTCTCAAAGTTAGACCTTATGGCTGCAGGCTGCAGTATCGATTGGTGCAAGTAAAACGAGAGGAATTCCTTTACCTTGAAAAATTGATTAAAATTCAGGCTGCAAGTCGCGTTATACGTACTTGCGCGTGCGTTATTTGAGTATTTGAATGTGAAAAGAGGATAATCTGTTTGAACAAGGCGGACGAGGAGAGTGAAACGGTAGTTTTCTTGTCCCCCTAGATTCAAAAGCGATTAGATGCTTTCCTCGAGTCGTTGGGGAGGACAAATCGTCGTTAATAGGTTTCGTAACGTTAAACAAAACGGGAAGCGGATATATATTATACCAACGGAAATATTACCCAAACTGTTTAGCGCGGTTAACACTTTTGGGTGGCTCGGTAAATAAGGGGTGACAATTTCACATAACTCCGACTGTTCGGATCCGGAAACGCGTCTGGAAAATCGATGCTATCGCATCTGATTTTATTTTATCGGATATATTTTCTTTTTTGCCATTTTTTTTTGCGTCCTGCAAATTTCGAGTGTTTCTGAAATAACAAATATGCAAACAATTTTTTGATTAGCATAGATGAAACGGAATTGCAATGTCATGTACATTTTGTCATGACAAAACTATGAATGTTATTGTCGACAAAATTACTCGAAAATATGTCATATCATTTTTTAGGAGTAAAAATATTTCACACTTACTTATCTCACGGATAAATAAATCCTTCGTGGAAAGTAAACCGAAAAAAAAGAAATGCTCAAAAATCAAGCCCTGACTATGGATTCTAAATTTCTCATCCTGGTCTCGTGATCAGTTATCATCACTTTCGCACGGAGTATCATTTGTCGATAAATTTTCAAAAATACGATTGAAACCTAATTGAGTTGATTTTTTCCAACCAATCGTAAGTTCTTACGTTTACCGTCAGAAGAAAACGTTACAAGCCTACTTTTCGCACGGTTTAAAATTTATTTCGTTAGAAAGCCAGATGAAATAGAAACTCGTCTAGAATTTCGCATCCGGATGTAATCTTTAATTACTTACCACGATTAGAGGTAAGAAAAGAAAAAAAGATTTTCGGTCTACGATCTACAAAGAAAAATGAAATAATAACTCAAAGACCTTTTTCACCGGGTGAAATTCCTCTTTCGTTACTCGAATCTTAGACCTAACGTTGACTTAAAAAAACACACACTCGGAAATACCTGATTTTCATTACGTAGAATCTTGAGGTCATCTGGAAGGCCGGGGGAGGCGAGTCCCTGTTCATGTATATATGCACATACATATGTGTATATTTTATATCATATGCGACTGCGGTAGAATTCGTTGATACGTAAACCGCAAACTTCAGCAGTAATCCACTCTGGACGTCGCAGCTTCTCGTCGGCAGGTGAATAGGATCTGAAACGCTTATCTCGGTATACGTACCGACCCACGTACACGGAGTAAATTCTTGTGGGCAGCGGCTGAGTAACTAAGAAATCGTGTCAGCGCGCGCCTATATTTGCTCGCTCTCTCGAAGCTCTGTGACGAGAATCCGGAAGTTATATTATATACCTGCCCACATATACCCGCCGAGAGTATATTTTCTTTCAATTAAGAACATCGCTTCGCACCGCGTATGTTACTATAATATATAGGAAATTCCATGCGAAACGAACCAACGTTGATTTTCATCTGAACTCTTTTCGCAACTGTCCGAACTCTGAAACGGTACCACGAATTTTTTCAGACATCTTCTTCAACTGTTCAATTATTTCTAAATACTGATAGTGACGTTGAAAATGATCTTTTTCAAAATTCTCAAAAACTGTATTTTCTTTTACAAATATTTCAAGACCGGCTCCACGATGGGTTGATATTTTCTTTTTTTAGTACTTCAATTTTTTTGATTGATCAAAACGTTCTTTACAACCGTTCTGAGAATTTCCAAAAAATTTCCAAAACTTCTGTTTGTGACTGTGAAAATTTCTACACCGGTTTCGTTATGAAGTTGATGAGCAAAATTTAAATGTGCAAAAAATAGACGGAATCACTTCATAAAAAAACCGGTCTACAAATGTTCTGAGTGATAAATAAAAGTTTTGAGAATTTTTGGAAATTTTCAGATCCTTCGAGCAATGTTTTAGCTAACCAAAAAAATAAAGTGGTGAAAAAAAATAATGGTGAAAAATTGGCCCATCATGGATGCGGTCTTGAAATGTTTGGAATGAAAAATAGAGTTTCTGAGAGTAATTAAAAATTTTTAAAATGGTCCTCTTCAAAATCACTTGAAACATTTATAATTAATTGCGCAATCGAATTAGAAATGCGAAAAAAATTCAGGGTACTGTTTCAGAATTTAGACAGTCGCAGAAAATTTTTTAAACAAAATGGTTGGTCGGGTTCGCGTGAAATTCCCGATATTTATATTCGTGACATTTCTATCCATATTTTGCAGAACATGCGTTACAGATGTTGAGAAGAAATTTTTTCTCACAAGTGAATTAATCGACCGGTGGATGAAAATTACACCGAATTTCAATAAATCGAGTCGAACGATCCATTCATCAGAATAGTGAAACCGAGGATAATTGAGCCATTCAAAACGTCAATGGGGCCGATTTATACGACGATGTTATTCGTTGAGCAATTCTTACAACCTATGAGCCGTTTTTATTGAGGAATTTCAGGTAGTTGGTAACATGAGAATGAAGATTTTTTTCATAAATCGAAAATTAAGAGACCAATTAAGTTTCTACTTTGGCATATTAGATGAACCATTCGTAACATAAATATTGGATGAAATTAAGGAACTAGTTACTGTCAACAGCCCACATAACGATTTTCCCGTTTTTTGGAACAAAAACCGTTTACGTGATTTTTTGCTGAAATCTTGATAAAATCGACATTTCTCGATATTCCGGATCACGAGTTTTATACGAATCAATCAGTTTTCCAACGTTCGATGTGCTGGAACTTCGATAGTAATTGAAGTATACTACATTGTTACCTTTTCGCGTAGTTTCATCACAATTTTTTCAACGTCTACGTTTTAGTAATATTAAAAATTTTTACATCATGCAAAAGTAACAATATTCGCAAACGATACGTAAGCTGTGTCAAAAATTGTAACAAGAGATGGAAACCCTTTTTTGCTGAATTCAGCAGAGCCTCTATGGTATCTCAAAAGCGTTGAAATCACGAAATGTCGGAACAGCTTGAGGAAAATAGTTGCGTTAATTGATCGTTTCCCTTTCTACCGGTATGCGCGATAGAATGTCTGGCATCCGCAGGTCGTCTTGGAAGTCTTGCGGATAAATAAAAAATGATGGAAACGAGAAGATAGAGATAGAGGGACAGGTAGATAGATAGATAAATGAAAAACAATGTGTTAGACAATGTAACAACAGAGCTTGCAACAAGTTGCTCCGTGACAAAAAGTGATGGATAGTGGAACGAAAGATAAAAAACTCGATATTGAGGAATTAAATTAGAGTTTCCAGCATCTAACATTTAATGAGAGAAACATTTGGATAAAGAGAGAAAGCAAGAAGTGTTGAAAAAGGATAAAAAGAGGTGGAATAAATTGTTCTGTAACCTGAGGTCGAAATCGAGAAGGAATCGGAGTCATTTCGAAATGAAATTCATCGCAGTTGTGTCATAGATGCGTTAAACGGGCCCCCGAACTTCATTACAATAAATATGTCGTATAAAAAATTTCTTAGATTAGCATTTCAAAGGGATACTTTTGGAATCTGTGCGCGCGTGAAATCGATTAATATAATTTATATATATATTTGAGCGAAGCGACGCGAGCTTCGGGACTTGACTCTTCTTATACATTATTAGACCTTTCGAAATTCTATTTTGTTATTTACGATTGCCTTCGGGCGAGGTTAAGTACCCGAATCCTGGGTCACATATCCGATCTCTGGTGTTTCTTTTTATTTATTTATTTTTTTGTT
Organism: Neodiprion fabricii; assembly: GCF_021155785.1. Classification (NCBI taxonomy): domain Eukaryota; kingdom Metazoa; phylum Arthropoda; class Insecta; order Hymenoptera; family Diprionidae; genus Neodiprion; species Neodiprion fabricii. The sequence continues at coordinate 5,620,382 of NC_060241.1, read as the reverse complement.
CAATTCAATGTTTTATTAACAGTGTAAAAATAATTGCTTCGGATCTACAACGTCATATTTTTATTTAGGTATGTTTCTACACATTTACACGTATATTTTATTCTCGCATACTTAACCTACGTTATTTATCCATGCGGGGATTGCAACGCGAGTTGACGCGCTCGTAATTTTCATCGCGATCCCATCTAAATCCAATAATTTCAGCCGCGGACGAGCCAGTCTTGACATTCCACATTCTGAGCTGTAAAATCGTTTCAAATTTATCGAATCTACCGCGGACACTTCGGTTTCGACACTTTTTTCCCATTCATTCATTCGTTTAATGGCCTTTTTTCATTCATTCATTTTTATTATCCAATATTTTTCTCTGAATACCAGCCGTATATCGTTTGGCCAACGTATAAATGCGAGTAATTCGTAAAAAAGAAAAATCCACGTCTTACTTTTATAAAAATTTATTCACGATTTAACAGACTTTTTTTCATTTTGTCGAGTCTGTAACTAAGAATTTGAATCAGAACAACGATCAAGTTCGAATCTCAGAACAAGAATCCTGAGTTGCATTACTGATAAAAGAAAATCATCCGCTCGTTCTTTCACACATTGTATTATAATTTGAAAAATTTATTCGTCATTCTTGGTTGTTTTATATTAAATAGTTACAATCGACTGAATCCGTACGTTATGCGCTTTGCAAAAATTCCTCTGGTACGAATGTTTCTCTGAAAGCAAATGAAAAGTTCTAAAAATTTCGACGAAGTAGAGTTCGCCGCATCAGTGACGATAAAAAAAAAAAAAAGAAATAAGAAAAAAATTTGCAATATATCACAAGGATAAAATTTTAGCGAAAGAAAGATTAAAAATTTGTTGATTATATTTCAGAAGGATTATGGCGAACCAAAAAAAATTAAAATTTCACATAAGCAGAAAACGCAACACCTTACTTTGAGAAGAAAATTTTTCGCAAAGTCATCAATTCCAGAATATCTCAGGGAACTAAGAAGTCTGCTTATAAACGCAAACGAGCAACTCGACAGATAGCAAAACTTTATCTCCTGCTTCTCGAGACGGTTTAAACTAGTTACTTCATGGATATGTGTATACATATATATATATATATATATATATATATCACAGGACGGTATCTACTCCACTTATATTACGCGTAAACTCCTCCCATGTTATATATAAGTAAAAAAATCTGGTGTAATATTTGTCTCGCAGACTTTCGCGTAGGTATAACCCTGTCCACTTCAGGGCACACGTATATGTGAGCTCTGTGTAAATATTGTTTGAGACCTGACGTTCATCTGGACCGTTTTTAGTCCTCAAACAAGCTCCGCTAGGCTTTGCCTGTATAATCAGTACCGGAACGTGAGGCATAAAATGGACCGCGACTATTCACACGGAAAGTAAGAAAAAACAAAAAATACGATATTAAAAATTGGAGTTAATAGTAGTGGACAGATTTAATTGCGTAATTCTTTTCATCTTTATCAGAATTTTCAAAAAAAAATCCTTGTTCAACGTAACAAATGGATGAGAAAAAAATATGCGCAGGTACCTGCATTATCTACTGAATTGTATCTGCTTTACCGATGACCGATAAATCGTATGAGCGATTATTGAACGTGAGACTGATTCCGAGAAGGAAAGCTCTCGAGATTCCTGAATATCTACGCATGTACTTGCTCTCCTGCATAATGTCGGAGCAAACATCGTGAACTTATGTGTTTGCACGTGTTTTAAGTGAGACCACATCCATACGAATATTACTTCAAATATCGAGCTTCTTACGTCAGCTGCCGTTCAATGACTGTAATGGACAGTCATTGTTGCGCGTGTTGTCGCGTTAGTTCGCCGCGTCATTTATGAATGAACGTAAGTCGCTGATTAGGTAATTGCGACGTAGAATCAATGATAGAATTTTAAAGAATTTATGCAAACTGAAAACGATAGAAAAATTTTTTTTCTCATTATAAGTATTTAGAAAACCAGTTATTCTTGTACAGATCTCTGCCCACGCTTTTCGAAAATTCTTTTCAAATGCTTTCACCATTTTCAAAGCCACTCGAAATTATGTCAACTGTTCGGGAAATCTCTTCATTTTAACATGATTATTAAATTTATAACTTCAAGGTGTTTAAAAAATTCTTAGATAAGACGATATTTTACCTCAACAATGTTATCGGTTACATTTATTTATGCTTTTTTGAAATCCTTTTTCTCGCACTTCTTAAGATTTTAAAAAATTAATAAAATTCACTTTCTCGAAATAGCTTAAAAATTGGTCGAGATTCTGCTAAAGTTTTTCAATCTTTGTACATGGGAAATACGAAAAAGGGTAAAATTTTAAACTGAGGCTATGAAAAGTGATAAAAAGAAAAAAAAAGAGGAACGGAAATGTTTTCTATTTTTTCACTTTCACGAGAAACTTAGTAAAATAGTTTCAATCCACAGATACCAATCAGTTGATCAGCGTTCGTTGAAGATATTTCTTACTAAAGGAAAACTTAAATTCCTTCGCTCTTGCCGGTAGGACTGAATGAAGCAACACTTCATTCAAGCCGCTCAGGCGACGCGCGTTCTCATCCGTTATACGAATGAATGAATCCGTGACTTTATTCGAAATACAGTAGAAAACGTAAAAAATTTATTTGCGTCTGCAATTGCGTTCTCAATTTTTTTTTTCCTCTTCTTTTTTTTCAAGAATGTTGTAGTGTTTTAAAAATGACTGTTTAGAAACATCAATTCCGAACACAGAGGATTTAGTGAACTTTAAAAAAAGCTACAAACCGCTGTTGAATATATTAATGACTGCAGGATTGAAAAGAAATTGGTTATTAACCCTTTCAGTCTCACATTTGCCCGCTCAATATTTTTACCCGATTTTGTTAATGGGGGTTTTTGGGATTCTGACGTCAGAATTTGATCGTTTCTAAATAAAAGATGGCGGCTCCAATATGGCGGATGCGAAATGGAAAGAACGATAAAAATTCGGTGATTCTAAACGAAAATTGTTACTCGGGGGCTTACGAAGTCGTACAAAGTAACGAAGATCGTTTGAAGTTGTTAATAAAGGGTGAAAAGTAAATAAATAAATAAATAACTGTCAAATTTCTATAATCATTAACGAATTGTATGTACTTATGGAATGTGCTGTAAATGGGAAATGGAATTTGCGGGGATTTGGGGAGATACAAAGGACACTCCTAAAGATAAACATTGTAGCTGATGTTCAGCGAGTAAAGGAAACGGTGATTTGCTCGCGGCAAGTTACGGTTGGCGGGTCGTGAGTTATCGCCCCAAGGCAGAGCCATTTGTTTTCACACGAGAGCTGCAACGCGTTCAGCAGCAAGAGAATAAAGAGAGAGAGAGAGAGGATGAAGGAAGACTGCCTCGGTGTAAAAAAGATGTAACTCAAAACTCGCGGGTCCGTGAGGAAACGCATACAAGAATTATACCATAGCTTCGAGGGCATTCCGCGCGATGCAAAGGTGTGAATATGATTTATCATTCCAAAGTTTGGACAGCGTCGAACCACGATGGGTGGGTTAAGGTCCCGTATCACACAACCCAAACACCCATAATACTCGCTGAATGGGAACCTGAGGTGCCGCTCGATCCTCAAACCAAGCCTCACACAACTACGAGGAACTTTGAGAAACACTCACCGTGCAACCGCGTCTCTTCGACAAACACGTTTACACTTTATACTCGACATGTGTCGATACTGCCACGTGCCACCGATCCTCTCTCTGAAATCGTGGGAAAAAGAAACGAGATAATTAAGTGTCTTACAAAAATTCTGGTGTTTAAATATTTGGAAGAATTTTCAGGTCTCAAACTTTCGGAACCGTTGCTTGTTTTTTTTTTTTTTTTTTTTTTAAGATGCACCACTATGACGAAAATTTAGGTCGAATACCAGTCGATTAAATGTTGAAGAAAAAATTATAATATACAATGAGAGAAGTTGTTAATTCTGGTTACCGCTCGGTCCTTAACTATTAACTATTCCAGCTGTTAACGGAAAGTCTAGTATCCGTTACTGTTCTTTCTCATTACGATCGCTGTTGCTATATTTTCTTGTAACTGTTGCCTTATTTAATTAAAAAAGTAGAGTAAACCTTGGAAACTGATTTTGCGTTGCAATTACCAAGAAAGGATCTGCAATAGCGGAAAATGTTTACGCGTATCTCGTTTTTCGTAATTCCAACAATATTCAAACAGTTTTTTTAACGATACCTGTTTTACTGAATTTTTCTAGTTACTGTAGCAAGTGAAATTTTTGATAGTTTATTTATATATATATATTGATATATTTATTTATATTAGGGAGGTCCTTAATAGGGTTGTTTTTGAACTTTTACGCTCCCAAGGGCTGAAACGGTTTAAAATAGATAAAAAACAAAATTCCCTGAAAATTTCAGTTTTCTATATCTACTCTAAGATAAACCGATTTGTGAGCGAAGTATCTTATGGAAATAACATGCTTTGACCAAAACGTCAGCCGTTAAAATAAATAATTTCTGGCCGTCTGTACCCACGAAATATTCATTTCTCATCTCTAATGAAATTCACGGTCAATAAACATTGCATATATTATACATAATGGAAATAATATGGAAAATTAATTTTTTTTTTTTTTTTTGCATTTGAAATCTCATAAATTGTTGGCAAATATACCGACAATAATGACAAATACAATGTAATATACCTTATGATACAGTTGTTTATTTCGTAGTTATACTCGACGGAATGATAATTTTATATAAATTAAACTTTGAACGTTAATTAACATGCGAACGCTTTCATTTACAAACTTTATTCATCGGAGCTTTTGTGTAGAGTGTTTAATTCTGTACAAAAATATGTATCTTCCTATATTGTAGGTATATTTCAAGGAGCAAAAAAAGTTTCTCTCGTATTATTTTTTGAAATATACTTCGGTTACAAAGCAGACATGAGAATTAAAAAACAACTCTATTAACTAACATCTTAATATACATACACTTAATAATATAACCTCTTTCAGAATGTGCACTTAGAATTCTTCAGTTTCAAAATTTCCATTTCGTAAAATGTATCGATCTATCGATGTATCTGCAATAGCTGGAATCAATATCGGCACAAAATATTCTATCTTGTTTCAAGAAACGAATCTTGCGTAAGATATTATTTGAAATTTTGCTCAAGACATGTTGTTTGTCTATTGGCAAAATAAGAAGAAAAAAAAAAAAAAAAACCGACCATCACTTATTGATATAAAAGAAGCTCTACTGATTTTAATGTAGCCTGTGAAGCCTGAGTTCACATAACCAATTTGTTTCAAAGTGAAGTATGTGAGGAAATAGTTAAATAACTTGCTCGCAAAGTCTGTATTTTCCACGTTTACCGATGTTAACCAACGATGTGCAACCTCTCTCAAGGAATGAGAAAGAAGAAAACTAACAAAAAGCTATCTCAATCGACAAATAACATGTTTGCCAAAGCGTACGTACTTCGCATAATGATATCTTCGAGACTCGAAGAACTCTGAAGTAATATTATATTCAGTATCGATCGTGGGTTGTCACCGAAAAAAAGATTCATTTCTCAGAGTTACTAGAAAACGATAGTAAAATTTGTATCATTAAAATATCGGTCTTATTATTATTGTTCGATTGGGAAGAAAATTTTGTACGAGCCATTATCATTTAGTGCTATCGCAATTGTCAATGTTACATTTTTTGCCGATAATCAACGTTGAATCTACTTACTTCATAGTCGGCATAGTTTTTTTTTTCAGCCAAACAAGGCCGTAGAATGAATTTATTTTTGTAAGAATCGCAACACATACTAGATTTTCTGGTAATGGTTAAAAAACTAATTTTCATTTTGCACTCGTAACTATTATTTGCCGGTCACGATAACGAATGAAAATAATCAAGGATTATTTTTTCTCGATACTGCTCTTTCGTAGATGATCTGTGAGCAGAGTTGACAACTTAAGATCGTAATTATTTTTATTTTCCAAGCCATATCCGGAAACCAAAATCACTGACTCGATATATTTCGGTGGTTGAAAATCTTGACGAATCAACCAATGAGTGACTCCGTCTGAGGTGTAGCAACGAACCTCTTCGATGTTATAAATACATGTTTGACCCAGAATTGTCAGTCAGTATATCAGTACTCTGATCATCTAGCAACGAGTGTGCTCTCTTGAGTCACACCTAAATCAACACAGTACAGTTTGCCAGTCAGGTTTGTCGAAGAGGTCCAACCACTTTGTGCCAAAGCAGCGCATGCGGGAATTCTTGAGAGTGTGAAAGGTATCGACGAAAATCGTTGGAGAATAGTCCGGTCAAAATAGGTCTGAAGTAAAAGTATTGGGGATACGGTTGCATTTTTGAGTACCGGAGATTTCGATCCTCGGGAACTCAAGTCCGAAGTAATTTTTGAGCGGCATAACCTGTGTTTCGAGAAAACATCCAAATTGGACGTTTTTTGCGTATTTTCGAAAAAACTGCTATCGATAGACGACAAATGACTTGACCATCGTGTAGAGCGGAAAATTCTACATAGAATTGTGTCCTTATGTGTCGGAAACGGAGTCGGATTAACAAATTCAGAAAAAAAGAAATTACTTCACCAAAATTCCCCAGACGCCGTCGATAAGTAGAATTTCTGTTTTCTTAATTTGTTAATTTGGTAGATAATCCGACTCCGTTTTCGATATACGAAGACATAATTCGATGCAGAATCTTCTGCTCTACACGATGGTCAATTCATTTTTCGTCTATCGACAGCAGTTTTTGAGGAAAAAGGAAAAAACATTATATTTTGCTGTTTTCTCGAAACACTGGCTAAAACGGTAAAAAATGACTTTAGATTTGACATTTCTGAGGGTCGAAGACTCCTATACACAAAAATGCAGCCACGTCCCGAATATTTTGGACTCAGACCTATTTTGACCGGACCAACAATAAGATTAGAAATCGCGCTTTTTGCCTCATCAAAGTTTAACCGTATTTCGCAATAGCGGGATACCGAGGAACCAGATTTGGCTCGAATATGTCGTAAATCTTTCTGGTGACTGAGGTGACCGCATGACTAACTGTTATCGTTCCCCGATCGCTTTGGAATTAATTATTATTGCCCATTAAGAGTTATTGGATCGGCACTCGACGGAAACTCCGTCCCTCGATAAATTAGTGAGATCTCTGCCTCCTCATTCATGAGCTGCGTGATCAACATCCCACTTTTGGCTAACTATCTATCTATTATTGGGAACAAACTTTGTGGTAATTGTGCCACTGATTACTGTTCAGTCTTTTCGCAATGCGCATGATTTTCGCTGACGGTTAAACACGTATGCTGCACTTCGAACAGAGCTTCGATTGAAGGACACTATTTTAATGGATAGGCAAAAAATTAGTAATAGTTTTCCACGATACAAAACGTTGATGGGGTCAGATTTTAAATGAAAATTCAGAATTTCATTCTGTCGGTTAAGGAAACTGCCAGAATTAGAGAACAAGTTCAAAATTATAAGATCAAGAAAAAAACGCGTTCTTGGCATTTTATCGCGGAACGTAAACCGGCAAATGAATATATCACAGATTGAAAATGAACTTGAGAATTTAGCCAACGGTTTGAACCACCATTTAAAACGAGCCTGAAGTATTTGAGATGTTCTGTTCTGAAATTAAGTATACAGCTTATTGTCAAAATACCGCAAAAGACAGGTTTCATCGTGTTATTCCACTCTGATGAAATGAGCGCCGATCATTTCTTCTTGCTAACATATTTTCATTTATAATCGAATTGTTTTTAATATTTTCGACAAATGGTTATCAGTATAACCACTTTCCGAATTTTATTATAAAAATGATTATGCCTATAACAGGACGCGGCAAAAATCGTAAAAGTCATTGATTCGTCCTCGTTTGATATTAATTGCAAAAATGAAAAAATAGTACCAATAATAAAATATGTAAAACAAAATAAAAAGATAAAAAATCCGACATCAAAACTTGAACATATATAAGTACATTACAATTTATGCGAATGATCGATACGTGTAATAATTTTTATTTCTCAATTTATCTATAGTACAAATATAACTGATGCCTATTACGTCATGTAATATTATATATATGTATACTACACACACACATACACACACACACACACACATTTATATTGTATATATCCATATATATATTTACACGTAATTTTTCACGATCTTATAATACCTATAATGTATAAACATAAGTATACGTATATTATCTATTTATATCTAATAATCGCTTGTTTGTACTGGCCTCGCAATCTTGATAATTGATAGATATATAATTATTGGAGAAATTCAATTAAATAAGAATCAGCATCTATAATATACGCAAAATGCTCATAAATAATCTCTCAGAGACGAGAAAAAAAAGTTGTACAAGTAAATAAAAACGAAGCACAAAATATTAAGATAGAAACAAATCCGTCGGTGAAAAAAAAAACGTGTTAAAAAAAAAAAAATAAATTAAGAAAATAGAGAAAGAAACACCACTGGCCACTCCATCAGCGAACTATAACATAATATTGCTACACGAACGCGCATCGCACACGATTTATCCATACGATTTCGTAAATCGGTGTCGTACAAAAGTTTGTCTCTACATGTACAGTTTCACATACATATGTATTAATATAGTAACATACATGTATAATATTCAAAATATCACGTGGTTTACTGGCACTGAAAACAGTAGGCCTAATATGTATAGTATAATATAATATATTGTCGGTACTGTCGAAACATCGGTTTATTTAAAAAGTCATAATATTGGGCGGTGTACAAGGGAGAGAAAGTTTATACAAATAAATCAGTATCCCCTCTTTCGCGTATAATTATATATATATATAGTATTTCTCTGCAGTATCGGGCCTCTTACAGACACATACACCCACACACACATTTATATACACACACACACACACGCGCGTCACTGTCATGTTTTCCTAGTGAGGTCCAGGGGCGGTCCCGTTTCCGTTTCCGCGATTTCCTCCCCATCCTCCTCGCTCTCGGAGCTTTTCTCATCATCCGTGGTACCAGCGGCATCGGTTACCGTGGTACACTCAGCCCGGGATTTCATACTGAGGTCGATCGGCGCCACCTGCTCAGGTCCCAGAGACCTTAGGAAGGCTATACTCTTGTCGCGGGATGCGGCAGAGCTTAGGTTAGACGGTGGGGTCCTATAAAGCTCCGACGGTTTCGGCGACGGCGTTGATCTGGGACTAAAGCTCTCGCTCGAAGAACTCGAGAGGATACTTGTTACCGGTTGTAGATTAGGAGGGCTCAAATGACTCACGTAGGGAACCATGAATCGTTGCTGGAACGGGAAGAATGGACTGTTGAGCAGCTGCATGTGGGTCGTGAGTGCGGGATGAAAGAAGGGAGGACCACGCCAAATCGGGAAACGGGCCTGTTCGGCACGGATGAGGTCCTGGGACCTCATTACTTGGGCACAATCCGGATGCCTGAGGAGGTCCTGAGGCCCCGCCGCCGCCGCTGCCGCCGCCGCTGCCGCCGCCGCCGCCGCCGCTGTTGGGCCCTCGTTGCAGAGGTCTCTCTTTGGCAATCTTTGATCGTTGATGTAGCTGTTCACGGTGCTGCTGCTGCAGTTGTTGTTATTGTTGTTGTTGTTGTTGTTGTGGGTGTGGTTGTGGTTGTTGTTATTGTTGCAGTTGTTGTTCGTCGTGTTGTTGTTGTTATTGTTGTTGTTGTTGTTGTTACTGCTCGTGTTGTTGTTCGCAGCGTCCAATTGACTGCTGAACGACTTCTCGTTGTACGGTAGCTTCGGAGCTTTCAGGCGCGTCTGTACTTGGTTTGATTGCTCCTGCAACAGGCAGTGGATTTTGAACCAGTTTGATCGTCGACCGTATCGAGAACCCGATTTCGACATTCCCACCATTAGACACTTCCGCAAACGACACGCCTTGCACGCTGTACGATTCTTCTTGTTTATTACACATATTCCACCGTTTTTACACTCCGATATGCTGCTCAGGTTGTTGTATGTTCGACCGAAGAATGACTGCAATTATAAAACGAAATGTGTTTTGTTGTGAAAATATTGGTCATGTTTGAAAGTATTGGTGGTGTTGAGAATGTGGAAGGATCGGGAAGGAGATCATTTACAAACGCATGAATGGATGTTACAGAATTTTTAAAACTTGGAACATCAAAGTATAAAATGGTCAAAATATGGTAAGCCAAAATGTAGAATTGTAGGAACGAATCGGAATATAGCAAAATATATTATGTTCTATTGATTCTATCTGTTGGTTTTCTATACTTTACTTTTCTACTCTCAACTTTTTACATTTCGTAAAATTCGATATTGTGAAGCTCTCATCGTCTGATCTTCCAACACTTTCATCCTTACCCTCGACAAATGTTCTTTTGAATTAATCTGGGCGTTGTATCAAAGACAGCTGAAGTAGAAACTTGAGGTTATTTTGTGACGTTAAAATAATTGCAGTACCAAAACGAATAATAATAATAATCCAAATCGATTTCAGTCGTTGTCGAGTTCAGATACTAAATTTAGTGAAACAATGACATGCCAATGTTGGTCACAAGCACCATTATACGTTTTGAATGAGAAAAAAAATATTCAAATTACATCAATTCTATAATTGATCGTAGCAGCTTCAGCAATATTTGTAACCAGATAATAACAATTTAGTATTTTTTTCTTCTATTTTAGTGGATATTAGCGTTAAGATTTTTTTGCAACGACGCTTCCTCATCTTCCGACGACGTTTATTAGAATCGTTAGTCTCGAATAATGAGCGAGCACCGTGTTACAGAGAAATAGCTTCAGGCACGATTGGAAAAAAAAAAAAAAAAACTTTCAAGTTAAGCATTGAAGAACTGGTCTTGGTGGTATTTAAACAAGTAAACGAAAAAACAAAAATTTAACTACAATAAGAAAGAAATCAAAAAACACCCAGCAACTTTAAAACATTAAACCTATTAAAACGATTGCATCATTACGTTGTGACGATTACGAAGAAAGAAGATCGTATCCAACGACTAAATTTGTTTTCTAGATTATAATTTTTGCCCGGTATTTTTAGAACATTAAAAAAAAAAAAAAAGTGTCACCGATGGAGAAGACGACTTTGTTAGTTGTTCGGTAAATATTGATTGAAGGTAGAAAAAAAATAAATAAATAATTAAATAAAGGCGTGTGCATTCCGTGTGAATACCCTTCTTTTCACTGAGGGATGAGAACTCACCTTGCAACCTTCGCAGGTGAACGCCCCGAAATGAAACCCCGCGGCAGGTTCTCCGCAGACCCTGCAGAGCTGATTCATCTGCAAATGAGAATTCATAGAAGCCTGGATAACACGAGTGTCATGCTGAAGATTTCTCGGTAAAGAGACGATACGATATTCGAAGTGAAGTATATATATATGTGCAATATATAATAGGTGGGTAGGTAGATGGTATAAACCGAGTTCCACGGTCGAACTGTGCGCCGACTGTAAATACGGTAAATAAATTCAATACGCATATATGCAAATGGCCGGCCGAGTGCCCAGGGTGTTGTTTCTCAATGGTGGAATGCCTGGGCCTTCCGACCTTCGACCGGAGACGAATAAAGCTTTACAATCATTTTTTTTTTCTCTCTTATTCTGCTTCTTCTTTTTCTTTTCCCTCTTTTTTCGAAGGGGGTCAAGCGAGACCGGCGATAAGAGACGTTAATTATATTCTGTCACTTGGATATAGGTGCATCATGCAAATTGCAACGCGCTTGCAGCAGCCTTCGATTCTCGACGACGCGACGACGGTATAATGTGTATAAATGCGATATGCACTGCAGTAAAGCGACCTCATATAACCAACCACAAGCCTCTTTTACTAAAAGTACAGCCTCTCTGCGCGATATTTGCTCATTCTCAACTCGACTTTATATTTACGACCTTTGAAAAGGAGGCTTTGAATCTACCGAGTAATAACGCTTATTGGAAATTTTTCAATTACATGTAAAACTACTCGTTTGCAATGTCATAAGACGGGTACTTTTGCAATACACCGAACGTCTCGTTGGTCTCTAAGCTCCGTGCGACGTGAGAACGTTATAAACGGAATTCTGTACCCTCGGCAACTTGAATTATCGCCGGATTGAGATTCGGTACCGTCAGCCAGAGACTTCACTAATTAGCAATCGATCTATCGAGCTAATCAGCATTTGGTCTTTGGTACATTAGTACGTACATGTAAATACATGCATCCACACACATGCAGGTTGACAGCGAGTGAGAAAATTATTATTCATTTTACTCACACGCGAAACTACTTATGTACGTTTATAGCTTTTGATCAATTACCTTCTATTATAATTTCCTTTCATATACATGTATATGTATATATATATACCCATACGTCCTACTGTTAACTTTTTCTCACAGCTCTCATGAGCCACGTAACCTAATACCGCACGCTCCAAGGCACTCGCAATAATTATATTACGAAACGAAAAATTAATCATCGGCAATATTCACCGAGCTGTCACTCACAGCCGCTGTACCGGGCTTCCGTTTACAAACGTTTGCAGCTACAAAAAATCCAGATAATGTATGATAAAAAGATTCTAAGAACGAGGAAGAAGTATTTTGGTCAGTTGTTTATTCCAAATGGGTACCTATAATAATCTACTCAACGAGTATCAGTAATCGTTTCTAAGATCCTCTGCACCAACCTCCGGTACCAAATGACAAGTCTAATACCAAATCGAACCAGACCAGACATCGGTGCCGGCATGGTGCACCGAGTCATGATGGATTGAGTCCTGGAGAAGAGACAACACTGCCGTAAATGAAGAGACTCCATTCGTTCAGCGTACCTAGTAACTCATAGTGGCGACAAAAGCAGCTACGCGGAGGGCAAAGTCGCAAGCGTTGGAAGACTTGAAGGCAAAAACCTGAAACGTCCAACACATGACGCTGAATGTCACCCCGGAGGCAACAGCAGCAGCAGCAACAGACTCTAATCCTCACCGCATCTTATTCCTATTCGTCATCTCCCGTTTCTTTGATGCAGTCCTGGTCTCTCATGTCCGCATCTCCGGGCAAAACTCATACCCCCAACCACGCGAGACTCATCGACGTGTTCTAGCCGCCCTGCGACGAATAGCTCATTCGTCTGCGCGATTAACCCCGCAAAGTAGACACTATGTGACTCGTCGTAATAATGTTAAGGATCCGGTGCTTTGACCCGGAGTCTGCACAGTGGATCCATTCAAGTGGAACACTAATCGCAACTACACTTTGCCAAAATCCAGCCTGAGCGTAGCGAGTAACGAGTTTTGGGCCAGTTTTTAACGCGCTACTGTACCAATCATTTCGCCAATTGACATATTCTGGATGATTCCTTACCACGTCAGTGTTTCCGGAGGCTGATGAAACCGGTGCTATCGTGGAGGAAGTGAGCGTTGCCGATGGCGTCCACCACCTGACAGGGTGAACAGCTTTACCTGGAACTGCGCTGACCCCCGCCACCCCCGGCTGCAGGTCCCCCAGGTCCATTCGTATCCCTATTCCCCGGGGCTCGGTGTTCCTCGATTAACCCCCGAGCGGATCATCTTCCCGAGCAACTTCTGTCCCAGGGTTTAAACGCGAGTAGGTAATAGGAGTCAGCAGAACGCCATCGGCGCCTCGGTCGTCGCTCCGCACACGTTCGCACTGCTAAACGTAGCTGATTCCCGGCGTCTGGTCAGGTTTGCAAAGTCGCATGGTGGCCAGACCCAAGAATCAAGGCTTCCACTTTACACTTGTACGTTGACGGGTGCGATCGGAAAGCAGAACTCGGTCACTTTTGAATCAACGATTATCCGCCGGTGGTTGTGCAGCACGTCACTGTGAACTCAGTTTCTTCGGCACCTGGATAAAGAGCTTGCGAAAGGTTGGACTGCTCCTGGCGAGGCGACGATCTCGATCGTTTTTCCGGAAACGGGGTGAACGCGGGGAACGCGAATACGGCGTCGTGCGTCCGTGGAGCACGTGGTCGCGAGACTGAGCCCCTACCTCAGCCGCTCCGTTCGCCGGTCCAGGGCCCGTCCATCCTTCCGTGGGCACGGTTTGTCCGCTCGTCCTTATCACACGCTCACCTCAGACTCGGAGATGCCGTTGCCTCCCACCCCCCACCGCGCTCTATGCCGGGCCCCGCGGTCACCCCCCTCCTTGGGCCTCGGGTCCCCACGGCCCCTCTCCCTTCCCTGCGGCCCACTCTTCTCTCTGTGCTCCGAGGCACGCCGGCGTCGTAGACGTGAGCTTTGCGACACGGTTCAACCAGTGGTTCAGGCTCAGGACACTCCCAGCCGGGACGAAAGGCTCTAAACTGCGTCGGATGGTCCGCGGATTGATGCGTAGATGCGCAATACACTTTTCAGACGGATCCTTGACGTCGATTATTTCGACGTTTCGACGTCAACACGAGTCTCGAGCAATCGACGCGTGCATGATCACCTTGGAAAACTAATTTAACCACGGAGGTTTTGATCCGAGAACTCTGCTCCAGGGTGGAGCATATGTGAATTTTGAAACTGTAAAGAAGATCACCTACAGTTCACTCCAAAAGATTATCCATATCATTCGACGATTTAACTTCTAACATCGTCAGCAAAAATCTACGTCATTTGATGGTAAAACATTCATGATGAAACATGCATCCGTCAATTTCACTTCAATCTCTCTGTATAACTATTTTGCTTATTTTTTCCCTACTAATCAAAGTTCGATGTTGAATGTAACCGTAGTTTGATTCAGATTTAATGCATATTAAAGTTCTCTTGAAGTAAGTTTTCAATCAGCGGTGATTTAACATCAGTTTAAGATATAAAGTCGTTCCCTTGAATGAACGTCAAACAAACAATGCATGAACAAACTAATGAATCGTGTCTCAATTGTATCGATTTTACATCTTTCTTGTAATACAATTGTCGCGTTGAGGTTGGTGTTGATTAATACAACCCAAATTTTACAGCCCATGGTATGGGATGCCGGTTGGAAGAAAAGACCCAAACATTACAGATCGTGAATTTCAAACGGTGATACGAACTTTCGCTACATTTACCATTCACAATGAGCATCAGTGTCAGTACACGTGCGAATGTCTTCTTCATATCAGAAACGAAAAGCGCGTGGTGGGAAGAGGGTAGAAAAAAGGTCTCTCGGTATTGGGAACGTGGATAGAAGAACATGCATCAGAGCTGAGCGAAGCGTGATTCTCAGCCGTACAAGTAATACAGCTTTGAGACCTTGCTGTGAAAATGTTTCCGACTCACAATGTTGCAATTACATGAAAGAAATCCGAATATTCTCAGAGATAATCCGATATTTTACAGAGTTTTTTTTTTGTAGTCACTGAGCTTTATTCGGAATATTCCTTAACAGATGTGAAAAACTCTTTGAGAAGTCTATCAACGTCTGATTATCGACCACTGTAAGTCAGGAATATTGTTCCACCAGGGGAATAATTTCGATATGAAACATCACTGCTTCACCGAGATACATCATAATTGTGTAAAACGTGGATACCTAGTTGCAGAAACACGAACCTACCTATACCCACCTCTCCGCCTATAGGGAGGTAATATACCTGAAAGGTAATGAACTGTGCAGCTACGAAGTGACGCGAGAATCTACCCAGAGGAATATCGGCGAGACGGAGCCGCCGCCGCAACGATTGGAAAAGAATAAATTCTGCGGTATTCGCCACGGATGATCGACACGCACGTAGGTATGGTAGGCAGTAGGCATCACAATATGTGGCCATGCTTCTTCTCCTTGAAGTTAGCGTGCGAACTCCCCGGAGATATTATAATAAATACTTTTCATACGACTGTGCTGCAACGGTGTGCGAGATTTGTGGCGTGGATTGTGCGGAGCAAACGACCAAGGCACCCGATATTATGCACCAGAGTTCTCACGTCCGTACCTACAACCCGAAGGTACCTTGTACGTGTTCGAAAGACGTCAACGTGTGTCGTTCGCACGGGTTGAAGCACGACGGTTCATCAAAGATAGTCGGTCAGCCGTAAGTCAAGTCCGCATTCGTAACGGTCAACTATCCGCCTGCATCCATACCCGGATGGCTAGGCTAATCAACTGCACTAAATGTCAAATTGCCTGTCTACATCTCGTTGCAAGGCGGAGTCGTCTTAGGCTACCACCGCGTTTACACGCGATGATTTGTGAATCGGGAAGTCTCAAGTGCCTCGTCACAGCGTATCATTCTCGGCTGTCATGCCTGCAGAAAACGTTACTTTTCCCCTGAACACCGAACGTCGCGGCTATAGAGAGTTTTCACGATGTTGAAATTACCTCAACTTCGTCGTCGCGACTTGCGAAAAAGGTGCATTTGGCAATGTCGCCGGGTGAATTACGACGAGGGGTCTTTTCATTGATATTCGGAGGATGGTTTATTTTGTGTACATATTATGCGATTCCGGTTCAATCAAGGAATGATATCATCGCGGTGTATAAACTGTATGTATACCCGCGCATAACCGCGGGCAATCGGATGATCGCTACTAAGTGGGAGGAGCTGGATACCCGCCAATAGAAAATGCCGCCACCCACGATGTAATAAAAATGAATTTATCACTAAATCACCGCCTACGCCATTGCCCGATTGCTCGGTGCTGCTGCAGCCTCTCGCCAGAGGACCTCAGTTGTCGGGTCGGGTTTGACATCGGACACTGAAGAACTCTTCGTTATTAATGTGGTGACGATGCATTTCGCTTTATTAGAAATAAACAGCTTACTGAAAGATGCACCGTAGGATCTGAGTCTTGATTCATGTTTTTACAAGGGAATAATTATGGATATGGAAACAAATTCACTTTATGAATTTTATTACAAATATTTAACTTCACGAAATATAATAATTCTACCGTACATTCCGTTCCATAATCATATGGTAATAAATAGTAATTGTTCATTCGAATATCAAATAAGTCTGATCGTTACCTTTAGAAATATAATGTTCATCGCACATTGAGTATATTACAGTAAAAATTTCGTGACAATGTTTTCGATAATGTCAATACATATTATCGTTCTGCTCGATGCATTTGTGATTATCCGCAAAGATAATATTAAGATGGTAGATTCATCTGGAATAAGGGTTTCTTCAAAGAACTGGATTTTCTGAGTAGAGTATTTTACCTTGTAGCACAATGGTACTGTATACTAATTTACTGATCTGGAGTATTGAAGCTATCGTTTCTATATCGTAATACCATCTACGTAAAGATCGTTCCTCGATGCTGAGATGCAACGATCTTTAATTGTTTGCAAAGATTCGCGTTAAATGGACACAGAACTGTTAAGTACCATCTGTTTACGTACAAAATGCGCGCATATCTATCTCAATTTTCAACGTACTGGAAATTTATTCTACAGTTTCTGTTGTTCTGAAAAAACAGTTTAAGTAGTTTGTCAAAAGCTAATTCAAGAATGAGTCAATTCCGTTATCTCCAAATACTGTCAAATAATCACAGTGAAAAGAACATACCCATTCCGTAGGAGTATTGCGCAGAAACACTCATTTTCCAGATAAACCGATGGTCGATTTCCGATTTCGAAAATCCTGGCTCGCCGCCAGGACAACGTAGCTGGTATTAATTACTAACAGACCTACTCCCGCTGCCAGTAGACCCTCTGTGTCTCGGTGCGTCGGAGATAACCTTCATCACAACACCCTGAGCGATACCATAGTGCTCATAAACGTCTTTGCCGTAGGTTCTGGTGGTCTGTTCAACCGTCTGCCGCTCGGCCTTACCGTCCGACGTTACCGACTGAGGATCCTCGGGCTGTATGACCGGCAAAGCGATGTTCATCGCCTGGAGAGAGTTGAAGCTCTGCATTACCAGCTGGGAGGCGATCGACATTGTCAAAGGATTCACGGGCTGAAGAGGAGCAACGCTGGGTATTGCTGGAAGTACGGTAGTTTGGCTCCGCCTAGGTTGAACGGATTTTGGACTTGCGGCGGTCGGCTGCAGCACCGGAAGCGTTGCCGTTTGAGAGCGGTGCTTGCGTGCCGGGGCTTGCGGACTCCGGGACCTGTACGAAGCTGATTCGAGGGGGGCGCCCTCCGCTTCCAAAGTCTGACCACCATTTTCGGGCAACATCGCGATGCTCGTGGGATTTACAACAGTCTGAGAAACGCCGGAGGCTGTTGGACTGGCACGCGAGACGTTAGTTGAGCTGCTTGGACTGCCATTGACGCTATTGTTCCCCGATCTTCCGCCGATTTTTGAATCGACCGGTGACGATCTGTTATCGTTGGTCGACTCACCGGCCGCCGTTCTGTTCCGCTGTGCCGAGACGACCTTGGCTGGACTTTGCCGCGAGTTCTCAGCGCCATTTTGGGGACTATTGGTCGGGTTTTGGTGGCCAATTTTACCGTTATAATGGTCAAATATACCAGAGCTCGAATAGATCTCTGCCGGAGGTTTGTGGAGGTCAGTCACTTCCGGAAGGGCGAAGTTGTCCGAACCTGAAAGCTTCACCGCCAGGCTTGGGTCCCCGTTTGGAAAGCTTGCGCTTTTTGCTATCGCTTGGCGTTCCTTCGCCACTTTTGGAGCGAATGGATTCTTTCTCTCTATCGGCTTTGGTGTCGCGTAGCCCGGAAGTTTAGTCTGCTGGATGCTGTTCCTCTTGCTATTGGAACGCTTCGCCTTCGGCTGGACTGGTTCCGGGCTTCTGGCGCTCTCTCGTCTTTCCGGAAAGTGCTTTCCTCGCATGTTCAATTCCTCTGTATCCGATGCGTCCTCACCCTCAGATTCTTCCTCGTTCTCCTCCATTATTGCACTTGACTCGATCCATTCCCGAATACGGTCCTTTTTTCGAGATCTGTCCACCGTCGTCTCAATGCCGTACTGCGTCAGGGTGAATAACAACTGATTTTTCTCTTCCAGCGAACTGTGGAAACTGTACATTGACGGACACAGCTCGTCTCTTTCGTCCGCTCCGCCTGCCGAAGTGGAATTATAACTTTCAATGAACCGTTTCATAATCAATACTGTGGTAATCCAACACATAGAGATAAACTTATTTCGTACCAGACTCTTATACAACGAATCATGAATGCGTTTACTGTATCATTTATCACAATCAATCAAAGGAATACTTCCGTCAAGTAGTCGATAGTCTTCCTTGTATAATGAATGCATGTTGTCACGAGTTTTCACATACAATGTTTTTTATTGACTTACTGTTCTCAGTGATCACAAAACTCAGTATTCATAGTTCTACATATGATTCTACAACGAACTTTTCGTTTGACTTTACGTCTCGAGAACTTGACGTAATTTCATAAACTCAGAGAAACTGCAAGCTATTTCCAGTGACGTTTCACGGTTAAAACGAACTTCAAAGATTTTACACGTCTTTGAGTGAATTCCACGTACATCGTATTAAGTGTGTACTGGAATGCAAGGATTTTCAGCTCATGCGGCCTAATTAACCTTATGGAATATAGGCCAAAAAATGTTACACTTACCATTCAACGCCTTCTCTGCGCCGAGTTTCGCCAGCCATCTGTCGTCAAGGTATTTATTTACTTCAAATACACTAGCTGGACGTTTTTCTTGCTTAGGATCTAACAGTCTTTTGAACATTCTGAAAAATAACATGACAATTACTGTCAAGCGTTTCAGTATCAGGCATAATGTACTTGAAAGTGAATATGGGCCATTCAAATACTCGCCTCTGCGCTCTCGAGCTGATTAACTGAAACAGTTTTGGCTTCTTAGCGATGTTCAGGGTAGCCGAGTGCCAATTGAGGTACCTTGCATACCTCGGATCATCAGTAGCTGCTTTCTGCCATGGCAGACAGCCGGTGAGGCATACGAATATCACTATTCCAAACTGCCAGACATCGTGGGCCGTTAGAGCCCTAAAAGAAAAGAAAAAGAAAATATTCTTTATGCTCATTTCGCAGTATCATTTCCAATTCTGGGTTACCAATAACTATCCAATGCACATTGAAAACTGTATTATACTGCTCACTTGTAGGCATCGTCAGTGTCGATCTGAAGTACTTCCGGGGGTGAGTAAGGAAGCCACTCATTGTGCCGTCTAACCACAGTGCTCACTCTACGAGTCTCACCAAAATCGCAGAGCTTTATTCGCGAGAAGTCACTTTTGAACACAAGGATGTTGTCCAGCTTGACGTCCCTGTGCACGAGTTCTCTACTGTGGATGTGGTGGATAGCAGCAGCCAGTTGCCTCGCCACCCTCTTCGCGTGAAGCTCACCTAGTCCAGTTTCCGTTACGTTGGATGTGAGGTCACCTAGGAGGAAAAAAATGTATTGAGGTTGCGAGATTCGTGGCTTGAAAAAAGTGTTTTAATTGTTTCAGGTACCCAATGGCGCGTATTCCTGACTGAAAACGAAAAACCCCGCCGTTTCGAAGGCCACGTCGTAAGTTGTAATGATGTTTCTGTGAGCCGAAAGGTGAAGGCCATAGTGAAACTCTCTGTAAAAATCCGATATGCTTGTGTACGGTTTGGGCAGTGCTTTTAGCACCATTTCAGTCTGCGTACTTCGATGCTCAGTCAGAAGAATCTTTCCGAACCAACCCTCACCGACGATCTGTAGTATGTCAAACTCATCCCCAAGGTTTACCTGGAATCATGGAGAACATACAACGGCATGGATCAAAATCACTGAAATATGCACCAAGTATATTCGAATAGTTCAACAACGTGCTTATGCAATCAGTCAAAGACTTGTGAAAAAATTGGAATTCCCGATTTCTCAAATACATTTTGAATCTGAAATATTCTACGAATACTACGATAAGGTTGAGTCTATTTTATCCAACTGATTTTGGATCTGCATAAATCCGAACGTCGACAATACAAGCTTTACTGACTAGCAGGTGCATTACATATGCGCGATTATTATACACAGTAAGCCTGAAAACATTTGCCATTCTGCAGCAGATATAATCGAGTAAAGTTTGGCCACGATCCATAATCTCGACCGTCTGGTTATCTGCAAGAATATCTGAACTGCAGATAGTCAGTGGTCAATATTTCACAACCAGCATTAGTATACAGTCTGCAGATTCAGATTAGTCTGCTACTTTTTCAGTTCAAGTTATTCATCACTCTGCAGTGTAATAACCGAGCAACCGATTTCCGGACGACGAGAGAGTTTTGACCCCGTTTTCGAAAAACGCGGGAAAATATTTATCTGTGCTCAAGCAATTCGAAACTGATACCACAGAGCTACGGATTTTTCGAAATTTTATTGTTGTTCAATGAAAAATAATCTCGTTGAAGGAAGGATCAAATTTGCGAGTTTCCAAGTCACCTTGATTCGCACGTCTCAATCAAACTTTCTTGAAATATCAAAGTTCAAGCAAAATAGATCAGAACCCAAACGAGCGGACGTCCAATTCACAAAGACGGAATTGTAAACCGTCGGCACCGCGTGATTATTTTCGTTTGAAAATAAATTCTGCAGAGCTCTCTAGGCGTTGTGACGATTAGTTACACGTCTATACTACCTATTTTCAAAGATCACAAATATCATCTGTAATAATATTTCAAACCCCTGAATTGACGCCTAGAGAGTTTTAACAACGAATTTTGTAACTGATCGTCCTGATCCTTTGAAGCAAGACGTGTTTTGTGCTGTATGGTATCTAAACTAGTACCTTGTCTATATAAACATTGATTGTTTTCCTTTTTTTTTTTTTTAACTAACACGCAGACGTATCATAGGAATTCAGTTTCCTTTTTTGGATTGTAATACAGTTTCTCACCTTGATAATTCTTTCACTAAGCTGTATACTTCTGGTACATCTTATAATTGGAATGTCAAGAGAATCGTGCAATGTGTAATAATAAAAACAAGATATATTGGATGCTAATGAAAGTTTGAATCCTTAATTACTACAGTCAGTATAAATTTTCGATTTGATTCTGAAAAATTGGGAAATACATAAAAACGATGACCAAATGGCATGTTCTTTCGTTGAAGAAACTGCCGCCTGGACTCGTTGTTAAACCTTCCAATGAACTGGATCGACTTGAACCAAAAAGAGGAGTTTGAGTCAGTGATTCTCGTATTTCTAGGATGTTTTTGGTATACGTTGGAGCCAGCTAGTCCGAACGTAGGAGGACCGCGAGTCTGAGACCGATACGAGACCGCAGCCATAAGTCTGCAGCAGGCGGGGCTCTATTTCTGGTTCTATTTCTGTGACACTCAAGTCTCGCAGCATCGTCGTAAGTAAAGCAAGAGCAATGCAGGAAGATCGCGTCGGGCGGAGGGAAAATGTCTACGAAGTGAGGGAAAGCGGCGTGAAAAGCTTAAAGCTCCAGATTAGATTAGTGACTTGGGCAATTTTATCATCCTTAATATTTACGTTCGGACGTTGAATTTTTTAAAGTGGCAAGTTGATTCATCGGCCGCGACACGACAGCTACATGAAACAAGAATTCCACACCGCGGTTACAGACATAATTTTCCCACTCAAAAACACAGCTCGAGTTGTCTCGAAAAATCGCTGAGACGACGCGATGTGGGGAAATGAATTGTCCGCTCGTAAAGCGAAAATAAATCGGAAATAATCTTCTCTCGTTTCCTCTGTTAAGGCACCTCCGATATTTTACTTCGTCCAACAAACAAGAGCACGCGGTATTCTTAACAGTGTGAAAAAATTCACGTCAACATTGAATGAAATTTTCATTTTCCTATTCTTTAAGAAAACTCTTATGGTTGTATTTTACAAACTTTATGAGTCACGATAATTTTTATAAATCGTCCTGTTGACAACGACGAGGTTGTACCAGACAAAATAAATTAAACCAGTTGTCGAACACAATTTATATATTTTGCTTACATTTTTGCGCCGTTTTTTTTTTTTTTTTTTTTTTTAAGGTTATTTTTAAAACGTGCATTTCTAATTTCATCATTACATTTCAAATCAACAATAATTCTGATAATCAAATTAATCTATGTATTCAGTAAGGTTTCCGGTGCTTTTGGTGATTCTTATTCAGTCTTTGTTTAATTTATTGTACGAGACATTGTCCCTAAAAATTTGATCAATTCACCCGGAAAAATTCTCTTGAATTGATCGTAAAGTTGATAGATACTCTCTTCGCAACTATAACAAAATTTGCTTTGCCATAAATAAACAATCTTTCCAATAAAGAAAAACATTTCCTTAGCAGGAGTTAAATTGCTTATTAGTGAAGATCCAATTTCGCGGAATCGATTCAAATATATTTTTGCTCAGATTAAAGAACAGGTGTAACAATTTTTATTCATAAAGGATGAAAATATCTGATAGTTTGCCAGTATTCGGAAAGAAATCATTTTCTCTTTCGGGTACGAGATGATTTCGGTTATGAAATGGGGATTCGAAAGATCCTATACTTCTATAATTTTTTCACGAAATTAACGGTATGCAAAAAAAAATATTACAAACGATTTAGGAAAGTAAAAAATCTAGATAACTTAAAAATTATTTGCAGATCAAGTGAATGCTAATTTTTCTGCCATCGTGAAAATTATCGCGACGTTCCATTGAAAATTGAGTATTATTATATAGTGAAAAATAACCGTAAGTCTAACAGTTGACATGATTATCAGTTCGGAGCTTTTCTTGCGCTTGATAAAACGTGCGGATTGTGAAATCGGTGAAATGCCGGAGTGTTCTCAAAGTAAAAAGAATTGTATTAGTCTTATTGTTAATTTTATACAATACAGGGAACCTCAAAACACGCTGTGACTTTAAATAAAATGAATTTAACTGTAAGATATTTCCAAGAGTTCTAATTTCTGTTTTCCGTGAAAAATGAGCAGGCATTGTTTAATATTTCATACTTCAAACACTGTTTGGAATCCGTACACTCCTTTGAATATTCATAATTTCTTGGACTTTCAAGTTGTGTTTCTTATTTTATTTTAATTTTTTTTTGTTTTTATAAAATATAAAATATCGTGAAATTGACTACCTTTTCGAGTTCAAATTCTCGTATCCTGTGAATCGATCCCCCGATGGCCTTCTTCATCAAACTCATTTTAGCTCGTTCACCAATTTTCGAGCGGTTGGCCTCTGGAGGCACTGCGTATTTCTGCGGAGATGAATAATACACGGTTTATTAAACCATCGTCGGAGTTATGGATAACTAGCAGTGTAATATCAACAATCCCGGGAAGGATCTACGGCTGCGATTTGTTTATACGATCATGCATTACGCCTGTGTTAAACATGCGCCTGATAAACCTGGACTAAGGCCAATAAATAATAGGGTAATAAAAGTTGCTAAACGGCTGCAATTTTCTTTTTTTCGACCGGGAAATAAATAAGTAAATAAATAAATAAAATCGAATCAAAATATTATCCCCGTGAAAAAAAAAAGTGTACATTTTGCATTTAGAAATTAGCCGCTTGTTCGTCGCTGCTACTTATTCTAGTCGTGTAATCGTCTACGAGAATTCAGAGGCCGCTGATCAATGCGCGGTCACGCATCGTGCAAAACAATAGATTTCGAAAGCATTCGCGGCGCTTGGCCAAAGTACCAAATTGTTTGCTTGTACCGATACTAGCATCGAACCTCTTGGCCGCATGTCGGCATTGGATGCTGACGATCAGGCTTCTTTCTGCGCGACATTGAATAATTCAAGGGCCCTGCACTGTTTTCCATACGAATTCAGTGGAAGATTCACACTTTCGGACTGCAGCGAAAAATCTTTAACGCAAATTTCTGTCAAGTATGAGAATAGAAAAACACATCGACGAGATTTAATCACGTTACTTGATCTTCTTGTGCCAATTTTGAATCGTACAATTATTAAAGATGCGATACAAATTGCGATATTTTATACGTTTAAATTTTATCAATGATCACTCGTCGAATTTGTCATATTTTTGATCTGTATAAATCATAGTTTCAATCATGTTTCTCTGCAAAATGAGCAACAATGTTATTGAAAATTTCGGGAACAGAAAAGTCGTTTATGACAAATACATCGTCGATCGAAACTTGAGGCAATTCAATATTGTAATATATTCTCACTGAAATAGGAATTGATGATCGAAAAGACACGTTATTGTCGAATGTACATTATTGCGTTTTAAAAAAAGTTTTGTATCGATGTATCGTATGGGAATTGACACATCCAAAATT
Organism: Neodiprion fabricii; assembly: GCF_021155785.1. Lineage (NCBI taxonomy): Eukaryota > Metazoa > Arthropoda > Insecta > Hymenoptera > Diprionidae > Neodiprion > Neodiprion fabricii. The sequence goes on along the minus strand of NC_060241.1, from coordinate 5,595,175 downwards.
TGAAGAAAACAATTTAATATTCTGAGAATTACAGTTTCGTCAGGTTGTAAGTGTGAACCGAATGAATGGATGAATAAATTTAGAAAATTTTTTGAATGTAAGAGAACGTAACTGATGTACCCATTATTCATCTATGTCATGCAGCTATAACTCGAGTATGAAGTTTGCGCTGTACGTTTATATTTAACCCTTTGAGTCATATTGGTAAGTATTCTAGTGAATCCACTGGATGAAAATACAGAATAATGACAGTTTATGTAAAAATAATTACAGCACCATGTGGAGCGATATGAGCATTGCGAAATCTATCGTTTGATTTTTGCTAAAACGTGTGTAAAGCACATCGCAAAACCACAACGTTATTTTTAATAAAACCGCCAACCGCGATACACAATTTATCCGTGATTTCGCGTGCACTTACGATATTTTACAGATATTATTTTTATAACAAACCGATACGATTTAATTTAAATAGAACTGATGTCAAACAAATATATTTTGTAGATCACAAAACGATTTGCGATGTAGTGGAGTAATGAATTTTCATTTTCACCTTGCTTCTTTCGTATTTTTTCTGTCAAATATATTATTGACGTGTTTTTCACGTGGTTTGAATAAATATATCAAGATTGTAACACGTCAAATAAAGCGCCTAATCTCTTCGAGTGTTCAAGAAAATTCTTTTCTTCGTTCGTTTTCTTGTGCCAAGTTACAGTCACGTTAAAGTTCACCTTTCAAACCGTTACATTTCAATTACAGCAGTTACCTAATATTTGCATATTGTTCTGTTATCAAAAAAATAAAACCTTATTCTTGGATCGATAGGACGAAAGAAATTTAGTACATGCGTTTTTATCACTCTTAAAACGTGGTAATTTTCGCAGAGATGTCAGATTTGCGTTCAAAGAAAGTGTGTACACGGAGTTAACGCGAAATGAAAATCCGTACAGAACTGCCTTACGAACATTTCAATTCTTCAAAACGTGCGATGATCAAGATGACGTCAGAGTTGAACGATGTTCGAATCTGCAGCTGCTGCACTTTCATCTAGTTCATACGAACCATTGTTAGCTAAGTGAAAATACTGACAAGGACAAAACAAACTACGTAAAATGAGTATAAAATAAATTTCGAAACAGATTATTAATCCTCCTCGCACCAACTGATTGCATTTATCAACCCGCAGCACGTTCCAGCTGCACAACGATCACATTGAAGATCTTTTATGAAACGAAGATTCTCTCGAACATATATTCACAGCATAGAAAAACTCCCGGGTTCCACTGATTTCATCCCATTTCAAAACCGCCCCCGAACTACTATGCGAATTAACTTTGACCGAAAATCAAAGTTGCCGCGTGAAACGATTTGTTACGCAATTTTCACGCAAAATACACAAATATTTATCAGCGTAATTTTTTTATTTTCACTTTCTTCTCAACTTTAGCTTCTCGCTTGCAGTATTTATAAAATGCCGACCGGAAAGCGACTGAGCTGATCTTGGCGTCTCGCCGGCTTGGCCGTGTACCGAAACAGACGTCTCAGCGTCGTCGCAGCCGTCGTCTGGCCACCAACGGCGTCGGAAACTAGCGACGCGATGCGTTTTTTCCAGAATATTTTCACCGCGGCTCTTTTGTCTCAGTACTTAAGAAACTATTGTGAAAATTGGCGAGCTGCAAATCCGAGTTCCACTTCGTTCGTCTGGCCGCAAGATTCTCACGACTATTCGAAATTCCGCAGAGTGTGTAAAATACTGCAAGTAATCAACGGACGCATTTTCGACGAAGGAGGAGTTCAACCGTAGAAATATGCGTCACAGGTGCGAGTTACGGTCAATCTAAATCTGGGCAGTCAAATTGGCGCTTCAATGATTGTTCGGGGCGCCGGGAACAATAGATACGACACTGCGGACGAGTCGCGATGCGAGCTTTAGCTTTAGCTGGGATAATATAGAGACCGACTTGGATCCGTGGAAATTGTCTAGACTCTATTCGTAGAATTCCGGCTTTGTAAGCCAGTTTTTGAATATATAGTATGCACGTTCTATTCGCTCCTACAAGTCTTTCCGCCATTCTTGCAGTTTCCATTTTAAGCCCAAGCCGCGATATGTAACCCAACACAATAATATCGTGTTCACTGTGTTACGGGGATTTTAATCGGTGAATTCGCCTTTTGATACTGCTGACGTTGATTGAAGACACGTATATTTAGTCAACGCTGCTGGTAAGATTGAATTGGTAATAATTTTATTTTGTCAGCAGAGATAATTTTACGATAACGTCGAAATTTGTGAGGACCATTACATTAATGAGATATAGGATTCGCCGATAAATTCGATGTGTAATTTTGCAAAACTAGAATTTTTATCCTGTAGCCAAATCAGTACCATTTTATAAGCTTCGGTAAAATTCAGGAGAAAAATTGTACAAAGTATGAAACGGGAGATAATTATTGATTCAGTTAGTCCGTAATCATTGGATTTAATTAACTGGCTGACTTGCAATTGAGAAATATTTTGGTTTGATTTCATTTAATAAAATCAATTGCATAAATTCTCGAAACAGTTATATTTCTCACTTGAGATAAAGACACCTCAAATCAAGCCAGCATCGGAAACAAAAGAATCAGATATTTTTAGACTCCTCTTATAACTCTTTAAGGTTTTGCATTTAATACACAAGCGTCAGTCCCGTTTTGAGATACTGCAAAGAGATGTAGTCTCAAATCCACACTGACAATGAGCCTGATACGAACTTGTGGGCTCAACATTGACGATTCGAGAAGCGAGCATCGTAATTCGGTATGCAATTAGCTTTGACAAAAGCAAGTAATTGATATTTTCAATTCACTAGAACTTCCGAACGACAAATTGGCTCGCCAGGAAAGGAGTTCGTACGATTCGCATTAATTAGTTGTGATGAAATGCACTTTTTCAAAATCAACACACCAAATATCCACAAGTTCATAATGGAGAAATCACGAGTTAAAATTCTGAACATCATTTGCTGACGGATTGATATTTTTGATTGTCATCGAAAAAAAATCCTAATGCTTAGCACGAGATGTAATATGCTATGCTTAGACTGGGAGAAAAATTAACTTTTGTTTTGTTGATGTTTTTTTTTTTTTTGCTGTTATTTTTGCACGATTATATTATTGATAATATCTGTTGATCACGAGTAGTGACCTGCGCCTTTTCCATGCGTCGATGCGAACTATTTGAATATCAAAATGCCAACACCATTATGATTTTCGAAAGTCATTAATGAATTCGAAGTGATAGCAAGTTTCCATCCGTTTTAACCGTTAATGATTTTAACGTATACCACGCTTTTTACTTGAATAGGGTGTATTCTACTGTGAAAGGACGATCGGCATTAGCGAAATTCCTGGTTAAAAAACTATCCGTTTACGCCATTGCACAGGATGTTGACAGGAGGACATTATTCGAAGCTGCAAAGGAAGGATCATCAGAATTTGTGCAATGGTTGGAGAACAATAAGTTTCATATTTTATGTTGACGATCAAGATAAATTCGGAAGAACATTACTGCATCAGGCTGCAGCGTTCGAGGAATACCAAATTATAATTATGCTAGTGGCTACACTGAACCAAAATGTTTCTATTCAGGATATTTCTGAACGAACATTTCTCTATGAGCTTGTTTCAAAAGGGCGATTACGGGTACTGTGTATTCCGTACTGAATATCTTTCTATTACATGGAAGGATTCGACAAATCTGATGGATAATTTTCTTAATTTTTTTATAATCCAATCACTGAACATGATCAGAAATTATTTCCATTATGAATTGAAAAAGTAATGGTTAATGCATTACTTGTTCATTAAAAAATTTGCAACCCTGTTCAATTCAAATGAACATCACCATCCATTGCCGACCGAGACATTGCCAACGTAAAAGGTTACCGACTGAGTTATCCAAGATTCACGTGTCATTGTTTTTCTGAGAATATAATTATTTCACGAGGTGGCGTGGATAAACAACCTTATGTGTCGTGTCCGTCACTTGGTGACGTGTGGAAAACTAGTGAGGAGAAAGTTGTTTTTCTTTACTTACATGGTTTATGTGTAGCTGAATAAAAAATGCCTGTAATTGTGCAACGCACATCAAACACGTCGGTATTCAAGTGTTCGAAAATTGCTGCGCTTTCCTAATAATCACAGGCTAACTTATAAATAAACAATCCTTGTCTCTTCGGAACGGCAACGGTGTGACAGTGTTTACTTGTCAATAAAAAGTTAATAATGATAATCAGACGTGGCTCAGTGTCTTCGACGTACTGCCACGCGTTTATTCGCTTGTTTGTCCGCTCGAACAGTAACTTAAAAAGCCGCATTTATCGCTACCAATTTCCTAACCTCACTTAAAATTGTCTGCACAAAAATACAGCCGTGGAACTTTGTTTGAAAGGTTGTGACCCAATCCCCTGGTCTCATCGCATCGCTCTGCATCCCTTAATTAAGGAATCGCCACTGCGATTAGCTGGCGTAATTAAATGTCCTGAAAATTCCAACACTCACTGCGCCGTTTCGTTTGCAATTTCTGTTGGCGATGCGAGGCTTGTGAAAGTCTATGAGCTAAAAGTTCGCATCAAAGAGCTTGATCGCTCTCAAAATGATGACTAACCTATCGCATGTAATGACGCTGGCGAACAGCGTCATCGGCGTCAGTGTTCTTGCAATGCCGTTCTGCTTTAAGCAGTGCGGCATCGTTCTCGCGGTACTGATGCTATTTTTGAGCAGCATTTTGTCCAAGTTGGCTTGCCACTTCCTTGTTAAATCCGCAGTCATGTCGCGCAGGCGGAACTTCGAGTTTCTCGCCTTTCACGCGTTCGGTAGGACCGGAAAATTCCTAGCCGAATTGTTCATCATCGGCTTTCTCATGGGCACCTGCATAGCGTTTTTTGTTGTCGTCGGAGACCTCGGACCTGAAATCGTCGGAAAACTTATCGACAAAACGCCGGAGGATATCAGGTCCAGTCTTTTAGTCACAATGGGTGTTTTCATCATCCTACCTCTTGGACTGCTCAGAAACGTCGATAGCTTGTCAAGCATTTGCACCGTCACCATTGGCTTCTACCTCTGCCTTGTTTTGAAGGTAATTCAATGCTTGGAATTCATTTTGTTTACTCATTGCAATTTCACAGACCGTAAGTCAATAAGTTTTAGCAAATTTCAACTTGATAAAACTTCGTTTTTTTCCTATACAGGTGATGACTGAATCCATGACGCATATTTTTGCTACCGACTGGTACGATAAAGTGTTTTATTGGCGTCCGTACGGCATTTTACAATGTCTACCAATATTTTCCATGGCTTTATTCTGCCAGACGCAATTGTTTGAGATTTATGAAACAATTCCAAATGTCTCTCTTGAAAAGATGAATCGGGTCGTAGACAATGCACTGAATATCTGCACCACTGTCTATGTTTTTGTTGGATTTTTTGGGTACGTGGCTTTCTGCACTCTTCCGTTCACAGGTGAGAAGAAATGTAAAAATTTATCTTGTAGTTTTTTTTCTTTATTAGGCCTGTTCGTTTCTCCAATTCATCATTTGTATGTGCAATTCAAAAATATGTCTTTTAATTTTCAGGAAATATATTGATGAGTTTTGAACCGAGTTTATCGTCAGATGTGATAAAAATTGGCTTCGTACTGTCAGTCGCATTTAGTTTTCCACTTGTTATTTTTCCATGCAGAGCGAGTCTGAATTCTCTATTATTTCGTTGGGTAAGCTCAAATTGAAACGAATTAGATGTATACATAATAATGACACAATCCAAAATTTCACAACTATGAACCCATTTTCAGGCTCAATCCCACGATACATCAAACAACTACATTCCAGAAGCTCGATTCAAGTGTCTCACTTTCACGATAGTTGGAGTTTCTCTGGTAATCGGAATTTTGATTCCAAACATTGAATTTGTACTAGGACTGGTGGGATCGACGATCGGAGTGATGATTTGTCTCATGTTTCCTGCCGCGTTCTTCATTTCCATCAGCAGTAAAAATACCAGCGAAAGATTGATGGCTCAGGTTTGTCTGCAAATCAACCCATTTTTGCTTTTATAATCTGCTCTAATCTCCTCACGACACTAATCTATTATTACTTTCAGATTATTCTTTTCGTAGGCGTGTGGATAATGATCTTGGGCACTTATGCGAATCTTTACGCTATAGAGGAATCTGCTAATATCAAAGTCGTGACCCCGGTAGCTTCCTTCAACCGATTAAACAACATTCCAATTGATTTTATCAAAGATCGGGATGTTCAAGTCGTCCCACCAATTGCAAAAATAAATGATATTTCAAATATCATTGATGGTGAGTACTCACAATTCAGTAGAATTATCATCACTGAGAAAAGTCAAGAACCAACTACTAGTTTGTATATTTTCAGCACCTGAATTCAAACCATTTGAAGCAGAAAAGTCTCAAGACAAAGGTTCAAAGGAAGACGTACGTCAAGAACCGCCAATTCCAGTTGAAAGAGCTGTGGTTAATGAGAAATTGACTTTAGAAACGAAAAAACCTGACATTAACTTGATTCCCACGCTTGCTCCCGTGTTGCAAGAGATGGCTGAAAAGTTAGAGAAGTTGGATCAGAATAAAAATGAAAATCTTGAGGATAGAGACAAGAAAGAGAAAAAAGGTATGGTCGCGTCAAGTGTGGAAAAGAAAATCGGAGATGCTGAAATGAAAGAAAAGAGAGACCCTGTTGTGCAGAAAGTCGATAATTACGTTAATTCTGACGCTATAAAAAAGGAGGAAGCCGAGTTGGCAGAGGACACGAAATTGGCAGCCCCATCGGAGGTTGAAAAGTTGAAGAAAACATTGGAGATGCATAAACTCGAACAAAGACAATTACTCGAGGAACAAAAAAAGATTATAGGCAATTTAAATCAACGTAAACAAGAGCTTGAGAGGGAAAAGAAAGAAAAAGAGGCAATGAAAAAAAAAGAAAAGGAAGTAGAGCTTGACAAGAGTATCGATGCTGATACTCCAATTGGTGCTAAAAATAATAATTTAATTATCAAAGATGTGGAGAAAAATGTACAGCCAGAGAAAGTCGTTTCTGTTGATGGACAGAGCAATAAGAATACAAAGAAGGATAAGTTAAGGGATACCGAAGCTAATAATGTAGAATTTGCGGTAGATGGTGATGGAAAGCAATATGCAGAGAAAGATTTATTCAATACTGTTGGAGGTGAAACTGATAAAAAATTGCGTGGGCCGATTCTTAGTGCATTAACAAAGCAAACCCCGAATTCGAGTAACGCAAATAACATTCCTGCAGATGTAAATCACGACAATATCATTTCACCTGAAACGAACGTCGTGAATATAGAGCCTGGTAAACCAAATCCATCCAACAGTGGTGTACAAACATTGTACGATAATAAAAAGAAAATTCCAGTTCCGATTGCTCTAGTTATGAGTGAGAAAACTAGGGTGAATGGAGTAAACGAAGAACGAACGCTCTCAAAAAAACAAAATGAAAATCTCGAGATCAGGCGAGATATTCTTGAGAGTCCAGACAGAAAAAAACGAGATATTGATGAGGGTATTGTAATCAAATCGGATGTATTGCCTGTGATCTTAGAAGCAGAGAAGATCGAGTCTTTCTTGAACAAAGTTGCACAGACAGATGATAAACAAGAGTGTGCTAAAACGGATGGCTCTCTGCAAGACGCAAATAAAAAAGTTACTAATCAAAAGGAAGGTGGAAATCCTGAGAAACCAACATCGACAGAGTCATTATTAATTAAAACGAATTCCTACTTGTCTGATCAGAGCCTGGTGAATGAAAATTCATTAGTCAATAGTTTTGATCTGCGAGAAAACTTCGACAAGACTAATGAGAGAAACCTGAGACCTGCCAGTACCAATAATGGTGATAGTAAGTAATTCAAGTCAACCACTATTATATACCACTAATGTGATATGAGACTGCGGCATAATAATTTCAACCCTTTTGGTTCTAATGAATTTTGATTAGGTTATATTTTATTGTTAATGAAAAACCAATTGCGAAATATGGAAAAACAATGTCATTAATACTTGTGTGTTAAAGTAACGCAGCATAATTGAAAAAAAGCATTATTTTATACGTAATAATTACGAGTAGGTAAGTTCGGTGTCAAAGAAGGCAAAGCAATATATCGTTACTAATGACATAGCTTTATTAATCTTTATTGAATGCAATACCAATAATTGTATTTATTTTCAATGTGTCAGGTATTAATAGAGTATTCAATGATTTTTACAGTAAGTTCGAGAATTAACGATATGTGCAACTGAGATCTGATAATTATTCGGCAAATGTTGACTAAACGGTATAAATACTTTAAACTTGAGTAAAAATTGTCATTCCATTAATTTAAAAATTATTCTAATTATTTAAATATTTAGTAATAATATTTTATAAAAGTATCTGAAAATTCCAGCATACTAACTTGAGACAACTAGCGTTTGATAGGTACTTCGGTGAAGATAATAAAAAGATTGAAGATAAAAATATTTTCATAAAAATTTTCAAAATCTTAGCTACTAGGAATGCTGGTGTATGGAAAAATCGTGCTACAAGTCGCCTTAACCTGTTCGTAAACTCCAAAAAACACAAAGCCTCCTAAGGTGAAACCAAATACTCTTGGCGCGAAACCTGCGAACAGTCTGTAAAAAGAAAAAAATCCGAATGAATGAACGATTCGATTAAGAAAAATGTATAATACTGATATTTAATAAAATAATAACTTGTACATAATTTTTGGTAACATTACACTTGCATTTTATTCAGATGTCTTGTCCCTAATTATTTTTTCACATTTACTGACTCATTGTAGTAACTGTGTTATGATATCCATCAAACAATTTGAATGACTCACCCTTTAGCGCCTTTTTCTCTATAGACTTCCTTCAGCATGGTCGATATTTTTACTTCATCCTTTTCTGCCGAAGTATCGGAAAGCATAATTCTAGTTTTCGCAACATCTAGGGGGGTCGTTATCACTGCCGCCACCGCAACTATAATTTAGAAGCAATTTAGCGATGTGATCAATCACAGAGTGAGTTTCTCTCAACGCACCAGACCCAGCACCACATATAGCTCCTTCCAGAGGAGTGCAATCTCTACACGCCTGGCGTTTCCAACATAGTTTGAAATACTCCCACAGCGGCATTTGTATCAGACCAAAAGGCAAATCTCTTAATACTGTGCTACCGTAACCACGATACAAAGTTCGTAATTTCAGTTTTCCCTTGTCTTGTAGGAGCGCCTGCTTTCTCTGCTTCATCACTTCCACCGGAACCCGAACAAGACATGCAACCTGTTTGTGAATTGGTTTTTAAAGTGAAAAAAATAACAACCTAGTCAGATTGTTCTCAATAATGTAAGGAAATACTTTGTAGTATCAATTAGGGCTGATAACAGGCTATATTTTTCTCACTTTCAGTCATGTCTCTTCAACTACTTTACAAATTTTCTAGTGTGTTAATTTCTACATTTTGTAACACACAAGTTTCACTGATAAAATGATTCGAGATTAATTAAAATCATTTTGTAATAACTTGAGAGCCAGGTATTTGGATTCCAAAAATGTAGATTTTAACAATGAAAGTAGTAAAATGGGGGTAAGTCTAAAAAGCCAATCGATATACTTTTCTGAGAGAAGTTACTTGCCACCAGTTCCATTTAAAGAAATTATATATTTTACATGATACAACTATGTAGAACTATTTACCATTTCACCCAAAGAAGCAGCACCCATATGAATGAAGAGGTGATAAGTTTGAGGTATTTTAGGCTGTGTAAATTCTTTAATCCCTTCATAAGTAATGAAAAATAAGGAGGCTGAAAGAGGAACGATTCAAGGTATAATCAAAAAGCATTGAATGGTGATGCACATTCTTTATAAATCATGTACATAGTGTGAGCTTTTCTGACACACCTGCTGGTGCGGAGCCAACCATAACTGGTATCACCCCCTGATAAAGTCTCCTGAAGCCGCCCGATTGATTAAATCCATGTTGACTTTGCAGCCTTGTCTTTAACGTATCCAGGGGGAAAAACGTCAAGTCGCAAACAGTGCCAGCGACTCCTCCGGACTAAATTTATTCATTTAGAATTTGTGACCGTTAAAGCAATAATTTTCTTTTATCTTTGGTATTATCACAGATATAATAGTCGACAAGTAAGTTAATATTTGTTAGGGACTCCGTACTCCTGTACGTTAACAATCCGTTGCAACTAGCAGCATGCGTATTGAAAACTAGTTTTCAAGGTGTTTAGAGGTAAATTTGAAAGAGCAGGTTTTTTCCTACGTGAATCGTGGCATAACTTAAATAAATTATCAGATGTTACTTTGAAATCAGAAATCGGGATGAGAACCTGGACGGCTCGTGGTTATAACTACGTGGAATGAGACGCAGAGACATTATTTGTGAATTGTAAAAACGTGGAAAGGAACGTGAGATCGCTTTGAAAAAGGAATATTGTAAATTTCATCATTACTTACGATCATCGAGGAAAAAAAAACGTTCCTGGAATTGATGCTGCCGGCAATCTTTGCGTCCTCGTGAAACATTTCGACGTTGGATTCGGTGATCGATGAACAGCGACAGTAATTGGTGAAACTAGGAGTACATTTCAAGTATTTTATTCAGTTCGGTCATTTCGAAACGACTAGACTCATTGAATTTGGACGTGTCCGTTCGTTACGATCGTTCAGCCGGCCTTCGACACGTGATTCGCCTCACTTCGCGCTCAGTCGTGACATTTGCTCAATATATTAGAACCCTCGCGTGGTGCGCGCGCAGCTACGGCGGTTGGCTGCTGTGCTTGCGGCACCTGCTCAAGGATGGGGTCAAGGTCCTCCTTCCGTGACCTGCCTCAGTAAGGGCAGAAGCACGATTGACCAATAACCTGCGAAGTACCGCAAGCATTGAGACTAGTGGCGCTGTAGGGATTCGGAAGATGTGATTATAGCGCCATGTTGAAGGAAGGCACGGACGTAAGCCCCTTGATGTCAGACAACTTGAAGTACAGCAACGGGTGTTCGGTAAACGTACACCAGGATATAGAAATATGCTAATACTGCGGGGGAAAAACCGTTACTTAAGATTGAAGTGCGGCAGAATTTGGAATGTGAGTAGTTAAGTCTGTAACAGAAGGATAAATGGCAAATGAAGGAAGACAAACTGTGATACCTATCATAAGTCAATATTAAACAATTACTTCGAAGCCTTTCTGCCTTTGAACCAAATGATTATGATGATGAATGGAAATATGTGATGAATAAGACTTTGTGCATCCTGACAAATACTCTATGATGTTCAGTGTGTGGGTCAATTTGATCATTTCGTCGACAGCGTTTTGTAACTGCTTGCAAGCGAATTAGGGCCGTAGAAATGACCAACTGTATTGATCTGAATGAAAATTCTATGATTGTCAAGATTGCTCGACGTTAAAAAAATACAAGAGTTAATTGGCTTTACGTTCTTCGCGATTTTATTGTTTGAAAGATGTCGAAAACAGATAAGCCAAGATTTTTATGCGATTTTTGGGGAGAATTTGTCCTCCGGAAATCGATTTGAACGATCAGCCTTATAAGACAAATTGTAGACCCTGGGAAAGCCAAAGAACATACATAGAACAACGTTAAATAGACAGCTAAGGCGATACACGAGTTGAGGGTTTTTTGGCAATCCATGAGAATCCGATGCTCGCTGTGATTCTGAGACAGTGGGCGATCGATATTGCTCGTAAAATAACGTCGATATAGTGCGAGAGAGGATTATTTCCAACAATATTCGAAATCATCAAAATTTTCGAGATAATTCGGAGACATACTTATTTTCAGCAAAAATCTTTTGTCCAAGAATTGATTTGCATAGCCCTACATTGACTGATTGGACGCCCCAGAATGTGTGGATAAGATCTAGAGAAGCAAACGTATAACAGTTAATGTGATACAAACAGAATATGATGTATATTAACTTCTTAATCATTTTGATACAGATGACATGAAACAGACAGATTACAATATCATACATCATCTATCCAATTCTGCAGGGGTGCTACACGCCGGCTGAAACTTCAGCTATGTGTTGGAACTATATTGACAGCTATCGCAGGATTATTTATAGTCTGATGATAACATTGTATGATGTATGCTCATTCCCTCAAACCAATATAGATTTCTTATGTGAGTTTGAATCATACTTTCATACCCCTTTTTGTTTTTCACTTCGATTCTATATTTGGACTTGTTGATTTAATACACACTGACACATACACACTTGTATAAGAATGAGTCATATTGAATAAATGGTGAAAACTTGAAGGATACAAATTTACGATGTTTCATTCAAACCTTTTTGAAAATCCTTTAAAAATTGAGAAGGTTTGATCCGGAAGTTTGAGCGACTAGCCTAGCGTAGGATTCAGACTGCGCGCAATCAGGCTGACGCTGATTTACGTCGGAATAGTACATGAAAGAATTCATTCCAGCACTTTTCAGAATCGCGAAAAATTTTCGCCGAAAATGCGAAGGGCCTTACTTTTTCCTCATTTTTTGAGCTGAAAAGTTTTCGTCTAAGAATTGATTCGTATGACTCTTTCCCGACCAATTGGACCCCAAGGAACTCAGAAAACGCAGCAAAAGGAGCGTGGGATCAACGGGAGAGAAGATACGAGGAAAAAAGCACCTGCTGAAAAATGTCGAAAATTCAGGTTTTCGTTTTTTGGCTGTAACTTCCGATGCGTTGATCGCAGCGTATTGGGACTGCGCCTAATCGATTTCTCTCGCAAAATTACGTCGGAATAGTGCCACAAATAATTTATTCCAGCACTTTTGAAAATCGCGAGAATTTTAGCCAAAAATACAAAGGGGTTAACCTTCCTTTTTTTCTGACCAAAAAATTTCTCGTCTCAGAATTGATTCGTATGACTATTTCCCGACCAATTGGACCCCAAGGAACTCAGAAAACGCAGCAAAAGGAGCGTGAGATCAACGGGAGAGAAGGTACGAGGAAAAAAGCACCTGCTGAAAAATGTCGAAAATTCAGGTTTTCGTTTTTTGGCTGTAACTTTCGATGAGTTGATCGCAGCGTATTGGGACTACGCCCAATCGATTTCTCTCGCAAAATTACGTCGGACTAGTGCCACAAATAATTTATTCCAGCACTTTTGGAAATGGCAAAAATTTTCGCCAAAAATACAAAGGGGTCTCCCTTTTTTTTTGGCCAAAAATTTTTCGTCTCAGAAGTGATTCGTATGACTCTTTCCCGACCAATTGGACCCCAAGGAACTCAGAAAACGCAGCAAAAGGAGCGTGGGATCAACGGGAGAGAAGATACGAGGAAAAAAGCACCTGCTGAAAAATGTCGAAAATTCAGGTTTTCGTTTTTTGGCTGTAACTTTCGATGAGTTGATCGCAGCGTATTGGGACTACGCCCAATCGATTTCTCTCGCCAAATTACGTCGGAATAGTGCCACAAATAATTTATTCCAGCACTTTTGGAAATCGCGAAAATTTTCGCCAGAAATACAAAGGGGTTAACCTTCCTTTTTTTTTGGCCAAAAAATTTTTCGTCTCAGAATTGATTCGTATGACTCTTTCCCGACCAATTGGACCCCGAGGAACTCAGAAAACGCAGCAAAAGGAGCGTGGGATCAGCGGGAGAGAAGATACGAGGAAAAAAGCACCTGCTGAAAAATGTCGAAAATTCAGGTTTTCGTTTTTTGGCTGTAACTTTCGATGAGTTGATCGCAGCGTATTGGGACTGCGCCCAATCGATTTTTCTCGTAAAATTACGTCGTAATAGTGCCACAATTAATTTATTCCAGCACTTTTGAAAATCGCGAAAATTTCCGCTAATAATACAAAGGGGTTAACCTTCCTTTTTTTTTGACCAAAAAATTTTTCGTCTCAGAATTGATTTGTATGACTCTTTTCCGACCAATAGGACCCCAAGGAACTCAGAAAACGCAGCGAAAAGAGCGTGGGATCAACGGGAGAGAAGATACGAGGAAAAAAGCACCTGCTGAAAAATGTCGAAAATTCAGGTTTTCGTTTTTTGGCTGTAACTTTCGATGAGTTGATCGCAGCGTATTGGGACTACGCCCAATCGATTTCTCTCGCAAAATTACGTCGGAATAGTGCCACAAATAATTTATTCCAGCACTTTTGGAAATCGCGAAAATTTTCGCCAGAAATACAAAGGGGTTAACCTTCCTTTTTTTTTGGCCAAAAAATTTTTCGTCTCAGAATTGATTCGTATGACTCTTTCCCGACCAATTGGACCCCGAGGAACTCAGAAAACGCAGCAAAAGGAGCGTGGGATCAGCGGGAGAGAAGATACGAGGAAAAAAGCACCTGCTAAAAAATGTCGAAAATTCAGGTTTTCGTTTTTTGGCTGTAACTTTCGATGAGTTGATCGCAGCGTATTGTGACTACGCCCAATCGATTTCTCTCGCAAAATTACGTCGGAAAAGTGCCACAAATAATTTATTCCAGCACTTTTGAAAATCGCGAAAATTTTCGCCAAAAATACAAAGGGGTTAACCTTCCTTTTTTTCTGACCAAAAAATTTCTCGTCTCAGAATTGATTCGTATGACTCTTTCCCGACCAATTGGACCCCAAGGAACTCAGAAAACGCAGCAAAAGGAGCGTGGGATCAACGGGAGAGACGGTACGAGGAAAAAAGCACCTGCTGAAAAATGTCGAAAATTCAGGTTTTCGTTTTTTGGCTGTAACTTTCAATGCGTTGATCGCAGCGTATTGGGACTGCGCCCAATCGATTTCTCTCGCAAAATTACGTCGGAATAGTGCCACAAATAATTTATTCCAGCACTTTTGGAAATCGCGAAAATTTTCGCCAGAAATACAAAGGGGTTAACCTTCCTTTTTTTTTGGCCAAAAAATTTTTCGTCTCAGAATTGATTCGTATGACTCTTTCCCGACCAATTGGACCCCGAGGAACTCAGAAAACGCAGCAAAAGGAGCGTGGGATCAGCGGGAGAGAAGATACGAGGAAAAAAGCACCTGCTGAAAAATGTCGAAAATTCAGGTTTTCGTTTTTTGGCTGTAACTTTCGATGAGTTGATCGCAGCGTATTGTGACTACGCCCAATCGATTTCTCTCGCAAAATTACGTCGGAAAAGTGCCACAAATAATTTATTCCAGCACTTTTGAAAATCGCGAAAATTTTCGCCAAAAATACAAAGGGGTTAACCTTCCTTTTTTTCTGACCAAAAAATTTCTCGTCTCAGAATTGATTCGTATGACTCTTTCCCGACCAATTGGACCCCAAGGAACTCAGAAAACGCAGCAAAAGGAGCGTGGGATCAACGGGAGAGACGGTACGAGGAAAAAAGCACCTGCTGAAAAATGTCGAAAATTCAGGTTTTCGTTTTTTGGCTGTAACTTTCAATGCGTTGATCGCAGCGTATTGGGACTGCGCCCAATCGATTTCTCTCGCAAAATTACGTCGGAATAGTGCCACAAATAATTTATTCCAGCACTTTTGGAAATGGCGAAAATTTTCGCCAAAAATACAAAGGGGTTAACCTTCCTTTTTTTTTCGGCCAAAAAATTTTTCGTCTCAGAATTGATTCGTATGACTCTTTCCCGACCAATTGGACCCCAAGGAACTCAGAAAACGCAGCAAAAGGAGCGTGGGATCAACGGGAGAGAAGATACGAGGAAGAAAGCACACGCTGAAAAATGTCGAAAACGCAGGTCCTCGTTTTTCAGCTCTTACTTTTGACGAGTTGATCGCAGCGTACTGGTACTACGCCTAATCGATTTCTCTTGCAAAATTACGTCGAAGTAGTGCCAGAAAGAATTTATCGCAGCACTTCTCAAAATCGCGAAAATTTTCGCCAAAAATACAAAGGGGTTAACCTTCCTTTTTTTTTGACCGTAAAATTTTTCGTCTCAGAATTGATTCGTATGACTCTTTTCCGATCAATTGGACCCCAAGGAACTCAGAAAACGCAGCAAAAGGAGCGTGGGATCAACGGGAGAGAAGATACGAGGAAAAAAGCACCTCCTGAAAACTGTCGAAAATTCAGGTTTTCGTTTTTTGGCTGTAACTTTCGATGAGTTGATCGCAGCGTATTGGGACAACGCCCAATCGATTTCTCTCGCAAAATTACGTCGGAATAGTGCCACAAATAATTTATTCCAGCACTTTTGGAAATCGCGAAAATTTTCGCCAGAAATACAAAGGGGTTAACCTTCCTTTTTTTTTGGCCAAAAAATTTTTCGTCTCAGAATTGATTCGTATGACTCTTTCCCGACCAATTGGACCCCAAGGAACTCAGAAAACGCAGCAAAAGGAGCGTGGGATCAGCGGGAGAGAAGATACGAGGAAAAAAGCACCTGCTGAAAAATGTCGAAAATTCAGGTTTTCGTTTTTTGGCTGTAACTTTCGATGAGTTGATCGCAGCGTATTGGGACTGCGCCCAATCGATTTTTCTCGTAAAATTACGTCATAATAGTGCCACAATTAATTTATTCCAGCACTTTTGAGAATCGCGAAAATTTCCGCTAAAAATACAAAGGGGTTAACCTTCCTTTTTTTTTGACCAAAAAATTTTTCGTCTCAGAATTGATTTGTATGACGCTTTTCCGACCAATAGGACCCCAAGGAACTCAGAAAACGCAGCGAAAAGAGCGTGGGATCAACAGGAAAGAAGTTACATCGAAAAAAGCACCCGCTGAAAAATGTCGAAAACGCAGGTCCTCGTTTTTCAGCTCTCACTTTTGACGAGTTGATCGCAGCGTACTGGTACTACGCCCAATCGATTTCTCTTGCAAAATTACGTCGAAATAGTGCCAGAAAGAATTTATCGCAGCACTTCTCAAACTCGCGAAAATTTTCGCCAAAAATACAAAGGGGTTAACCTTCCTTTTTTTTTGGCCAAAAAATTTTTCGTCTCAGAATTGATTCGTATGACTCTTTCCCGACCAATTGGACCCCAAGGAACTCAGAAAACGCAGCAAAAGGAGCGTGGGATCAACGGGAGAGAAGATACGAGGAATAAAGCACCTCCTGAAAACTGTCGAAAATTCAGGTTTTCGTTTTTTGGCTGTAACTTTCAATGCGTTGATCGCAGCGTATTGGGACTGCGCCCAATCGATTTCTCTCGCAAAATTACGTCGGAATAGTGCCACAAATAATTTATTCCAGCACTTTTGGAAATGGCGAAAATTTTCGCCAAAAATACAAAGGGGTTAACCTTCCTTTTTTTTTGGCCAAAAAATTTTTCGTCTCAGAATTGATTCGTATGACTCTTTCCCGACCAATTGGACCCCAAGGAACTCAGAAAACGCAGCAAAAGGAGCGTGGCATCAACGGGAATGAAGATACGAGGAAAAAAGCACCTGCTGAAAAATGTCGAAAATTCAGGTTTTCGTTTTTTGGCTGTAACTTTCAATGCGTTGATCGCAGCGTATTGGGACTGCGCCCAATCGATTTCTCTCGCAAAATTACGTCGGAATAGTGCCACAAATAATTTATTCCAGCACTTTTGGAAATCGCGAAAATTTTCGCCAAAAATACAAAGGGGTTAACCTTCCTTTTTTTTTGGCCAAAAAATTTTTCGTCTCAGAAGTGATTCGTATGACTCTTTCCCGACCAATTGGACCCCAAGGAACTCAGAAAACGCAGCAAAAGGAGCGTGGGATCAACGGGAGAGAAGATACGAGGAAAAAAGCACCTGCTGAAAAATGTCGAAAATTCAGGTTTTCGTTTTTTGGCTGTAACTTTCGATGAGTTGATCGCAGCGTATTGGGACAACGCCCAATCGATTTCTCTCGCAAAATTACGTCGGAATAGTGCCACAAATAATTTATTCCAGCACTTTTGGAAATCGCGAAAATTTTCGCCAGAAATACAAAGGGGTTAACCTTCCTTTTTTTTTGGCCAAAAAATTTTTCGTCTCAGAATTGATTCGTATGACTCTTTCCCGACCAATTGGACCCCAAGGAACTCAGAAAACGCAGCAAAAGGAGCGTGGGATCAGCGGGAGAGAAGATACGAGGGAAAAAGCACCTGCTGAAAAATGTCGAAAATTCAGGTTTTCGTTTTTTGGCTGTAACTTTCGATGAGTTGATCGCAGCGTATTGGGACTGCGCCCAATCGATTTTTCTCGTAAAATTACGTCGTAATTGTGCCACAATTAATTTATTCCAGCACTTTTGAAAATCGCGAAAATTTCCGCTAAAAATACAAAGGGGTTAACCTTCCTTTTTTTTTGACCAAAAAATTTTTCGTCTCAGAATTGATTTGTATGACGCTTTTCCGACCAATAGGACCCCAAGGAACTCAGAAAACGCAGCGAAAAGAGCGTGGGATCAACAGGAAAGAAGTTACATCGAAAAAAGCACCCGCTGAAAAATGTCGAAAACGCAGGTCCTCGTTTTTCAGCTCTCACTTTTGACGAGTTGATCGCAGCGTACTGGTACTACGCCCAATCGATTTCTCTTGCAAAATTACGTCGAAATAGTGCCAGAAAGAATTTATCGCAGCACTTCTCAAACTCGCGAAAATTTTCGCCAAAAATACAAAGGGGTTAACCTTCCTTTTTTTTTGGCCAAAAAATTTTTCGTCTCAGAATTGATTCGTATGACTCTTTCCCGACCAATTGGACCCCAAGGAACTCAGAAAACGCAGCGAAAGGAGCGTGGGATCAACGGGAGAGAAGATACGAGGAATAAAGCACCTCCTGAAAACTGTCGAAAATTCAGGTTTTCGTTTTTTGGCTGTAACTTTCAATGCGTTGATCGCAGCGTATTGGGACTGCGCCCAATCGATTTCTCTCGCAAAATTACGTCGGAATAGTGCCACAAATAATTTATTCTAGCACTTTTGAAAATCGCGAAAATTTTCGCCAAAAATACAAAGGGGTTAACCTTCCTTTTTTTTTGACCATAAAATTTTTCGTCTCAGAATTGATTCGTATGACTCTTTTTCGATCAATTGGACCCCAAGAAACTCAGAAAACGCAGCAAAAGGAGCGTGGGATCAACGGGAGAGAAGATACGAGGAAAAAAGCACCTGCTGAAAAATGTCGTAAATTCAGGTTTTCGTTTTTTGGCTGTGACTTTCAATGAGTTGATCGCAGCGTATTGGGACTGCGCCCAATCGATTTTTCTCGTAAAATTACGTCGTAATAGTGCCACAATTAATTTATTCCAGCACTTTTGAAAATCGCGAAAATTTCCGCCAAAAATACAAAGGGGTTAACCTTCCTTTTTTTTTGACCAAAAAATTTTTCGTCTCAGAATTGATTCGTATGACTCTTTCCCGACCAATTGGACCCCAAGGAACTCAGAAAACGCAGCAAAAGGAGCGTGGGATCAACGGGAGAGAAGATAAGAGGAAAAAAGCACCTGCTGAAAAATGTCGAAAATTCAGGTTTTCGTTTTTTGGCTGTGACTTTCGATGAGTTGATCGCAGCGTGTTGGGACTGCGCCCAATCGATTTCTCTCGCAAAATTACGTCGGAATAGTGCCACAAATGATTGATTCCAGCACTTTTGAAAATCGCGAAAATTTTCGCAAAAAATACAAAGGGGTTAACCTTCCTTTTTTTTTGACCATAAAATTTTTCGTCTCAGAATTGATTCGTATGACTCTTTTCCGATCAATTGGACCCCAAGGAACTCAGAAAACACGGCAAAAGGTGCGTGGGATCAACGGGAGAGAAGGTACGAGGAAAAAAGCACCTGCTGAGAAATGTCGAAAATTCAGGTTTTCGTTTTTTGGCTGTAACTTTCGATGAGTTGATCGCAGCGTATTGGGACTACGCCCAATCGATTTCTCTCGCAAAATTACGTCGGACTAGTGCCACAAATAATTTATTCCAGCACTTTTGGAAATGGCGAAAATTTTCGCCAAAAATACAAAGGGGTTAACCTTCCTTTTTTTTGGCCAAAAAATTTTTCGTCTCAGAATTGATTCGTATGACTCTTTCCCGACCAATTGGACCCCAAGGAACTCAGAAAACGCAGCAAAAGATGCGTGGAATCGACGGGAGAGAAGGTACGAGGAAAAAAGCTCCTGCTGAAAAATGTCGAAAATTCAGGTTTTCGTTTTTTGGCTGTAACTTTCGATGAGTTGATCGCAGCGTACTGTGACTACGCCCAATCGATTTCTCTCGCAAAATTACGTCGGAATAGTGCCACAAATAATTTATTCCAGCACTTTTGAGAATCGCGAAAATTTTCGCCGGAAATACAAAGGGGTTAACCTTCCTTTTTTTTTGACCATGAAATTTTTCGTCTCAGAATTGATTCGTATGACAATTTTCCGATCAATTGGACCCCAAGGAACTCAGAAAACGCGGCAAAAGGTGCGTGGGATCAACGGGAGAGAAGATACGAGGAAAAAAGCACCTGCTGAAAACTGTCGAAAATTCAGGTTTCCGTTTTTTGGCTGTAACTTTCAATGCGTTGATCGCAGCGTATTGGGACTGCGCTCAATCGATTTCTCTCGCAAAATTACGTCGGAATAGTGCCACAAATAATTTATTCCAGCACTTTTGGAGATGGCGAAAATTTTCGCCAAAAATACAAAGGGGTTAACCTTCCTTTTTTTTTGGCCAAAAAATTTTTCGTCTCAGTATTGATTCGTATGACTCTTTCCCGACCAATTGGACCCCAAGGAACTCAGGAAACGCAGCAAAAGGAGCGTGGGATCAACGGGACAGAAGATACGAGGAAAAAAGCACCTGCTGAAAAATGTCGAAAATTCAGGTTTTCGTTTTTTGGCTGTAACTTTCAATGCGTTGATCGCAGCGTATTGGGACTGCGCTCAATCGATTTCTCTCGCAAAATTACGTCGGAATAGTGCCACAAATAATTTATTCCAGCACTTTTGAGAATCGCGAAAATTTTCGCCGGAAATACAAAGGGGTTAACCTTCCTTTTTTTTTGACCATGAAATTTTTCGTTTCAGAATTGATTCGTATGACTCTTTTCCGATCAATTGGACCCCAAGGAACTCAGAAAACGCGGCAAAAGGTGCGTGGGATCAACGGGAGAGAAGATACGAGGAAAAAAGCACCTGCTGAAAACTGTCGAAAATTCAGGTTTTCGTTTTTTGGCTGTAACTTTCAATGCGTTGATCGCAGCGTATTGGGACTGCGCTCAATCGATTTCTCTCGCAAAATTACGTCGGAATAGTGCCACAAATAATTTATTCCAGCACTTTTGGAGATGGCGAAAATTTTCGCCAAAAATACAAAGGGGTTAACCTTCCTTTTTTTTTGGCCAAAAAATTTTTCGTCTCAGTATTGATTCGTATGACTCTTTCCCGACCAATTGGACCCCAAGGAACTCAGGAAACGCAGCAAAAGGAGCGTGGGATCAACGGAAGAGAAGATACGAGGAAAAAAGCACCTGCTGATAAATGTCGAAAATTCAGGTTTTCGTTTTTTGGCTGTAACTTTCGATGAGTTGATCGCAGCGTATTGGGAGTACGCCCAATCGATTTCTCTCGCAAAATTACGTCGGAATAGTGCCACAAATAATTTATTCCAGCACTTTTGAAAATCGCGAAAATTTTCGCCAAAAATACAAAGGGGTTAACCTTCCTTTTTTTTTGACCATGAAATTTTTCGTCTCAGAATTGATTCGTATGACTCTTTTCCGATCAATTGGACCCCAAAGAACTCAGAAAACGCGGCAAAAGGTGCGTGGGATCAACGGGAGAGAAGATACGAGGAAAAAAGCACCTGCTGAAAACTGTCGAAAATTCAGGTTTTCGTTTTTTGGCTGTAACTTTCAATGCGTTGATCGCAGCGTATTGGGACTGCGCCCAATCGATTTCTCTCCCAAAATAACGTCGGAATAGTGCCACAAATAATTTATTCCAGCACTTTTGAAAATCGCGAAAATTTTCGCCAAAAATACAAAGGGGTTAACCTTCCTTTTTTTTTGGCCAAAAAATTTTTCGTCTCAGAATTGATTCGTATGACTCTTTCCCGACCAATTGGACCCCAAGGAACTCAGGAAACGCAGCAAAAGGAGCGTGGGATCAACGGGAGAGAAGATACGAGGAAAAAAGCACCTGCTGATAAATGTCGAAAATTCAGTTTTTCGTTTTTTGGCTGTCACTTGCGATGCGTTGATCGCAGCGTATTGGGACTGCGCCCAATCGATTTCTCTCGCAAAATTACGTCGAAATAATGCGCCAATTAATTTATTCCAGCACTTTTGAAAATCGCGAAAATTTTCGCCAAAAATACAAAGGGGTTAACCTTCCTTTTTTTTTGACCATAAAATTTTTCGTCTCAGAATTGATTCGTATGACTCTTTTCCGATCAATTGGACCCCAAGGAACTCAGAAAACGCGGCAAAAGGTGCGTGGGATCGACGGGAGAGAAGATACGAGGAAAAAAGCACCTGCTGAAAACTGTCGAAAATTCAGGTTTTCGTTTTTTGGCTGTAACTTTCAATGCGTTGATCGCAGCGTATTGGGACTGCGCCCAATCGATTTCTCTCGCAAAATAACGTCGGAATAGTGCCACAAATAATTTATTCGAGCACTTTTGAAAATCGCGAAAATTTTCGCCAAAAATACAAAGGGGTTAACCTTCCTTTTTTTTTGACCATAAAATTTTTCGTCTCAGAATTGATTCGTATGACTCTTTTCCGATCAATTGGACCCCAAGGAACTCAGAGAACGCGTCAAAAGGTGCGTGGGATCAACGGGAGAGAAGATACGAGAAAAAAAGCACCTGCTGAAAACTGTCGAAAATTCAGGTTTTCGTTTTTTGGCTGTAACTTTCAATGCGTTGATCGCAGCGTATTGGGACTGCGCCCAATCGATTTCTCTCGCTAAATTACGTCGGACTAGTGCCACAAATAATTTATTCCAGCACTTTTGGAAATGGCGAAAATTTTCGCCAAAAATACAAAGGGGTTAACCTTCCTTTTTTTTGGCCAAAAAATTTTTCGTCTCAGAATTGATTCGTATGACTCTTTCCCGACCAATTGGACCCCAAGGAACTCAGAAAACGCAGCAAAAGATGCGTGGAATCGACGGGAGAGAAGGTACGAGGAAAAAAGCTCCTGCTGAAAAATGTCGAAAATTCAGGTTTTCGTTTTTTGGCTGTAACTTTCGATGAGTTGATCGCAGCGTATTGTGACTACGCCCAATCGATTTCTCCCGCAAAATTACGTCGGAATAGTGCCACAAATAATTTATTCCAGCACTTTTGGAAATGGCGAAAAGTTTCGCCAAAAATACAAAGGGGTTAACCTTCCTTTTTTTTGGCCAAGAAATTTTTCGTCTCAGAATTGATTCGTATGACTCTTTCCCGACCAATTGGACCCCAAGGAACTCAGGAAACGCAGCAAAAGGAGCGTGGGATCAACGGGACAGAAGATACGAGGAAAAAAGCACCTGCTGAAAAATTTCGAAAATTCAGGTTTTCGTTTTTTGGCTGTAACTTTCAATGCGTTGATCGCAGCGTATTGGGACTGCGCTCAATCGATTTCTCTCGCAAAATTACGTCGGAATAGTGCCACAAATAATTTATTCCAGCACTTTTGGAGATGGCGAAAATTTTCGCCAAAAATACAAAGGGGTTAACCTTCCTTTTTTTTTGGCCAAAAAATTTTTCGTCTCAGTATTGATTCGTATGACTCTTTCCCGACCAATTGGACCCCAAGGAACTCAGGAAACGCAGCAAAAGGAGCGTGGGATCAACGGAAGAGAAGATACGAGGAAAAAAGCACCTGCTGATAAATGTCGAAAATTCAGGTTTTCGTTTTTTGGCTGTAACTTTCGATGAGTTGATCGCAGCGTATTGGGAGTACGCCCAATCGATTTCTCTCGCAAAATTACGTCGGAATAGTGCCACAAATAATTTATTCCAGCACTTTTGAAAATCGCGAAAATTTTCGCCAAAAATACAAAGGGGTTAACCTTCCTTTTTTTTTGACCATAAAATTTTTCGTCTCAGAATTGATTCGTATGACTCTTTTCCGATCAATTGGACCCCAAAGAACTCAGAAAACGCGGCAAAAGGTGCGTGGGATCAACGGGAGAGAAGATACGAGGAAAAAAGCACCTGCTGAAAACTGTCGAAAATTCAGGTTTTCGTTTTTTGGCTGTAACTTTCAATGCGTTGATCGCAGCGTATTGGGACTGCGCCCAATCGATTTCTCTCCCAAAATAACGTCGGAATAGTGCCACAAATAATTTATTCCAGCACTTTTGGAAATCGCGAAAATTTACGCCAAAAATACAAAGGGGTTAACCTTCCTTTTTTTTTGGCCATAAAATTTTTCGTCTCAGAATTGATTCGTATGACTCTTTTCCGATCAGTTGGACCCCAAGGAACTCAGAAAACGCGGCAAAAGGTGCGTGGGATCAACGGGAGAGAAGATACGAGGAAAAAAGCACCTGCTGAAAACTGTCGAAAATTCAGGTTTTCGTTTTTTGGCTGTAACTTTCAATGCGTTGATCGCAGCGTATTGGGACTGCGCCCAATCGATTTCTCTCGCAAAATAACGTCGGAATAGTGCCACAAATAATTTATTCTAGCACTTTTGAAAATCGCGAAAATTTTCGCCAAAAATACAAAGGGGTTAACCTTCCTTTTTTTTTGACCATAAAATTTTTCGTCTCAGAATTGATTCGTATGACTCTTTTCCGATCAATTGGACCCCAAGGAACTCAGAGAACGCGGCAAAAGGTGCGTGGGATCAACGGGAGAGAAGATACGAGGAAAAAAGCACCTGCTGAAAACTGTCGAAAATTCAGGTTTTTGTTTTTTGGCTGTAACTTTCAATGCGTTGATCGCAGCGTATTGGGACTGCGCCCAATCGATTTCTCTCGCAAAATTACGTCGGAATAGTGCCACAAATAATTTATTCCAGCACTTTTGGAAATCGCGAAAATTTACGCCAAAAATACAAAGGGGTTAACCTTCCTTTTTTTTTGGCCATAAAATTTTTCGTCTCAGAATTGATTCGTATGACTCTTTTCCGATCAATTGGACCCCAAGGAACTCAGAAAACGCAGCAAAAGGAGCGTGGGATCAACGGGAGAGAAGATACGAGGAAAAAAGCACCTGCTGAAAAATGTCGAAAATTCAGGTTTTCGTTTTTTGGCTGTAACTTTCGATGAGTTGATCGCAGCGTATTGTGACCACGCTCAATCGATTTCTCTCGCAAAATTACGTCGGAATAGTGCCACAAATAATTTATTCCAGCACTTTTGGAAATGGCGAAAATTTTCGCCAAAAATACAAAGGGGTTAACCTTCCTTTTTTTTTGGCCAAAAAATTTTTCGTCTCAGAATTGATTCGTATGACTCTTTCCCGACCAATTGGACCCCAAGGAACTCAGAAAACGCAGCAAAAGGAGCGTGGGATCAACGGGAGAGAAGATACGAGGAGAAAAGCACCTGCTGAAAAATGTCGAAAATTCAGGCTTTCGTTTTTTGGCTGTAACTTTCGATGAGTTGATCGCAGCGTATTGTGACTACGCTTAATCGATTTCTCTCGCAAAATTACGTCGGAAAAGTGCCACAAATAATTTATTCCAGCACTTTTGAAAATCGCGAAAATTTTCGCCAAAAATACAAAGGGGTTAACCTTCCTTTTTTTCTGACCAAAAAATTTCTCGTCTCAGAATTGATTCGTATGACTCTTTCCCGACCAATTGGACCCCAAGGAACTCAGAAAACGCAGCAAAAGGAGCGTGGGATCAACGGGAGAGACGGTACGAGGAAAAAAGCACCTGCTGAAAAATGTCGAAAATTCGGGTTTTCGTTTTTTGGCTGTAACTTTCAATGCGTTGATCGCAGCGTATTGGGACTGCGCCCAATCGATTTCTCTCGCAAAATTACGTCGGAATAGTGCCACAAATAATTTATTCCAGCACTTTTGGAAATGGCGAAAATTTTCGCCAAAAATACAAAGGGGTTAACCTTCCTTTTTTTTTCGGCCAAAAAATTTTTCGTCTCAGAATTGATTCGTATGACTCTTTCCCGACCAATTGGACCCCAAGGAACTCAGAAAACGCAGCAAAAGGAGCGTGGGATCAACGGGAGAGAAGATACGAGGAAAAAAGCACCTGCTGAAAAATGTCGAAAATTCAGGCTTTCGTTTTTTGGCTGTAACTTTCGATGAGTTGATCGCAGCGTATTGTGACTACGCTTAATCGATTTCTCTCGCAAAATTACGTCGGAAAAGTGCCACAAATAATTTATTCCAGCACTTTTGAAAATCGCGAAAATTTTCGCCAAAAATACAAAGGGGTTAACCTTCCTTTTTTTCTGACCAAAAAATTTCTCGTCTCAGAATTGATTCGTATGACTCTTTCCCGACCAATTGGACCCCAAGGAACTCAGAAAACGCAGCAAAAGGAGCGTGGGATCAACGGGAGAGACGGTACGAGGAAAAAAGCACCTGCTGAAAAATGTCGAAAATTCAGGTTTTCGTTTTTTGGCTGTAACTTTCAATGCGTTGATCGCAGCGTATTGGGACTGCGCCCAATCGATTTCTCTCGCAAAATTACGTCGGAATAGTGCCACAAATAATTTATTCCAGCACTTTTGGAAATGGCGAAAATTTTCGCCAAAAATACAAAGGGGTTAACCTTCCTTTTTTTTTCGGCCAAAAAATTTTTCGTCTCAGAATTGATTCGTATGACTCTTTCCCGACCAATTGGACCCCAAGGAACTCAGAAAACGCAGCAAAAGGAGCGTGGGATCAAGGGGAGAGAAGATACGAGGAAGAAAGCACCCGCTGAAAAATGTCGAAAACGCAGGTCCTCGTTTTTCAGCTCTTACTTTTGACGAGTTGATCGCAGCGTACTGGTACTACGCCTAATCGATTTCTCTTGCAAAATTACGTCGAAGTAGTGCCAGAAAGAATTTATCGCAGCACTTCTCAAAATCGCGAAAATTTTCGCCAAAAATACAAAGGGGTTAACCTTCCTTTTTTTTTGGCCAAAAAATTTTTCGTCTCAGAATTGATTCGTATGACTCTTTCCCGACCAATTGGACCCCAAGGAACTCAGAAAACGCAGCAAAAGGAGCGTGGGATCAACGGGAGAGAAGATACGAGGAAAAAAGCACCTCCTGAAAACTGTCGAAAATTCAGGTTTTCGTTTTTTGGCTGTAACTTTCAATGCGTTGATCGCAGCGTATTGGGACTGCGCCCAATCGATTTCTCTCGCATAATTACGTCGGAATAGTGCCACAAATAATTTATTCCAGCACTTTTGAAAATCGCGAAAATTTTCGCCAAAAATACAAAGGGGTTAACCTTCCTTTTTTTTTGACCATAAAATTTTTCGTCTCAGAATTGATTCGTATGACTCTTTTCCGATCAATTGGACCCCAAGGAACTCAGAAAACGCGGCAAAAGGTGCGTGGGATCGACGGGAGAGAAGATACGAGGAAAAAAGCACCTGCTGAAAACTGTCGAAAATTCAGGTTTTCGTTTTTTGGCTGTAACTTTCAATGCGTTGATCGCAGCGTATTGGGACTGCGCCCAATCGATTTCTCTCGCAAAATAACGTCGGAATAGTGCCACAAATAATTTATTCTAGCACTTTTGAAAATCGCGAAAATTTTCGCCAAAAATACAAAGGGGTTAACCTTCCTTTTTTTTTGACCATAAAATTTTTCGTCTCAGAATTGATTCGTATGACTCTTTTCCGATCAATTGGACCCCAAGGAACTCAGAGAACGCGGCAAAAGGTGCGTGGGATCAACGGGAGAAAAGATACGAGAAAAAAAGCACCTGCTGAAAACTGTCGAAAATTCAGGTTTTCGTTTTTTGGCTGTAACTTTCAATGCGTTGATCGCAGCGTATTGGGACTGCGCCCAATCGATTTCTTCCGCTAAATTACGTCGGACTAGTGCCACAAATAATTTATTCCAGCACTTTTGGAAATGGCGAAAATTTTCGCCAAAAATACAAAGGGGTTAACCTTCCTTTTTTTTGGCCAAAAAATTTTTCGTCTCAGAATTGATTCGTATGACTCTTTCCCGACCAATTGGACCCCAAGGAACTCAGAAAACGCAGCAAAAGATGCGTGGAATCGACGGGAGAGAAGGTACGAGGAAAAAAGCTCCTGCTGAAAAATGTCGAAAATTCAGGTTTTCGTTTTTTGGCTGTAACTTTCGATGAGTTGATCGCAGCGTATTGTGACTACGCCCAATCGATTTCTCCCGCAAAATTACGTCGGAATAGTGCCACAAATAATTTATTCCAGCACTTTTGAGAATCGCGAAAATTTTCGCCGGAAATACAAAGGGGTTAACCTTCCTTTTTTTTTGACCATGAAATTTTTCGTCTCAGAATTGATATGTATGACAATTTTCCGATCAATTGGACCCCAAGGAACTCAGAAAACGCGGCAAAAGGTGCGTGGGATCAACGGGAGAGAAGATACGAGGAAAAAAGCACCTGCTGAAAACTGTCGAAAATTCAGGTTTCCGTTTTTTGGCTGTAACTTTCAATGCGTTGATCGCAGCGTATTGGGACTGCGCTCAATCGATTTCTCTCGCAAAATTACGTCGGAATAGTGCCACAAATAATTTATTCCAGCACTTTTGGAGATGGCGAAAATTTTCGCCAAAAATACAAAGGGGTTAACCTTCCTTTTTTTTTGGCCAAAAAATTTTTCGTCTCAGTATTGATTCGTATGACTCTTTCCCGACCAATTGGACCCCAAGGAACTCAGAAAACGCGGCAAAAGGTGCGTGGGATCAACGGGAGAGAAGATACGAGGAAAAAAGCACCTGCTGAAAACTGTCGAAAATTCAGGTTTTCGTTTTTTGGCTGTAACTTTCAATGCGTTGATCGCAGCGTATTGGGACTGCGCCCAATCGATTTCTCTCCCAAAATAACGTCGGAATAGTGCCACAAATAATTTATTCCAGCACTTTTGAAAATCGCGAAAATTTTCGCCAAAAATACAAAGGGGTTAACCTTCCTTTTTTTTTGGCCAAAAAATTTTTCGTCTCAGAATTGATTCGTATGACTCTTTCCCGACCAATTGGACCCCAAGGAACTCAGGAAACGCAGCAAAAGGAGCGTGGGATCAACGGGAGAGAAGATACGAGGAAAAAAGCACCTGCTGATAAATGTCGAAAATTCAGTTTTTCGTTTTTTG
This sequence comes from Neodiprion fabricii, assembly GCF_021155785.1. Lineage (NCBI taxonomy): Eukaryota > Metazoa > Arthropoda > Insecta > Hymenoptera > Diprionidae > Neodiprion > Neodiprion fabricii. The sequence goes on along the minus strand of NC_060241.1, from coordinate 5,565,997 downwards.
GCTGTCACTTGCGATGCGTTGATCGCAGCGTATTGGGACTGCGCCCAATCGATTTCTCTCGCAAAATTACGTCGAAATAATGCGCCAATTAATTTATTCCAGCACTTTTGAAAATCGCGAAAATTTTCGCCAAAAATACAAAGGGGTTAACCTTCCTTTTTTTTTGACCATAAAATTTTTCGTCTCAGAATTGATTCGTATGACTCTTTTCCGATCAATTGGACCCCAAGGAACTCAGAAAACGCGGCAAAAGGTGCGTGGGATCGACGGGAGAGAAGATACGAGGAAAAAAGCACCTGCTGAAAACTGTCGAAAATTCAGGTTTTCGTTTTTTGGCTGTAACTTTCAATGCGTTGATCGCAGCGTATTGGGACTGCGCCCAATCGATTTCTCTCGCAAAATAACGTCGGAATAGTGCCACAAATAATTTATTCTAGCACTTTTGAAAATCGCGAAAATTTTCGCCAAAAATACAAAGGGGTTAACCTTCCTTTTTTTTTGACCATAAAATTTTTCGTCTCAGAATTGATTCGTATGACTCTTTTCCGATCAATTGGACCCCAAGGAACTCAGAGAACGCGGCAAAAGGTGCGTGGGATCAACGGGAGAGAAGATACGAGGAAAAAAGCACCTGCTGAAAACTGTCGAAAATTCAGGTTTTCGTTTTTTGGCTGTAACTTTCAATGCGTTGATCGCAGCGTATTGGGACTGCGCCCAATCGATTTCTCTCGCAAAATTACGTCGGAATAGTGCCACAAATAATTTATTCCAGCACTTTTGGAAATCGCGAAAATTTTCGCCAAAAATACAAAGGGGTTAACCTTCTTTTTTTTTTCGGCCAAAAAATTTTTCGTCTCAGAATTGATTCGTATGACTCTTTCCCGACCAATTGGACCCCAAGGAACTCAGAAAACGCAGCAAAAGGAGCGTGGGATCAACGGGAGAGAAGATACGAGGAAAAAAGCACCCGCTGAAAAATGTCGAAAACGCAGGTCCTCGTTTTTCAGCTCTTACTTTTGACGAGTTGATCGCAGCGTACTGGTACTACGCCTAATCGATTTCTCTTGCAAAATTACGTCGAAGTAGTGCCAGAAAGAATTTATCGCAGCACTTCTCAAAATCGCGAAAATTTTCGCCAAAAATACAAAGGGGTTAACCTTCCTTTTTTTTTGGCCAAAAAATTTTTCGTCTCAGAATTGATTCGTATGACTCTTTCCCGACCAATTGGACCCCAAGGAACTCAGGAAACGCAGCAAAAGGAGCGTGGGATCAACGGGAGAGAAGATACGAGGAAAAAAGCACCTGCTGATAAATGTCGAAAATTCAGTTTTTCGTTTTTTGGCTGTCACTTGCGATGCGTTGATCGCAGCGTATTGGGACTGCGCCCAATCGATTTCTCTCGCAAAATTACGTCGAAATAATGCGCCAATTAATTTATTCCAGCACTTTTGAAAATCGCGAAAATTTTCGCCAAAAATACAAAGGGGTTAACCTTCCTTTTTTTTTGACCATAAAATTTTTCGTCTCAGAATTGATTCGTATGACTCTTTTCCGATCAATTGGACCCCAAGGAACTCAGAAAACGCGGCAAAAGGTGCGTGGGATCGACGGGAGAGAAGATACGAGGAAAAAAGCACCTGCTGAAAACTGTCGAAAATTCAGGTTTTCGTTTTTTGGCTGTAACTTTCAATGCGTTGATCGCAGCGTATTGGGACTGCGCCCAATCGATTTCTCTCGCAAAATAACGTCGGAATAGTGCCACAAATAATTTATTCCAGCACTTTTGAAAATCGCGAAAATTTTCGCCAAAAATACAAAGGGGTTAACCTTCCTTTTTTTTTGACCATAAAATTTTTCGTCTCAGAATTGATTCGTATGACTCTTTTCCGATCAATTGGACCCCAAGGAACTCAGAGAACGCGGCAAAAGGTGCGTGGGATCAACGGGAGAGAAGATACGAGGAAAAAAGCACCTGCTGAAAACTGTCGAAAATTCAGGTTTTCGTTTTTTGGCTGTAACTTTCAATGCGTTGATCGCAGCGTATTGGGACTGCGCCCAATCGATTTCTCTCGCAAAATTACGTCGGAATAGTGCCACAAATAATTTATTCCAGCACTTTTGGAAATCGCGAAAATTTTCGCCAAAAATACAAAGGGGTTAACCTTCCTTTTTTTTTCGGCCAAAAAATTTTTCGTCTCAGAATTGATTCGTATGACTCTTTCCCGACCAATTGGACCCCAAGGAACTCAGAAAACGCAGCAAAAGGAGCGTGGGATCAACGGGAGAGAAGATACGAGGAAAAAAGCACCCGCTGAAAAATGTCGAAAACGCAGGTCCTCGTTTTTCAGCTCTTACTTTTGACGAGTTGATCGCAGCGTACTGGTACTACGCCTAATCGATTTCTCTTGCAAAATTACGTCGAAGTAGTGCCAGAAAGAATTTATCGCAGCACTTTTGAAAATCGCGAAAATTTCCGCCAAAAATACAAAGGGGTTAACCTTCCTTTTTTTTTGACCATAAAATTTTTCGTCTCAGAATTGATTCGTATGACTCTTTTCCGATCAATTGGACCCCAAGGAACTCAGAGAACGCGGCAAAAGGTGCGTGGGATCAACGGGAGAGAAGATACGAGGAAAAAAGCACCTGCTGAAAACTGTCGAAAATTCAGGTTTTCGTTTTTTGGCTGTAACTTTCAATGCGTTGATCGCAGCGTATTGGGACTGCGCCCAATCGATTTCTCTCGCAAAATTACGTCGGAATAGTGCCACAAATAATTTATTCCAGCACTTTTGGAAATCGCGAAAATTTTCGCCAAAAATACAAAGGGGTTAACCTTCCTTTTTTTTTCGGCCAAAAAATTTTTCGTCTCAGAATTGATTCGTATGACTCTTTCCCGACCAATTGGACCCCAAGGAACTCAGAAAACGCAGCAAAAGGAGCGTGGGATCAACGGGAGAGAAGATACGAGGAAAAAAGCACCCGCTGAAAAATGTCGAAAACGCAGGTCCTCGTTTTTCAGCTCTTACTTTTGACGAGTTGATCGCAGCGTACTGGTACTACGCCTAATCGATTTCTCTTGCAAAATTACGTCGAAGTAGTGCCAGAAAGAATTTATCGCAGCACTTCTCAAAATCGCGAAAATTTTCGCCAAAAATACAAAGGGGTTAACCTTCCTTTTTTTTTGGCCAAAAAATTTTTCGTCTCAGAATTGATTCGTATGACTCTTTCCCGACCAATTGGACCCCAAGGAACTCAGAAAACGCAGCAAAAGGAGCGTGGGATCAACGGGAGAGAAGATACGAGGAAAAAAGCACCTGCTGATAAATGTCGAAAATTCAGGTTTTCGTTTTTTGGCTGTAACTTTCAATGCGTTGATCGCAGCGTATTGGGACTGCGCCCAATCGATTTCTCTCGCAAAATTACGTCGGAATAGTGCCACAAATAATTTATTCCAGCACTTTTGGAAATGGCGAAAATTTTCGCCAAAAATACAAAGGGGTTAACCTTCCTTTTTTTTTGGCCAAAAAATTTTTCGTCTCAGAATTGATTCGTATGACTCTTTCCCGACCAATTGGACCCCAAGGAACTCAGGAAACGCAGCAAAAGGAGCGTGGGATCAACGGGAGAGAAGATACGAGGAAAAAAGCACCTGCTGATAAATGTCGAAAATTCAGTTTTTCGTTTTTTGGCTGTCACTTGCGATGCGTTGATCGCAGCGTATTGGGACTGCGCCCAATCGATTTCTCTCGCAAAATTACGTCGAAATAATGCGCCAATTAATTTATTCCAGCACTTTTGAAAATCGCGAAAATTTTCGCCAAAAATACAAAGGGGTTAACCTTCCTTTTTTTTTGACCATAAAATTTTTCGTCTCAGAATTGATTCGTATGACTCTTTTCCGATCAATTGGACCCCAAGGAACTCAGAAAACGCGGCAAAAGGTGCGTGGGATCGACGGGAGAGAAGATACGAGGAAAAAAGCACCTGCTGAAAACTGTCGAAAATTCAGGTTTTCGTTTTTTGGCTGTAACTTTCAATGCGTTGATCGCAGCGTATTGGGACTGCGCCCAATCGATTTCTCTCGCAAAATAACGTCGGAATAGTGCCACAAATAATTTATTCTAGCACTTTTGAAAATCGCGAAAATTTTCGCCAAAAATACAAAGGGGTTAACCTTCCTTTTTTTTTGACCATAAAATTTTTCGTCTCAGAATTGATTCGTATGACTCTTTTCCGATCAATTGGACCCCAAGGAACTCAGAGAACGCGGCAAAAGGTGCGTGGGATCAACGGGAGAGAAGATACGAGGAAAAAAGCACCTGCTGAAAACTGTCGAAAATTCAGGTTTTCGTTTTTTGGCTGTAACTTTCAATGCGTTGATCGCAGCGTATTGGGACTGCGCCCAATCGATTTCTCTCGCAAAATTACGTCGGAATAGTGCCACAAATAATTTATTCCAGCACTTTTGGAAATCGCGAAAATTTTCGCCAAAAATACAAAGGGGTTAACCTTCTTTTTTTTTTCGGCCAAAAAATTTTTCGTCTCAGAATTGATTCGTATGACTCTTTCCCGACCAATTGGACCCCAAGGAACTCAGAAAACGCAGCAAAAGGAGCGTGGGATCAACGGGAGAGAAGATACGAGGAAAAAAGCACCCGCTGAAAAATGTCGAAAACGCAGGTCCTCGTTTTTCAGCTCTTACTTTTGACGAGTTGATCGCAGCGTACTGGTACTACGCCTAATCGATTTCTCTTGCAAAATTACGTCGAAGTAGTGCCAGAAAGAATTTATCGCAGCACTTCTCAAAATCGCGAAAATTTTCGCCAAAAATACAAAGGGGTTAACCTTCCTTTTTTTTTGGCCAAAAAATTTTTCGTCTCAGAATTGATTCGTATGACTCTTTCCCGACCAATTGGACCCCAAGGAACTCAGGAAACGCAGCAAAAGGAGCGTGGGATCAACGGGAGAGAAGATACGAGGAAAAAAGCACCTGCTGATAAATGTCGAAAATTCAGTTTTTCGTTTTTTGGCTGTCACTTGCGATGCGTTGATCGCAGCGTATTGGGACTGCGCCCAATCGATTTCTCTCGCAAAATTACGTCGAAATAATGCGCCAATTAATTTATTCCAGCACTTTTGAAAATCGCGAAAATTTTCGCCAAAAATACAAAGGGGTTAACCTTCCTTTTTTTTTGACCATAAAATTTTTCGTCTCAGAATTGATTCGTATGACTCTTTTCCGATCAATTGGACCCCAAGGAACTCAGAAAACGCGGCAAAAGGTGCGTGGGATCGACGGGAGAGAAGATACGAGGAAAAAAGCACCTGCTGAAAACTGTCGAAAATTCAGGTTTTCGTTTTTTGGCTGTAACTTTCAATGCGTTGATCGCAGCGTATTGGGACTGCGCCCAATCGATTTCTCTCGCAAAATAACGTCGGAATAGTGCCACAAATAATTTATTCCAGCACTTTTGAAAATCGCGAAAATTTTCGCCAAAAATACAAAGGGGTTAACCTTCCTTTTTTTTTGACCATAAAATTTTTCGTCTCAGAATTGATTCGTATGACTCTTTTCCGATCAATTGGACCCCAAGGAACTCAGAGAACGCGGCAAAAGGTGCGTGGGATCAACGGGAGAGAAGATACGAGGAAAAAAGCACCTGCTGAAAACTGTCGAAAATTCAGGTTTTCGTTTTTTGGCTGTAACTTTCAATGCGTTGATCGCAGCGTATTGGGACTGCGCCCAATCGATTTCTCTCGCAAAATTACGTCGGAATAGTGCCACAAATAATTTATTCCAGCACTTTTGGAAATCGCGAAAATTTTCGCCAAAAATACAAAGGGGTTAACCTTCCTTTTTTTTTCGGCCAAAAAATTTTTCGTCTCAGAATTGATTCGTATGACTCTTTCCCGACCAATTGGACCCCAAGGAACTCAGAAAACGCAGCAAAAGGAGCGTGGGATCAACGGGAGAGAAGATACGAGGAAAAAAGCACCCGCTGAAAAATGTCGAAAACGCAGGTCCTCGTTTTTCAGCTCTTACTTTTGACGAGTTGATCGCAGCGTACTGGTACTACGCCTAATCGATTTCTCTTGCAAAATTACGTCGAAGTAGTGCCAGAAAGAATTTATCGCAGCACTTTTGAAAATCGCGAAAATTTCCGCCAAAAATACAAAGGGGTTAACCTTCCTTTTTTTTTGACCATAAAATTTTTCGTCTCAGAATTGATTCGTATGACTCTTTTCCGATCAATTGGACCCCAAGGAACTCAGAGAACGCGGCAAAAGGTGCGTGGGATCAACGGGAGAGAAGATACGAGGAAAAAAGCACCTGCTGAAAACTGTCGAAAATTCAGGTTTTCGTTTTTTGGCTGTAACTTTCAATGCGTTGATCGCAGCGTATTGGGACTGCGCCCAATCGATTTCTCTCGCAAAATTACGTCGGAATAGTGCCACAAATAATTTATTCCAGCACTTTTGGAAATCGCGAAAATTTTCGCCAAAAATACAAAGGGGTTAACCTTCCTTTTTTTTTCGGCCAAAAAATTTTTCGTCTCAGAATTGATTCGTATGACTCTTTCCCGACCAATTGGACCCCAAGGAACTCAGAAAACGCAGCAAAAGGAGCGTGGGATCAACGGGAGAGAAGATACGAGGAAAAAAGCACCCGCTGAAAAATGTCGAAAACGCAGGTCCTCGTTTTTCAGCTCTTACTTTTGACGAGTTGATCGCAGCGTACTGGTACTACGCCTAATCGATTTCTCTTGCAAAATTACGTCGAAGTAGTGCCAGAAAGAATTTATCGCAGCACTTCTCAAAATCGCGAAAATTTTCGCCAAAAATACAAAGGGGTTAACCTTCCTTTTTTTTTGGCCAAAAAATTTTTCGTCTCAGAATTGATTCGTATGACTCTTTCCCGACCAATTGGACCCCAAGGAACTCAGAAAACGCAGCAAAAGGAGCGTGGGATCAACGGGAGAGAAGATACGAGGAAAAAAGCACCTGCTGATAAATGTCGAAAATTCAGGTTTTCGTTTTTTGGCTGTAACTTTCAATGCGTTGATCGCAGCGTATTGGGACTGCGCCCAATCGATTTCTCTCGCAAAATTACGTCGGAATAGTGCCACAAATAATTTATTCCAGCACTTTTGGAAATGGCGAAAATTTTCGCCAAAAATACAAAGGGGTTAACCTTCCTTTTTTTTTGGCCAAAAAATTTTTCGTCTCAGAATTGATTCGTATGACTCTTTCCCGACCAATTGGACCCCAAGGAACTCAGAAAACGCAGCAAAAGGAGCGTGGGATCAACGGGAAAGAAGATACGAGGAAAAAAGCACCTGCTGAAAAATGTCGAAAATTCAGGTTTTCGTTTTTTGGCTGTAACTTTCAATGCGTTGATCGCAGCGTATTGGGACTGCGCCCAATCGATTTCTCTCGCAAAATTACGTCGGAATAGTGCCACAAATAATTTATTCCAGCACTTTTGGAAATCGCGAAAATTTTCGCCAAAAATACAAAGGGGTTAACCTTCCTTTTTTTTTGGCCAAAAAATTTTTCGTCTCAGAAGTGATTCGTATGACTCTTTCCCGACCAATTGGACCCCAAGGAACTCAGAAAACGCAGCAAAAGGAGCGTGGGATCAACGGGAGAGAAGATACGAGGAACAAAGCACCTGCTGAAAAATGTCGAAAATTCAGGTTTTCGTTTTTTGGCTGTAACTTTCGATGAGTTGATCGCAGCGTATTGGGACTGCGCCCAATCGATTTCTCTCGCAAAATTACGTCGGAATAGTGCCACAAATGATTGATTCCAGCACTTTTGAAAATCGCGAAAATTTTCGCAAAAAATACAAAGGGGTTAACCTTCCTTTTTTTTTGACCATAAAATTTTTCGTCTCAGAATTGATTCGTATGACTCTTTTCCGATCAATTGGACCCCAAGGAACTCAGAAAACGCAGCGAAAAGAGCGTGGGATCAACAGGAAAGAAGTTACATCGAAAAAAGCACCCGCTGAAAAATGTCGAAAACGCAGGTCCTCGTTTTTCAGCTCTCACTTTTGACGAGTTGATCGCAGCGTACTGGTACTACGCCCAATCGATTTCTCTTGCAAAATTACGTCGAAATAGTGCCAGAAAGAATTTATCGCAGCACTTCTCAAAATCGCGAAAATTTTCGCCAAAAATACAAAGGGGTTAACCTTCCTTTTTTTTTGGCCAAAAAATTCTTCGTCTCAGAATTGATTCGTATGACTCTTTCCCGACCAATTGGACCCCAAGGAACTCAGAAAACGCAGCAAAAGGAGCGTGGGATCAACGGGAGAGAAGATACGAGGAAAAAAGCACCTCCTGAAAACTGTCGAAAATTCAGGTTTTCGTTTTTTGGCTGTAACTTTCAATGCGTTGATCGCAGCGTATTGGGACTGCGCCCAATCGATTTCTCTCGCAAAATTACGTCGGAATAGTGCCACAAATAATTTATTCCAGCACTTTTGAAAATCGCGAAAATTTTCGCCAAAAATACAAAGGGGTTAACCTTCCTTTTTTTTGGCCAAAAAATTTTTCGTCTCAGAATTGATTCGTATGACTCTTTCCCGACCAATTGGACCCCAAGGAACTCAGAAAACGCAGCAAAAGGAGCGTGGGATCAACGGGAGAGAAGATACGAGGAAAAAAGCACCTGCTGAAAAATGTCGAAAATTCAGGTTTTCGTTTTTTGGCTGTAACTTTCGATGAGTTGATCGCAGCGTATTAAGACTACGCCCAATCGATTTCTCTCGCAAAATTACGTCGGAATAGTGCCACAAATAATTTATTCCAGCACTTTTGAGAATCGCGAAAATTTTCGCCAAAAATACAAAGGGGTTAACCTTCCTTTTTTTCTGTCCAAAAAATTTTTCGTCTCAGAATTGATTCGTATGACTCTTTCCCGACCAATTGGACCCCAAGGAACTCAGAAAACGCAGCAAAAGGAGCGTGGGATCAACGGGAGAGAAGATACGAGGAAAAAAGCACCTGCTGAAAAATGTCGTGAATTCAGGTTTTCGTTTTTTGGCTGTGACTTTCGATGAGTTGATCGCAGCGTATTGGGACTGCGCCCAATCGATTTCTCTCGTAAAATTACGTCGTAATAGTGCCACAATTAATTTATTCCAGCACTTTTGAAAATCGCGAAAATTTCCGCCAAAAATACAAAGGGGTTAACCTTCCTTTTTTTTTGACCAAAAAATTTTTCGTCTCAGAATTGATTCGTATGACTCTTTCCCGACCAATTGGACCCCAAGGAACTCAGAAAACGCAGCAAAAGGAGCGTGGGATCAACGGGAGAGAAGATACGAGGAAAAAAGCACCTGCTGAAAAATGTCGAAAATTCAGGTTTTCGTTTTTTGGCTGTGACTTTCGATGAGTTGATCGCAGCGTATTGGGACTGCGCCCAATCGATTTCTCTCGCAAAATTACGTCGGAATAGTGCCACAAATGATTGATTCCAGCACTTTTGAAAATCGCGAAAATTCTCGCCAAAAATACAAAGGGGTTAACCTTCCTTTTTTTTTGACCATAAAATTTTTCGTCTCAGAATTGATTCGTATGACTCTTTCCCGACCAATTGGACCCCAAGGAACTCAGAAAACGCAGCAAAAGGAGCGTGGGATCAACGGGAGAGAAGATACGAGGAAAAAAGCACCTGCTGAAAAATGTCGAAAATTCAGGTTTTCGTTTTTTGGCTGTAACTTTCGATGAGTTGATCGCAGCGTATTGGGACTGCGCCCAATCGATTTCTCTCGCAAAATTACGTCGTAATAGTGCCACAATTAATTTATTCCAGCACTTTTGAAAATCGCGAAAATTTCCGCCAAAAATACAAAGGGGTTAACCTTCCTTTTTTTTTGACCAAAAAATTTTTCGTCTCAGAATTGATTTGTATGACTCTTTTCCGACCAATAGGACCCCAAGGAACTCAGAAAACGCAGCGAAAAGAGCGTGGGATCAACAGGAAAGAAGTTACATCGAAAAAAGCACCCGCTGAAAAATGTCGAAAACGCAGGTTCTCGTTTTTCAGCTCTCACTTTTGACGAGTTGATCGCAGCGTACTGGTACTACGCCCAATCGATTTCTCTTGCAAAATTACGTCGGAATAGCGCCAGAAAGAATTTATCGCAGCACTTCTCAAAATCGCGAAAATTGTCGCCAAAAACACATAGGGGGTTTAATGGTTTAATGGTTTATTCTACATCTTTTCCATGGCAATATTGGAAAACATTATTGGAACATTAAAAATAAACAAAGTCCCTATTCCTAAACCTTAGCCTAGTTCTATGATATTACTCAAGAGCTGGGGACAAAAAATTAGAACAGAGAATAGAACAGAGAAAAGACGGCGAGGACAATGTCAGAAAAAAGTGAAAAAGTAAAGAAGGTCAAGAAAGCAGAATAAAACCCAGAAACTAGCAACACAGAAAATGTGCGAAGATGGAAGTGGAGAAGACTAGTTGACGAGTTACCATCAAGACCGGGTTTCTTCCGGGTTAGCCTTACTTTTTGTTTATTTTTGGAGTCGAAAATTTTGGGTCTCAGATTCGATTTCAATGACCCTTGCCTGACTAATTGGACCCTCAGGAACTCGGAAAATGCAGCAAAAGAAACGTAGGCCCAACAGGGGAGAAATGGTGAGCGCAAAAGCACCTGCTGAAAAATGTCGAAAACACAGGATCTCGTTTTTTAGCTCTAACTTTTGATGCGTCGGTCGCAGCGGATTGAGACTGCGCCCGATCGCTTTCTTTCGCAAAATTACGTCGGAATAGTGTATGAAAGAATTAATTCCAGCACTTCACAAAGTCGCGGGAATTTTTGCCAAAAATGCAAGGGGTTAGGATCACTTTTTTCTCATTTTCTGGAGTTGAAAACTTTGGGTCTTAGGATCGATTGAAATCACCCTTACTTCCTCAATTGGACCCCCAGGAACTCCAAAACTGAAGAAAAAAGTAAGGCTAACCCCTTTGCATTTTTGGCGAAAATTTCCGCGATTTTGAAAAGTGCTGGAATAAATTTTTTCATTCACTATTCCCATGTAATTTTGCGAGTCAAATCGATCGGATGCAGTCCCAAACCACCGCGAGCAACAAATCATAAGTTTTAGCCGAAAAAAGCATAATTTCCTTCTGAACTTTTCTGCAGTTTGTACCATGATCTTTTCGGAGTGTTATCCGCACCGTTGGGGGTTGCATCGTTTTATCTTATTTATTCTCTTATATTTTCCAGTTTCCGCGTGAGCTCGCAACTTTATTTTTCTCATGCCGCAAGTGACTTCGCAACTCATTAGCACTTCCTTAACATTTTTTAATAACTATTGCCTTGATTTATCATAAATGTGCTTTGCCTGAGTTGTTTAATTATCTCGTACCGCTGAACAGCAGTGCTTTACTATAACTTTGCTCATGCTTGATTAGAAAATCTGTGATTGCTTTTCTTAAACCAGATTCATTTATGTATCATTTATAATATTTTGTGTTACACTTTTCTCTGTTCTCTTCTCTTAATTCGTTATAATTGTCGTGTCTTCCTTATCTATTAATTATCGTGTTGTCTAATACTTAGTAATGTCTATTCCGTTACATGTTGCCTGATTATTTCTTTAATTATCTTACATTTGTAATTCTCTAACTTAGTTGTGATATTACCTGACTGTTTTCTTATATTATGTAAGTTTTCAAAGGACTGTGCTTGGATACTAGAAGAAGAGAATCGAAGAGAATCCACCGTTTTTGAAGTCCGAGGATATGAAACAGATGAGACTCGTTGATTTCTAAGCTACGTTCTACAATGTTGTAGACGTCGTTTGGCCTCCTCGGAATCAAATTGTTAACATTATTAGGACAGTTGAAATCAATTCTCAGATGAAAAATTCAGTGCTCCATAACTCGCAAAAAAAAAAATATATATATATATATATTTATTTGACCGATTTTTTAAGTTTTTTGCTCTAAAAAAGAAAGGTCACCGTTGAATTTCTTCGGAGCAATGACTTTCTGTTAGTTTTTGTTCCACTATTTTAGGCTACATTCGTGTCCATAGCAAATTAGCGTGTTATCTTCTGATAATTTTCTTCCGCTGATATCCAGTTATACTTTTCCCAATATCAATGAACATAGTTCGTTTCGATTTCAGATACACTGATCCAATAGTTAAAAAGGAATACATTATTGTTATCTTATCTTCGCATATAATTTAGGCTCATCAAATTGTACAAAATATTAACGAATGAACGCACTTTCAGTATATGAAGTCGTATAGTCAGGTCAATACCTGCTTTAGTACCGTGATTCGGTGATATAACCGATATCTCGAGTGCTGTGTAAAACAGTCCGATTCTTAAAGGAAAGTACCGTATACGCACAAACACTTTTCCATTACCATTCGGGGTCACCATATATCGATGAATATTTGATTTTCTTAGGTCAAGCATTCGCTGTTCCAGTCCTGAGGCAAGACTGGTTCCCATACTTCGAACAAAGTCTCCAAAAGACAAGGTTCCCCGCATCCTTTCACGTTCATGACATGAGGAACATTAGTTTCCGTGTTGTTCAAATAGGATATCTGCGGATCAAAGTCTAGTTGTAATGATTCACACCCCAAATAGGAAATTGATACCTGTACACAGTGCAGACGATAACTTACCCTGACTTCGTGGTCTTGACCACCGGCCGTTGTGTACAACTCGAAAATCAGTGCAGCTCCGTATTCCGGTCGCGTTAATTCCTCGGTGAATCCCATTGTCCTCAGAATTGTGACAAGTGTAAGGTCATGAGCCGAGTAAAGGTACATTTTACGATCATCTGTGCCGTTACGCCGCATCCACATGTTCGTCAAAATTTCCTTCAGAAGCGGACCTGCATCAACGACAGTACGACTTCAGATACTTTTTTTACTCCCGATGCGTCTAGTCTAACAATAAATGGACATACTTTGTGTCCACTGCAGCTCCTGATCTTCCATTATACTCACCGCCTCTAAGTCGTCTCTGCATCACATTGCTGGTGAACAAGGCCAGACTCTGCGCAGCAAGTTCTCTAGTCCGATTGTTGTAGTAGTTTTTAGCCCACTCAGGAAGCTTCAGATTGTTTAGCACCTGGACAGAGGATCAAGAATGCATTTGAGATATAAAAATGCAACCAGTGGTTGGGTCCGATAATAATTTGAACAATCCTCGCGGTACCTCAATCTCTAGTAAGTTGTACAACAACTCAACGTCCAGTACCGAGGCTATGTTCTTCCCAGTATAGCCTGACAGTTCCCTGTACATGGTATCCAACGAACCGTTGGCGCTTGTACTGAAATTCAAGTAGGCCTGCTGCAGCTCTCTGTCTAGCCGTGGACAAGGTGCTTTAGCCACGATCAACTGTTCGGAAATCGACAATCGTCAACTCGTTCACTCGATTCCTCAGATGCTGAGTGAAATTGTGGCTTCGCATACCTTGTCTATGTGCCTTGGTATGGTGTGGACGGGAATCGGACGCCACGCAAGTCCCGGTATAAACATATCCTCGGTTCCTGGTTGGTAAAGCGCTGCCAAAAGCGCTTGTGCCGACATGATGCACCTGTCGGCGTAGCTGCTGTACACCAGAAGATCCTTGCTTTGATACTTGTCCCCGAGCAATGATCTGTACATTACGCGCAACCGCTGACCCAGTGTATAAAGCTGAAGCATTCCTTTCTGAGGATGTAACAAACTTTTCAAACTACTAATCCAACCATAATTCTAACGAAAAATAGCACTTGCTTAAAGTTTAGAAAAGTGGAGATGACGTGAATGCTTTTTTTCATCTAATTAGATTACCAATCAAACCTTGGTCAATGCACCCCAACCGTCTGGCCACTCGTGATTCGCATACGGATCGTTCGGATACGTTTCAGCGGGGTTTTTGTCACCGTGTCGAAATATCTGGAAAATGAATTTTTTAAATTTTACTCTGTTTTGGATAAAAATCTTATCTGTTCAATACATTTTTTTTTTGATCTTTTTGCGGAGTTTAATTTTCTAAAACGACTAGTATAGAAGTTTGAATTGTATAAATGTACCGATAAATCAATCAAATGAACCATCTTACAAGTCCTTATAAAGAAACTTACTATAAGCACTTGCTGAAGATTTCTTGAAGTATGAGCCGGCGATGCGAAGGCGGTAAATGCCAGCAGAACGCAGGCGATAATCGCCCCAAAAACTACAACGGACACACATACTCCTCGACGACCTCTCCTGCAACTGTTCGCCAAAAATCCTCCGGGAGTGTCCATTTGATCACTTCTAGTACAAAGAAGAAACGGAAAAATTTCATGAGAAAATTCGTCAGCACAGTGGTAGTAAACAAAGGATTTGCAAACCGTACTACAGTGAATTGAATAAACTACGTTTGACTCAGTCTCTAACTCGCAGCGCTCCGCAAGACTGCGAAAAAAAATCGTTTCGTAAAATTTTGCTCGTCATTTCTTTACTCTACGAACGCGTTTATTATCAGTAGATAAAACGTCCTTGGAATTTACATACCAAGATCACCGTTACTTGTTATCATAATTTTTAATTTATTTAATAGTCAAGCATGAGTTTTAAACGGAGATAGCGTCAACACAAGAAATTTCACATACTGTGGGATAAAATTATTTTTCACTACATGCATTTTCAGTTACTTTACACCGGTTTGATATAAAGATTGATTTTCATGAGAAACGTGGATAGGTGTATTTTTTCTGGTGCAAATTCTTACTCGGTTTCAATTTCTATCGGAACAGATGAAGATTTCTCCGAACTTTTCTCCATCGTTATAATTGACCGATCGTTACACACACTTACACTACATTTCGTACATAGTATAAACTGCGTGTGTAAATTACTTATTTCAACGATATTTCGACGCAGAATTTCACTGGTCACCACGCTGAGACTCGAATGCGTCGCATTTATTACACCGCGCGCATTTCTCCGTGCAAGTCTTGCGCACTAGATTCGATTTTGTAACAGAATAAAATGGAACCTCATACGAATGGTATCGTATCGCCGGGACCTCAACCTTCATGCATCACTCGTGTTCTGCGTTTTTCAGTGACGTTCGACCGTACGTGAAGCATATAATAATAATAATCGTCTTCGAAATGTTTACTTTTCCATCACTCGCTGTGATAATAAATTATAGATAACCATTGGCACGATATCTTCAATATTCACCGCTCAGCCATAAGATCCGATTTCATAACTTATTCGCTAAAACAATAATTTACGAGGAATAGAATTGTATGAAAATTAATTTCACTACCATTCACTGCTGAAAAGTGGGAGCTCAGTTGAAACAAAAACTTTACGCTGTAAGAATCTGAATAAAAAAAACTTTCTCAACATCTTAAGGTATGATAAATCTGGTTGACTGTTTTTGTTTCACGCTTCTGGATTGATTTACACAACAATTGTTTCAATTTTATTTACTGTCTAATATGAATTTTCCGATCAGTGTAACATCGTCTTGAACTGACAATGGGCGTGTTCATTAACGGTTAAAATAAAAAAAAAATACAAATATCATGAGCACGATGATTAAATTTTTGCACTACTTTCAAAGTATATTATTTCGAATCACGCAGTTTCGTTTGCGTGGCAATGGTTGATTGTGCACAGTTAACGCTATACTCTGCAGTATACAAAATGAGAGAACCGGTACGTTATAACGGTAAGTATACGATACACCGTAGAGAGTAAACATATTTCTACGTGTAATTGCTGTATGGAATTCCACTTACGATACGACACAAGTCTCGGGTAAACACAGCGCTCAAGTTAGCGAAATCAGGCGGGAAATATCGCGCACTTTGCTCAAAACGAGCGACTGATAAAAGGACTCGTATCTCGACGCAGCTTCAGTCGAGTAGGACAGTACTATGAATGGTTGAACAGCTGATCACTCTTACGATGCAACCACACGCTAGTCTCTCGCCGCCATGGTAACCAATCTGCCTTCGTCACGAGATTGCGGTGTGACCACCACAGACTGATCACGAGCGTGTATATAATAGTGTACATACATGGACTGACTTTCACACATGTCACGCACTATACTCGTTACGTGTCAGCGCGGCGATAATGCGTCTTTGGCTGCCGATCTCAAAACTAGCAGGAATATCTCGGAAAATTTCATTTTTATGGAACAGAATTTGGTGTAGAAATTTCTAATTTCGCCGAGTTTTTTTTTAGACAAATAACATTCTCAAGGTATACAGTTGCAAATTTCTCAATAAATGAATAAACAATCGTTTTCCATCTTAATCAACACTGTTCTTAGATTATACACTTGTGATGGAATCATTGTAGGCAATAAAGTTTCACTCGAATAACGATTGGTTTTAAAACAGTGTATGAAACAATATTCGGTTGCCAATTTTTTTCTAATAATGTTTTTGAGTCGCATCTTCAAATACACTTTTCACTATATACACTGATGATCGTTTCAGCGGTCTATACAGTATCGAACTTTCTTTATTCAAGACATTGTTAAAGGCTCGCACTTTATGAGTAATTTCTTGATTCATTCTCATTTGATTTTTCACTTTTCCTGTCTCTGCCACTGAATATTTCATTACGAGACTACGTTCACAAAAAACCTATCATTCAGCTATTTTCATTCTTATCCTATCTCTCAGTGTCAGTAATGATAACGGCGGCAAGAAATATATGTTTCAAGCGAAAATACGATACTTTCATATTTTGGAACTACCTAGTTGTATGCATTTCGGTTTATCGAAAGTACGACAAGTTGCATGCAATCAGGTGCAGTCTGCTTCGGGTTGTATGAAAGGTTCTACAATGCTAATTGCATACCTATATCCAAGCCAAGCGTTGTCAAACTGCGCATGCGTCTCACCGAAAATCAACTCGACGCCAGTGAGAGGCCTCAGGAGTCAAGTTCGGAGAATAAGAAGGGCCTAAGTCGAGTAGATTATTGAACATGGCAGCGGCAACAGACTCTTTCGATACTTGGCTAAATAAAAAATTAAAAGCTTTGAACACTGACGAAGGTGTATTCGGTACTTACATAAGGGGGATATTAGAAGGTGATGAGACCGACACTGAGAAATCCGAAGCGCTCGAAGGAATCCTCATGGGAGTTACGGTGAGAATTGTACACGAATATATATATATTTTGAGGTTATGTCACCGTCGTCCGTACCGTTCGAGCTTCGATTCAGCTCTGCGCACGAAAATAGCAACGAATAATTAGCTATCGGACGGTTTCCCGAATTCCTTCCGCGAAAAAGGTCAAAAATCGTCATTCGCGTTTAGCTATTGCATCACTGACACACAAAAACATGTTTTCTATCGGCAGGAGAATAAGATCGACGAACACGTTGCCGAGATACTCGCTGCATGGGCAGAATCGTTGACTAAAATAACACCCACAAATGATCTCGCACCGACCGAAGACGTTGACGTCAGGTTGGTCAGGATGCTCGAGTCTCAGAGCCTGCCGACAACTACGACCCGGAGCTACACGGAAGAGGAAAGGCGGATCAGAGAGACGATACTCGCACAGTATAGCCAGATGTCTGATAACGAGGAAAGTGAGGGCGAGGGCGAAGAGGAAGGTGCCGCTGGCGGCGATTGCGGTATTGAAAAGAATATGAATGCAGCCGTTATCGCCCATCAGGAGCGAGAGAGACGCGAAAGGGCCAAACTGGAGAGTCAGAAGAAGAAAGACAAGGACAAGGAGGATCGGTAATTTCCTTTCACTTTGATTCGTTATATCATTATTCGATTTATCAACGATCAAAACTTTTTCCATCATCTTTTTGCAACATCTGATTCCACTTATATTCCGATACAGGGAAAAGCAGAAGCAGCTTAAAGAAGAGAAAAAAGAAAAGCGAAAAACTCAGAAAGGGGAGCGACGCAGGTAGCACAGATACACCTGCCCGTTGTTGTACGTTTGTTTTGAACTTCTTTTTAACCCAACCAAAAATTATGTATCTTGCGAGTGTCAGAAAATTTTTATCCTCCACAACGAATATAAATTATACACTTCATAGTATGCATATGAAGAATGATAAAAATTAACTCACCATCCCCGCATCACTCATCCTTAAAACGAATACGTGTATATTTATTATCGTGCATGCAGTGATTCTAATTCCTGTTTCATCGTCATCAACAAACTTACCCTCCCACCCTCCCTCCTTTATTTAGGTGCTATCAAATTAACTTATAAACACTAATAATCAAATACTCATCTGTAACACAAAGTCATCGTTTGTTTGTATCTCGTTTTGCATTGTCAACCTATAGATTCAAAGTAACAGCTCAAGATAAATTTCGAGACGCATACTCAGGTAGGTTGGGGAAAAAATAAAAATCAATGCAAAATAGATGCACTGGTGAAAATATTGTCTGTTTTTCTCCCAACATTATATCTATTGATTACAATAAACGGAATGGTACAGATGTTTTTTGAAAATTTTCAGAAAATCGTTTTCACCATGACGAAAGTAGTGTTTAAATTATTTGACATTTTGCATGCGTGTGCGAACTGTAATAATAGTGTAATGTTGATATACGATACATAGCCTAGTCATACATACAAAGAGGTGTTGCAAATTGTAATAGATAAATCGCAACCGTAATTTTTTCTTATATTTCACAATGTTCTTACTTGCGCGCTGTCATTGCTATTCTTGCTATTGAATTAGAGAAAATTGTAGCAACGTTATAATTACTGACAAACAGTAATGTGATTAAAAAATTTTACACTCAATCTATGTACTTGTACATACATGTGTTACGGACGATAATTTTATTTTTCAACTGCTCTGAAGACCTAGTCGACGCAAATACAATACCAATTGAACTATAATTGAAATTAAATTTCAAGTGGCAATAATATTTACAAAATGAATAGAATTGAATAATTAAAAAAATTATAGAGGCGGTCCGAAAATGCATTCATGTCGTTTTGTTACACACTGATTGATTTGATGCATGCGCGGTTATTTTATTCTTATTGAATTTATCAATTTGTATTTGTACATTTTCGTGATGGTTTACGAGTAACGCACTTTAGTTTTTCCAATTCTTTTTTTTTTATAATATTTTCGACTTTTTATTGCATAGATCTTATTTTATTTAATAACGATAATATTAATAGTAATGATGATAATAATATATTAAATAAATCAAAAAAATTTTATTACTGTTTTCTCCTTCATTTCTTCATTTCTCACCCCACGATGCCAATATTGTTACATCGTTCACGATATCCGATGTGATCACTATAATTATTAAGAAACCCCATAACTATACAAAAACAGAAGAGAAGAGAAAAAGCTTATAGAAACGTTTTTTGTTACTTTATTAGTATTGTTATTATTATTATTATCATTATTATTAGTATTATTAATATTAAATATTTACACACAAGATATCATCAAATCCTTGTCATATTCTTAATATGTATATGTATTACGGTTAAATACAAAGAGAGAATAAACAATGAAAAAATGATTAAAGAAAAGATGAAATATTAATTATATAATGTTTGTTGAAGTCAGACTAATTCACGTCGTTTTTTTCTTCTTCCTTAACGATATAATTATTGAATCTGTTTAACATAGAGCTAGGTACTATAAATTTGGTAGTTTAATTTTTTCTTTTTTTCCTCTATTATGTCATATGAAGAAATTTTACGTATATTGCACTGAAGTAATAGCAAAAGTTTATCAATATATCAATCATGTAATATAATTAAGGGGGGAACCCAGTTTAGACCGATCGAAAAATCGTCTGTTTTTTTATTGCATGAATCGTTAGTATAACTATTCAAGAATATGTGGTCAAAATTTCAAAGCAAAATTCCCATTAGTTCGAATGCAATGAGCACTTAAGTGACCGCCCGTCGGTTCTGTGAAGAAGCGCACGGTAATTATAACGGAGCGGTCGCCTAGACCCTTCTTTTCCAGCTACCTGCCTCAATACCGCTGTACTATTGAATAATAGAATGACGCATACGAGCAAGAAGAGGGATTGCTATATGATGCTGGAATAGCTGATTAACCGGTGAGCATTTTTTATAATTAATTATTGCCTTGAATTTCTCGTTTTCGCTACATTTTATTTCAAACGCGTTTTTCTCGAAACGACGTTTTTTCGACTTGCGTACATTCTAGCTCAAAAAGTTATTGATCAATCGTTCTGAAATTTGGTGTAGATATTCTTTATTCAATTCCACGTGATATGAACCTAATTCGGGGATTATATTGTTATTAAAAATATATGTTTTTATGCAAGAAAGATGAAAAAATATAGTATAAAAACATGACATTGTGTTCAAACACCTCCAAAACATGCAATTTTCAATTTGTTTGATCAAAATTAGGTTCATATTCTTAGAAAATATGTTTCTAATGAAAAAAAAAATCCTGACGATTACAGATAAAAATTGCGACGTCAGGGATGTACGCAAGCCAAATGCTCGGATGGCAATCGCCCATGGACTGCACGCGGTAACTCCACTATTTCCGGCGGAAATCATTTGAAAAAATTTCAAAGTGTACTTGAAAACATAAATAAAATATCCTCCAGGTTTGAACATTTTGCGATTATTCCTTTCTGGTTAAAAAAAATCATGAAAAACAGCAAAATTTCGACCTCATAAACCGGTTTCCCCCCTTAAGCGAAACATTATAATAATATTCTGTATGAGAATATTTCGGGGCTGAATCGATGTTTCCAGATTTCAAAGATTAAACGGAAACCGCACGGTGACGAACAAACGAAACCTTGATTACGCTGAATTTTGAATAACGTAAGTAAACTAATGCGATACATTCTTACATTCGTGATGAATTAACTAGCATATCAATCACGGGATTGTTAGGTAGGTACCACATGATGCCGAACCCCGTATGATTGTCCACGGTCCAATCATTTAACCTAATGATTTATCGTCGATTGATTATTACTACATAGCATTATGATGAGTATCATCATTGTTGTGTATTTTGAAAACGAGAGATTATGGCAATAAATTTATTACGGCTTAACGTTAGTTGCATATAAGAACGTTTCACAATTTATGCTATTTACAACGCTTCTAAATCGTATACCTAACATAGTAATCAGTATCTATAGTTTTTCACAATGACTGTATAAATCTATCGTTCATTTTATTTAATTAGGCGGGAACACCGATGGCGATATTATATTCCATTCTACCATGTGTATATTTTTTTCAATTAACCCTGCATGTAGGCAACACTCTGGACTCATGTGTGAGTGAATCACGGAAGCTAAATACTCCGTTTATAGGCTTTTATCGAAGCATATATCATAACCAAAGTGTTAGTGCCGTCATTTTGTTTGACGGAAAACAGTGATCGACGATTGGCCGATGCTAGATACGATTTTAGAGCCGAAATCTAATCGCAGGTGAGTAAACGGGTGGCCATATTGTCTTTCTGTTCCCACTACATTCGTAACGTGTAACATTTGCAATTTACTTGCGCAACTATTTCCCGCGGAAAATTTCTACTTGAAGATTCGTTCAATACTATTAGTTAAATAAAAAAATTCACGTTATGTTGTACGCGGTTTTCCTGGCGCACAATCCGTAATGCGCGTCTATTAATTAAGGCAGTGTCCTGGTTCAGAGGCCTAAATAGGGTGATTTTCGGCGTTTTTTTAATTTTATTTCTTTGAAAAAGAAAGAAACAACGAATCTCAAAAAGCTTCGTTGTTTCTGTCCCTATTAAAAAAATCGTCGAACGTCACTTTGTTTTAGGCCTTTAAACCAGGACACTGTCCTAATAAGTTGGTCTGTAATATAATATCTTTTACGGTTATATTGCTAATGAACCCCGACGTACGGTAATTTCACTATTCAAATTGAAACAGTTACGTATACACATGCTTGTTAGCCAAAATTATTTGAGTGTCGAGATACTTCGCAGAAACCATTGAACATGTTATGCTCCCACATATCCACAGCTATTTCTAGACAATATTATTTCTATGTACATTAACACATTATATTTGTTCCCACTGTATATATGTATCTATGTATATATAGATATATATATATATATATATATATGTATATAAATGAACGCAACTAGAAGAAAAAAAAAAACCATAACTGTACAGTTTCATTATTAACTTAACAATTCTACGCACTGCATAATACGCATAACACACTGCTACAGATATACAATAATTATCAGTAACTATTGTAAAATCGATTTCTATGGTACTCACAACTCTGTATGCGCATGTGTGTGTGTGTATGTATATTAAGATGGTCGTTGATTTACAACATACGAGTATACTTCGTACTCCTGGAATCGATAGATGACGCCGAAAAAACAGTGTGTTAATTATTTCCGATTTCTAGCTTGATTGGAAAGGATACCTAAATCAAGTCGAAATTTAGAATGTGATGAAAAAAAAAAGGAAAAAATCTCAAATTTCGAGTACAAAAGAAGAAAACTATTGTTTAATCCTTTTTTTAAATTTTTTACTTGAAAGTTTTTTTTCTTACCAAACAAAAAGAATTAAACTATAGCTCACTTTTTTTTTTATCGCAAACGAGCTTTTTTCAATTTTAAATCGATTTCGGCACACTTTTTAATCGAGAAAAAAAATCTGAAATAATTCATACACTATTTTTTCGTCATTACCTGTCGATTCCAGGGGTGAGAAGTTTACGTTGGAAATTAACTACCACTCTAATATACATATATACTTGTAATAATATTCTATTTCCGTTTGATAGATCAATTTTCAACCGTACACTATATTCAGAAATTTCCCATCATTGATTGTTATATGCAGCAATTTATTGCGACACGTTGATTATAATTCGTACCTAATGCACGTACATTTGCCTAATCAATTATATTTTATTAATATTCTTAAGACAGTAATTGTTGTTCCATAGTTTTGTTATTAATTCAGTTATTCCTTTTTCAAATTTATTGACAATAATCAGTTATTTTCACCGTATTAATACTACGTGGCATTCGTATAATCATCATATTATAATATACCTACTGTAGCGAATGATTGATCACCATTGTTGAAGATATTATTCAATTTTAAACATTACAGATATAATAATATAATAACGCTCATAGAATAAGATCAGATGTTAAGATAGATGTATTTTAAATTTGAAAATCCCTGTACTATATGATATATTTATAACGATATTTTTCAATCAAGTGCAATAAAATACTAAATTAAATTGAATTGAATCAAATTCTCTAACTCGAGCAGTGAATACAGTGAATCGTGATAATCGTTCAGCTTTAAAGTACACAGTGAATTTATATTCATTGATGTATTTTATTACTGTAAAATCGTCAAACAGCTCATAATAATTTAATGATCATTACTATTATTATTTTATTCTCTCTCATTCTATACAAAAATATATTAACAAATTTGAATTCACAGTTACGTTCAGGTTTAAAAGGTTTCAGGCCTTGAACAATCCTGATAAAATTTGGTGAAATTTTATCTTTATCAAAAAACGAACAGTATTAAGCAAATCGACAAAATGAAATAATGAAAAGAAAATACATTGATATGAATAAAACGTACTTTATTATTTTAACGTTATATCTTATAACGTACGTGGATCTTTAAGTCCTAAATATAATACGGACTAGCTGATTATAATATGTGTGTGTGTGCGTGTGTGTGTCTGTGTGTGTAAAACGTGATTCAATGCTGCGACTGTTGTTGGTATTATTGTTGTTGTTGTTGTTGTTATTTTTATTATTATATATATAATACTAGATATATGTGTAATATGTATTTTACGGATAATCATTACGTATAAATATTTCATTCATATGTTCAGTTACATTCATACAAATGTACGCAATACAGAATACACTTATTATATTCAGCTTAGAAAGGTAATAGCGATGCAGGATTCCGAAAAACTGTGTATAATTACAAATTTATCTCAACAGGATTCTTACAACGGTAATAAGATTCAATCGTGTGGATAATATACACGTACAATAAGTATAACTACGCTTCTATGTAATATACGGGTTTTTTTTTTTCAATGGTTGGTCACATATTCAACAATCTACACATTACCTGTACTTTATACATATAATCGCGATGTATAATATATTATACAGGCTACATGAAATTTATTATTTAGTCAAGAAAAAAAAAAAATGGAGCAATGACCGGGATTTAAAATTTCACTTACATGATAAATATATTTATTCAATCTAGGTGAAATATATGTATATTTTTTATTTTTTTTTTTGCCTCTATTACACGTTCAAGTAAAACGCGACTATGTAATTTTCAGCCATAATAATTTCGATTGGGAAAAATTGAAGAGAAAGTGGAGATCTTTCAATTACTTTTCATTGTTCGATATTCGTTCGTTTATTATTTAGGCATATAATATATTATATACACTCACGTATGTACCGTCGAAATTCTACGTATCGTTATGTTTTATAATTCATTGTTATTTTTATTCTTTTATTTTTTTCTAATGTATTTTCATCTCAGTCTTGTCGCGCGAATTTGATTTGACAGGTCGTTACGTTATTTTGGATTTATTATTTTTTTCCTCTTTTATCACCCGCATTCATGTAATATTCCCTAAAATCACATATTACACGTATATTGATATTAATATTTACTCAGGTGCAGATTTTTATTCCAATGAAGATACTGTCGAACGGCGTAACGATGCACGGATGACAACTGACAACGATAATAATTAATGATTGGTGTAAAACACCATAGAGAGCTGAGAAGCTGATTGTTGTGTATGAAATTCACAATGATCAGAAGAGAAAAAAAAAAGAAAGGAACAAAGAAACTAAATTCAAATTCTAATCACGTTTCACCGACCGCTACGTGTATCGTACATAAGATGACTAGTATAATACCAATATCACCAGGTCTATGTAAAAAATCATAGTGTTACAAATTTATTATTTTCTGTTTCTTTTGTTTAAATTTTCTTGTTTTTTCCTTCATTCGCCGCGTATGTAGGTATATATATATATATAATATCTATAAATAAAAATGAAATGAAGAAGTGAAAACGAATCGTGGATGTAATGTATATTGTATATTTAACAGTGTTCGTATGTATAGTGAATATAATTTAGCGAATAATAATAACAATAGTATTATTAATAATAATGATAATAATAACAATAATAATTATAGCATCGCGCATACTCGCATGATTTTATGTATGATAGTAAATTGCACATCAACGTATCATTTAATTTGACTACAAAAGACGACGATCGAGCAGCGAAAATAATCGAATGATTCAGTTTGTTTCCCAAGGTTTTTCTTTTCTTTTCGCTCATCTTCGTGACTTGATAAATTTTTCTGTTGATTTAGCTCGCGATTTATACTGGTAAAACAGACTTCACATTATTTTTATTTATATACACACTATACATTTGCAATGTTGTTGCTGCATCTATTATAGATATACATATATGTATATATACCTATTCATCGTAAATCCGTAACGTATATGTATATGTAATAATAAATGTATAATACGTATGTGTATTATCATTATTATCCCCGTAACACCGAACTCTACGAAGTTCTACGTGTTTTATGAATTTACTCAAGTTCTGTGTATGATATATATATGTATGTGTATATATATATATATATATATGAATACGTATGTAATTTGATCAATAATACGATGGCGAATCATGTCACTTATGGTATTTCACGCATGTATATTGGCATGTGTGAAAGGATTATTTAAAAAAAAAAAAAAAAGATGAGAATATAGATAGTTTTAATGGGAAATGAGAAAAAATGCGCGTCAATGATTACAGCGTTGTTATTATATATTGCAATTTAAAAAAAAAATAAATAAATAAAAAAATAAAACAAATACGAGGACGAAAACACGGCAGCGAAAGAAATCGGGCAGTGGCGAAATACTATATCGATATACACGAATGAGCTTGTGTCATTAAAACGCGAATTACCTAAATACAAATATTATGATTACGTAGCTATATTATATTATCATTTAAGAGAGATACAAATCGTTACTACTACATTCCATAATTCTTACGACATATGCATAATGTACTATGTATATACATATGAAATAATAAGTTCGCATACATCACCGTATGTATGTATAACATAAGCGATGCCTTCTAGGCATATCGTAGGTATGCATACAAACACGTGCTACGTATACCATATATATACCTATATGCCGTAATAGATCATATTACATTCAGTATTCGGATGCGAATGCACGCATATATATATAATATACATGTATAGTTTGTAAAGATATTTCTGTTTTTCTATCTACTTTTTTTTTTCTTTGCCTCATTTACTGCTTCGTTTTCTAATTCCAATATATCGTTATACCTTATCATAATGACGATGATTATAATGATATCAATATCAATAATAATAATAATAATAATAATAGGATTAATAATAATATTATTAATAATTATAATAATAACGTATAATTAGTATCAGTTACTTTTTAATATTGGAGATCTAAGTAAGACAGTGGTAGTGTAATATCACAATAGTACTAATCAGGCCAACTTAAGCCAGTTTATTTATTCATTTATATTTATTTATCTTTTTCACATACCAGCCAAGACCGGCACAAGTTTTGCCCGTTTAGCTCTCAGGGCTCGCCAATGATTTCATCAATTTTAGCTGCTGGCGCTTCGATTCCGCAACCAGCAGGTAAACGGCAACGGGCGATTTTTCATACCGCCTACATACTTAGAAAACTAAACCCACAGCCTTGATTCAGGCAACCCGCCCTACGCCCGCACCACTTTGCCAGCGGAGTAGAAACGCGAAAAACAGGTTGCCAGGTTTCAGGCTACAATTCAATTTCCAGAAACCATCAATTATCGGTGCAGTTCCTGCTGTACAACAAATTCTGGATAACATTCAATTCCAACGTCCGAAGGTGATTAAAAACGAAACAAGGTCCGCCAAAATCCAGAGTAACACGCGTTTGTTTTCGCTATAGCTCCTTTGCTTCGATATTTTACATACCTATTAAAAGTGGCTAGCGCATACCTGGCTTCACAATATCGGTGGCAAAAAGGTACCCGAGTCGTCCAAATTTGGATCTAAACTCGCCACGATATCTCCTGTCGAAGCGTGTCGCGGTGCAGGCGCCTGAACACCGCTGGCCAACGCGTGGCTGCTCGCACTTCCATTTAGCTTGCTCTTGTTGACGCCAAGTGAGTTACCGCTGCATGTTCCGTCCGCGGCGCTGCCGTCTATGGGTGCCGATATCTTAGAGACGCACTTCTTGCCGCGATACAGTCTGTACAGCGAATATTGCTGCTGGGGATCCTCCATCGTCGTTGCTCGCTGACGCGGACCCCCACCACCCACCGTTACCGTCTGCGCATGCGCGGGCTGCGCAGGCTCGACAACTGTGCTCACAACCGAGCTCACCACCGACGATCCCGTCATCCCTTGCATCGAGTTGCTCAAGTTGGACGACGATGATGACGAAGACGAACTGTTCAGCCACTCGTGACGCATCGCCTCTTCCGGCGTCATTCGCTTCTTCGCGTCCCATCTGAAAATAGGAGGGGGAGGGATTGATGTTTTTGTTCTCATTGACGAGGAAAAAATAAAAGTCTCGTGAAAAAGCTTGCGATGGAATTGAGTCCCATGAAAATTACTCGTACGGCTGTTTTCGAAATACGTGATGGTTAACTTTGAAGTTTCTGATTCAAAAACGTTCAATTTAACAAATAATTTTTCTGCCATACTTCCATTATAATTCAAAAGACTTGTTATTAATCGCAGGATGATAACGCATGGAAAACCAATCGAGGAAGAAGTTTATACAGTTGGTAAAGATCGGATACTCACTCTAGGCACCTACTGACAAAGTCAACAAAAAGTCTATCCTTGCATCGCAGAGCTACCGCAACGTTCTTACTCCCCGGCCATCTCTTTTTTCCTTTACTATTCGTCAAGCATCTGGGACTCCCCTTTGAGTCTGCAAAAAAGTACAATGAGAACGTTGTGTTAAAAATGAAGGGATGCGTTGAGTTTGCATAACGGGAGATAAAGATGATATGAGTAAAAGCGAGTGAAAACGAGCTTACCGAAAAACAGTCTTCTTCGAGAAGCGTGGCTGATCAATTGATCAGGGGGCAGATCGAGTACCTCCATAACGCAGGCTAGTTGTTCGACCTCGTTTTCGCCGGGGAACAGAGGATAGCCCGTGTAGAGTTCGGCTAGAATGCATCCGAGACTCCACATGTCGATCGGAGTACCGTAAGGCAGGCCTAGAATCACCTCGGGACTTCGGTAGAACCTCGATTGTATGTAAGTATATACCCGCTGATGGCTGTAGCACGATGATCCGAAGTCGATCACCTTTATCGAGCTACTGCCGCGCTGTTTGAGAAGCACGTTCTCCTGTAAAATGTTCGTTTACACAGTGATTTGATGTTTCTTGGCCATAAACCTGAACTGGAGTCTCGTCGTTGCAAGAGAAATTTAATTACCGGCTTCAAATCACAGTGGATTATGTTTTCCCTGTGAAGCAGTCTCAGGCACTGTATAAGCGAGTTTGCGAATCTTCGTATGAGACTCAGACTGAAGCCCTGATAGTTGTTTTTCTTTATCAGCTCGTAGAGGTTCAAACTGTGAACATTCAACGTTCCGTGAAACGAACGAACAATTTCGATTTCCCAAAATATGTCCACGATGACATATTTCTACGTCTACGCACCTCATGAGCTCGAAACTTATGCAAAGATGATTCCTGAAGTAGAAGTACTCCAACATGTGAATGACATTGTGCGACGTGTGAGCCTCTTGGTCTTTCTTCCTAAGGTGGTCCAAGATCCTCACTTCTATCAGCGCCTGATGATGGAACCGCTTTTTGTTTCTGCAAATTAAATCACGGGTTACTTCGTTCCAATTCTATTTAAATTACACTGTAAATTTGTAAAGTAAACTTAGTATCTCTTAATCACCTTATGATTTTAATGGCAATATGTTGTCCCGTCTTGTGATCCAGCGCTCTGATAACTTGGCCGAAGCTACCTTTACCAATCACTTCGAGAATCTCGTACCTAGAGGAAACATTGGAGAAGCAAAGACATAGGTTACAGTCACGTAAGAAAATAAATTCAAGGACCAATTTCATTTGCGTGCACTTTTTTTTCTCACAATCAGTGTGATTTTTATCGAAGTACCTAAAGATAACGTTCGAAGAGCAGTTACTGCACTGGAAATGATCAATACCTGTACGAGATGTGGTCGTGAAGAACTTTGTTGTAGCTTCCATTATCGTCGTCGTATCCACCGTTCTGAGAAGCACCTTCTTCGCCGTGTATTTTGCACGCCTCAAGTCCCAAGTACCAGATTTCTGAGTACTTCTCGATTTCAGCTCGTTCAAACTCGGTCATCCTGGTTCCGTAATACTTCACGGCTTCCTGTGGCGTCATGGGCAGTCTCCTTCCTAAATATTCATAAACAACCGACTTATCAATTTCCGTTTATAGATTGGAAATTGGTGACAACGAACCACGCACTGTGATTTATTGACATTCTCACCGTAAGCATCGAAATGCGTTCCAGCATGAAGCGGATCGTGAAACATGTTGTGATTGTTGTTTATCGTTGAATTGTTCCCGTTGTTGCCATTGCCGTTACTGTTGTTGTTGTCATGTCTGTCGAGACGCGTTGCCTTTGCCAGTCCAAGGGACGTCAATTTCTGGAAATAGAAAAAGGGCAGAGAAATATTAAAATTACAGCCTGACTAAACAAACCCACCAAAGTGTCAACGCCCGCTTGCTTTCAAAGTAAACCCAACTTTTTCCGAGCTTTCCATGCTTTTAGCAGCTCTCGAGTTTGGACTCTCGGTTTAAGTAGGTCGAAGCAATTGAAAATGCCACCTAAGGGTCACGTTGGGGTGTTGACTCAAAAGTAGATACAGTATAAATTATCGAAATGAAATATCGGTCAAAGAGAGCCTGACAAAGTTCACGTGACATTCTCAAACTCAGAGAATCCTTTGTCGATGCATTTTTCAAATTCCACCGGAAGCCAAGCTCCGAAAAATGAGTATCGATTAACGATTATTTTTCCATTTCTCTTCGTATCTCCTCAATTACGACCACACCTGGTCAATTTCAATTCCTACACGTGAAATGTTTAAGCCAGAGTCCAGGCAACGCCCAAGACTCGGTTCTCTATGCAGTTATGCCGCGTGCCTTGCGGCATCTTTGCAGTGCTGGGGCCAGTGGGTCGAGTAAGCATGGGAGTTAGATAAAACCTGCACCTTTCTAACGTGGCTGAAAGGTAGGTACGTGGGCATCGCGATTCCGTGCAACCATACATACACGTAGACGTAAACTTGCACGATGATCAACGTTGCAACAAGTCGGGGATCGGTCGGTTAACCTAACCAAAGATATAAAGAGCCGAGTGTGGAGTGAAAATAAGAAGAAAAACCGAGACTAAGACGATGGATAGAAAACGAAAAAGACAGAATCACAGTGAGTGGCAATTGATTAAGTGCACTGCTAATTGTGACGCAGGGTACAATGCAGCCGCAAGAACCGGATGTGAGTGACGAAAAATTGAGCAAAACCAAATGGACACAAGTGAGTAAAACTGGCTCTTTGTTGGAGAGTCAACGACACGTGCAGAAGGAGCATGAAAACCGTTGGTTGAAAACACGTTGTCGTTTTTACCTCGCCAAATGAACCAAGTCCGCGAGTATAACATTACTAACGCACATTCAACGCTGGTGCACAAATCCTGTCGACGTATTCCTTATAAAATAACCCGGCTTTGCAACAATAGCCGCGGAGTCTCAGTTGCAGCGCGTGCGGTTTATAGGATAGGAATTTTTACGCCACTCCAGAGAACAAACAAAGAGGTATTTGTTCTTCGATATATACGGCGTCGTGCATAACGAACGTCGAAGGAATAAGTGATTAATAGACATGCAGATATCTATAAGCCGCCGTTGCTGCTGCTGCTGCTGCTGCTGTGGCTGTCGCTGTTGCAGCGTGACGGAAATGATTAATTTGGTATCAACTATTGACTGTGGTTAAAATTTGCATAGATTATAAGTCCGCGGATAATAATTAACGTATTGATAAAAGTATCCATGCACCCGAGTCTTTGTCTACACTCTCTTTATTTGTACGATAGTTTAATCACCCGTCATGGAATTGCATCTAGGAGACGAAAGCTATCTGTGTACTCGATTCGATGCAGAATTCAAGAAGACCGATGGATTTCCATTGCCATATAAATACGTACGTTTCACGGCTTACACGTATACGGAAGAAATCGGAAAGAGGAGGTCAGCCACCTCAGCCGAAGTTGGAGTGGCAGGTAATGAAAATTGGAAAACGTGACTTCGATCCATGAATAAATCAAAGATCGTAAAAGTTCCCCCCGAATTAGAACAAGAGGACGGTAGTGTAAGTACGATAGGGATGAACCGGCGAGAGCCAAAATTACGCATCGATATGTTGTATGTATTGCGTGTGTGATACATCTCGTAAAAAAAATTTGGGTCAGTGAAACTTTGAAGCGGTTATTTTTATCCAACTTTTCATGGACTCGATTATACCAAGTGGTTGGTGAACTTATTATAAAACGGCGATAGGCGCGTGCAGTTTAACAGAAGCAGGACTCAAGACTTATCCCGGTACCATGAAA
Source organism: Neodiprion fabricii (assembly GCF_021155785.1). Taxonomy (NCBI): domain Eukaryota; kingdom Metazoa; phylum Arthropoda; class Insecta; order Hymenoptera; family Diprionidae; genus Neodiprion; species Neodiprion fabricii. Next base: position 5,534,242 of record NC_060241.1, on the reverse strand, counting down.
CTGCACGTATGTTCCGCATCTATATTTACGAATCGAGCCATTTCGAAGCTTTAATTTCACCCCGCCATATCCGGCAGTACGAGAACTAAAAGGAACGATATGAAAGAAGTCGGAAAAAGTCACGTAGAAGTACAACGGAAATTGAATAATTCAGACTCAAGAAGTATAAAAGGGTTCCGAGAACCGTCCGAGCCGACTGTCGCATCGAGTCGACGTTCATGAATTTCGAAAATAAAGATCAACGATCGCACGGTGTAATCGATTCTTGACGAAAATTCGGGTTCTCTGACCAACGAATAAATAAAAGCGACAGTTGATGCGGATCAAAGTTCATATTCCAGTCTACCGATAAGTAACTGTCCGGCTACGATATCATCGTAGAAAGGAAATGGAAAAACCGATTTAGCTCTATCGTTTGTATTGTCTGGTCTTGAATTTTTCAAAGTCAACTCGTACGTACACTTGGGAACAATGAATGTGAGACGGCTAATATTTTACACTAGACAGTTATGTTGGCAACACAGAAAAACCTAGAGCGCCACAGTCGGCCGATCGCGAAACAAACTCAATCTCAATAAACTTAACATAACCCATGACCGTCGAATCTAACCTTAGAACACGTGTCAATCCAACAAATTATTATTCCCGCGGTATTCTAAGGTTAGATTCGACAGTCATGGGTTATGTTATGTTCATTGATATTGATTTAGTTTCGCCTTCGGTCGACTATGGCGCTGTAGGTTTCTCTGTATTGCCAACACAACTGTCTAGTGTAAAAAATTAGCCGTCTCAGATTTATTGTCCCCAAGTGTACACACGCGCACCAATGCCAACGATAATTAATTTACGTATAAAAGTCACATGACACTGTGGAACATACAATGGCGTTGAATACGTCAATCTACCCTTTCGTCTTGCATAATCAGAAGTAGGCAGCGGCAATTCAGGAGAGATGTCTGTTTACATTGACATCACTTCCTGGAGAGTGCTGGCCTGCGGGCTAAACCCGGTGGGACAGTGTCACGTGACATCCGCCTTGGCTTATGCAGAGGATATATAGAAGCAAAACAATGCTCTTTGTATAATCGAAACCACAGGCGAGAAGTAGGCGGCGATATACGTTTCTCGAATAGCAATTACGCCCCTGCATCAGCCCCCGATGGAGAGGATGGAATTCTGATGCCTCGAAGTAATTTCCAAGAAACAATCCCGCTCCTCTTAGCCAAATGAAACCTTCCGCTTTTACTCTCCATTTTTAACCACTCGAACGGCGGTTCCGAGCGGCGGAGAGAAATTCGCAAGGACGAGGTTATGACTTCGGTTGATTTTCGCAAAGTGATTGGGTACACCGAAGCTACGGGGCCTTGACGCGTCCCTGGGCCAGGAAATCGGGCCCGATTATACGAGGACCGGGTGTAATGTACGCGGAGGTTTAACCGGTCGTCGATATCTGTACGGGATGAGAGTTTCCATCGCCCGCATGCGCATTGTCCTGTCTGTCTTTGTATTCGCTAGACTGATCACACCGTTTGCCGCTGTACCGTTCACACTGTTCACAATATTATTTATAGGTATGTGCATGGGTAGAGGTTACGTTGTTCTCAGAATTAGTTATACAGCTATGACACTCGGTTATGACCACCCGGTCAGGCAGGATATGTTGTATAATTTTGTTGAAATTAAATCCCACCGACAAAGTTTTCAATTTCATAAACCCGCCGCTATAGACCGCGTACAGATATCCAGTACGAGGTCGTCGGGAACCCGGCGACAAGGCGAAGCAATTTTCACCGACGGTACGACGATGTCTGGGAAATTATTCTTCGGCACCGGTTGAAAGAACCACTCAATGAGTTTCTTGAACCATGAATATTTCGAAATCGTTGTAGATGTGGTGGAATAGAATTTCTCTTGGAAAAAGGTATAAAAAAAAAACAGTCCTGTTCTCGGAAACATCAAATGGATGGAATGAAAATTCCACATAATCAGTTCGAGTGCAGGAAGTAACTTTTTCAAATTGTCGTAATTCAGGATGAATGCTAAATTTTATTTTTATTTTTATCGTTCAAACATCTCCAAATGATTCCGATTGGTATGATCACAGAGAAAACTAAAACTATTTGAAATTTTCTTCCGTAACTGGTAATCCGTCCTGGAAGATGATGATAACGACGATGATGGTGCGTACGAAGGTGGGCCATGGCAGAGGAGTAATCGCAGCGGAGGAACGGCGATAATGGCATCAGCGATCATTACACTTTCAACTTTCTTTCCGCGAACAGAAACTAGATCCTTCCTCTTGGCGAGCATCGCGAAAGGCACGAAGAGCCGCGGACAGGCCGCAATTCTAAACGGTCTGCGAGTGTACAATAACGAAAGATAAGAACATGAGTACCGAGGACAATTCAACCGGCAGCACGTTACACCGAGGTGATAAAGCTGTTGACGACCTTGAGTTCTCGTGCAGAACCGAAGACTCTCTAAATCGATGAACGTTCATTTCGCACCACAAGTGCGTACACTGAGAGAAATTTTCAGTTCCGGGTTCCGCTGAGTCCTTAACTATTTTCATTTTTTACCACAATCGAAAAATATAGTTCTAGGTATAAAATGAAAATTAGTTTTCTAGCTGTTACCGGAAAGTCTAGTATCCGTTACTATTCTTTCTCATTACGATCGCTGTTGCTAGATATTCTTGCAACTGTTGCGAAAATTTAATGCTAGTGCAACAATAAATTGACGTTGAAGCCTTATTTAAGTAAAAAAGTAGAGTAAACCTCAGAAACTGATTTTGCGTTGCAATTACCAAAAAATGGATCGACGATAGCGCAAAATGGTTACGCGTACCTCGTTTTTCGTAATTCCAACAATATTCAAACAGTTTCGTGTGTACGTCCCACTTTCCTGGTGCCGATTGATAGTCGATTTCCACACTCGACGAAGACGATAATATCGCCGTACTTTGCCGAAATACTTCTGTCGATGGATTATCCAAGAGCTGTAACGCGAACGGTAACACCGGTCAGTGACACTTGGTAAAGGAAAGGCTGCGTGCCCGTGCCGTATATAGTGAGAATCACTCCTTCGTAGCAATCAATTTCTCAGGTCAATGTCGGGCCAGGCCACTCATTGTCCGCGCCACAGTCAGTGTCACAGCTCGTACAAGTGGCACACACCTTCAGGTACCAACACTCCCGTAATGTGGGCTAATGCTCGTTAAACTGAGCGAAAACGAGAGCCGGCTCCTCGCTTCAATCTGCCTACATCCGCGCCTCAGGCCTACGCCTGAATCCATAAAAATTAACACTCGTTTTCTCTGCCTTCTAAGCCTGTGACACGAGTCTATACATCCACGGCAACATCTTTAACCACCGTAGCTCGTATAATAGTTCGCCATCGTTGGATAATTATAGGAAAATAAGAACAAAGGATCGCGGAGCTGTAAAGAGAGGCTAAGTATGAGGGAATGATACTTCTTGTAGACGACGACGTTACGCTATATGATGGAACGTTCGTACCAAGGCAAGTTTCTCAAGAGCTACATCGCTAATTGCCCCCCTCCCCCCTACCCCCCTACCCCCCGCCCGTCTGATAACCGTCACGTAATCTCATCCTCTCATTCTCTCTATCTCTCGTTATTCTTGTCCAAGGATGATCAAAGCAAGTGTTTTTCATCCAATGATCAACGTTTCGTGGAAGGAACGTTATTCGAATGTCCTGATCCGCCAGGAATCCATTCCAATAGTGCGGAATCTCGGTGTTTCTATAACCGTTCCGTTCCTCCTTGAGAATTTTCGCAGGAAAACGAACCGCAGTAGAAACAGCTGACCGACAAGACGGTGAGATACAAGATACTTTCTAAACCCGTTGCAGACACACGGGCAATAAAACACAGCTGACGAAGATTGGATCGAACGAATAGCCAATACGACAACAAAGTGCAAAATTATTGCACAAACTGGTCGGATTTGGTTCGCATGCGTGGGTCACGTAACAAAGTAGCTGCGCGGAATCGTTGCAACACAAGTACATAATGTAGGTACAAGAGTACGTCAAGTGGTAAGAGAAAAAGGCTGACTTACGCAAGCTGATATGTAATTGGTATATTATATGTATAATAGAGACGGCGTAACGAAGTCGACTTCTGGCCAGTTATTCGGCTAGGCGTAGCGCTGTGGCTCAAATCACGTTACTTTGCAATACGTCCCGTTGTGTGACTATTGTCACTCCTCTCGTACGTGGGCACCTACTTAGCAGAGCTCGTGAAAGAAAGAAAAAAAAAAAACAAGAATTCCGTTTCATAGAACGTTTTCTCCTCTTTGTTTTCTATTCTTTTCTCATATTCTAAAAACTCCTAGTTCTACGATGCTCAAAAAACGATACCGAGGCCGCTTCTAACCAACTCTCTTGACGCTGATTAGAATATTTCCAAATATTCTCAAGCCCTCGAACCCGTCACCAGGTCTAAAGTTAACTCAACTTGTATAAACAGCGCCGTGAACCTTGACGAAAATTTCCTAGATTATATACGTCGCGCTCGTTTTCCGCTTGGGAACAGGGCAAGTACGTTTGAACCCAAGCGTTTCACATAGACTGACAGCTTCTTTTTCCTGAACACTTTTTTTCACATCCTTCTTGGATTCGTAGACTTGAACGTTTCATTGGAAAGGTTTGGAACTTTTCCGTTTCCATCTGAGTACCAGCGATTCGATCAAGACTTCGAAGCAAATGTGTGGATTTAAGAGGCTTGGAATGACTTTTAACCACGACTTGATGAATTGGATAAATGTACCCGTAACAAATGGCTCTGGAACACTTCGGTGACTCCGTGTTTCCGCACAATTAAAAAAATAATTCAAACCTCGCCCGTCAAACGGCTTTGGAACACATTTCAACGACGTTTCGTTGACATGCTTTCGACGTCGTTCGAAAGAAAGAGTTCAACCCCTGAATCAATGGTACACCTTTCTTCTCCGTTCGAAATTGAGACATGGCTTACCTCGTGGGGCACCGAGTTGTGTTTCGTTCGGCTTTGGTTGGCCGAGTTGTTGATGGACGACAAGGAGGTGAGAGTTGCGGATCCAACGCCTCCACCCCCGACCCCAACGATGGTTTTGCTTCCTGCCTTCGTCCCGCCGCCGCCAACATCCTTGTGCAAGGCTCCCGGACTCTGTAAATCGAACGGGAATAATCCTGTATGAGTGTGTGGATGACACGAAAAACCGAGGATGACTATCGCGTGGATTTTATCAATCGTAATACGGTGGCTCGTACTTCGTAGAGTACTTTCTGCGGTAATACGTAACGCGGGTCGATGCCTAATTATCTGGGTCGCGGTATAAGCTGGTCTGGATTTACCGCGTCGAATCAGCAACTTATTTTCAAAACTGCAACGTTCCAACTTATCATCATATTGCTCTACATTGCACATGACTCGATATGTCAGCTTTACAGTGTGAATTGATACACGCATATTCCGCGAATTAACGTCTCTTTGCGTATAATTTAATAACGCGTCGTTGCGTGTCATTGTTTCGCGTCAGGTATAAGCTTGCGGCTTACACGATTTTCCGGTAGGACATCGCACAGGCGCTTATTTTCCTCTGACAATAGATTCAACAGCGCATCATTATCGCTCGCATTGTCTCACCGTTACAAAACAACGATACCAAAACCGAGCTGCGATGCACGGAGTGCAATTTGAACCGGGACTAAGTGCAATGATTCTTCGTTTACACTTATACGATACTCCGGACTACGGAACAAGTTCACTTCCAAGTTACCAACGCTATGGTTCTCCGAGCAGAGTTCGATTATACATAACGCTAACCAGTTCGGCGTAAATATTGGTAATTGGTAGAGCAACAATTTAAGGGATCATCAGGTGCTGAGAAAGTTGATCTTGAGTATAATTAACTGTAAGCTGAATATCACTAGGTTGAAAGTTCATCCTCAAGATAGAAGCGAAGAAAAATTCAATACTGCTTCCAAATCGAAGAAACAGGACGAAAATTATCGAATCTATTCACTTTTCTTCTTCACAACTTCCTCAATTCCTGCTTTCATCAAAGTTCGCTAGAATCGGTCTTTTTTTCTTTTTTTTCTTTACTGCAGGAAAAAAAATTCAAATCAAAGTGACCCAAGAATCTAACAAGGAATTAGTCGGTCTGTTGTAGAAAAAAAAAATTTATCAACAAATGGTTGCGATTCGCCAAGTCCGCGCGCAGTCTGGCTTTCACGACTTTCCTATTTATTTCGCAGCGATTCGAGCAGACGAAAAAAAGAAAAGAAAAGAAAATAGACAAAAGAAAAAAAGAAGAAGAGATAACCAAAGCCTCGTGCTTGGGATTCTGCTGGTGCAGTTAGAGGGTTGAAACGGAATGCTCGCTATCTAACTTGACTGCATTCCCCGACTTGCATCAGTAAATTTTCAAACCGCTGTGCACTTTCCTCCAGGCAGCAGTAAATACCTATAATCTGTATCTGTGCCTGCATCGCATACCTACTATAGGTATGTGCATACATGTATTACATACGTATATGCACTCTTGTAACACGGGTCATTGAATAGCAAATAGTTAGCACGCATGTGTAACAAGTAAAAGTTACTTACCGCGTGATCTCGATCGATTTCCGTTTCGATTCTAAATTCATCTTTCGCGCGTGATGGGGAAATTTAAAATTAAGGGATTTTTCTCAACTTTGTTCAAACTTCGCGGTTAAATCCGGGCTTTAGCCGACGCGTTTCCTCCCTTTGCGACGCTCTGACTCACTCTATACGATAATAATTATCGCGGGTTTCGTCGGGTCACAGAACTGCTGTACAAATTATCTCGATAATGTTTCCTGGGATTTTCTTTTATCTCTTGTCTCAGCTTGCCTCTATGCCTAGGCGTAAAAATTGTTTTCTCTACCCAGAGTTGAAATGTGACGAGACCGGATGCACGGACCTTGTTTTTAAACAAAGATTAAATAATACACGATGAATAAATGCATAGCATGTGAAAAAATGGTATAAAATATTAACCGATTGCTGCTTCGTAAAATTAATGATTTCCTACGTTTTGCGGATACTTTTCGTCTTAAGTTCGATTGTTTACTTATTTTGTATTGATACCGCATGACATGTATAATCGATTCGATACGTGCATTCACTATCTATGGCTTATCTTCCAGACGTTGGTACCGTACATGTATTATATACACAAGTACGTCTGTATACGTAACCAAGTCTTTCCCACCGCCTGTTAGTGTATTTAACGACTGTATCTTGATTCCTCGTTTATAGCATGGCACGAGTTATACGAATTTAATACGTCGTAAACAAATCCGAGATTTTTAAACCCAACAACGCGGATTCTATTCGTTTTCTTTTTCTTTTTTTTGTTAGTTTCAGTGATTTACGTTCAATTTCTTATAGAATTTAAAAATCGTTAGCCAAATTTTCTCCTTGCTTCCACCCAACCTGCAGAACTTAAATTGTTATCGTATTCTAAGAGTAATTAATTAACCTGTGCAGTTTCGTTAAGTGAAAAATATTTACTTTCCAACGGAAAGTTGAAAATATAATGCGACCACATTTTTTTAATATTCATGTGAATTATTATTACAAATTTGCATTTTGCTTTCAGTATATTCGGCTTCGTTGAGAAAGAAATAAATGAAAATTGTCACATCTATTTTTCTTATTGTTTTTTCTTTTTTTTCTTTCTTTTCACGTATCCCGATTTTAACATTTCATCAAACTGAATCATCACTCGATATTTTCATACGATAATCCGTTACCTTCGCTGATAAATAAAACCGAGTAAATTGTCAATAATGGGGGTGAAACGTTTTTCAACTTTTTACCTTGTTTATCGGTGCTATTTTCTCGCTGTTACCACCAAAGCAGACGCATTCGGAGATAATTTGTTTGACCTTAAATTTCTTCCTAACCATATCTAACCGCTGCGTCGCGATTCTTGCATAGGATGCAAATTTTAACGGTAGTTATTGTTGGCATTGGGATATTACGTTTCACTTATGCAACAGGTTTAGTCCACCCGTGTTTTCAAATACGTATAATCTACGTATGTTCGTATATTTATATCCACGGACATATAAACTCGCGTTGCGTAAGACGGTCGTTAAGGAATGTATTCTTTTCGCACTTTAATTACGAGCTCGTTAACACGCGATCGGCTGAGAACTGATATCGAACGACACCGATTATTTCTGCCTTCCTTCGCGCAATTACATGTCGCAATGCACAATAACACCAAGACGATGCGTCGCGCTATCTTGCAATTCTTTGCCTCGGTTCGATAAGTTTTAAATTTCTTATTTTTCACTTTTCTCTCACCCCCACTTTTAAACCCGCCACCTTCCGTACGTCGCCCTGGTTTATTCACTAGCTGTATCGATCACCGATCGATAGGTTAGGCTTTATTGATAACGGTATTCTTATTTCTGGGTCACACTTGAATTGCGATAATCGGTCATCGATACGTCGTATGAAAAATTGAAAAAATTTCAGATTCCGAGCTAATGTTTGGAATCGAGAAAAAAAGAGGGACAAGAATTCAAGTCGAATTTATTCAACCGTTTACAATCGTTTCTTTAATAAATTTTCAGATCTTATCTTCATTCGTTCGCGATCCAATTTTTTTTTCTTTTCAGCTTGTTTAAAAATAAATATCTGCTCTTATCGAAACGAGTTTTGTCAGTTCCTCTGTTCAAAGCGGCCTTGACTCAACGATTTATATATTCAGAATTTTGTTACTCTGCAATATTGAAAACCAATGCACGCATGCGATCGGAATTTCCTTACGCAATTCCGCAACGTCAACGAGATTTAAAACTGATCGGTGAAGTGATTTTTTATTTCATTTTATTTTTTTTTTCGTTCGCGTTGACAAACGAGGCTCAAAGAAATTGACACATTTCTTGAAAGTTGTGACAAATTGCTTTAAGTGGGAAGTCCGAGAGTGCCCGAAGTTTTTTCCATTCGTTCTTTTTTGCCTCCTCCCCCCCCCCCCCCCACCCCTCTTTTTTTCAACAATTTCGTAACAACGCGTGGGCGAGTATCTGAACCATTTAAGACTCGGCAGCGGTCGAAGCGGCGAAAAATCGCGAGTTTAAAATGCGGGCTCTGCTGCCTTAAACGCTTCGGGCCAAGGAACAGAATCCGCAAGGTTGCCGGCCGATCAAGGATGACTTTTTCTCCTTTTCCGGGCTGATTTTTTTCTCCTTTCTCCGTAATTCCGTTCCAAATTAATTTCCGTAACTGATCATATATATATATATATATTCCGAGCAATGATCGAACGATCGATAGATCAGCGAGGGCAGGAAACGCGGCAATTTTAGTATAAACTCGGAATACCGGATCGTGGGCTTCTTTCAACCGTGAATTTTCTCGGTCTTTGGAATAAAACAAAAAAATAAATAAAAAAGATAAAAAAAATATTTTTAACGCCAAGGCCGAAGTTCGAGGAACTAACGATACCCACACACGTGCTAAACGAAAAGCAGCGGCTTCGAAACGACCAATCAAACCCTTGCTCACGCCAAGGATTCGATCCTCGGATTCCGAGCTCTTTATATAACCGGCAAAACCGGCCGTAGCAACGATTTCTGCATAATGTGTACAGTCGAATCTAAAAAATTATTCTAACACAGAGGTAGAAATTTCTTTTGTTACAAAGTCAGTTGAATAAAATTCAACGAACGAACGAATCGTGATTGTAGAAAAAAATTAATAACCCAAAAATAAAAGCTGGATAATACGTTTGATGAGTTTTCGTCACAGCAGTTACGTGATTATTGTGATCTTTTTTTTTTGTGTTACTGAAAGCACGTACCACAGTTAAATTTGTTTGTAAATAAATTTTCTACAAGCTGCCCGAGATGAATTTTATTCTGTAGCTCTTACATTTGTGACAAAATCGTTACACGCAAAATCATTTACATGGATTATTATTATTTAGTAAGTTAGGTTGTATTCATTGAATAATTAGATTTCATTTGGATAGACAATCTAAATCAACCTATATTCAGGAAAATCAGATATCTGAAAATTCGAACTTTTGATATATAATAAGAATAAGAATAAGGAACAAAAAAAAACAAAAATACAACCTTGCGATCCTTTTGAAAAATGATTATAAATTGAAATCTAAATTCTGTTCGTTTGAATTTTCGTCTTCTAATATCGTCGATAAAATTAAAGTGAATTAATATCAGTTTCGTATTTCGGACCTTGAGTTACAACATCATTTTGTCTTCGTCAAATTTTTTCACCGGTCTGTACCGGCTGTAATATTACACATTCTTGGTATCACGGAGTCCACGGCTGCACGGCAGTTGCATGTGTATATTACAGTAGAAAAAACGTGAATGCCGTAAAGTATACGACGTGCATCCCACGTAGAGGAATTACAAGCAAAAGAGATCTGCAGAGATTCGAATGCAGAAAGTAAAAGGAGTCGACCGAGTCATAATGGCGCGACCTTGTCGAGTGGGAACGATCTCTCTCTCTCTCTCTCTGTCTTTGACTGTACGATAATTTCTGTGCGTATTGTACACAGATCACAGCTGTAAGATACAGTTGCGAAAACGCGAAGTACACGCGACACGACGAGTTTTGCGACACAGTAAATACATCCCACTCTCAAATTTCGTTTCGCACAGTCCGCGTGTCGCTTTTAATCTTGCAGTGGTTGTAAGAGTAAAAAAGATAAAATAAAATTAACTCTCGCCTTCAAAGATATCCGTTTCGCAATTGATGGGCGTCAACTGAGTAATCGCGTTACACGGAATTCAGAAAATTCGCTACTTTCCATTACTCAAAAATTTCATACGCTTGTTTTTCGATTGTAACGTCGCGAGGTTCGCTGTTTCGACCGAATAACAACGTAGGCGAATTACGGTAAACGCATTCACGACACCCGTGCAATGGTCAATGCGTACCTAACGCGATACCCGTGCAGAGTTTCACGGTTGAGGAGAGTTTCGCGATAATCAGACCGGAACTCAAAAGGAGCCACCTTTGTGCAGTCCTTGCGAAGCTGGCTTCTATTTTCCTACGCTGCCCTAAACCGGGTGCCATGTATGTTCGGGCAGCAGCGATAGTTCTGCTCTTTCGGCAGTGCCGAGTTCTTTATTTTCAGTATCGCAATCCGGAAAATCAACCGCGTTTCTTAATCCAATCACGCGATTTCATCGAGACTCGATTCACGCCGAGAGTTGATCAAATTTTTATATACTCAGCGAGTAAGCTTTTGTGACATCTTAGTTCATGCGAGATACACTGAGAAAAACTTCCTTAACTATTTTCATTTTTTACCACAATCGAAAAATTTTAGGTCTAGGTAGAAAGTGAAAATTAGTTTTATAGCTGTTACCGGAAAGTCTAGTAGACGTTACTATACTGTTGCGAAAATTTAATGCTTGTGCAACAATAAATTAACGTCAAAGCCTTGTTTAATTAAAAAAATACAGTGAACCGAAGAAACTGATTTTGCGTTGCAATTACCGAAAAAAGATCGACAAAATGGTTAGGCGTATCTCGTTTTTCATAATTCCAACAGTATTCAAGCAGTTTTTTTTTTTTAACGATATCTGTTTTTTTACTGAATTTTTCTAGTTACTGTAATAAATGAATTTTTTCTCAGTGTAAGAACATTCGGGTAAAATTTCCGTGTCAATCACGACTCGTCAAAAACTTGGGCAAAAGCTATCAAACTCTAATTCATGCTCGAAGAAATGAGAATTTGAAAAAGTGTAAAAGACTGTTGAAATTATAAACCGATTTCAAAATTCCGCAGGGAAATATACAGACGGAAATTTTTTCTGAATGAAATTAGCTTTTCAATATTGTTTCAAGTGTTTCGGAACAGATGCTCATGTGTATAATTATAATTGCTGTTTAACCTTCGAATGAAAATCGTTCTTGTTTTGCGAGGCTCGAGTTTCTTTGCTGAAATAACGATTTAATTGTAAAACTTGTCATACTTTTGATTAACAATTTCTAAAGTTTTTTTAAAATTTGTTTGTATACTTTATAAATTGCACACAACTGCAACGTGTTTTCAATACTGCCTTCGAACGTAATATTCGAATCGAAAGAATGATAACATCGTGTTTTTTTTTTTTTTTTCTCCTCGGAACGAAGTACAGTCACGATGATGCACGAACGTTTGACAAGCAAGCATCTTGATCAACCGAGTTTTTCGACAACAATCCCTTCTCAGGTTTCCTACGTTTAAGGGGGTCTTTTGTAAGGTTAGGAAAACCGATCCCGCACATCACCGAGCTGCTTGGAACCTGCAGGCTTCAGGTATAAGTGTTCGATCCCACAACCATTATTCTCCACAATACTTTCCCCACCCTAGTCTTCATCCTGTTCTTCTTTTTCAACGTCGGCACGAGCACCTGGCCTACAGATTGGACCGGCAGGTGATCCAGGAGCGATTATGGAGACCAGAGAACGGCCCCCAAAACCTCCTCGATATCCACTCTGGATGCACGATGTCCAAGGTATCCGATGGCCAAAGGGCCGCCCGGCGTTCAGGTCAACGCAGATGCCAGCCGACGACACCTGCCGAGATTCGAAGGCCAAGACCAAGTCTCAGGATCCAAGACTCAGGATCGAGGCACGAAATCGCGATGGAATATAAATGTCGGATTTGTAAGATCCAGCTGCGCTGGAAAAGCTTAGTCGTTCCGATCCGTCGACGTTGAGGAAAGTTTCGTAATTATGTTACAGTTAGCGGGAAAAGTTATTAACTGACGACGAATAAACATTTGATACTGGAATTTGAAGCGAATGTGGCACTGATGGACTCTACCGTTTAACCATGCTTGTTGATTAGTATAATTGCGAGTAAATTTTTCATATCACGACTTTCTTTGGTTTGTATAATACCGATGTTTACGTGATCCGAGCTTTTATGGAATTACTTCGTCGAAGAAGGATTCAAGTGACTTTACAGATCAGTTTCTTGGATACTTTGCGAATCGTTGTGTGTTTCGAAGATTTCACAGGGAATGTAACGGTCGTGTTTGAAATGATTTTGCATCGCGGGTGAAAATGACAGTCAAGAGGGAAACGAAAATTTGAAAAGTGGGCAATGGAAATGGGTAAACAATCCGTCTGGCTAATGGACTGGCTGGTAGAAAGGAATCGCGGTCGAAAGTTGAATAGAAATTGAGGGACTGACCGTGAACATGCACAAGTCGAGTAGGTACACACGTACCGTAAGGAGACAGACGTCAAGAGTGATCGTCTTTGGAGTTGCTAGAGAGAGAGAGAGAGAGAGAGAGACAAAGAGATAAAATAATGAAGCTACCATGCATGGCTACTTTCTTATATCGCTTTCATCAGCGTCGAGAACTTCTTTCGCGTTTTCACGCCCTCCTTCTCCCCCTGATCATTGGATCGCGATCACGATCACGGCTAGAATGCCGTTTGAACAGGGTTGTAAAAAGCGTTAAGACGGAGATACCGTTAGACGACAACGCGACGTTCTCTGATTAAAATTATTGACAAAGCTGTGACTGCAACACGTCGAATAATTGAGACTGATTGAAATCCAAGGCAAACATAGAAACACACATCCAACTGTCCAACCGTTCGTTGCTTTGGTCAATTGATCGTCAAGAAGCGAGAGACCTAGCGAAGCTGTTCTCGCTCTTTTGTGATCCATGATCCACGGATCGGTGTGCAAGGATCGTTGTGACTTGTAACGAGGCGCAGCTGCATCTCGTTCTCAATCCCACGTCAATTTCCCGCACGGGTTTTGCGTCGATTCCTTTTTTCTTTTCTTTTCTTTTTTTTCATTTACAAACGGGTCAACTCGATGGCTGGAAGGCAGAAGAGTTCAAAGCCCGTTTGAGTATCGAGGGTAGCCCGAATCACCGTGCAGTAGTTTTTACCGGTAATTTTAATGCCAGTCAGTGGGTATACGGTGAAAATACAAAGTGAATCCCATTTCCGTCGCCTGCACCGAAGCGAAGAGACTTGAGGGGGGGTTATATATGGGCGAAGCTCGGGCAAGACGTTCACGAGATAAACTTTCACAGCCTTCGGGAGTACCCGGTCCAGGCCTGGAGAGAAGGAGAAAGAGAAAAGAGAGATATAGAGGGCAGCACGAGTATTCAGAGGGCACAACACTGTATGGTCTTGGACTCGTCTCACTGTATCGGAGAAAAAGATGAATAGAGAGAGAGAGAGAGAGAGAGAGAGAGATCGTGCCGCAGCGTTGAGGCCAAGAATTAGTACAGAGACTGAGATTAGTGGTGCTAAAAAAAAAAAAAAAAAAAAAAAAAGAAAGAAAAGAAAATGGAGGAAAAAAGTTGGACACAGGTTGGCAGCGATCGAACAGATACACCAGAGACCATGACTCGATTTTTCAACCTTATTTTCTCGTGCTTTATGACGATGGTCAGTTTGATTGGATCAACTGCCGGAGCAGAAGGAACGGATTTATCATGCGAATGGTCGTGATGGTTTTTCTATGTTTCTCTCTTTCCGACTGTCACAGTCAAATCTCCCGCACCCTTGGGACCAGCAACCATCAGACTGGAAATGTCCGTAGCGAAGATTAAGCGACCGCAAGGTAAAAGAGCTCTCGACTCTCATTTTCTATTTGCTTTGTCACTGCGGTATAAGATAAAGTGACTTAACGATAACAAGTTTTTAGTTATCGGTTTGCACGGATTCAGGTGACTGACTTTTCACGATCGGTGGGTTTGTCATTTCTATGAAATACACAAATCACGGGTGTTTAGGACTTTATTTTCTTCGCGAAGAGTTCGTTACATCGGGCATGGCGATAAGTGATGATGGTCGAGAGTTGCGATGGTTTTTTTGAACCTTGAAAAAAGATTCGCAACGATTTCATCGGCTCTCGAATGACGGTTCAGACTCCGTGAATGGAAGCCTCGGTGAAATCGTTGGTGAAATTTTACCCTGCAGGGAAAACTTGGCAGCGGCAACACCTGACGATGATAATCGCGACGATGGATTGTGTCGGTATAATTGGCAAACCGAATTACAAACGGTTACGTAAATTCATCAATTTCAGATAAAGTTCTCCTTAAATGAAGAAACCACAAGTCAGCCATGACCCACGAATCAGCACCGGGTTTCCAATTTTCTCATCTATATCAAACCATTTGCATGAGCGACACGTCGCCGAATCGAAGCAATCCGTTCACGATTCAACGATATTTACGTACAATTTTACAAGTTTTTTATTCTACTTCTAGCTTTATCTAATAGTTCAAATCGGGGATAAAAAAAAAAGTAACGTTCGTTGCATGAGCCGAGCACAAACGCGTGGCAATAATTCACAAAGACCGTCGTGATCGTTGCACAAAACAATAATTGCCTTCCCTGCATCACGTAATAAAGTAGATGATAGCCTCTCTCTCGTAACTCGTCTCGACGTACATGCATACGTGTACATACACGCATACGTACGTATACGTAGACCCACCGAGTCTCACAATCAGCTGTCACGAGTATGTAGCACGTGTGTATTTAACACACAGAGTGGAGCAGAAGGCTGGAGTAAAGAGAAGAGAGCATAACACGAGGGGTTAACGCTCTTCTCGCAGCCCTAAATCCCCCACGCAACTATCTCTCTTTATTCTACCATTTTCTTCTTCGTTGGTTTCAAAAAGCGTACACAGTACACCGAGTAACGGGTTCTTCGTATATTTAGACTAGCTCGTTTATTCCTCGGTTGTTCCACCTCCTCCAACAACGGAGGCGTTTCTCTGTTGTCATTTTCCATAAAAACTTCAGCCCGTCTCATGGTCGGAAAATAAAGAGTTTATCGGTTAACGGAAATCGGTAATCAGTCATTGCCGTTCCAATTTTCAGACGTCACTTGTCGAATTGAAAGAAACTTTTTTTCCCCAGGAAAAATCGTTTCGCGTCAATTGGACTCTGAGCCGACGTGTTGTAAATCGATGAGTCGGACGATCGTTTGACTTGTGATTACCGATAGATCATCGATCGCTTTACCGACGATTATACAAACTGCTTCCGGATAATTTTAATCACCGCGGTTCCTCTATCGTGAATTCTATTTAAAAATCGTTACTCGCTGGTAGTTTCAACCGCCTTCGGTTAATCGGTAATCAATTGCTCCGTCAAGCTTTACCGAATGAGTTTATCCCCCCCCCCCCCCCCCCGAAACATTGGCGGTAGTAACGAACGAGCCAGAAAACAAAGGGATCGTGTTCTACGACCGTGTCTTGAAAACAAAATGAAAAAAAAATAAAAAAAAAAAAAACCCACGAATCCGTACAAGCGATACGAATGTTTAGGGAAAAAGAGGAACAGAAGTGGAAACAGAGACGAAAAAAAAAAAATAAAAAAAATAAAGGAAACACATCACCGTGTGATAAGGTCACGTCGTTTATACGTTCTAAGCTCTTCTCTCGGCTTCGACTTTACTCCTCGCATACTTACAATAAACACAGACACACACACACACACACACACGCAAACAAGAATCCACGCGCGTATATTTTTCCTCGAGCTTTCAATGCATTCCGCATTACGTACGTACGTATTTGTGACACAATTTTTTCTTCCTCTATCGCGAACGTGTTACGCTACACGCACGGGACACGCAAACATTCACGCGTGATTAAAGGATAAAATCGGCGATATTCGTAGGGCATCCCTTAGAATCAGGTTATATTACACCCTGTCGTTCACCAAACAACCTTTTTAACTCAGGGTCTTTCCACCCGCTAAACACGCGTGTGTGATTCTTCTACGTTCTACGTACATAGGTATACGTATTCTGGTATACTCACAGCGTAAAGGGACTTTAGCTTCACGTGGTTAAGGGCGGGCACATCGACCATCGAGCACTTCAGCAGTATCGTCGTCGTTTGACTCGGCATTTCGACGTCAGCTGATTTTCAAATTCGATATATCAACGATTCGGAAAACGCGGTAGAAACGGAACGGAAAGAAAATATCCAAAATCTTTCAAACCAAATCCCAAGAAAAACATACAAAACAATCTCCCAATTATATTCTCACTGTAATTATATCCTCGGTTTATATTAAAATCGCGTCAACCTGGCTGAAATGCCGATTCGTCCAAACGAACGATTTGGTTGAAAAAAATTTTCGTCAAGAAATTTATTTCACCGCACATTCGCGTGTATGTTATAAATATATACCGTATATTTATATACAATATTATTATCTACACGCGAGAGCACAATTTTTAGTCACGCGTGTGTGTGTTCTTTTTTTTTTTTTGTTCAAACTTTTTTTATTTAATTTTTTTTTTCGTCCGTTTTCGATTCTCCGATCGTCACACTTGTATACGCTCAGCAAAGAAGAGCAACATGAAAAGAATTCGCAACTCTTTTCTATCCGCACAAAAATTTCCGCAAATTTCTCAATCGTTTGGTTTGTTGTTTTATTTTTTTGTTTTTTTTTTTTTTATTCTTCTTTCACCGAAGAAAAGTTCCGCACGATACTATTGCCGTCCGGTCTCGTTATCGTTCGAGAAACGTTGGTAAAAGAAAAAAAAAAAAAAAAAAAACACCCCCGTTCGTCGACGAGTCTCAAAAAAAAAAAACGATTCGCCGCTCGGCGATGCGGCGAGTTGGAGTGTGATTGAGAGAAGGGAGGAAAAAAAAAAAAAGGATTTACAAAAAAAAAAAAGCCAAGTAAAAAAGTAAAAAAAAAACAACGCCTCCGTCTGTCCCATCGGCGACAACTTGCAGCGTGTCGTCGCGAGTCTCTTTTCCGAGCTCCCTGCACGCCCGACTATAACGCACTGACTCCACTGGCACTGGACGGACTGATCGTGAGACGTCGCTCTTCGCGTCTGCTAGCCGGCTATATTTTATCTCTCTCTCCCTCTCTCTGTCTCTGTCTCTCAGACGCCCAGCGCGGCGATTCCGCGAGAGAGAGAGAGAGAGAGAGAGGGTGGGGGGGAGACCCGTTGCAAATGCCGACGTCCAACGGCGTCGTCGCTACGCTATCACTTCGTCTTCTTCTTCGTCTTCTTCGACTTCTTCTTCTACTTCTTCTTCTTCTTATTCACCACATGTACTCACGCCGGTGATCCGAACGCCCGCCGGACCGGCGACTGCATTCAAGACTCACGTATTTCTTCTCCGTATCTCCTTCTCCGGCTCCTTATTTTCGTCGAGAAACGGTGAGCCAGACTCATTTGTAGAAAAACCGTCGAGAACTCCGATCGCGGTGTTTCGACCGCATCATCGATTTTCCAAGAATTAACAGCCTCTCGTCGCGTTACTTTTAACTAATTTTTGCAATTCTTAATCGTTCGTGATGGATCGAGAGGATATTTAAGTTCGGGCGTTGAATCGAGTCTTCCTTTTCTTCTTTCGATTGTTTCGTTGATTTTCGATAACAACGCTGAACGAGATTTTTTGCAGATTTTTATACCAACCAATCTCTCCTTTTATTTACATGAAAATCGTGCGCTTTTGACGGTAAATTTTTTTGTTATTTATTTATTCATTTTTTTTTTCTTTTATTCATTTTCAAATGCTCAACGTAAATGACGAATTTTTTCTGTAAGTATTATATTAAATGAATCTCGGTTGACACTTTAATAATACGTGCAAAAAAAAAGTGATTATTAATTTCCTCTTCCTCGATTGTTTCACACGTTTAAATCCGTTATTTATTGTAAGGAAGTCTGTGTCGTCCTGTACTCGGAATCACCCATGCATACACGGAACTTGATTGAGATATTCTTTCACAAAATAAATAAATAAATAAATAAATAAGTAATCTTAAAAATTAACCAAGTACAATTTCAAATAACTCCCTGCAAGCACACGGTCCCAACAATATTATCAGTTTTTTCCACATTTCCGTTTTCCTTTCACCATAGTCGGGAGATCCCAGATATTCGATCATCATGTTCCGATGAAACGTCGTCAACGTTCCTCGACAATTTTTCTAATAGAATTATACATCGACGAAATAAAAATATAACATAATCACTAAAAATCAATAATTCACCGAATCATCGATATACCATCTCCTTTATCGTCAACGTTTCTTTCACGATCGTTAGAAAACTTCAAACTCTACGATTTGCAAACAAAAAAAATAAAAAAAAAAAAAAAACAACAGCAACCGTAATCTTTATTACATTACTCTCCTTCTTTCGTCTTCGTTTATTTAATTTCACCGCGTAATGGTTGTTATTTTTTTTTGTTTTTGACAACTTTTTCTTTTCACGCGTGGTTCGCCTCTCTCATTATCCTACCTTTGAACAAATAGACACGAGGTACCCTCCTACCTACAAAACTGGGAGGCACAGGTGTACATATATCAGCAGTGACAACCTATTGTCACCGGTGTTTTAGCGCACGTATTACGTATGTACGCGTAATATACGTCGTACTGTACATGTACACACGTTTTCATACGTGTGTGTGTAATTCCACACATCGCTCCGCACTCGACGAGCGGGTACTTTGACCGGGGCAAATGGACAAAGCCGGATAAACGCGTGTGTGTGTGTGTTGAAATTCTGTCGTGTAGGGGATCGCTGTTCCTGTTACGTACACGTATGTTATATCTATATGTATAACACGATGCGTACGCATGCGTTAAATGTATTATCAACCAGACGCGTGTAGTAGAGTCAAGTTTATACATCGTACGTTGCGAGTACAGCGTCCTTTGTTCGTTATTAAATAATTTGTAAAATGAAAGAAAAAAAATTTTTGTAACGAGATTGATTGAGGAGAAAGAAATGAAATGAAAAAATATATATATATATATATATATTCCGGTCAACAATCGCGTCCCTTCTATATATATATATACACACACACACATTTTAGATACATAACGTATAGCCAAGCTGACCGCAATTAATCGACGTTTACAACCAATTAAGAATCGTCTGCAATAAGGATAAGTGATTAATTCTTGTCTGGAATATATATAATATCACTTATCGACTAACGATTCTTTTGAATATCCCCCCCCTCCTTGCCATATTTATTTCATTCAATTGTATTCGAGTATTCGTTTTTTCTTCTTTCCAATTTGAAAGTAAAACGTGAATGAAGAAAATTCTTTCTTTCTTTTTTTTTTTTTTTATTTACTTCCTTCTTTATCGTAAGCGAACAGGAGAAAAAAAATAAATGGAAATCAGGTAATTACAGGAAGTCGAATCGCCGATCGAACGGTGTATTCAATTAAGAATAGTTGAGAAAGAAACTTTTCGAGTGACGTATGTATACGTATATCATTGCGATACAGTCACGCTCACGTGTCCGCGAATTGCGGTTATACATTTCTGCCATGCCGTTGGTGAATAGCTGTACATCGATACGTGCGACCCGAATCACTGCGGGTGGTGCAAAAGTTCCGAGCCATGATCGATTTATTTTTCATCGCTCTATTTTCACCGCATCATGCAAATCAACGATCAATTCCAATTTCAATATCAATTTTTTTTTTCTTTCTCTTTTTATTCCTCTCTCGTTTCAGAATTTGCCAAATTTTTTTTTCTTTTTTTCTTCTTCTTCGTCTTTTTGCGAACACGCGTTTCCCGAATTCGGAAGAAAAAAAATTTCACCAGCGATCGTTGTCCTCGTTCTTGTATTTTTTGTTCGATAAGTCATCGCGAAAATGTTTCGCAATCCTTTCGCAGCTTTTTAACTCACGATTCTCTTTAAATATTCGTCACGTGTGTGCAATTGTTTGTGCAGTTTTTTTTTTTTTAATTGTTTTTCCCTCGTCAAATTTGCGAATATTTCATTTCTACGGTCAATTATGCACTTTGAATATTTCGCGAACATTGTCCGCGTACGCTTGTGAGAGAATTTTTTATTTCCGGTTACAATATCCAAACAATTTTTTTTTTAACGATACCTGTTTTACTGAATTTTTCTAGTTACTGTAACAAATGAAATTTTTCTCAATGCAACAGTGAATAATAACGTCCTCTTCGTTGTTGCGTTGAAGACAATTCCGCGAACGCGATGTAAAATAACGAAAGTACGATAATAATCACAAGTTCCGGGATATTTCACGCGTCGATGTAATTATAACCGAAATTTCTATAACTGTACGTTACCATTTCTGAAAATCGCGCGTTACGCGGCATCGATTCAGAAATCTTCACGTACTTATCGGTCAGATATTCGTCGTGTTAAAACGGACGTCGTGACGAAGCTGGAATTTACGTTTCTACTACCTGAAGATCTCATTGTCATTGTACCTCGGGTTCGAAGCGTAAGTCATCGGACTTGAGTTTGCCTGTTTAGTTGAGATTAGCAAGAATCTTTGGGCCTTGACGATCGGTTTATCTTTCGGTCAGACAAAGTGACGGTATTTTATTTTTCTACTTTTTTTTTTTTCCCCCGAAAAACAAAGCCAAATAATTTATGTTCGAACTTGTATCTACGTCAATTATTTTTTCTAGTAAAAGAAAATAGGAGGGGAAAAAAAAAAAACGACAGAAATCATTCCGCAGACGATAGAATGAGATACGAATGGGAAACGACGAGAATACGAGTGAGGAAAGAACGAGAAAATCCTAAAGTTTGTTGTTTCTCGCAAATGCGTTTACTTTCGCCTTATATTCGACGAAACCCAATTGCCAATTACTCAAACTGTTTTTCGTCCGTCTGTCTGTCTGTCAGGCTTGCTGGAATCTTTATTAACATACGAAACGCAGCCTTGCATTCTAAACTGTCTGAATAACTCGAGAGACAAAGGAGGGAAAAGAGAGAGACAGAAAGAAAGAGAATGAGAGAGAAGGAGTTAATTATAATATGCGAGTGGATAATTAATTGGATGGATTATTAATCCGGCTTACAATAATTACGTTTATGGCTCTCATTATGTCTAAATTGGGAGATCCTGTTTTTTTTTTTTTTTTTTTTTTTTTTTTTTTTTTACATTTAATTTGAATCTCATTACCGAGTAGGATTTTCGTTTCTTGTTTCTTTGTTGATTTCGAAATGTTAATAATAATAAGCTGGAGAAAAAATTGCGTAATGATTATTCGAATTGGTCAATCGAATTTCTCCTTACATTAGATATTCGCAATGTTTTTTTTTTTTTTTTCTATATTCTTCATCCTTACACGTAAAATGCGAAATTTCAATTCACTATGAAGCAACGGATTAAATCGCGCGATTATTTAACGTGTTGTTATCAATTTTCAGCTTCATAGAATTTCGTTTTATTCCGCATAGGTACACAGGTAATGACGCACTACCTTGTATTATCTTCACGTATCTGTTAAACGCCACTGTTAAATCCTACATATATTTATATATATATATATATATATATATATATATATATATATATATATATGCATATATAGTGTCCGATTTTAAAAAAATGTGCAAAAATATATCGTAACGCAAGCACTAAATTGAAAGTCGTTGTATAAAAACGGGACATCGGATGATCATCCTAGTTTTTGGGTCCGAGATCTCTACCGGGCCCATTCAGGCCCAAATTCTGTATATCGAATAGAACCACCAATTTTTCATTGCATTTTCTTATTTTTCATTGCAAAGCGAGTAAGTTCTACTTGTAGTCATTTCTTGGTTTTCGTCCTCGAACAGGCCGGAAACGTTATTCGCACTTTTCTTGTGAAAAGAATTGCGACACGTCAATCTTTGCGAATAATTTATAAATGAGACCGACTTTTACGACGAACAGAATTGTTCGACAATGAAAAGTGTTTAGGCGTTTGTTTCCATTGTTTTTAAACATTGCTAAGCGTTTAAGAACCGCCGGCATTAGCGTTACCCGATCTGAACCGCGGAGAGGTTTTTAAACGCTTAGCAATGCTTGAAGAACAATGCAAACAAGGGCCTAGGCACTTTTCAACGTTGAAAAATTCTGTTCATCGTAGAACTCGGTCTCATTTTCAAACTCCTCGCAAAGATTGACGTATCGCCATTATTTTCGCGAAAAAATTTCGAATCACGTTTTGGGCCTGTTCGAAAACGAAAACCAAAAAAAATTACCAAGAATAAAACTTACTCACTGTTCAATGATGTATAATAGAATCCAATAAACAAAAATAGAAGGATCTATTTGAGAAACAAAATTTGGGCCTCAGTGGGCCCGGCAAAAGGCCCGTACCGAGGAACTGGAATCCTCGTATGACGTCACTTTTTATATGCAATAACTTTTCTCCGAAACGTTATTCAATTTAATGCATAATTTCCGACGTACTTGAGCATATTTTTTAAAACTGTACACCCGGTATATACGCCGTAGCGAAAATTGTTTAAAGTTACGATAAAAGATAAGGCCAGATTTTTGATTCAGCGTAATAAAAATACCCGGAAATTGAGTGCGAATTTTATTGATCGGTTACGTATTTTTACTTCTAATTCGTTTATGTCTTTTTATGTATCGATAGAATTTGATTTCGGGAAATACCGATACCGACTAATCTTTATATCGCGTTATAATAATACAAATTCAAGTATCAGCTGCTTTATCTCGTTTCACAGCTTTTCCGGGTTTAAGAAAAAAAAAAAAAAAGGGGAAACAAAACTGTGTATTTCAACGAAAAATTTTTCAAAAAATATATTATACACGCTGTTCTGCAGCGAAAATTTTCTAAATTCAGCTAAAAAAATATACTCTCGTCAGCTTTGAAAATCAAATATTCCATCTAACGTAAGGAAAGATACAAATTCTATTAAACATCCGCATGTAAATAGTTTATTAGTAATATATTCTCTGCAATTTGCTGATAAAATATTTTTATCTCCATCAAGTTTTGTTAGGATTTCAAATTTTTTTCACACAATTTTCATTACTTTCTTTCTTTTTCTTTTCGATTTTTCTTCTCTTTAGTTCAAATATCGTAAAAACTGTGCGTTTTTACAGGTTTTACGCGGAAATACCATAACGAGAATTTCTTCGCGTGCAGACTGCATAATACGCATGCATATATGTTACATACATAGTCATAGACATTTGCGTCGATTCTTATCAGTTCCTCGTATCTGGCGCCCCTGAAACTCGTGTTTCATCACTATAATTTGCCTTCCCCGATCCTTATCACCTGATACGTCTATGTCAGCACGTTCAAAAATGACGTGGCAAGAGTCCACATAAACGGCGTTGGAGGAACGGAGAAATTACGACGCGACGATGAGAGAAAGTGATAGAAAAAAAAAACCAAAATAGCCCGCAGATGCAAGTAATTTGAATTAAAAAACAAATACGTGCAACGTTATTTTTTTGTTTTTTTTTTCTTCACTTTTTTTTCGAACGTGAAAAGTTTAAGATTGCGGACGAATTGAGTTCGGTGAAAATTTTCGAACCTTCGCAAATTTGATCGATTAATTGATGTATAAAAATCGACACGGTAATAAGCCCAAAAATGAAAATATTGTACAAAACCGAAAACGCCTGGAACAATTAAAAAAAAAAAAAAACAACAACAATAATAATAATAATAATAATAATAATAATAATTTGAGTACGCGAATAAAGGCACGTGACCAGATGACTATTCGGATGACTCAAGTAAGTGTCGATTGCGAATAATAATAAATAAGTAAGACAATATGACACTATCTGGTGTGCAGTGTCTTTGGATGTGAGTATTTCAATTATATCTTATTTTGTGACTAATCGAAACGTTTATTTACTACCTAGAATTGAGATTAGAATTTATCATACGGATATATGTTATATATATATATATATATATATATATATATATATATATATATATATATATATAAAATCGTCACGTGTAGTAGATAGGAAAAATAATGTGAATTTGAACTTCGAGTGTCAACGAATTTTCGTGTTATCGTTATTTTCCACGATTTAAAGCTCGATGGATGTGCAAAATATTTAACGAATGAGTAGCCATTTTACACAATGTTGAGTGAAATATAAAAGGACGAAACTAAAAGGATTCAAAAATCTGTTTCAGTTGATTCGGATTATCAGCAATTGGTAAACAAATTTTTTCTAACGTAAAGTTCATTTCAAACGTACAAATCCTTATTTCTATGAAACAATTCGATTTTAGTTAGTATCCAAACTTGATATTGGTCGGAGTTTAAAATTTACAGAATCTACAATTGTACGAAAAGGGATTCTCTTGGTAATGTTACACGTCGATTATTGTTAATAATAAATGAGGACAAAGTTGAATTTAATTTGCGTATTAAACTTGAGAATCAAGGACGTGCATAAGCCTTGAAATAACTGAAAGCAAAAATACGTTTCGTCCAACGTTTTTGTACAAAAGTAATTTGTGTAAATTTTATTTCAGCAATTGAGATTCGTTTCGGAAATATGAAATTCATCATATAATAACGACGAATAACAAACTTGCTCATCGAATATTCATGTCAGTATACAGCAATTGATATACAGGTATAAACTTTCCTCAACAATGAGACTGGAAAAAACGAATCGAGTGTCGGTAATTTTTCTTGAAACAATTCAGCATGCGACGAAGAAACATGTTTCAACTATTGATTCGCGTTTAGATTTGCATCGCGTTACCTGACCCGTATATCCGTTTATAAAATCAAATATCGATCGGGATCAAGAATCCAACGTATGAAATACTAGTTGACGATTTTTAAATCCTCTCGCATCCAACCAGCTGATAATTAAATGTAATTGGATAGCCGTTTTGAGAAATCCGAGGCTGACTAGCCCGATATCAGTAATCAAAGACGAAATATCTCGTGGCCTCGATTTCTTAACGCGTAATAATTATTTGTATAATAATTAATCGCGCGTTTAAAAAGTCTGAGTTTAATGAAATTCCTCAAGTTACGCAACGCGACGCACAATTGCGAACAACTTTTGCTTTCAGAGCGACCTTTCCTCCGTTCATATATATTTATTACGGAAAAACGAGGCTGGTTCACCGCAACATCTTATCTCAATCGCGCTGATCATCGCCGCTCTAAATCAGCTGTAAAAGGTATTCATACAGTTGTGGGAATTTCCCTCACCGAATGACCTTTTTTTCCTTTCCCTTCACAGCACATTTCTCTCTCCCTGGTTCAAAGATGTAAAATATATGCATCAGATACAAGCTATTCTACGATCTTACAATCCTCCGTTTGTAAAAAAACTGCACAGAGAAAAATTTCATTTGTTACAGTAACTAGAAATATTCAGTAAAACAGGCATCGTTAAAAAAAAAACTGTTTCAATATTGTTGGAATTCCGAAAAACGAAGCACGCGTAACAATTTTGCGCTATCGTCGATCCTTTTTTGCTAATTGCAACGAAAAATCAGTTTCTGAGGTTTACTCTACTCTTTTAATTAAATAAGGGAATAGTTACAAGAAAATTAGCAACAGTGATCGTAATGAGAGAGAATAGCAACGGATACTAGACTTTCTAGTAACAGCTAGAAAACTAATTTTCATTTTCTACCTAGAGCTATATTTTTCGATCGTGTTAAAAAATGAAAATAGTTAAAAACTGATCTGTAACCGGAAATAAAATTTTCCATCAGTGTGTGATTGTTATACATTATTTCGAATAAAACTATTCACATATATTGAATTCGTTTTTTTGACAGTGTATATTTTAAACACAGTTTTCAGGTCAATCATGTAAATATTTTTTTTTGTGTGTGTACGTGTTTGTGTATAATATAAACAATTTGTTCATTCAATATAATCAAATGAAAAGAATTATTCATATTCGATACATTTGTAATACAGAAACGTAAAAGAAAATTTCTCTAATCTCTCGATCTGATCATTCGTTTCGTCAGAGTGACGAATGAAATTCGTCTGATCCACAGCTGTAAAAAATCTCTTAAAAATCTCTTCAGTATGAATTGAGGGAATACCGGTACGTGAAAATAAATGAATTCTCCTACTTTTCCACGGTGTTACGCTCCGAATGAAATTTAGCGTCATCATCCTAAGTTTCTCGGAAATTGCTTAGCGATCATTCGGGTGAACACGCACTCGCTACATACTTCCGGAAGCGATCGACCGAATCAACCAGGAAGTAAAAATGACGCTCCAGCGATGATTCATGCCGTCGCGAGATAAAAACAAACTGCAGGTTGATCGATGATCCGTGTCATCTGTTCGAGCAGCATCATTGCACAAAGATACGGAGAATCGAGTCGCGTGTGTTTGTATTTCGTGTGTGAAAAATTTTTTACGCGAGGTAATCACTTCGGGTGTTATGATTGTTGAATACCTACGCGGTTTTACATGCGCAATATAATGGACCGAGTATCAACAAAGAGAACGACGACTTTTACTCGGGTCTATGAATGAACGAATGACGAACGCAAGAACGGATGAATGTGTGAATGAATCATGAATGAAACTGCCCACGCGTTAATTAATTATTCGCCTAGGTGATCAGCTGTGAAGATTGTTGTGCGCGTAAGATTTGAAAAATTTACGGTTAACTTTTGTAAATCGTCAATTTAGAGAGTTTGAAGCAATCCGTTAAAGTACGCAAACGTCGTTTCTAAATGTTTGAATTCTACGATGATTGATACGACGGGTTTAATTTTTTTTTCTTTTCATACGTGTTTAAAAATTTCGTTTGATTGAAAAAAAAAAAAAAAAATTCTACGATTTTTCTTTACACTGTAGTAATTATTTTTCTGTTTATTTAAATTTTGCCGATATAAAATTTATATACTTATTTCTTACTATGATAAAAAGTGAAATCCAAATATGTTGTGTGCTTCGATTTTTCATCTTATTCTTTTTTATTTATTATTTTTCTCTCTCTCTCTCTCTCTCTCTCTCTCTCTCTCTCTCTTTTTATATATTTATTTTGTTTATATTCTGCTCGTTGTCAGTTCTCTTTTTCTTACTCAAGCTAATCTAGGCCACACAATATAATTAATCGTATGGATCCGTGATCATTAATTTAGAATCACCGCAGGCTTATAGAAACGATCGGACACACTGAGAGAAATCCTCAGTTCCGGTTACCGCTCAGTCCTTAACTATTTTCATTTTTTACCACAATCGAAAAATATTGTTCTAGGTAGAAAATGAAAATTAGTCTTCTAGCTGTTACCGAAAAATCTAGTTCCGTTATTATTATTTCTCATTACGATCACTGTTGCTATATTTTCTTGCAACTGTTGCGAAAATTTAACGCTCGTGTAACAATAAACTGACGTCAAAGCCTTGTTTAACTAAAAAAGGTAGAGTAAACCTCAGAAACTGATTTTGCGTCGCAATTACCAAAAAAGGATCGACGATAGCGCAAAATGGTTGAGCGTATCTCGTTTTTCTTGATTCCAACGATATTCAAACAGCTTTTTTAACGATACCTGTTTTGCTCAATTTTTCTATTTACTGTAAGAAATGAAATTTTTATCAGTGCACGATACAATCCTCTTTGAAATTTATGAAAACAACGATGATGATTAATCAAGAGAGAAAGGGGTCAATATTTATATTCGAGTGTCTCGATATGTTTTTATCAAATAAACTTTCAGATACTCTTCACCTTCTTTTTACTCTTTCCTAATATCGGACTTAAAGTCGGCGTGAGATTATTGCATGCATTTTTATTCCGCCTCGTAACATAAACGGCGCATAAATTATTAAGCGTGATAAAATTTATATTGTTCGTTGAGAAATACGTATATATATCTCGCCAGTTCAATGCACCAGTCTTTAGATTTTCTATTTGCAATACGTATAAGCGTAAAAGTAAAACAAACGGTAAATTAAAATGATCTTGCGTTGTTTCTACAATGTTCCGACTGTTAAGCGCGATAACGAAAAAAAAAAAAAAACAATATTATTTTCGCACAGTCGAAGACCGAAGAGCGAAGAGCGTTGCTCCGCGATAATTAATTAATTAATCCCGCAACGAATATATAACATTCCAAGTTTAGATGAGTATTATTAGTATTATTAGTATTATTAATTTTAAAACCGAACGTTATCTCTTCATTGGTTGAAACATCGCACGAATAACACGCGCCGTCGGTTGTTTCAGTGGCTCGGTATAATTCAACGATACTAATTACCGTGGAGAGTGTAATTAATCTTGTAACAAGTCGGAGTACGATTTTAAGGACGTACAGTCCGAGCGAAGAGGTAATGAAAAAAATTATTATCATACAATTACGGTTCGAGGATGGAACGAAAAGTTTACCGAATCGAATAAAAACAATATTTACTTCTAAGCGAAAGAATTTTCAAATTGTGGAAATTAACAACAGTAAAAAAAAAAAAAAAAGTCAAATTTCCCGTGCGCAAAGGACAGAGCGTGAAATAAATTTCTTTTCAAAATCATACATCGATCGGAACGATTTATCTCATCTCTTATATTTCACAAAATTAGATGCAATAAACTTTTGTTTCTTACTTTTGAAATAACTATCGTCATCGTGACAATTTTTTTTTTATTTTCTCTTCCTATGATCGATTATTATCATCGAATATTCATTTTCTCACGATATTTCGATTCTCGTTTCTCAATATAAAATTCCGGAACTGATCGAGAGGCAAATAATTGATTATAGATCGACGAAAGTATGTAAATATTTTATAATGATAGTAATAATGTTGAAAATAGTAAGTGTTACAGATAGATTTTCTATAAACAGAGAGAATAAGCCGATGTCGATGAAGCAGCGTAACGTAAAGTCCACTTAAAATGTGTGTCTCACTTGAAGATTATTTTTAAATAAGACCGCAGCGTATAAAAGCGTTGACGCTAGACAGAAGCTTAATTTAGTGTTACTCGAGTCTAATAGATGACGTTGAACGCACAGAGCGTGTACAGAATTTATTTATAGAGATAATATTACGCGTATGGTTTTTATGAAAGTACACGTGTACACATGGATATAATATACAGGGTGTGTTATATGCAGCGACTCAAAAACAGGCAAAGCACAGCGTCCGCGTTTCGTCACTGTCACTAATTTTTCCCTCCACTCCGCATCTTCCTTCCTTTCTTTTTTTTGTCAAATTCGTTTCAGAGCGCAACAATTTTCCAACCTCAAATGCCGAAATTTGATCGTCAGAATTATTGCGTGCGTGTCATTCAATTCAATCAAATTGGTTTTCTTTTTCAATTTTCTTCAATAACCGTGAAAATATGTGTTGGTCGTTTTTGCTTAAAAAAAAAATAAATAAATAAAAAATAAAACAAAGATGCAGCGGTAAATATACAGCGAAATCGCTGAGAGAGAAATTTATCCCACACTGAGAGAAATTTTTATTTCCGGTTACCGCTCGGTTCTTAATTATTTTAATTTTTTACCACAATCGAAAAATATAGTTATAGGTAGATTATTACGTGCTGATTATGTAACCGATGTAATATGTATACATACCTATGGAATAATATTCATACATGTGTTCATACGTGTATATTAGACGCATGGTAACGTGACTTAATTGTTACCCAACAATTTGTCGACCAGACTTGAAAGGTGCGGATTTTTATTAAGATCGCTGCGGTTACTCACCTGAAACATGCAAAATACGAAACGGGAAACTGTTAATTGGTTCTGTGTATTGTTTATTACAAAAATAAGAAGAGAGATGAAAAAATAGAAAAAAAAAATAAAGATAAAACACCACCCTAATGTAAACGAATTTTACGATTCTCGATACAATTCTGGCAGCCTTGGACATTCGTAAATGTATGAATTTTCACCTCAAGTTCTGACTGAAAGGATCGAGACACGATGACAGATTCCATACAATCGTTTATAACTGGAATTAAGCAAATCCTATACACAGATATATTAGGATTAGGATTAGGATTAGGCGCGTGTCGCATACTCGTCGGCTACTGTATTTGCGTAGGCCGGCATAAGTTCATTGCACTTGCAAGCTCCCTCTCCCTTTGTTCTGCAGATACACTTGCACTAGCGCCTGTGTTCAGACCGTATATACATAAATACCGGGACAATCTCTCGAAGCTTGAAAATGAACCGCGAATGCGCAAAATAATTGAATCTCATCGGTCGGCGAAATCTTCACGCGGCGATATTCTTGTCCGCGATGCAGGCGGCCAACCTACGCAAAATGTCTACGTTTGAATTTTCAAAGAGCACAAGCGTTGAGGATTCCGACCGTTCTTCGAAGAATCAACTTTCCGACCCGACGACGAATGCTTTCCAAACCTTTCCGAGTCGCTGCCTAAATTATTCGAGATTCTAACCTCGAAAATTCGTATCGAACACATCGCCGGCAGAAACAGTTCGACGGCTGAAAACTCGGGTTGGCCAGCCTGCGAGAACAGCCGATAAAGAAACTCGCGCATGCGCGGTTCATTTTCAAGTTTCAACAGATTGTCCCGGCATATTATATATGTATGCATAACGTGTGATATTTTCTAACCACATACATATATGGCTATATATAATATGTGAATATATAAATCACCGTACGTACATCATAAATATACGTACGTACGTGTCTTGTAGCACGTTAAGCATCGTATATATCAGTAAGTATGTATGCACGTACAGTATAGGTATAAGATGCAGGATTAACCGCATTAACGAACTTCCGCCCAGTTTTCTGTCTCTCCTTTCTTTTTCCCCGGTTTGATTAATTAATGTCACGTATAATTATTATACGGCGTATTTCAAACCCGGAGGAGATTCTTGCCATCAGCATTATTCTTGTTTTATATTTTTTTTTCTTCAAGTTCAAGATCCATGTGATCTCGTTTCATGACTCGAGAATGTTCGTCCAAAAATTTTTGACGGAATAAAAAATCACAGTTGTAATTTCCGGTTTTATTATAGAATTTTTTTTTTACGGTTTCGAATTATGGATAGGTATGCTTGAAAGTTGTAATTTAAAATTTTTTTTCAAACTTACGAGAATTTTAAGAACGAGAAATATGAGGGGAAAGAAGAAAAAAAAAAAAAAAAAAGAACAGGGAAGACAGAATGGAAAAAAGTGGTTCCGAAAATTTTGAAATATATTATTATCGATGAATTTTCCGATTCAAGAAATATCGTTTTTTATAAACACTACGATCACTTGTCGGAACGTTACGAATGGATGTGAAGTCGCGGTTATGGAAATTGAATGAGAGACGTTCGCGAGAAATTCTGTGACTCATAAACTCGCGTCCGCGTATCTGAGTACGTGTGCTACTTAATTACAAATCATTTCTTGTAATCACTTGAAATCGACATTCTCTACAGTCGGTTTACAGTATTTCGAACGATCGACTGAATATCACTGGAAATTCGTAAGAGACGAAATTGAACTGACTCATAGACACTAAGAATAACGCATAAAATTATGCTAACAAATAACTGGGAACACATCTGTCAAACAACTAGTCAAACATAAAGTAACAAATAAATTTCATAAAATAAAAAACATACGAGATAAAAATAAAAACTGTCGACGAAAATCGAAGACAAAAACCTCATATTGTCGAAATATTGTAGGAAAATTATTATAAACATCGACGATGTTTAATGATTATTGATAACAATTATTATTGGGATATAAACAATAGAAAAAAAAATCCCTCCTTCGATACTACAACTTTTTCTTCTCCTCGAATAATAATCCATTCCAAGTATAATTTTTTCATTCGCATTTATTATTCATTCAAGGCTTTCGCTGTATGATCAATGAATCACGTATGCGAGTAAAATCACTGAATAAACAAAAGACGACTTTGGATAAATCGCAAAATCTGCAGAAACCGTTGCACAAAAACCATGACAATAACATGTCATGTCTAAAACGGAAGAATAAAAGAAAAATGAAGAAATAAAATAACAACCGTATAGTTTTTTTTAAACGTGTGAGAATACGAACGTGACTCTATGTACGCGAGGAGTGCGAATTCAATGGAGATAATAATCGCCGTTGGAGAATCTCGCGTTATTACATTTGAATATATACACGTTGTATATATATATGTATATATACTATATATACATATATGCACATATTATACAAAGATATAGATAGCAATATATACCGACGTGTTAAGCAGCGTTGATCATTGTTAGAAAATTTTTATTCAACGCAGGAACACGTTTATGTACGTACGTGTTATAATATAGACGAATACCACAGCATCCCCACATAAATTGATCCTGACGAAGATATGTGCGCTGAGTTCTTTGGCCCCGTAGAGGAGACACGAACCCGTGTTACTCCCAAGGCGTGCTTCCCCATGCAGTAATAACTTGTATATGTATATTTTTTTCTGACAATAATAACGCATTAAACGACAAGTCAGACAAACCCGTTGGTTATAGTTTTTTTTTTCTGATTTTTTTTTCTTCTTTCGTCGAGCTATGATAAAACGCTAATTTGTCACGAACGAACTTATATATGAGACATTCCACACTGAGAAAAATTTCATTTGTTACGGTAACTAGAAAAATTGTCGTTAAAAGAAACTGTTTGAATATCGTTGGAATTACGAAAAACGAGGTACGCCTAACCATTTTACGATATCGTCGATCCTTTTTTGGTTATCGCAACGCAAAATCAGTTTCCGAGGTTTATTCTACTTTTTTAGTTAAACAAGGCTTTAACGTCAATTTATTCTTGCACTGGCATTAAATTTTCGCAACAGTCGCAAGAAAATATAGCAACAGTGATCGTAGTGAGAAAGAATAGCAACGGATACTAGACTTTCCGGTAACAGCTAGAAAACTAATTTTCATTTTCTACCTGGAACAATATTTTTCGATTGTGGTAAAAAATGAAAATAGTTGAGGACTGAGCGGTAAACGGAACTAAAACTTTCTCTCAGTATTGATAAACGAGCTTTTGGTTCGGAAGTTACAGGCAATATGAGTAATTGAATGGTATAAAAAAATTGAATTAAATGTCAATTTAAAGAATACAAATCCATGTATCATTCGGTTTGTCCCCACTTTTTGATTATTTGTTTCGCCCGTACCTTCTGAACTAAAAGCGAGAAAAACTAAATGTGAGAATAATTGAATTAAATATGAATTTGTACTATTCAAGATTAGATTTAATTCGATTTGTCTCTCTGTTCACATATACAGGGCATTCTATGCTAAATTAACCTAGGTTTGGTCGTTAATGTCTCCGATTCGACTCGCGATTCTTTGAACGATTGTTTCGACTCTCAAAGAAACTAATTTGTTTACTTTTCAATTTTTCGAAACGTGTAACGACTCGCTGTAATTTTTGAAAACGACCATCTATTTGAAAAATCATGTGTCACGTATCAGATTTTCTTTTCCTACCATCCAGAGTGGACTGACTTTCCTTTCTGTTCGACGAGAAAGAAATCGGTACATTTTTTTACCTTCTTTTAATAATTTCTCAAAATTACGAAATATTTCGACAAAGGAAGAAAAAAAAAAAAACAACAAATCCATGTCTCCGGGAGTTCAAACAATAGTATAAAAAATCGCTGACCAAATCCAGGATTCCGGGATCAGACTCACGTCAATTTGGCATGGAATGCCTTCTATACACGTGTATTTGCGATAGTAATTAAGGCTGCGAAACCCCGTAAAATCTATTCATATGTAAAGAAAAAAAGAATCAGGTTGTCGTACATTAAACCGATATAAAGAAGACTGGCTGTGCGTTACAGCTTTGACCTCAAAAAACTGTTTATTCGCTTTCCGTAGTCTCTGATACGTATGTAGGTATTCCTGATATAAATATAACTAGGTGGGTGTATCGTAGCTACGTCGTTTACCGTACTTTGGAAGCGCGTGTATTTATCCAATCGTTAGACACCTGTTACAGGCGATGAGGATCGTCGTGAAAGAACAACGAGTGTCAACGAAACGAACTCTGAATTGAGGTGAGTATTAATTTTCATTCCGTATTCAAATTTTTTGACAACCGGATAAAAAATATCCATATTAAGGGGGTCTTCTAGTGTAGAAATTTGAAAAAATCGATTTTTTTTTTATATTTTCAAAGCTTAACCTTTCAAGAATGTGTCCTTAAAAGGACAAGTCAAAATTTCAATTATTTTCAGAGATATAGCTATTTTAGTGACACGTCTTCAATACTGGCTCGGCTGGAACGAATTTTACTCGAAACTTTAAACGCGTTTTTCTCAAAACTACATTTTTCAAAACGGTTGACATGATTTCTCAAGTTCTATTGAACCGATTTACTTGAAATTTGGTGAGAATCTTCTCAATACATGTCTCTATCGCACGAACTATTATTATAACGAAATAATAATTTTTACTATTTTTAAAAAATTCAGAAACGTTCAAAAAAGTCAAAAAAAACGTATTATTTTTTCGGACAGCCGTAATTTGGCAAAAAAAAAATTTTTTTTCGACTTTTTTTTAGTTAGTACGATAGCTGCATTTATGTAGATTAATAATCTTTTTTTTTTTTTTCTGATTTTGAAAATGCTTGCAATCGTGACAACATTGGCGGCCCATTTTTTTTGTACCCCCCACTTCAACAACTCATAGCACTTTCAATTTTGTATTTTTTGACTTGTTTTTTTTTTTTGTAATCGTGAAATAATAATAAACGCCTGATAAAAAAATGGATGGTAAAAATATTTTTTGTTTTTTGTTTATAGCACTTCAAAAAACACCTCAAATTCATGCCTCTACACTAGAATACCCCCTTAATCCTGTGGTGAAAAATGAAGATTATTACACTTTTGGCGAAAATCTGTACCCGCGTCTATAAGTTGAGAAAAAAAAGGGATCTTCGCTGAGAGAAATTTTTAGTTCCGGTTACCGCTACCGGTTTTTCGTAATTCCAACAATATTAAAACTGTTTTTTTTAACGATACCTGTTTTGCTGAATTTTTCTAGTTACTGTAAAAAATGAATTTTTTCTCAGTGTAGAATGACAATCATCTGAATTCCAGTGAATAATGTACCGCGTAATTGTCAGAATCTTTTAGCGCATTGAACTGATTCAAAGCATTGAAATCAGTGGAAATTTTGATAGGGAAGGGGAATATGAATTCCGAATTTAAAAAGTACCGAAAGCCTTAAATTTCAAATCTTCTGGCGGCGAAACTCAAAGAAAACAGAAGAAGGAAAGAGAATAGAAAATAGAAATCGGTGGAAACTTAGATGCATAATCGTATGGAAAAAGGAAATTTTCATCTACGTATCTGCGTTGTATATTATACATAAATGTATATACGTTGAATAAACCCGGATGGATGACCGTTTTCCGTTCGCCTGGTATTTATATTACAAGTCGTAAAACGGTAATTTCTTATCTCGTATCCGTACAGTTTCATCGTACGGGGTTATAAAGCCGTGATCGGATTAAGCCAAGATAGAAATACGTGAATCGGTTCTCACGATTCCTGCTTATAATATGAACGACATATTATAATTATGTATAAAATTTGTAGGTTCAGTTTGTGTTTAAGATTGGTTATTAATATTCGAACCCGTTTCTCGTCCGTCTGCTTCGGACACCTGATATTTTATTTACCGGCTGTATAAACGATCTCACGATCAAGGCTTAACGCTTAATGCATTCAAGGCAGTTGGTGGTTAAATTAGGTGCCTGTAGTTATATTGACACATTTCACCCAATTTGTTATTCAAATTTTCTAAACTCTCTTATATTGTTATTGGCTTACAGGGTAATATAGTAATATCGAATTTGTATATTTGATCTATAACGCTGGTTCAGGCGCTGTTTTTTGTATCTTCTCTCTTTGCATTTATGAAATTTGCAATTTTGCATATAGGATATAGTTGGAATATCTTACAGGTGTAATAAAATGACCGGTAAATTGTTGTTGACCGAGTCTAGTCGTTCTTAAAAATTCAGAAGCCAAAGGGAATTGAATAAATGCTTACCGAACGAAATTTCACGCTGAAGAGCTCGCAGTATTCGACGGAAAATTTCATTGTTGTACTTCGGCTATGCGGAAATAATTTTTTTTGCTTTAAAAACCAGAGCGAAAGAGTTTAGAAAGAGAAAGGTATTTACATATCAGAATGTGAAAAATTGAACGCTGAATTGCAAAGTGGAAAAATTGAGAGAGTACGAAATGGCAAAACTGAAAATTAGCAGTGATTGAAAAAGCCTAAAAATTGCAAACTTGTACGAAATTTGAATAAACCACTAAAACTATGAGAAAACAAAAAAAAAAAAAAGTTAAAGGAGTGCGAAAATTGCGAATTTAGAAAATTAAAAAACAAAGCACAAATTTTCGCAACGTCACTTTTCACACGTATCCACACCGCGTAATTTATTCACGCGTACAAATTCTGATGCGAATGGGTTTCCGCGTGGAAAAAATTAAAGATTTTCAGGTGTAATTTCATCGACCAGCAGCTACGTTCAAGAGGGTGCGAGTACTTATTTCGAATACAGAACGATGAGAGAGGTAATGAAGATAACAGAGAGCGAAACAGCAGCAATTTAAACTGAGAAGAACGCACATGCGCGTATTGCGGGCCAAATAATTACGTAACCAAAATTTTTACGACCTCATAGGAAGGCGGGCTGCATAGGAAAAAAAAAAAAAAAGAAAAACCGGGTTACGTACATAATTAATTATTTGTGACAAAGCTGTCAATTCGAGTAGTTTGTGTTCAGTAATTGATGAGAGCTGTTAACTGAAACCGTTCGTTTCGTCTAACGGTGGAAGATTTTATTATTATTATTATTGTTGTTATTATTATTATTATTATTATTATTATTTACATATGATTATTACCGACCGACTGACTGACTGACTGAGAGAGTCGGTAAAGGACTGTAATAATTCATCTTTACCGATTTCTCTGGAGAATAAAAAAAAAAAAAAGATGACATAAAAAGAAACAAAGAGGAAGAAAAAACGTTGTAAAATATCGCTATCGATGCCCGTAATAATAACAGCATCGCTTGATCGTTAAACGTTCGTTGTATAGATTCTGGATATTGTGTAAAATCGTTGAAACATAATTCGCGTAGTTAATCATGGTGCACTGAGGAAAATTTCATTTGTTACGGTAACTAGAAAAATTGAGTAAAACAGGTATCGTTGAAAAAAAAAACTGTTCGAATATCGTTGGAATTACGAAAAACGAGGTGCGCCTAAACATTTTGCGCTATCGTCGATCCTTTTTTGGTTATTGCAAAGCAAAATCAGTTTCCGAGGTTTGATCTACTTTTTTAGCTAAACAAGGCTTTAACGTCAATTTATCGTTGCACGAGCATTAAATTTTTGCAACAGTTGCAAGAAAATATAGCAACATCGATCGTGATGAGAAAGAATACTAACGGATACTAGACTTTCCGGTAACAGCTAGAAAACTAATTTTCATTTTGTACCTAGAACTATATTTTTCGATTGTGGTAAAAAATGAAAATATAGTTAAGGACTGAGCGGCAGCCGGAACTAAAAATTTCTCCTAGTGCGATTAATTGAATCGATTTGGAATTATAATTAGAAACGCAAGAGAATCAAACGTCGAATAAGTAATGAAAATTGATTAGATGCACGATGCACGAAAAAAAAAAAATGTAATAACAATTCACGTACGTTTACGTTAATAGATATATTTATATAAAGTGAAAAAAAAAGAGCGTAGCTGATGAAAAATTGTTTATCTCAGCGTATTTGTGTTACGGGTATAGAGATAAACGTTAGTCGCGACAGATTAGGAACTGTCACGTCGGTCTGCATCGGACTTCAAGATCTAATCCTGATCTGAAATGAGGCCAACTCTTATCCCAGAACCTGCACAGCTCGATACATGATTTGGGTCACTGGTACGGATGCGCGAACTTAAATGAAAACCGTTGAAAAACTATACGACTTTTCTAAACGAGGAAACGATTTTCTTTTCTCTTTTTTTTTTTTTTTTTTTTTTGTTGTTTATTCTCTTCACTAAGATCGCGGACAAAGAAACCCGTCAAATCGGTGAACAAAGTTTCGTTTGAGAATAAAAATTCGGTTTAAAAAAAAGAAAAACAAGCTAACCGGTAATTTGTTCAGAACTACAAATTTGCGACCAAAAAGATGAATGAAAAAAAAAAAAATACATACGAAAGCTCAAAATTCACCGACGAATGAATCACTTTGTCAGTTGAGATTCGTGATTTTTTTTTTCTTTTTTTTTTTGAAACATTCGTAATGAAATTGAAAGCCTCGTTTCAAGATTCCACGTTTCTGTTCCTCTG
The DNA here is from genome assembly GCF_021155785.1 of Neodiprion fabricii. Lineage (NCBI taxonomy): Eukaryota > Metazoa > Arthropoda > Insecta > Hymenoptera > Diprionidae > Neodiprion > Neodiprion fabricii. The sequence goes on along the minus strand of NC_060241.1, from coordinate 5,495,122 downwards.
CTCGTCGGAGAAAAAACGTGATCCCCGATGGGCAGGCATCATCGGTGTCCGAAGAGGCGGGTCGACGAGACAGATGAAAAAGGTTGACAACATCTGTGGTTGAGGTTGCATAATGCGATGGGTAAGTAGCCCCCCTCCCCCTCCCCGCCCCCCTCCCACCCCAGGTCCGTGCCAAAACTTAAAATATACTCAGCAGCGAGCTCGATGCTTTAATGCAGGGCAAAAACTTAGCCGCAGTCGGAACGACGAGGATAATAATTAAGTGAGGGATTGTGAGGAGATAATTTTTATCACACCGATCTTACACAATCAGGACCGATTTTCCTAAGCGAGATTAATCGGACGGTAAGAGAGAGAGAGAGAGAGAGAGAGAGAGAGCGAGAGAGAGAGAGAGAGAGAGAGAGAGAGAGAGAGAGAGAGAGAGAGAGAGAGAAAGAGAGAGAGCTAGAGAGAGAGATTATTCGCAGGCCCGGGTGAAACTGACCTCGTGCAAAACAGCTGTGCGCGAGTTTAAGACTTGTATTTGAGCCAAATATTTCGACTCAGAGTATAACCAGATCCAACGTTTATTTCCGGAAGGCCGATGCACCGGGAAACTATTATTATTATTATTATTATTATTATCATTGTTGTTGTTGTTGTTGTTGTTAAAATTTATATGAAAAATCTACCGCTGGATGAAATTTTTTTAACGCCATCGTTTGAGAAAACCAAAAATAACGCATTTTTCATCCCCTCTTAACTTTGTACTATTATTGTTATTATTATTAAGATCGTTGTTAATACTTATATGTAAAATATATTGATAGATTACATTTTTTTACGGCATCGTTTGAGAAAATCGAAAAATAGCGCATTTTTCATCCTCTCTTAATTTGATAGAAAGTAAAGTAAGCCTGAGATTTTTCAGCTTTTGACCACACTATTTTTTACCTGATGCAATTCGATTCGTTAGTTATTTTATCGATTTTTTTTTATCGACAAGGAGAAATTGAACCGATTGGAGCGGGGTTGAAGTTTTGGATTCGAATAATTCTGAAAGTGCCTGGTTGCGAATCGTTTAGTGGCGAAATCTTGAAGTGAAGAAATCAAACTTTGGAGAAACAAGAAAGTTTCGAATAGTCGGAAAGCCGACGGTTCGAAATTCCGAAAATTCTGGTAAGGATGGAGCAAAGTTCCGAAAAAGAAGGTTCTGATACGGTAAAATCCCGAAAATTAAAATATACTCATACAGCGTAGTTTACTCGTCGATTGAGTGTAAAACGTTAGAAAAATCTAAAATCAGAATGACCACAATTTCGAACGTAAAAATATCGAAAATCCAAAACGAAAAAAAATCAAACTGGTTAAATTTCACAGAACTGAAAATCTTGGATTATTCGAAATTTCAATGTTTCAGATTTTTTAATTCACTCATTTTCGCACTTTCGAAACTTTGACGTTTCGACAAAGTTTAATTTTTTCACTTCAAGTTTCGCTACCAAAAAATAAGGAATTTGACGTTTTCGGAACTTTTCGAAATCGGAAAATAAGCCCCCGAATGATTGCAAGAACAGAAAACTCTAAATTTCAATTTATTTACAGACAAGACTGTTCAATCATAAAATATCGAAGTATTAAAGCACACTTTTCAAAGATTTCAAACATTTCTGCCAATCATATCAGCGAAGCTTATCTTGTATCTGTATTTTCGTTTACAAGTCACCATCATTTTTTTTTTTTTTTTTTTTTCAAGAAAACTGAAAAGATCTCTCAGAAATTTGTCAACCGACAAAAGTATCCGGAAGTAAAAATCTTCGATACCTTACGTGAGTGAGAAAAAAGAAAAAGAAAAAAAAAAGAAGGTTTTCACGAATCACGTGAATGGATATTACGCATCGGTCGATATTTCCGTTCCGTCACGTTATAATGAAATTAGTGATATTGTACATGTAAGTAAAAAAGCTAGACGGCTTGTCACATCACGAACTCTTACAACAACTCTGTATACACCGATAATGTAATTATTTGCACAAATCCTTCAAACTGCACCGTCGGACTTCTTCGGTTATACAGATTTATAGTGTAAACTTAATTTGTGCATTCCGACTGAATATATATATATATATTTGTCATAAATAAATATCCTAGCTAATAATTTTCAAAATATTCGATCATTCGCTTATGAATAAATCCGCAAAAGGAGATTCGCGGATTGGAGGCAGATAGGGAAGGAGGTAGAAAAAAAAAAAAAAAAAAAACCGAGAGACTCCGCCGATGAAATCGAAAAACGAAACACACAAAAATAGACGCGTTCGCGCATGTATTTATTCAAATTTAATTTGCATTTCTGATTCACCACTCGACGTCGGCTCGATTTATTATACTTTCGTTTTCTGCTAGTCTTGTAATCCCCTCCTCAACGTCCAGCATATAACAAGATTATCGATCACCCCCGCAAAATATGTACACGTGTCATTAAATCGGTTGGAAAGAGAGAGAGAGAGAGTGAGAGAGAGAGAGAGAGAGAGAGAGAAAAAAAAAAAAAAAAAGAAAACTTCAATCCAATCAGATACACAATAAACTTATTCTAGCTTCGACGAAATCGATCAAATTGTAACGAAGTTCGTTATCCAACCAGATTGAAGTTAGCAACGTTAATGTAACGAAATTCTTACACTAAAATCATCGTTTTGAAAAATATGGAACGTCTTTAAAAGAGTTTGATTTAGAAAATTTGAATACAGTTGCGTTCACATTTTATCTTTGACGAATAATTTTTCATAAAAATGAATCGTCACATTAACGTAACAAACTTTACTCTCACGCTTGATATTCGTCGATCGATTACCTTGAAAAGAACAAGAAAAAAAAAAAAAAAAAATGATCACAGAATCTCCAGAAAAATAATAATCAAAAATCTAAACAACGTAATGTAGAAAAACTGTACCAACCTAAATTTCAAAAATCCAAATTCCCACCTAAGATTCTGGGATTATTTTCACCGTACGAATTTTACACCCGATGAATTATCTGAAACTTTTTTCATACTCAACATCGTAATTTTACGTTAAATTCCTTCAAAAAAATATCACTTCTCGATTTATTCCTCGCGTTCCTCGAACCGTAGAGATGATTTATCCTTAATCCCTGAGGCGGGTTTATATACCTAAGGTTGTATACCTGGAACCCGGCGACGAACCGAGTAGAAGAACAAGTTCAAGTTTTTCTTTGGATTTTGCTTTGCCGGGCGAATTCGCGTCGGCTTCGTCTCTCTCTCTCTCTCTCTCTCACTCTCTCTTTAGGTCCTCTCCACGAGCCATCCTCGTTCCCGGGTCTTCTTCTCGTCCCCCCCCCCCCCCCCCCCCCACCTTGTAAACCAGTTTAACAACGACCCGCGCCTGTATTCTTGGACAACCGACAGACAGACAGACAGACAGACAGACGGACAGACGGACAGACGGAAGGTCCTCTTGGCCAACAGGGGCAATCGAGATCGCGATACTACTGAGGAGATCAAGACGGTCATCGAACTCGCTAGATTATATATTACAAGCGTAATTATATGCGAGTGTACGAAGAGCTTGCGCACCGTGACTTGATATTGTAAAACAGGTATGAACGTGTACAACTTGTACGATACGTACGACGATAGATGGCGCGTGCTTTGTTTTTTAAGGAATAATCGTCTTGACTGGAAGGATGCTGGAAAATTTTTACAACATTTCTTGCCGTGTCCGAAATATCATTGAAGTCACGTTTAACGATAATTCGGAGGATGTAATGATTTTTTCAACGCAACTTTCGGTCGCGAGAACAAAAAACCGAGACCTCGTTTAGACGTCCCACGATTCTTTCAAGGACGTTCCCCGTATCACGGTTTTTGGCCGACTCGAGGACGTCTGGAGGACTTTCGAAAATCTCTCGGGGGCGTCTTATGATACACAAAATGAACATTTTCGATACATTTCCGACAGCTTGTGACGATCTTTTCTTTTTTTAATAAATGTCCAAAACTTTCACAGAATTAACCCGATTTTTTAAACACGGTTCAAAAACGTATCCGAAATCTGTGAACGTTTCTTCTAAATGTCCAAAATATCTAGCAACGGTTCTCCTGATTTTTAAACGGACCTCAAAAGCTTTCCGAAAGCTCTAACGATATATTTTTTATTTTTATTTTCAAGGGTCCGAAAGCTTTGTTCCGATTTTTTAAACACGGCTCAAAAACTCTTCGACCGATGCGACGATTGTTTTATTTTTATTTTTTCTCACATTTCCAAAAGCTGTCGCAAGATTCTCCTGATTTTTAAACGCGACTAAATAGCTTTCTAAAAGCTCCGATGATTTTTTTTCTCAAAAACATTCCCAAAAGGTTTCACGATTCTACTCAAGTGTTCAAGAACTGTCACAAATTTTTCTGATTTTCAAATACGACTCAAAAGCTTTCTAAGAGCTATGACGATTTTTTTTTCTCCAATGTCCAAAAGCTGTCGCAAAATTGTCATCGTTTCACGAGACGCGCAAAAATTATCCTTATTTTTTTTTTTTTTTTTTTTTTACGACGTCACACTTTCAAGCCGCATGCACAAACCGAGAGTGCAGATAATCATAATCTTATTAACGACCGCTATTCTTATCGCAAGATATCTCGACCGCGTTGGGTTTTCCACTTTGTCTCTGTTTATCGCTTATAACATGTACGCACATTTGTCTGGATACGAAGCTACGTAGGTACAGCAAAAACAGCGCAAATTGAGAACGGAAGTACAGAAAAAGAACAGTGTCGATATAAAATCGTAATTGCGCTTTAAAAATATTTTTTATCAATGTCGATAGAATATTCCAGGAATAGCTTTTTTTCCTAGGCTGATATTCAAGATAACGATGTTTTAAAAGTCGAGCAATAATTGTACAGTTTTTCGTATGAAATAAACAAAATAAATAAAATAAACACTAAAAAAAAAAATACATATATATGTATACGAATAAGGAATTAAACTCGGATCTTTAATCATTTCTCCAAATATGGCAAACAGCCACGTTTCGCACTTTCTCCAAAGTATTTACATATCGGCTTGAGTTTCTTAAAAGTGACACTAAGAACCTGTTGTTTGTTTGTTTTTTTATTTTTGTTTTTTGTTTTTTTTTTCAGTTTGGAACCAACTTCAAACGGATTCCACAAACGAATGAGTGAAAATTTTTCATCGGTGTTAAATTTTCAAGCACTGCGCAATTTCCAAGGAAAACGTAGCTTTTTACAGAAGCTGGTAATTATAACTTGGTAATAAAAAATTTCGCGAGAATTAAAACAAAGTTCAAAGTGTAGTTCTAGGTTTCAACTGTACTTTGTATAGTGGAAATAAAGATTTAAATCTAGAAACGCGATTTCTTTTACCACTTGCAGATCAGATAAGAGAAAAGATAATTCCACGAACCCGCAAGCTTTGAAAAAAGGAAAATTGAGTCAACTCACTCGACGAGCATTCACTTTTTTCACTCCGCAACGATCGCTCGTTAAATAACCGATTAAACGTGATACTTGATAAATTGAACAAGTTGAGTAAACAGTATATTTACCAAAATATCTTGCAATGAAACCGGCATCAGGGAGCAGGTTGTCATAACTATTTATCATCAGTCGAAGGATTCAGGGATATTAAACCATGAAGATCGATATCACTTGCTGCGGTGGTAAAACAGGCGCTTCGATCAACTGTCCACAGATTATCGATCCCAAAGTCTGGATTCTTTCGGTCCTTGTCAGTTTTTTTCACAAATCAATTCACCCTTCGTTACGTTAGCACGTGGTACATTCCGTTCAAATACAGGATCCAGGATAATTTATAAACGAAGTTCGTTTTTATAGATCCAAAATTATAGTCGATGCGTCAGATTCGCATCTACGGCGAAAAAGTTACAGAAATAAACGAAAGTAAAGAAGAAAAACAGAATCGAAATCATTAGAAATCGATGAATTTCTCTTTCTTTTAAATTCCTACGCTGGTTAACTTCCCGCTAATAAAACGAACCGCAATCGCTCTCCGATCGTTTTCAAAATCGAAATTTCATCGATCCGCATTTCAGGCGGTCAAATTTTGATCTGGATGTAAAACTTGCGACGCACCGTCGAGCCGCGAAGTTTGTTTGGTACTGGCGGACGTTTCGCTTCGCGATTCTTTCAGGGGCGATCCGAAGACCCAGCGGTGCTTGGAGATCAGCGAAGCGGCGTCGCAGCCGCAAAGCGAATGACGAGATTACTCGCTTTGATCTCTTCGCCTGCGCGATAATTCCTACCTAATTCTACGTGAAAATATACATGGATCGGGGATTTCCTGCGAAACCGATTTTGTTTAAAATCTCTTCTGCAATTGACCCGAATCTGAAACACTACACTGAGAAAAATTTCATTTGTTACGGTAACTAGAAAAAATCGGTAAAACAGGTATCGTTAAAAAAAACTGTTTCAATATTGTTGGAATTGCGAAAAACAAGCTACGCCTAACCATTTTTGCGCTATCGTCGATCCTTTTTTGGTTATTGCGACGCGAAATCAGTTTCCGAGGTTTACTCTACTTTTTTTTAGTTAAACAAGGCTTTAACGTCAATTTATTCTTGCACGAGCGTTAAATTTTCGCAACAGTTGCAAGAAAATCTAGCAACAGTGATCGTAATGATAAAGAATAATAACGGATACTAGATTTTCCGGTAACAGCTAGAAGACTAATTTTCATTTTGTACCTAGAACTGTATTTTTCGAATGTGGTAAAAAATGAAAGTAGTCAAGGACTGAACGGTAACCGAAACTAAAAATTTCTCTCGTTGTAGACTGAATTTATTCAGATTTTTCATTCGACCGTTCAATCATTAATGAATATTTAAAGTGATTTTGACAAAAGACCTTTGTTAGAATCTTAAAAAATTCTCAGAAACTGTATTTTATATTATAAAAATTTCGAAACCGGACCCATAATGTCCCCATTTTTTTTCCAACACTTTCAATTTTGTTGGTCAACTGAAACATTGTTTGAACGATCTGAGATTACCTGAAAAATTCTCAAAACTTTCATTTTTCACTTGTTAGACTATTTCTAGACCGGTTCCATCACGGAGCGATTATTGACTGGTTTTTTTTTTTTTTTTTTTTGGCACATTCAAATATTTCTATCAGGTTTATAACGAAACCGGCCCAGAAATATTCCAAGAATTTTCAGATCATTTAATCGACGTTTTAGTTGATCAAGAAAATTAACAGTGCTAAAAAGTAAAATAGAGAAAAAATCTGCCCGGTCTTTGTAAATGTTTGTGAAAGGAAATACAGTTTTTAAGAATTTCCTAAGAATTTTAAAAACGTCCTTTTCAAAACCGCTTCAAATATTTATAAACAATCAATCGTGGAAAAAAACTATAAAAATTCAGGGTAATATTTCAGAGTAAGAGGAAATTGCAGAAAAATTTTTCAAACATTGTTTTTATACGCATGTAATTTCCCATATATAATCGAGCTTATCAGTTTATCCATAATTTAACCATAACAACCGTCGTCGAGCTGTTTCTACACATTTTGATATTCCGCCGTAACGAAGATGTGAATCAAAAAATGTCTGCGAGTGCAATTTTTTAGAATAAAGTTCACCTTGGCACGTGTACATTTTTTTTCTTTTCTTTTTTTTTTTTTTTCTTTTACTTTTAAATCGCAATTACAGCCCTTTTCTAATTTTCCTCTTTAAATCGTTAACCGGTTCTCAAGACCTAATTTCAAAACCAAGCGTGCGCATCATCCTCGTCATCATCGTCATGCATCTATAGATAATTCTACTGCGCTACTCGTGATATGCTCTAAATAACCCGCGCCCCGTTCCGTTTTAAACTGGTCCGGTATTTCACCGCGTTTTTCTTACTGTTTCAGCAGCTATAAATGAATCATCTTTTTCAATAAGCCATTTTTTTTTTTTTGTTCCTCGTCGGAGCCAGCTTGGAGAAAAAACGCGAATTCGTTCGAAATTGATATTTTAAACTCGGTAAAATAATTGTTAGAAAAAATTACACGAGTCACGAGTATTGTTCATGTTTCATTTTAGAATAAATTTTACTCTTCATTCGAGTCAGGTCGCCATTTTTGCCATCGAAAACTCGTTATCTCAAAGTTGAATTCAATTTATTCGCAAACCTTCGTCGCTTCGAGTACGCAAAGAAGAGGATTAAAAAATTGGTACGAAAAAACTACCAAAAAAAAAAAACACCAAATTTCGAAACTGTATAACAAATCAATACCAAATTGATCCAGCTGAACTTTCGAATTGAAAATCTGTACGGTTGATATACGTGTATGTTAAAATATTCTATACTTTTATATCACAATTATTAGCTGTTGCGCAATTGAGGTAAAAAAATTTTGCTTCCACACATGGCAAAATTTACACTGCAATTAGGTATAATTGAACCCACTCTATATTTATAACGGTTTTCGTAAAACTGTGACGTACGTTTTCAAACGTGTACAATCGGCGTTGCGGTTGTGTGCGAAACTCTCGACATTTTTATTTGCATACCTTAAATATGTTACACCGATGCGCGTGTTGCGTGTATTCAGTTCTGTCTGCCTGCGCCTTAACAACGAGAAACCTGATACCCCAGAACCGCGAGTTCCGCAGCCGAGGAGTATTTTACACGTATAACACGGAGAAGCCAACGTCTCGGTACAGCCGAAGAATTTACGGATCGCTCGTTAAGAGCGAAAAGTATTTCCTATACTATTTAGATATCCGTACTGCCGTATCTTCATTTTTTCATATGAATATACGTCAAATGAATAAGCGACACCTTTTAAAATTGAGCTAAAAATTTTCCAAAAGGGGCAGTTTTTTTTTTTCAGTAAACGGGTCCTTTTAAGACCATAGATTCGATAGGTTAGTTTTTTTGGCTCACCCTAACGTGTAAATATATTTTAATCAAAAGTTTGCAATTGCGGTAAATCGATATTTCGCAATAATGCAATTGTGTTGCAAAATTGCACTTTTGTTCTAGTCGCGTTCGAAAAATCGCTTCAATGAAAATCAGAGACGAACGAATATCGCAGAGTCGATTTCGAAACGGTAAATGGTTTGAATGAAAAAATAAATATTTGAAAGCGTGATTACGACGGTTGAAAATAAAGCAAAAATAAAGGAAACAACATTCAAGTGCGCAATATTTATTTATCCTTCTTATCTCTTCCGGCGATGTCTAAATTAGCATTAAAAACGTATGTTTTTTTTTTTTTCCCCCAGCAGTCTGATGATAAAGCGACGCACGTTCTCTGGCTAACGCAACAAACGGAAAAATAACTTCGTTATAAAATCGCAATCGATACGAGTAAAATTTTCCAACAGCGAGAAAAAGTCTCTTTGCCAGACAGATGATAAAAAGTATCTTTATCCAATCATTCGATTTAAATTGCAAAAATTTTTTTTCTCTTCGCTCTGAGCGATAACGGCGAAAAAATTTCATAAAAAGAAGACGAAGAATAAGAATAAGACGAAATTTAACGACGATAAGTGCCGATTGAAATTCAAATCAGCTGCGGTGCGATTTCTTTTTTTTTTTTTTTCTTCTTCTTCTTTTTTTCATCTTCATCCACATCTTTCTCTCTTTTCATTGCGATTTTTCTTTTTCCAACAATTTTTATAACGGTATATTATACAGACGAGAGTAGGGATTTACCTCTACGTTCACTTGCGGTATTACAAATAAGCGCACGTGTATCAACGATTATGCATAACATGTGAATAAATTAATTTCTATATCCCCGGAAAAATTTTCAATTCGATTGATTTTGCTGGAATAGATTTAGAAGAAAATAAAACACATCACTGCACACACGATTTACGAAATTATAGAAAGTAAAATAAAATCCTTTCGATAATGGTGCTAAGAATTTCGATTTATCGTTTCGCACAGTTAATCATCATCGTCATCGTGCCTTGTATAATAATAATAATTCTCTCTTAAGTCAAAAATCGTTGCAGGCAGTCGAACTTTGACAAATCTTTTAACTTTCTAATTTAATACTGCGTTCGATAACTTGATATAAATTCACAAACACGTGTTATATGCCCACTTCAATTAGTCGAGTCGCGATTAAGGCACTGCATCGATACCCATCAAACAGATATGGAGAGATTGCGTGGAACCGGAAAATACACGCTTAGGAGGTGAAACTACTTGCGGGCTGGTCGGAGAAACACTGAACGATGAGCCATCACGGACGATTATAATATGACTAGTATGTATGTACGTATAATTTACCGTTTCCCCCGACGACGAATGCCATTCGTCGTTCCCCGCTGCAGACGCGGTTCTACGTCGGTAAAATATTCTTATCAAGGGATCGTCGTGGTGAAAAATTTTCATTTTTTGTAGTAGCTGGAAGAATTGAGTACAACAGTAGTATCGTTAAAGAGGTTTTTCAAGACAGTGCGTACTCTGAATGAAAAAGTTTGCCAGACCATCAGTCTCAAATTTGAACGCAACATTCTCCAAAAAATTCTTTACCTTGGTGTGAAAGCTTTTTTTTTTTTTTTTGCCGAAAACTGTCGAGAAATCGGCCAAATTCTATACTTTTTTTTACGAAAAAAACACTTTTTGAACGACTTTGAGATGTTTTCGACATATTTGAAAAATGGAGTTTCCTTTTCTTCATAATTTACGTTTTTCTCGCAAAGCGGTTGAAATTTTTTTGGCCCTTGTCACAGAATTTGCGTAATCTTTTTGCCTACTCGCAATCATTGTCAAATTATCACCATTTAAGAAGTTCTGGGTGCATTGGAGAGAGTAGGAAAAATCTGAAAAAAAAATATTCAAATACATTTTAGACTTGGAAAACAAAATATCAAAAATCGCAGACCAAATCCAAGAGGATTTAGGGTCAGACCCTGATCAAATAGACGTGGAATGCCCCATACATTATATGATCTACATAATTGACAACATTTTACATCGATTTTTCTTCTCAACCTTAATCATATTATTCCCAATGACATTCTTATCGAAATATCAATTTTTCTCTCCTCACAAATATTTTACAGCTTTAATCAATACAACGAAGACAATTTTAATCCGATTTTTTATTTTTTTATCTCATCCTTAACTATATTTCGATTAGATGTGCGTAAGATATTCGGAGGACAAAAAAGAATTTCTCTTTTTTTTTTTTTTTTTTTTGTGTGTTTAGTTATTATTGAAATATTAATTCTCCTTTCGTCACAATAATATTTGATTATAACTCTACAAAACCTGAAGCCCGAAGAACGGCCAATATTATAACGTGTTACACCAAGCAGCAATGCAGTTCTGCGTATTTACGTGCAAATAATTGATTTCGCATGGTAAATAGTATATAGGTTGTACATACGCAAACATGCGATTTGCGAATAAAGACCGAATGAACGGAGAGCACGACAAAGTCATATTGCGTCGCACAAACACCGTTGAAAAACAAATTTATCGTGGGAGAGTGAAAAATAAAAAGAAATAAATAAATAATTAAAAATAAAAATGGTTTTGTTTTTTTCAAAAATCAATGAAAAATCTATCGATTCCATGTTCGCGGAATATATTAACGACGTACGAATTTACACACTTACAAGCCTTTTTTATACGGATAAATCCTGTATATTCTTTCACCTTGTTACAAATGTTTATAAATATAATAGAGCAATCGAGGCACGTATTTATAGAAATTCGATTCAGACAGCCTGCAGGCGAGATTTTACACGCCAATTTTCTGCACACATAATTGGACGGTATTCAGGAATTTCCGGCTATTTGGCTAAACGCTCGATTCACTCTTCGTAGAATTTTTTATCATCATTCTTGTACCTCTGCAGTCGCGAAACGAAACGAGCTATTGATTCTTCGCAAAAATTTCATCATCATCAGAATATTCGAACAAGAGTCGAGATTTTTTACCGTAAGAATTAACCGAACTTCTTTAGCTTGTAATCTTGAAATATGTTTATATACTTTTAAAAACGATCTTTAACTCGTTTGGAAATAAACGAAAAATGTTGAAAACGTTTTTTTATTCTTCTGGTTCCTTTTTTTTTTATTTTAATGTTATTTATTTATTTATTTTTTTTTTTTCTCTGTCGATATCTAAACTCTGATCGTGAATTTTGCAAAAATCAACGAGAAACAAGAAAAATTCGCACAAGGTCCATTTCTCGAGTAAGAAAAATAAGATAACAACATCCGGACAAAGAAGTTTCCATTAAAATGAACTCACAGTTTTCCATAATCCTGTAGATAAATTTTTCAAAAATAATTTTCCACCGAAGTTTAGGCTTATAATACATTCACTCGAAAAGGAGAACCCTCTTTGTGTTATTGTTCCGCAGCTTTTTCCTGCGCCAAAAAAACTTCACGGTAATTCGCGAAACTAAGAAAAAAAAAATAAAAACAATATAATTAAAATCGGATCCAGTAGAATTTTTGATGCGTCAGTCGAGTCGCGTTATATTCGTCTTTGTGTCCCGTTCAACGATCTTTTGGCGAATTGGCAAAACCGGTTAAAGTCTCGTAAAATAGATTCGAATAAAATCGTGAAAGTGAGGTCGAGGCGAAATTTGCAAAAATCTCTCGCGTAACACGTCAGACGCAGAATGAATGCATAATCGATTAAGATGCGAATTGTATCCGCGTGTCAAATGCCGATTACGTGTTTTACTTCCATCTTAACGTTAGTCAGCGTTTCTCTGTCCCTTTTTCTTCAACCTTCTCTCTCTCTCTCTCTCTCGCTCTCTCTTTCTTTCTTTCTTTCTTTCGTTCGTTCTTTCCTTCTTCGACAATTTAAACGTTACTTAAGACACGTTCGACACGCGTACGGATTAAGAATTAGATAATGAGAGACGCCGCGTTTTAACGTCTAAGTTCTAGTTGCCAGTTGGACGATTACCAAGAATGCGAACGACGGAGGATTCATCGACTAACATTCCAACCTAACGGCGAACGCTCGCTTTGCTCGCTAATGCTGCTGCTGCTGCTGCTGCTGCTGCTGATTCTCCTGTTGCATCTAACAGCCGATCAAGGAAGCGTTTAAAAAACATACCGTTGATAGTCGTAAAAGTGATTAAACGATCGATCGGGGTTTGTTTTACGAGAACAACATTCTTCGAAAGTTTCAACAAAAGGATTTATCCAAAATTTTAAACATCGCTCGAGTATTTTTTACGATAATTTTTCTCCTTCTTGTCTTATACTAAATAAGTAAATAGTTCGTCAGACTTTTTTTTCCATTTTCTTTTTCTGTGAACAAATTCTTCTCAAATTTGCATAATGTATACAAAAGGTAAAAACCGGTTGATTTTTTTTTTTTTTTTTTCTCTTTCTTCGTTCTATTTAATTAGGAATTTGTCCGTATTAATAAAAAGAAAAGGAATAATTGATAATTCCAAAATCGACGCATCGACGCGTGAAACATTTTACAGTGAATCTCTACGAGCACGAATTTCTTCGTAGGAAAAAGTCAATATCTGCTTGTTATAAATGCAAATTATATCTTATGTATACTTACGTATAAAAACATACATACAGATATATATTATACACTCGTGCTTTCAACGATTGTTAAGTAAACAGTGAAAGTCTGCGCTTGGTGATCGTCTCAAGTGAATATCTCGAATATTCGAGTCTTGTTTATTCGCGTTATTTCCATTTTGCATTATCTCTTGTTTTTTTTTGTTTTTTTTTTTTTTTATCTGCAAAAATTTAGCAATTTTCAAAAATTTCTGTTAATAAATCTCTTTTCTTTCGTCTCGTTAAAAATGTTTGAGATAGAATTTTTCGTTGACGAAAAATTAGCGAATTTCGTAATTTCGAAACGAAACCTCAGGCTGATTAATCATTACTGGGCAATTTAAAAATGACCTTCGGAAGAAATTGGTTTTTAAAATCAAAGTATGTTTTGTTTTTTAATGATCAACCAAAATCTCGGACATTCCTAAACATGCGAATTGGGATTTTTCTTGACAACACTCATCGTTACAGCAACGTGACCAACTTCATCCTCATTAAATTGGGGTAATTTGTATTCCTAGATAGGTACGCAGTTTCTACAAATGTATGTACATAAATACACGGATCGTGTAAAATGTACGTGCCATTGCCGATGTAAGCGATACATCGACACGCGGATATAATGCGGCAGGGTCAGAGTCACGAGGCATGAAGTTGGTAACGTCGATGTATCGAAAGGTTGAAAGAAAAAATCACCATTTCGAATAAGCGAAAAAATTGAATTTACAAAGTCTGAGTGTTTTAATGCCGCACTGAGAAAAATTTCATTTGTTACGGTAACTAGAAATATTCAATAAAACAGGTATCGTTGAAAAAACTCTTTGAACATTAAATTTTCGCAACAGTTGCAAGAAAATATAGCAACAGCGATCGTGATGAGAAAGAATAGTAACGGATAATAGAATTTCCGATAAGAGCTAGAAAACTAATTTTCATTTTCTACCTGGAAGTATATTTTTCGATTTTGGTAAAAAATGAAAATAGTCAAGCACTGAGCGAACGGTAACCGGAACTAAAAATTTCTCTCAGTGCGTATCAACGATTTCATAAATTTCAGGTTAATAATCCTAAAGTTTCAAAATAACTACTTTTCCTAAGGATGCATCGTTACAATTCAGAATCGCCCTCGTTCTCTGCTTTTTCGACGTCTCCGACTTGATCGGCTTTGAAAATTCTGATCTACGTGTCGAGAGAGACGTTCGGTCGCTACGCGAAACCAACTTGCTAATTCCTTTCAGAGTCTCTTCAATTCCATGTCCTCCACTTTCTACCGCGTACAGTATTTTTAAGAGAGATGCGAATTGGCAGATGATCATCGCCCATTCAGCCTTGGATGCATCCTCCGCTGTAGAACCTTCGATGTGTTTTCGTACGAATATTTGCGTAATATAACCGAGGCTAGAAAGTTAACGATTTTCAAAGCGATTCCTTAGAGACAAGATTCGTCATCGCCAGACGCTGGATCAACGATTTTCATTGAATTTTGGTACTCATTTCGTGGAAGGGTTGAAATTTTTTTCACTTCAATTTTCATTATTAATCATCGATATTCTCACATTGCGTTATGGTAAGAAATTATAAAAAAATTTACGCACTTATAATCACGAGTTCCTATCAATAATCGAGATTCATCGTATACAATGTTATATTCGTTGATTATTATTTTTTTATTTTAACGTTCTTTGAAAGAGAGAGAGAAAAAGATATTTATTTAAGAATGTCCTGGAGCGATTAGCCTCCTAAGGACAACTCCGGTGTATAACGAATGGAACACTGAGAGAAATTTTTAGTTCCCGTTACCGGTCAGTCCTTAAATATTTTCATTTTTTACCAAAATTAGTTTTCTAGCTGATACAGGAAAGTCTAGTATCCTGTTACTGTTACTATACTGTTACTATATTTTCTTGCAACTGTTGCGAAAATTTAATGCTTGTGCAAAAACAAATTGAAGTTAAAGCCTTATTTAAGTAAAAAAGTAGAGCAAACCTCACAAACTAATTTTGCGTTGCAATAACCAAAAAAGGATCGACGATAGCGCAAAATGGTTAGGCGTACCTCGTTTTTCGTAATTCCAAGAACATTCAAAAAGTTTTTTCAACGATACCTGTTT
Organism: Neodiprion fabricii; assembly: GCF_021155785.1. Classification (NCBI taxonomy): domain Eukaryota; kingdom Metazoa; phylum Arthropoda; class Insecta; order Hymenoptera; family Diprionidae; genus Neodiprion; species Neodiprion fabricii. The sequence continues at coordinate 5,479,479 of NC_060241.1, read as the reverse complement.
TACTGAATTTTTCTAGTTACTGTAACAAATGAAATTTTCCTCAGTGTACTCTCCATGACATGTATGAAAAAAAAAAAAACATAACAGATATGAACATTTGAGATAAGATATGTAAAACAAGACTTGAACCAGATATATGCTTGCAATCTATGAACTTTACGCTATCAATCTCGTACTTCTTTACCAAAATACAAAACAGAGAACATAAATCGAAAATAAAGGTAATCAGAAATTAACTAGTGCTTCTGATCTAATTGTAAGAATTTCTCAGGCTGCTCAGATAATTACGGAGTATTTTGACTTGTAAAAAAAAGAGAGAGAATTAGAGAATTTTCTTTCTGCGTAGAATTGAATTTCAAATTTTTAAACAGGTTTGGTTTTTCACCAAAAAAAAAAATTCTGGCAGTCGGTTCCGAAATGCTTTTTCAACCGTAAAACTTACGACAAGGAAAACCCGGAGAAAGAATAAACACAAAAGCATTATATCCCCGCATGGTTCTGTCACATTATTATCGTTATTCGCGTTAGTCAAGCGAAGCGAAGCACCGTACGGTACGGGTCAGTTTTATTTCCCTCATTTTCCTCTCCCTCCCTCTCTTTCATACCTGTACGCCCCCCTCACAGAGGGTGGAAGACTCGACCCTGGACCTGGACATCAGGGGCGTACAAGTTATAACATCGAGTATCCTAGGGGACGTCACCTTTCCAACGCAGCTGTATAGTTTTGCCTCGTCGAGGGTTATTAATATTAATTAAAACCCTGCAGCGAGTTGTACAAAAACGCAAATGCACTGCTCCGACGAGAGTCTGCAGCCTTGACAGCGGAACGGAAACTCGAGGCGTGTGCGCATCGTGCGTTTCATCCTTAAAGTTTCATTACTCGACGCTGAGCTAATGTTGAGGTTAACTGCTTGTTCTCATGCCTTTTCAAGCGATGCATGCATCCGTGCAATTTCCACCTGTTCCAGCATATACCGAGAGAAATTTTTAGTTCCAGTTACCGCTCAGTCCTCAACTATTGTCATTTTTTACCACAATCGAAAAATATTGTTCTAGGTACGAAAATGAAAATTAGTTTTCTAGCCGTTACCGGAAAGTCTATTATCCGTTGCTATTCTTTCTCATTCAAGTCACTGTTACTATATTTTCTTGCGACTGTTGCGAAAACTTGATGCTTGTGCAAGAATAAATTGACGTTAAAGCCTTGTTTAACTAAAAAAGTAGAGTAAACCTCAGAAGATGATTTTGCGTTGCAATAACCAAAAAAGGATCGACGATAGCGCAAAATGGTTACGTCTTTTTATGTATAACTGGATAAATTATAGGAAAATTTATGTTTCTCGAGTTTACGTTTACCTTCATTTTTGCACCTTGGCTTGCTTGTTTTTCCCCTATTTTCTCCTCCTCGAGAACTAATCGTGTCTAGTGTTTTTCACCGGACAATAAAGAAGTACATTATAACGTGGTTTTTAAATCACATATTGTCGCTAAAGAATCGCGGAATCGGAAACACGTCAACGACCGCAATATCCCTTTTGCACCACACATATGAATTCGCATTTCAGATCACCCACACTACACACCGTAAAAACCGAAGCAAAGACGATGGTTTTAAGTAGAAATCGTTACGGTCACGCACATCCTGCCACCGCTAACACACGATATGTCAAAAGCCGCGTAGGTACCATTTGCGTTTGATATGCAAAAATTGGGAACACGGTGAGAATTGCGTGAACAACGCGAGTCGTGGATCGAAAAGTATAGAATACAAGGGAACAAAATTGGAATAAAAAAAAAAATAAAAAATACGCACGTATTTTTTCTCTCTTTTAAACGGGCGAAATAGCCCTCAAGCAAAACAAAAAGAAAAAAAAAAAACGACAAGAAAGAAATTCGCAATCGTACGTTATACATACGTCAAATGCGAACACTCGTACACTTATAGCCTGCAGGAATAAAAACCGGACGAACCTTTGACTGCGGTGGAATTGGCATGTGTTTGTTTTTTTTCTTTTTTTTTTTTGGTTTTTTTTCATTTATTTCCGAACGCACGTTCGTAGGTATCGGATGGAAAAACCGAAGCGATGCGGTGCATCGTTATAAAGAGCGTAAGTCGAAACTCGTTTCTCAATAATTACCGGAAACCTTTACTTGAGCGGTAAAAACATGCGGATAACTGGTATTTTCATATATATATATATATACACATGTAGAATATTATCGCTGTGTATGGTAAGTAATACGAGGAAATTTTTATTCATTTGTGAATACAACGAAGACACTTGCACATTCGTCACGATGTAAACATAAAGTACTTTCATTCGTTTAACAATCGTTTTGCTTTCATACGTCGTAAAGTAAGTACGTCGATTATTATTTTTTTCGGGTAAAAATTAACGTTACACGCTACTGCGATAATTTCGTCAATCCTTTCTGGAAAAGAGGTTATTCGAGTCTTGAACACAAACATAGTTTAATATGACGCTACTGCTCACCGGAAGCTAAGCTCTCGATATAAGCGAGTCACGTTTTTTCCGCCGTCCCACTCGTCACGTGTTAGCAACACGTGAATCAGAGAACTAGACTGGATAATTCTATTACTCGATTAGGCTCCTAGGATTATTTTTATGCGTTTTATCTGCTCTCCTCCACAATTACCTTCTGTCGATATAACTTACGTGAAAAATTTACTTCGCAGTGAGGAAATAGTTCTTTTTGACGATAAAAATTTGTTGACGCGATATTCTTGGTTTTTGAATGTCGTCGAAGAGTGTTAAATACTGTGCTACGATCCGGTATTTTGAAATTGACACGGTGAAAGATATTCTCGTGATGTCATTTAGTCTGTTGAAAGTTAGATTCAACATCGTTTGGTGTTAATTGACACGGTATAGTGTTCGAGGAAAGTGTTATACGACCTAAAAAATTTCGCTTTTTAGATCTTAAGAAGCGCCGCTCACTGACAACTGACATCAAACAGTGTTGAATCTAGCACCATGTATCTAAAACAATTTTATTCTATTTGAAAAGTCTCGATTTGAAGCGAATGAGTGTCTTATGGATTGAGAATTGATACCGAAACATGTTGAATTTTGTACTAGACGGTACGAAGGTTGTTATCCTTTCTCAAAAAACCACCTCTGAGTGTGTTTTCGACTAATAGTTGATGTGAAAAAGTAGCAGTAAGTACCAATAACGAAGTTGTTCGACTCCCAAAAAAGTGTTATCCTCTTCCAATAAACAGCAAAGAGTTGTAAATTCAGAATCCAAAGACTATTTAACGGTTGCTCTACTTCGATAACCTTGTTTTCTAGGCCTACGAGGGAGTCATCTCCGATCAATTACCACCAAACAGTGTTAAACGCGTGACCAAACATCAGAACGTCGTTAGAAAACTTTGCAAACTTCTATCCCATACCAGGAAACGGATTGCTTTCCACGAATAGCAACTGAACATTATCTAATCGATGACTAATGACAATCAGAGGCTTATTTATTGCTCGACCTCAAAAATGCGGTTTTAACAAATGTTGAAAATATATTTCCCAGCATGAAGTAGAATCAAACATCTTCCCAAAGATCACAAAAGACACGAAGAAAGCTCGCCAAGCTTACCACATGACTTCGGTGATGCTGATGATGATGGTGCTGATGATGGTGGTGTCTCCTCTCCTTAGGATGGTATTTGCCGTGATGTTTTCCACCCCTGTGAGGTGGGTAGGTGTGATATAAGGAATGCGGACCACCAGGAAAGGTGGAACAAGGTTGGCATCACCTGACCTCGCCGACAAGCCCAAAACCGCACTTCTTCGCCCCAACGGCATTGTCATCCTGACCGTTTCCTGTTCCACCTCCGTTTCGCTTAGTGTTCTTCAGCGTTACGTCACCTTCGTCAAAGTTCTCGACCCCAAAGGGAATCCGACCATGCGAAAGTATCTTCAAGTTAGAACCTAACGGCGTAACCGTCGTCGCCGGGTCCAGCTTCACCAGGGCTGCCTGAAGCTCCAACGCGTCCATTTTACAGCTCCTCACCACCAGCTCTTGGACACTGCCACACCACACCTGCAGGTTTTTGGTGCTCTTTTTTTCCTTTCCACTAATGAACCGGTACCTCGTACCTCGACGTGTCGCTCTGTTGTTCCGTGATGAGTTCAGGCGCCGGATCGATCAAACCGCTAATCGATCATCGCGATTTTGGTCGAGGTCACGGGCATTCACAGTTCTTTCAATCTGTCGGAAGATGGATTGCCTGGCTACCAAACTTCCTCAAGATTCTGTTTACGCGCACTGTTCAAGGTTTTGATTGTCGAGTTTATTGTCCCTGAGGTATATTTGATTTTTCGTTATTCTTCCTTTGATTGAATTTCGATTTGTTTGATTTAGGCTCGTTCTTTGATTACGCTCTCGGCTCCTCGTTCTCGTTACCGCATCTATCCTTCGCACATGCCTAAATCGTTACGTTTACACAAAATCACCAGCCACAATTAGGAGCGAAGAAAAAAAAGATGAACAGACCGTCTAGGCGTCTGGACCGAAAATAAAACAGCCCGATAATTGATCGGGGAATTTTTTTCTCCTGTATCTCAGAGATGACAGCGCACCATACACGCCTGTTCTTCGTCGACGTGTAGCTACGTCTAGACTCCGACCTAACCTAACCTGACCCCTCAGAGATTTTTTTCGCGAGTCAATACCTTAACGTCTTATCTGATTGTACGGAATCAGTTGCGCGTACACGACTCTCCGAGAGAATTACGACTGGTTTGTTGATCGTAAAAAAAAAAAGAAAAAAACTATGAACCCTCTCGGATGTTATTGCTTGGTCATTGAACGCCCGACGCAATTTCGAACGACGACATTCATGGCGATGATTGTTTTCATTATTATCTTGCCTCCTAAAAGATTACAAAGTCGCGTTGCTCGCGTTTCATTATGCCTGCAAAACTAGAGAGGAATAGAGGCGTATTCAAAGACAAAAGAGACCGTCGTGTTCATTCATCCTGACAAATGTGGAATCTGGATAAGGCTTTCAATGTATTGATTCCGAACGCGAACATGATACGTCAAAAAACATTCGCGTGATATACATAATCGATAACTGAAAGAATTCCTAAACGAAAAAGGACTTTGACTGGATCCTGAGAGGCAAAAAATTCTCCAGAAATATCTATCCTTGCTGTAACACGTAGCGAGAGACGCTAACCAAAAATCATCACTATTTCGAATGGAGAACTTGCTATTCCAGTACGAAATCTAATTCAGCCCTCATCTTATACAGTACTTGAAAACATTCCTCTTCAACATCTCTAGACACATGCATGAAATGAGAATCCGGTGTTCGCAGTCTGTTCATTTTGCACCAGATTTCTCGGATCAGATCCTGTATTACCTAATCTGTCTAACGGACGGTAGCAAACAAATTGACTTGCTAGTACGCTAACTTGATGCACTCTATCATAGGACTTTTAGGATCTGTCGTTCGGAAATTTGTTCCCGACTTAAAAGGCAGCAGGATTTCATGAAGTGGTTATTTTATTCTTCACTGTACGATCGTAATTTGTAACGAACAATCTATCACTTGAACTGTTATCAAAGGTAGATCTGATATACAAAACCGTAGGACTGGACGGGCGAAACACATAGAACTTGAAATTTCGAAGCATTGTTATTCATTGTGTAGAGAGTATAACGAGATTTTCGTCAGTTTTGGAACGCATTTTGGCTGATCAGGTACTGTCTGAATCGATACTAAGGTAGAACAAAGTCTAATAAAAGGAAACTGTACGGAAACCCGCAACTGCAAAATAACAATCACTCATTTCATCACTCATTTCAAGACTTTAAAACATTAATAATTTGTTCAGAAACATATTAAATACCAAAAAAAAAAAACAAAAAAAAAACGAATATTAGAAGCCCCAAAAACGGAACAAAAAAGAGCTGGTCTAACGATAAGTTCTTTCCAATCCACCAGTTGGTCCACTTTCTTAATTAACGGCGACAACAGTACCTTCAATGTACCAATGTATGCGTGCCTAACATCAATTCTAGTCTAACGACCAAGCTCCGTACACTCGACACAGTGTATTCAATGCACTGATCGGCAGCTCATTGTCCCCTTCCCGATAGCGGGTTAATCGAGGGCAAGGTTAAGGGGTTAGATCACTGTCCTTTGAGATACCCTATGACACCTGAACTCTGAACCTCTCAGTTTCCTTGCTTCCTTCTTGCGTCTGGTAAACCGTTTTTCACCCTTTCGCGTCTTTCACTGACAATGAAAGGTCAACGGTAGTTGTTGTCTGTGCAGCGCGTTTTCCAGCTTCCAATTCTCGTGGACTCTGTTATCAGTCGCGTCTTCGAAAGAAGCCCGAGTCCCAACTGCACCTAATCGAATTTTCAAACCCCGAAGCCGAGACGCTCCGACTCGGTCTGAGTCTGGTGCCAAAACCGACTGACGGTTCGGCGGATGGACCAGCTACCACCCATCCACCCACCACCCCCGGCGCTCTCGTTCGCGGCAGGAGCAGTAGCACCAGGAGCAGCAGCAGCAGCAGCAGCAGCAGCAGCAGCAGCAGTGCCTCGCGATTCTGTGATTCTGTGTGTGATAACCTAGGGGGTGTCGGCCATGCTGGGGACTGAGGGGCGCCGGGATCAATAGGAGGTAGTGCCCTGCACCCCTCGCCCACCAGCCCCAAAGTGAAGGCGGGAATTCGCGCGCATGTCTGACTATCCTCGACTTCTCGGTGTGGGTCTGCGTCTGTGTTCGCGTCCTATGCACCTTGGGACCAAACTCCGCGGGAACAGAACCAAACCGATGGTAGGGGGGTCAAGGGGTGGTACTACAGGAGATGATGGCAATGGCGTTCGTTGTCGGCGGACACGTTTGTGTGGATCATGGATGGGTCTAATGCAGCGATGTAGAATCCCCACGCAAACTACCCCATCCATTTCCCACCCCTCCGAACGGTGGAACAGTAATATCGGGGTAACAAATCCATAACTTCCCTTTTTTCCTGCTAGCTACTTTTCTTCTTCAACTATTTCGATGCAGACGAGTTTTACCTACCCTTCCCCCCTCCCTCCTGCAGATTTATTGCGATGCAAAAACAATCATCGGAGTCTTACATACTACGTATCGTTATATTACGTCGTGGACCATGGATTCGAAAATTTTATACCTGCGGTGGTCCAGAACCTGGATAATGATTCTGAACTAGCAAAAATGGCTCTTGTAGAATTTTGGTCGCAGAATCCCGATCTAATAATAAAAATTCCTAAACACGGATACTGTTGAAGTCGGTATTAATTGAGTTCATGATCACTTAATACGTGAATGTTTGTGTTTTTTAATACACTGTATATGCTTGGGATTCAAAAATTCTGCAGAGGGTTACAAGCAAATCTCAAAATATCGCGTGACAATATGTGCATACTTTTAAATCCACACCATGTATCCAGTCAATTTTTACGGTCAAACTCTGAAACGTGAGAAAAGAAAGTTGAAGGTTTTGAATTGACGTTGAGATGCTATAATCAAAGTGGTTAAAAAAATACCGAAACACAGCGGCAATAAGATTGACAGTAGTTGGATGTATGAAAATGGTATCCACTCGTATTTATTGACAGGTTGTAACCTCGAGCGAAGATGCGATCAGTAGTTGAGGCAGGTCGGAATCCTAGAGATGGATGATCACGCCTTTGGCTTGCGATTCGAGCCGGTACTTGTGAAGCAGAAAAGGTTTTGGACACGAACGCTTCATTTAGTCACAAGCACGATTCGAAATTCGCGCCGGCGGGAAGCGTAACGAATTCAAAACCGAATGGTATTACAATGCCACAGACCTGACGTATATACAATACAGTAAAATCGTATTTTTTTTTTTTTTTATACAAAATGAATGATCTCCTTCCCAATCGTTATGGTTATTATTACTTTATGAATATTGTTCTTGTCTTTCATTCGTGCGCATTATGGGTTTTTCGTATTTAAACAAGAAACGCACTCCGTTTTACTGTAAATTACACAGACTGTTGCAGAAATAACGATGCGTGCACATCGGATCGGGCGTAGGGCGTGCTCTCGTGCTTCGATACGGTCGATACGACGGTACCCGTGTCTCCACTACCCACCTTGTAGGAGCAGAGCATAGATTCGCCATTGCATCGCGATACTTAACGTGTAGGGATGCTACGATTTTGCTGCTCAGGTACCGCGGATAATTTGCTGAAGCGTCTTACATGCGGTAGCGTGGAATTAAAACATTTAAATTTTTTCGTCACACTCCACTGTACTCATTGAATTTTAAAAAGCTTCGACGAGATCAAAAACGCCAGACCTGTGTGTCTAAATAATTTTTATACATTTTTGAGAATTTCTAACTGAACTCGAGTGAACATAGTAGAGATCATTATTCCTTTGAAAAATGTTGAACTGTTCTTATTTTTTACAGCAATACTATTCGATGGATTTATTCACCAAAATTTTTTCGGATGAGAATAATTAAACTCAATTCTTCACCTGTTTTTCAGATATAAGATTTTAAACTTTATACCTCAGCTACTTTGAAATACAAATTATACATGAATTGTGAAACTCTGTGAAAAATTTCAATACTTAAAGATCTCCAAAATTTTTATAATACTATTCACTTTCATCCAGAAATTCGAAAATTGAGAATTTCGTTTTTCTTCTGTCTTTATTATTAATCTCATTGTCAAACATGATTATTCAAAGAGTGAAATGTAGTTACGCTATAAGATTTCGTCTGTCAGGAATATTTTGAAAACACAAAAACAATTGAAAACTTTTATTCATCAACTGGACGAACAGATTTTGAAAAGTGTAAAAATTTGAAAAACGAACCAAAATTGAAATCCTCAGTAGAGTTAATTTTTGATTACGTCGAAAATAGAAAATAGAAACGAAAATAGAAAAGAGTCAACAATCACTAATTCTCATCTTCGAACCTTGAATCCTATAAATCCATCCATTAAGCAATCCAATCTAAAATCCCTGATACTCGACAAAGCTTTTAAGGAAGGAACTCCACGCCTAACCATAACTGTCGCCATCTATTAAGTGAGTTAACAAATGTTCTCCAGCAGTAGAATGTGGCGCATGTCGGCAATGAACGGTTCTAGCAAGCCACGAAGCGGACACAATTTCCTCTCGTTTTCCTCGCTCAGTAGTCGACAATATAGATTCCTGTCTGATTGGAACCATCAGGGAGCGCCAGCGTCGCTCTACGACCCCCACCTGACTAGCTTCATCCCCCCCTCCCCATTTAACCGAGCTGCACGTCTCGACAGGTCGTACAGCAAGCAGCTCCTGGGCCCCTGTCGGGATGGATGAGGTGATGATGGGAGGCCGCAGCGAACTGACTGCGAAAGGTTGCAGTCGCGTATTCTCGTCTATCTATACTCTGTACGTACTTGCGAATATTTCCGAAGTCATGACCGAGTGATAATCTCGGCGTCTATACCTCCAAGAGCTTGATTGTGGTGGTACTGGGTACAGTTAACGGCTGACTCGTGAGACCAACGATCTGCAGCGCAGGTACTCGATCCTGCTACCAGAAAAATGATGGTCAAGGAGGACGAGGAATGGATATTGAATATGGAAGAGGATGAGATTCGGAAGAAGCGCAAGATGCGAATCTTTGTTACGATATTTATCACATTTACAGATTCACGTTATCTAAGAACATGGAAACCACTGATTGTGAGGAAAAAGACACTATGAAGAAGAAACCGAATTCTAGCATAGAATGAGAAGCAAAAAATGATGAGGAACCAGTCCCAATTCCAATTTCAGACTCTTATCATTAGAGAACTAACGATAAATATCCACTATAAAGAAACACGATTCAAAATCTAGAAAGGAGAAGATTAGTGACATTAGATTTTCTTTGTATTCCACAACATTGATACAGATCAGTGTCAAGTTGTAAATCCGATGACGATCCAGGCCTAGACAATTAAAGAATCGAAAATCCACTGAAGAAACAGATAACAAAGAGACAAAGAAGAAGAGGTATAAAAAGGTCAATGACTATTCAGCATCACAAGTGAAACCTCTTACATCACGAGGAGTGGCAATTTTTGAAAAGATTAATCTGAGCAACTCATTGAGGTGCATTTTGAGTGACTGATCTTTGAATCAGCCAGTGCCATATTCGGTTCAAAGTTCTCCAGTGCGAGTAAGTATCTCTCCGCGTGAGTGTTGGAGAGTGAATTAGCACCGACCAATTCCGACAAGTTAACCTCCCAAATGCAGATGAATAGAATTCCCTGAATAAATTTCCGGGTTAGAGAGTCAAATTCCACGACGACTGGACACCCAGACGGAATAGTGGGTACTCGGGTACGATTGATGGGAGTAGGTAACAGAACGTATTCTGAGACAGCGGTGCCGACCGGTGACTGTCTACCGCTATTCATAACAGCCAAGAGGCATACAGAGGTATTCTGACAAAGAAGTGAAGGTTCGTCGGAAGTTTGAAGGTGGACTAGGCGACGGGAAGGGGCGGGGGCAGAAATCCATAAGGTCAAAGCTCGAGCGGTGCAACTCGTTACTTTGCCAGCTCGCTGCTGTTGCTGCAACGCGAGACGAAACTGGCGAGTGATCTGAACTCCAATAGATAAAGCGAAGCGAACTGAGGAAAATCCTTGAGCGCGATCCGTCCGGGCGGCCGTTGAATGCTGGCCCTGGTTGCCCACCTCCTCGTTCATCTCCGGTAGTGCATTTAACCAGGTACCGTTCGTTTTCGAGCCCTCCTTCTCCCTGCCTCCGAAGCCTCGAAGCGTTGTCGCCGCTTGCGAGGAACGGGCGAAGCGTTTTTGTCCTATTTGCCAACTATTTTTGGACACGAGAAAATTCAAAGCGGGGATCAACTCGGGCGACAACGACGTGGCGTGCATCCACGCATGGGGGCTGCATCAGAAATAGACGCTGCACACTCGAGCTGCCGGTCATGTTGCTACTACTGAGCTTCCACGATTATAGGTTCAACGGGATTTCTAAGCCGGAAATGCTCAAAGAGAAATACTTGTTTTCCAACATAAAATCAGCCGGAATTTCAGGAGGACGAAAACGTGACGAAATAGAAGAAACAAAACAGTACTTAAAACTGGATTGCTCTCAAAAGTAGACAGCACAGCGATTTTCGTATCAACAAAAAAGAAAACAATCGCACTTTCTGCTTGCTACAAAAGCCATGGTATGACCAATCTGATTGAGTGACTTTGCCATTCGCAATTCCAGCAGAGGAAAATCAACCTTCCAACCAGGATCAATCGACCTCTCAACAGTTCAAAAGACTGTTATTTCGTTGCACAAACTAAGCCTCTGAAAATACTGTAATGGTCTGAATCGGTCTCGATGTTTTAATGAAGTTTTTATCGGATTCGAACGACTGCTTATAAAGACAAAGGACATGCCAATCCGGTGACTTCTTAAATATTTCAAGTTTCCAACCATAATGAGAATGATTTAGTGATATGAACCCTTCGCGATCATCCGGTGATCTGGAAGAGCCGATGACCGATCGAGATCAGGGTTTGTCTGTATTCTGGACTGAACTAGCGACCAATGAGTACGCCGGCCACACTGCATAGCCACAGCCTTACCCACCACGGCCACACAACCACTCTCGCCAGTAAGTATACAAGGTACGGCCCGAATCCATATACTCAGTCGAGAATACGCATACCGATGCACGATCCAGGTAAAAGCACACACACCGATCGAGGAGTCTCAGCATCGGTACGGACCGGTCAAAGATTGTTCGAGTAGATATAACCACCCCTGCGAAGTAGCAACGGAACTTTACCGAGCGTTAGGTATACAAGGTGTCCCTATTACAGGGTTAAGGAAGTCCCTGGTACGAAAAATAGGTAAAAATTACCTGGCAAAACCGCCGAGAGAAACAGTATTACTTTCAAAAAGTCGTTTCGCGTGAAATAGAAAAGGTCAAGTCAAAAAGTTTTGCTCGTTCACTTTTTCTCCTGTTTTTTGGTGCCCAATGTCGCTTTCAAGCGTTACGTTATAAAGGGGGTAGAAATTCTCGTGTGGAAAAAATTTTCACGACTTTGCGCACGTGATGTGTATATATGTGTATACATGTGGGTGTCGATACAGGTATGTGTATACCGAACTTGGGTAATAACTCCGTGACTGCGTGACACCGTGACGAAACATAAAGTGTAATATGGAGTGTGCCCTGATCGTGTGAGAGCGTTCAAAGCGTATCTATGTATTTTTAGTACCTGTGTATGAGTTTAGCTGTACGTAGCTGGCCGTATGTTATGTGCGATACGAGGCTACACGCTATCGCATAATTGGGATCTTAATTCTTAACTTCAGAGAAATTTTTATGCATATTATACGCGGATACATGTACACAAAGGTAGGCAAAGTTACGGTATAATTTTAACCTCGTTTTAGACGATGTATACACCGCAAAACTATAACATTCCCAATATGGAAACGACGCTGGTTTTACCCTCACGAAGAATCCAACCCCTCTAGGATAATGTTTACTCGTTTAATTTACCAGGTTGTAGATCTGTCGGATGTACAGTCGGGTAAAAAAATTTTATAAATTCAACGTTTGGAGACAAAAAGCTTAGTGACACATTTGGATAAAGCCAATGATTCAATTAAAACGCAGGCCTCTTGACGCGGAAGAAAATTTTAACCCGTGAATCGTGAACTAAAAAAGAAATTTTTATAACTTCCTGCTCGCTGGCTTCTCACTTGAACCAAAACCGTTCACCAGCTTATTATCCGGTACTCAAGAAAAGCTCGGAACTGTTCTGACGGCAAAAATTTCACTAAAAATTCGACTGTACAGGTAAGTTCAGAAAAGTTCGGACAATTTTGTTCGAGCATCAGTATCCTTCAGGATAAAATAATTGTCGTGACGGGAAAAAATTTCAGAAGATTAAAACCGGCCAACGAAAAATGAGAAACGTCAAAACGAAAAGGACTCACCTCCTCGTTAACCGACTTCTGGTGTCTTGCGTTCCTGCACATCCTGCAAGGGCATAGTTCCTTCTCCCTGGTGACTCCGTCGCTCCTGTTATCGCGCCACTCCTTGGCAGTGAGAATCTGCGGCGGTGGTGGTGGAACGGGGGGTGGTAGGGGACTGGTGGCAACCTCGAGGCTGTCAGAGCTCGAGTTGTGTCTTCTGGGTGGTGTGCCGTTGGAGACAACGCTGGCGGCAAGGGTGATCTGTGTTCCATTTTTGGGTATATCGGGCGCCCTGAGGGTGCCGTTCTGGTGTGCGTAAGAGCCCGAAGACGAGGTAAAAGAGTGCGAAAGCGAGGTGGGCCCGGCGGGCTGAGGCCTGAGGAAATCGTCGAGAAGGTAAAAGCTCTGGGCGCGATTAGCGCGGGCCCCAGACTCATCCTCCGCCCCTGGAGGATCCTGGTACAATCGTCGACTGACGCGCGAGCGCTCGCTAGAGGGCGCGACGAGCTCACAGCTCTCCCGATAGAGCTCGCGGCCCGTGCGCGAGGCGCGGGCTGAGTGGGAACCCTGAGGCTGTACGGTGCGTGTGGCAGCCCTGGCGCGTGGGGCGGAGCTCGGGGCCTCAGGCGCGAGTCCCGAGTGGATGGGGCCTTGGACGGGGGTCCGGAGCAACGCGCCAAGAGAGCGCCATCGGCGGTCCTGACTGGCGGAGCCCGAGGAGGCTGAGACGCCAGTTCCTGCCGCCCACTTCCGCTCGTTACCAGGTGAAGCGACGGACGGTGTGGGTACGGCTGAGCTCGCTGACCACTTTCGGTCGCCGCGGTCGTTGGGGGTGGAGCTCGTCGAGCTGGACCACTTCCGTTCCGGGGTCGGTAGGGCCTCGTCCCGGGGCCTGAACTTCCACCAGGACGAGGTCGACGTTGTCAGGAGATTAAGGGCACCGCGGAGTGGGTTGTTAGTCCCAAAATTCTTCCCGTAGTCACGCCCCTTTGCCGGCGTAGCCTCGAGCTCGCGCTCTCGCGCCCTCTGCAACGTCTCTCTGAAGCTACCGGCCCCCCCCTCCTCCTCGTAAAGGACTCCCGTCGTACTGCGCAGCCGCGGACGCGTGCGCGCGAAACCGTAGTCGTTTGAATCCAGCTGCAGGACTCGGTCCTCGCCCGCATCCCCCTTCGTGCCTACCACGTACCCCTGTGACCCCAATGTGACCCCCAAACTGTGCTGGGGGTTCGGTTGCTGCGGCAGCGTCGACGTCCTCGCCCTGTGACCCTCTCCACCGGCACCCCCACGCTGCAGGCATGAGAAACTGGCCGAGTGCCTGAGACTCGAGGGCGGGTTACTCGGCTGGCTCACTCCCAGCATGGTCTTCTTCTAACGGCGTCTATGATCGGAGTGAAAATGACGTTGATGGTGACGGCGTTTTTTCTACCAGCAATCATCTATGCCCGCAGTATTTTTGTTACTTGTGTTGTTGGTAGCTTTCAATTTTGTTTTTTTTAATTCATTTATTTATTTTTCATATATATATATGTTTCTCTTTGGTCAGCTGATCTAACAATTTTCATCAAACAACGTTCGTGTTTTCATCATTGACATCTATTTACCGGTGATTCAAACTTTCTGGTTACACCGAATTCGTCACCCTCGATTTGACGACACATTTTTCCACCATGATAACGATTACGAAAACAATGATTCTATTTTTCACTGTTTTCTTTTTTCTTCTTAATTTTTCTATCTAGCATAATGTCGTTTTTGTTTCTTGCATTGCGTTTCTTATTAATTCGCTACATTGGCAGTGCTTCGAGGACGGATCTCTTTCGTTGTGTTTTATTGATTTCCTGTATTTTTTGTATATACCTACATGTATATATACATTTTTTTTTTTTTTTTTTTTTCAGACAACAGTCGAACCCATGTCGCTCCTAATCTGTAACAGAAACCAGGAACAAGGGTAGGGACAATGAAACTAAAAATAATCAGTAAGAAACTTATGCAGCAAGAAAGAGCGAGAGCAAGAGAGAGAAACAGTAAAATTGAAAATAAAAACGAGCTGGTGAAACAGAGTAAAATAAAGGAAAAAAAGAGAAAAAAAATGGAAATAAAATAAAATCAGATTGAAATAACGCTGCAGCAATGATGTGAATGACCGAATAATGGATGTAACGTAATACTTGTGTGTGTGTATATATATATACATATGCGTAGCTTTACGCGCGACTTAAATCTAACACGACAAATAAAACATGAGAGATCCTGCTAAGTTACGGCGTTCGTATACGCGCAGGATGAAGCATAATTTCTCGACGAGGCAAGTAAATTAATTAATTATGGTATGTAACGATGATGCGGTGCGACTATGAAATGCCGCGTGCAATCAAGCTTTCGTTAATCGTGCGGATGTTGGTAGTTACGGCGCGAGCGCGAGTGATGAAAAATAGGAGGTTCAAATTTTTTCTCGATTCGTCAATTTTTCCCTAGGGTTGAATAAAAAGAAAAAAAAATACTCGGGACAAAAAATAAATCAAATAGAAACCGGCGATCAACGATCATTAGCGTAATTCTTGTGTAATCGAATCGGTAATTGATTGCAAAATGAACGATTCATATTAGACGTTAAAATAGTTGGAAACAAAATTTTACCTCGCGTGAATCGTAAGACGGAGATTCGTTCCACGAGGCCAAAAAAAAAAAAAAAAGCTGTAGAAAGACGTTGCAACGGTAGTTCGAAAATTAATATAAAATTAAAATGGCGAGCTTGCGTTTACCGCTGTATACATAATATATGGTGCAAGTGCTGATATCCGTGATATAAGCGTGCAGTAATTCAATTGTAAGTAATCGGAAGCAGGAAGGAGGGCACGGGAAGTCACACACAAATTCTTCTTTCATTTTCTATTCAACGATGGTCAGGTATATAAATACTCCTCTCGGTGATCACAATGCTCGGGTCATTTACAGGATTAGAATTTTATATACAACCTGGAATAATTAACCCCAAGAGTTAAGCGGTGACGTGGTATAAATATATATATATATACATATATATGTATACACAGCAACGTGGGAAAAGATCCTGATCAATGGATATTACACGTGAATAAAAATGCAAAACCTAATGAAAAAAAACCGAGGGTCGAAGTTCTCCGTCGTTTAAATAACGAGGTCGAATAAATATCCTGGAAAAACATTTCAACTGTGACTAATTACTCTTATCGGTATTGTTATTATTATTATTATTATTGTTGTTGTTGTTGTTGTTGTTGTTGTTGTTGTTGTTTTTGTTGTTGTTGTTACTATTGGTTATAGGTGAAAAGAGAACCCTGTAAAGGTAACGAGAATTTCAAGATGTTGTAGCGACGAATTAATACGCCGACGAAGAGAATAATTGCAAGTATTGATCATTTGCTTATTTGGAGACAGAATACAATAATTTTTAATGTATTTACGAATTCATTGGTGAAAAAAGGAATTAACGTAGACTCGTTTGAAAGGCCTAAGTTTTGCTGTTTTTTCTTTGATAACAAATATCTGATTGGATGAGTTACGAATTCGGTTGTCCGACGATAAAATGAGACGTGAATCTGTGATTTTTTTAATGTAATTTTTAAATGGTATTAAATTTACGATCGATATAATAAGCTACTTTTTAGCAAAGATTGTTAAAATCGAGAATTCTTCAGTCGTATTCTACATTTTGATTTCCAATTACCGTAAAATTTTTGCTGAACGTTGACAGGATTTTTTTCAGGGCCGCAAAGATTCGGATGTCGCATGATTGTCTCTGAATATCGCTTCGTGGACAAATTTTCATGCGTTTATTATTTCCGTAAATTGAATTCAATTTTTACATTCGCTTTTGTAACACATCGGGTTACTGTAATGAATCACATTTATTAAACAAGCGAGTATAATATTTTCAAATTTCGCATCCACCATTCATCGATTTATCCTTCATTATCCCCGATCCTTCGAGGTGGAAAAAGAACTTGTATAATTATTGCAGAATGTGAAAAATTCGCAATTGCCGTTGATTGCACTATAAATTCGGATTACACAAAGCCATGATAATATTACAAAAAAGTTTCACCCTTATTATGGTAAAATACTTGAATTAAATTATAAAGATACAACGATAAAGTTAAGCTTACACGTTAACTAGCGTACAGGTATACATACACAGCCAGTTGTATAACCGAAACGGATCTCATTTACGCGAGAGAACTTTACACGGTATTAAATTACACACGCGGAAGAACGAACCGGTAAAAAGTCGAAACTAAGATCGAAACCTGCGCTAAAAGAAGAAAAAAAAACATTGTAGAGAAAAACGAAAAATACTTCACAAGACGCAAGAAGAGACGGAAAGACACAGAGTCGTGCACTGAGAAAAATTTTTAAGTCCGGTCACCGCTCATCCTTAACTATTTTCATTTTTTACCACAATCGAAAAATGTAGTTCTAGATAAAAAATGAAAATTAGTTTTATAGCTGTTACCGGAAAGTCTAGTATCCGTTAATATTCTTTCTCATCACGATCGCTGTTGCTATATTTTCTTGCAACTGTTGCGAAAATTCAATGCTTGTGCAAGAATAAATTGACGTTAAATCCTTGTTCAACTAAAAAAGTAAAGTAAACCTAAGAAACTGATTTTGCGTTGCAAAAACCAAAAAATGATCGACGATGGCTTAAAATGGTTAGGCGTACCTGGTTTTTCGTAATCCAAACAATATTCAAACAGTTTTTTTCAAACGATATCTGTTTTACTGAATTTTTCTAGTTACTGTAACAAATGAAATTTTTCTCAGTGTGAGAGTACTTGGAAACCACAACTGCTGGACGTTTAAACAAACATCGTAATAAGAAGTTGGGCAACATTTGCAAAGAGAGAGGAAGAGAGAGAGAGAGAGAAAGAAATGCAATAATCTACTTCGGCCGACGCGTTTTTCAAGAAAATCAAACTGTGACGTACACAGAATACCGCGTGTGATCAGCCCGACTGACAATGAACGTGCGGCGTCGAATATAACAGTGGAGTGAAAGGTTCGAGCAATCGCGTGTGCGAATATCGTAAATGCGGAGTATATTCACATACAGTCGTCGAGAAAGAGAGAGAGAGAGAGAGAGAGAGAGATAATTTTGCATCTGGAATTTATTCAGTGCAGTCCCGAGAATCTGAGCTACGTTTTATGTACTGCGCGAGTTGAAAGAAAAGAATGATGAGAAGAAAAAGAAGATAGATTATAAGCTGTGTGCATCAACGCGCAATGAGTCAGTGTGTCAGTCATCAGTCAGTGAGACAAACGATGCCTGCAAAGATTCAAAAGCATAATTGCGTCTGTTTGCGAGAAAACTTTGTTTATTGAGTTATCGTTGGTTTTCCGATGAGTCGTCTTCGGTTATCGAATTGCAAGCTGCGATATTCGAGTCGTTCGATTCGAGGAGCATTGAATTGATTTTTATCCGCTCTGCCTCGTCGCCCGCTGCTTTACGGCTGCAAGAGTCATCATCATCATCATCATCGTCATCATCCACGGTAGGTAATTAGGGTAATCATCGGGGTTCACAGTCTACATAACATTTCGTTCACCGCTGTGAATCCAGGCTTATGATTGCGAGTGTTTATGGGATGAAGAGATTATCGAATCGTCCAAGTTACAAGTCGATGTGCAAAGGTGTAAAAAGTTGGGCCGGGGATGAAGATCCGAATGCGCCTGACGAAGAATTATTTCGTGGCGAAACATGAAGTAGGGAAATCAAATTTTTAAGTAATAACGAAGTTTCGAATGGCCGGAAACCCGAAAAACTCAAAGTTACGAAATTAAATATTCTGAAAACTCAAGTTACGATAGGACAAAATTTCGAAAAGTAAAGTTCTGATGGAGAAAAATTCCGAAAAATAAGGTTTCCAGCTAGTGAAATTCTGACAATTAAAATATACTCACACAGCGTAGTTTTTTCAAGAGAAAATCTAAAATCGGAACGACCAGAATTCCGAACGTAAAAACATCCAAAATCCAAAACAAAAAAAGGTCCAAGTGGTGAAATTGACCCAAGCCAGAAGTTTATAGAGCTGAAAATCTTCGATCATTCTGGACTTCGATGTTTCGGATTTTCAAATTTTCCTAATATCGCACTTCCGGAACTTTGACAATCGGGTTTCGGACCGTTCGAAACTTTGACGTTTCGTCAAAGTTTGATTTCTTTGCTTCAAATTTCGCGACAAAGCAAAAATCGGAATTTGGCGTTTTAGACACTTTTCAAATTCGGAATTTCAACCCCGCCAAAAAAATTTTAAAACTACTCCGGCATCTCTCATTATGATTGTTAACGAAATGTAAAGAAAATCAATGAGAAGCGGAAAAAAATCAGAAAATTAATAGAATTCCGACTACATTTTCTTCTTGAAATTCGCAATCATATCACAAAAAATAGTTTCGTGACTGGGACGATATTACCAGGTCCTTTTCAATGACCAAGTAAACGACCCGCAGAGCTGATTGCGAGATGTTGGATCGTCTTGAACTCTGTCGACCGGATGTAGCCGGGGTAATTTAATCGTTGAAGAAAAACGCTGCTCCGCAGTGAGCCGCAAGGCATGAAGTTTTAGACGGGAGTCGTGATCGTTGCACCAGATGCTTCGTGCGCCACGTTTTCCCATCTTCTTTCTGCCTTAGATATGGTATATTTTCAAACCCCGATGAACGAATTATAAATAAGCGCATCCGCTGTTGGACACCAAATTGTTGCTGACAAAGTAGACTAAAGTGAAGAAAAGAAAAAGAAAAAAGAAAAATTGGGTCTCGATAAAATTGGCTGATCAAAATTTATGAAATGGAAATTAGGTTGGACGAGAAAAGTGAACCCGATTGTATACGTGATGAACGTGAATTTGAAATTTGTTGAGAAACTTTTTGACCGATCGTTGTTGATCCGTCGAAGCTTTGAACCCGGGTGAAAATACGTGTACACGGTTTTAGGTACATATATTTACAACACCGTGTATGCAAATTGCATATTGTAAACAGGCCGCTCGGTATTGGAAATTCATTTCATCGATTTGTTATTCAAATTATTCCCATCGGATGAAAGATTTCACAAGATATATTCATTCTCTCCTCCACCGTCTCTTGTTCCGACTCTGATTCCCATTTCTCCATGTCAAAACGCATACGTATTATCTACGTGTATGTATATTATTATTATTAATCCACTCACCCCGAACGACTTTGTCAAAAACGAGATACTAGATATCGAGAGAGAGAGAAATTGGATAAGATCTGGAAAAAAGAGCTCGGAATAAAAATCGCGCATAGTCTTATTGTTTACCGAATACGTACATCAAAAATTTGTATTTATTAAAATCGTGATCAAATATTTATACATATACTTGAATTGATTGTTAATTTTTTGTACAATACCATCGTTATCATCAGTCGACTAAAAGATGCTTACTAAAATAGTGGGTACCAATGAAGAAATATTTTTTTTTTTGAAATCGTCGAGAAAAAGAAAAAGAAATCTCCACGAACGATTTTCCTCTTTGCAGAAAAAAAAAAAAAAAGTAAAAATTACGCTGATGTTTCGTGAAACAACTGGGTATACCCTGATTTTCGGTGATTGAAGAATTAATTTTGTCGGTGAGCCTGAAGTCAAGATACTATTGTAACGAGAACTGCTTTGAATAATCCTGCCTAACTAAAAACATAATTCGACTAATTTAGTAAACTTATAAGCAAAGACTTGACGATGAATGGTATCGGCGTTAACCGGAAATAAAAATTTCTCTCAGTATAGATTCGTAATCGTAGGGTAAGATTTGTAATACAAGCTCCGATTACAAAGTTTCTAATAAAGTAACGGGTACTTATACGGTATATACCCAGACATTTAACGAAGGGTAGAATGCGGGGTTGAAATGTGGGGAGGGGGGGAGGGGGGTAAATCCATAGGCAGGGATGTCGCCCAGTGGGACTGCAGAAGCCACCACTTTGGGGGATAATTCCTCCGTCGGGAAGTAAAGGGCGAAACGTTGAAAACGGTGAACGAGGCCCAACGTAACCGGCGTCGTTATCCACTGCGATACCTACGCAAGCAGAGCTTTTTCTCCTCCTCACCCCCATAATGCCGGAGTCACGCGATTCGCGGGCTTGTGCGTTGCTTCTGTCAGCCGAAACGCTCGCCCGCCTGACATGAAAATCGGTATTAAATGCTGCTTCCGCTGCCGTTGATGCACTGCCTCGAAAACCGATAGCCGCATAAATCTTAACCATTAAAATTCCCCGTGCCGGGATCACCGCCGTCGCGATAATAACGCGGACCGTTTGGAAAGTTTCGAAAAATGAAATTGGGAATATTATACGGTTCGAGAAATTTACGGTCTTCGAATAATAAATAAAACAGGTCCGCGGGTGGAACAAAAAAAAAAAAAAAATAAAGAAAAAAATAAGTGGCGTGTTTTTGGTAAATAATAAGTTTTCGGGTCCGCTGAATTCCAAAAATTACTTCCGTTTCCCTCCCTTCGCGTACAGTATTTTTGGAAAATACAAGGTGTTTGCATAAAGGAAAAAAAAAGTATAACAATGGCGAAGGAAACCACCAATTTATTACAATAAACTGAACAATATTACTTTTACAAATTAAACAAACGATTTCTTTAAGAAATTTTTTCAGCTTTCCATTTTCTGTTTCCCTGTTTGTATTTATTCTTGATTCTCATTTAAATACATATTTAATGGAAGCAGGAAATCACTTTTGTATAGAATTTTTAAAATCAAGAATAGGATATCAGTTTTCGAATTAAACCGGAGTTTCACTCCGAATGGAAACTACAGGCACGGGTAAAAAAGAAAAAAACCTGACGCGATGGAATTTTTTGAATATTTTTCCTGGTTTGAGTGAGTGAAAATCTGTTAGAAATAGCATTAAAAAAACATGTGCAGTTTTTGGTTGCAAACCTGTGTAATCCAAGCATCGAACATCGCTAATTTCAACCATTGTCATCTTTTTTGCAGCATAAATCTACGCTTCACATTTTTTTTTAACAATTTTTTAACAATTGATTTTCAAAAAGTTACTAAAACTTTATATTCGGTTCGAATTCAATTCGAATTGAACAAAAAAAAAAATATTATGGTACAAAAGAAAAGTCAGTTTAAGCCAATTTGATTTCTCTAGGAGAAAAAGTAAACTTAATTGTTACCTCAAAAAATCATTCCTAATTCCCACGTTGAAAAACCGATGTCTTTGGTTTTTTTTTTTTTTTTTCACGACCGAATTAAAAATCTTCCCGACAATTCCAGATTTTCCACGACTCCTTTTAAACACCCTAAAATTTCCAGGTTTTCCATGCGCCTGGCCACGCTGTCCTGCGAAATTATTTAAACAATCAACCTGCGAAATAAACCGAAGAAAATGCAACGTTTTTCCAATCACACTTCGTTTTTTCCCCAGCTTTCCGATCAATGCCGCATCGTTTTACCATTACGGGTATTCTCCCAGAGCACTCGACGATGAAAACCTATCACGACTTGAAGCGATGGAATGCATCCGGTGGGTCGAATATGGGTATGAAACCCACTCTGGTACACAGCAGTTAAAATATGAATGATCCGAAAATAGATTCCGATAGCTCCTCTTCCCTAAAGGGGGAATTTTCGGAGGCTGAGGGTGAATGCCGACCGATCGATGCGAGCATCGCACCCTTCGTACATACCTCGCGCATTATATACTCGTTGCACGCGTACGCGTCGTGTGTCAGGACAGATTTCAGTTTAACAGGGAATTTCGTTCCCCGAAAGTTTCAAACAAAGAATATTAAAATTAGGAGTAGAAAAAAAAAAAAAAAAAGAGAACCTGCCAAGAACTATTTTTCAAGCAAACTCATCTCGTTCCCCTGATTTCACCGACCTCTTTTTTTTTCTCCTCCGTCCTTCCATTTTCCGTAACTTCAAAAGCTCGGAGATTTTCTCCGTCGCGTCGTCTCCGAGCTTTCGAGCTTCTGCATCACTACGCGTACAACGAAACAACGAATCTCTGCAAGCCTTTATTTTTTCCTTGATCTCGAAATTGCAAAGAAGCACGTTTCGTCGTAAAAATTTTCTTTTCCTTTGTTCCGTATTTTTTCGTTTTTTTTTTCATCTTACACCTCTTTCCTCGCGTGTGATAAAAAAATTTTTTACCAAGCGGATATTCGAAAAATTCACAATAATCATTTCGCACATTTTAAAGTGAGGAAAGAAAAAAGCTCTATGGTAGTTTTTGGCGAAATTTGAGCAAGAAATCAAATATTTGAAAGAGTCGTGTGATAAAGAAAAAAAAAAAAGAAAAAATTAAGAATACCACATTTTTGATCCCTCCGATTATTATTCTTCCGGCGATCTTATCACGTCGACGTTACATAAAATCGGGAAGGAAAGTTCGAGAGGAGGTTAAATTCCCGAACGTGGCATCGATCGGAGGTTGATAACGAAACGCGAAGCGAAATGCTCGGTGCCGATATTGTTTCCTGGTGCAGCTGGCCGACCGGAGGTAAGAAATACTTACGATTAGAGGAGGAGAAGGAGGAGGACCTTACCGAGGCGCTAAGGAAAGGAATTACACGAAGCGTCGAGTGTTTCAAGGAGACGAGCGCCAAGTGTCTTCTCTGCGTTTTTCTCTTCGTGCGTATTTACCGCCACCTCCGTCGCCGACGAAGAAGGTGTGCGTGGCGGGTTTCGGTCGAGGTTTTCCCACACGTTACAAAGCGCGGCTGGTCAAGCGTGTCCGAAGGCATTCGATCCAGACAACGCGGCGTCTCGGTATCCCCGTTTCTCTCATCCTCTTTCACAAATCTTCGGTCAAAGTGGAGAGAAAAAAAACAAAAGAAAAACAAATAAAAAAAAAAAAAAAAAAACAGAAGAAACAAATGAGAGCTAACGAGCAGAACAAAATTGGAACGAAATCAAACAAACATTTTATTTTTTTCTGGTTTCTAGAATTATTTTAACAATTTGAACCTAAAATTTTCGCATTTAAAGAAAAAATTGCAAAGAAATCAAACAAACATATTTTTTTCTGGTTTGTAGGATAATTTGAACAATTTCAACCTAAAATGTTCACATTAAAAGAAAATTGCAACGAAATCGAACAAGCATTTTTTTTCCTGGTTTCTAAAATGGTTTGAACAATTTGAATATAAAATAGTCGGATTTAAAGAAAAAATTGAAACGAAATGAAACAATAGATATTTTTTTTCTAGTTTCGAGTATGATTTGAACAATTTGAACCTAAAATGTTCACATTAAAAGAAAATTGAAACGAAATCGAGCAAGCATTTTTTTTCTGTTTTGTAGAATGATTTGAACAATTTGAACCAGAAATGTTTACATTTAAAGAAAAATTTGCAACGAAATCAAATGAAAACAATTTTTCCGGCTTCTAGAATGATTTGAACAATTTGAACCTAAAATTTTCATATTAAAAGAAAATTGCAACGAAATCAAACAAACATTTTTTTTCTTTCTGGTCTGTGGAACGATTTGATAAATTTGAACCTGAAGGGTGTTTGAAAAAAAATTGACGCGTAGTTTATGAACTAAAAACATACGTTACGAATTTTTCTTCCGGTTGAAGCGATTTTTGTATCGAAGATCGAACGTTAGTTCTAATTTTTCGTTGTTCATATCGGGATATTATTAATATGTAAAATTGTGCACGTATTACGCAACAAGTGTTGTATATATGCGTATATAAATAATTGTGCATAATTGCTACCGGAAATGATAATCACGTAATATATTTTAGTAGGCAGGTAAAACGCGAATTAGAAATCTGCTGTTAATTATTACGGTAAAAAATGAAGAGCAAAAAGAAAAAAAAAATGTGAAATATAAGAAGCGACGGTAACAATTAAAATAAAAAAACGTATTTCGATCATATATATAATTCAGAGATACTGCGGAAGGGGAATAAAAAGCGGGGTCATCCTTTCAAATTACAAAACTCGACTTCGTTAATTAACGATAAATAATTATACTAGACCTATTTGTTACGGTTCAAAATTTAATTCGTACCTTACAAAATAACAGAATTACAGAATCTGTAAGAAAATAAATTTCTGTAAAATACTTTCTGCGTAATATATAATTTATTTATTCATTTTCCGTGAATTTCGTTCAATTCTTGTAAATTACCTTTCCATCTTCGATAATAAATCAACATTCTCCGTCATAATTCTACAAGGGGATCCGAAATACGTAGCCAAGATATTTCATTCCCGTGACTATATATCGGACGCTGAATAATAATCAAGGGCCGAGTATAACACTAATAATAATAATGCCAATAGCAATAATAATAAAGGTAATAAATATAGTTTCGCTCTGCGTGGGCACGGAATGAATTATATTCGAGAGGGAACCGCGATCAGGACATTCGTTCTAACCGGAAACGAGTGATTCTGAAACCCCTTGGTGTTTCGAAATGGGTAAAATAATTTGCGTCATGCGGAGAAGTTTTTGATGGAAAAATCGATGCGCAATAAATGCGGTGACAGAAACGAGCCCTTAATATCACAATTTTGTGGTAACGATCCGTAAGAAAATCAAATTTGTTTGTACTCGAGAATTTACCGTGATATTGGAATAGAATTTTCGTTTCCATCTGGATTTTTCACAGCGTAAAAATTTTTTCAATTCTCGCTATGAGTAAACAACGAATGATTATCATCGTAAGAATATCGTGCATCGCGTACACGGAAATTTAAAGAATTACGGATATAGAGTCAGCGAGCAAGTTGGTCAACGTTAATACCTAATTACACACGCGATGAGTTTGTATGCTTTGACGGAAAGTTATTTTGCGAATTAGAAATCTTGGTCTGGCTATAAACGAACACAAGCAGAGCGTGCAGTTATTCCTTGTGCGTATTTCCTGCATATATTAAACAGAACTATAATACAACAAAAGAAAACAAAAACTGAGAAAAAAAAAACAATGACTCACATTCTGCGATTTTTTCTTTAACCACAAACAGAATCATCTTCGCGAATAAAAAGAAAACAACAAAAAAAAAAAAAAAAAATCAATCATCGTTAACTATACAGATAATGTAGATATTATGCTCGATATTCATAATCGATCATTAAGAAGTTTTGAGCATGGTGTCTGTTTTACCGACTGTAATTAATGTCTTCCGCGTTTGAATGAGCGACATTTTTGTAAAAATTAAAAATTTCACACGCCTTATTTCATTTTAATTCAAGTTTTTTCGTTCAGTATGAATATTTTCAATCGCAGAGTCCTAAAACTGTATATTTTCGCGTTTCTTCGACTTTCACGGCTCGTAAGCATGCAAATTTTTGAGTCTAGAAAACCAACTTTGGGTTTTTATCAGACAATTCAATGCCCTGCAAGAATATGCCTTGAAATTTTTTTTATCTCAAACGGTTCGAAAATTACAGCGTTTTGAGTGATGAAGGAAAAATTTTTATGCGTGCAATTTAAATGGGAAATTTCAAATGGCCAGCGACACCTTTCAAAATTGAGCCAACAGTTTTTCCAAATGGGAGAATTTTTTTCACAGTAAACAGGACCTTTTAAGACCATAGGTTCGATAGTTAGTTTTTTTGGCTCACCCTAATATATATGTATATGTATATAATTCTGTGAATTTCAAACCCTTATCTCATTATTTTTTACTTAGCGTTATTTTTTTTTTTTGTCACTTATTCGTCTGTATAGAATTAACGCCTGAAAGCGTCCTTAGAAAAATTGTTGGGGTGTAATATTATACCCGTGACGATGTAACCTGAGCTTTTGCATCACCCTGCAGTTTTGCGCAAGATTATAAACGACCTCCTAGCTTCTGTTCTCCGAGATTCCTCTGTTTACCCCAGTTTATTATAGGCTTACCATTCGTGTTATAATCTTGTCGTGTGTGCAGCGACATATGTGCGTACGAACACGCTACACACGTGTCAGACGTTTCAAGCTATGCCACCTGTTGTCAGCAGCGACAGGTGCGAAGAGAACAATGTTACGTGATTATACATATAGTACGTGCCGGAGGAAAATTGCCAGAAAAAAATGCAAATTATTCACTCCTGCAATCCGACATGTGGAATTTATTTCGTCACGATTTTCAAAATCGCTAATTGTTACAAATTTTCTGGTTAAATGTACGTACGATACACGGTCCAGGTACATTGAGAAAAATTTAATTTGTTACAGTGACTAGAAAAATTGAGTAAAACAGGTATCGTTAAAAAAAACTGTTCGAATATTGTTGGAATTACGAAAAACGAGCTACGCGTAACGATTTCGCGCTATCGTCGATACTTTTTTGGTTATTGCAACGCAAAATCAGTTTCCGAGGCTTACTCTACTCTTTTAGTCAAACGAGGCTTTAACGTCAATTTATTCTTGCACAAGCATTAAATTTTCGCAACAGTTGCAAGAAAATATAGCAACAGCGATCGTAATGATAAAGAATATTAACGGATACTAGACTTTCCGGTAACGGCTGGAAAACTAATTTTCATTTTCTACCTAGAACTATATTTTTCGATTGTGATAAAAAATGAAAATAGTTGAGGACCGAGCGGTAACCGGAACTAAAAATTTCTCTCAGTTTATAAAGAAAAAAAAAAAAAAAAACGGCGCGGCAAGTTTTAAGTCAATTCCTACGATTTGGTAGTAAGTTTATATCCAATTGTTCTTTCAGTCTCGAAATTGTTTCGTTTATCAATGCTGAAAAGTGGCGGGACAAAATTGATACTGTTTGTATCACGTTTCGAAAATTCGTATCCGTCGAATGGAGGGGTGGGGTGGGGGGGGGGGAATATGTTGCACAGACGGAATAACAACAGTAACAACACTCGTGTCGTGCATACACGGTAGTGTGGATAACCAGGGCAATTTATAATTAATATACCGTTAATTACAAGGCTTCTCACTTCACGCTTTCCGTAACCAAGGCACGTGTCTTCGAGAACGACGTGTAACCCACGGCAACAGCTCTCTTCCTCGTTAATTGAAAGCGTGCTTGGCTCAATTAATTATGTACGTATACATAATACATATATAAATATATATGTGTATAAATATTCAATAATAATTAATAACTCGTGACCGGGCCGCGATTATGGCTTTGTTTAACACGGATAAGAAACTCGCTCGATTTTTGAAACGATTGTTTCAGGGTTTTCCAATTTCACATACTCTGTTGTGAAAATGAACGGCGATTTCGTTACCCGGAGCTTTCATGAATTTTTATGCAAAAACGAGCCTCCGATGCGTCGATTACAGTTGATTGCCGTAATACGGATGTGATTTGAAATGATTGGTAATAACAAATATTTCAGATGAAATTTTCTCTAACGTTTCAAAAGGTACATTTCCCTTTTTATCAAGATTCAGGATAAACGATTTTACTTCCAGCTTTTTAAGCTTTAACACATAATTTTTAAATCGTTGAAATCGATATCGAGCGTGGATAAATACTTGCGATCAATTGAAGAAAAAAAAAATGTGAGAATGATTTGGAAAATTCAGGAATGATTGAAAAAATTGCGGGTAAGCCGGAAAATCAAAATAAAGAAATGTTGTGAAATCGAGAGAAATGAACGAACAGGAAGATTTACTAAAAAAAAAAAAAATCTTTACACAATCTGACCTATTATAAAATTGACGAAAGCTCGAGTTTGGTTTATTAAAAGAAACGTTGAGTTTGTAGTATTATTTTGTTTTTTATAGGAAAATGAAAATTTATATCGACAGACTTTCAATCTTCAACACACGATTTTCTTCATCATAAATTTATGACGATTGAATCATCAGTCGATGCAACTCGATCCGAATAAATTTGTCGAAAAAACGTTAAAAATATCGACATCATATTCAAGAAAACGGCATTCCACGCAAAGTAACAGCCGACTGTACAACGATCGAGTTTATCTGCCAACGGTGCAACACTTAACACACACATGTAACGCGTTGTTGTTGGTTAATTTTGATTTATTGTTACGTAACGAGCAAGGGAACTCAACACTTACCGGTCATCCTATCCTGGTATGGGTATGCGACTTCGGGTATTATAGCCAGAAACCCGTGTATACGCTGCTCTTTGTGCTCTACGTGTGTGAAATATGTATAATGTCGTGTGTAAATCAATGTGGGACGATGTACAATACGATGCGCCGCATTTCATAAACCCAGCCGGGCAAATGACGAGAGACCCCTGATAGCAAGGCCCCACGGTTCATGAACAACGCTAGAACGACGATTGACCCCGTTTCAACGGAATCCGTATCGCTTTGCTCGAACCAAAAACTCGTCGCCTGATTCACGTTTTTCAGTAAAATTGATCGATTTTTACCAATTTTTGCTCACGGTTCTAGAAATTTTTCAATCATTTTACTCCATTTGCCGAAACTCCCAACGAGTCTTACTAGATTTATCAAATTTCGCAAAATTTTCTTAAATTTTTTGCACAATTTTCCCGACCGGATATGTTTTGATTGTACAGATCCGTTCCCGAGTTTTGAGAATCTTTCTAATTTTTTTTTTTTCAAGCGTATGGGAGTTTTTTCGTTCTGCAGCTTCGTTCAGTTTTCTGAAATCGTTCACGATTTTCCTGCACTTTCATAAATCTTACTACATCGTTTCGTTAAACCGATATTACCTCACTCTTTTGCCACCCGAATAAATTTGAATCCTGAATGATTATTCTCACCATTCGTGAATGGTTCCAATAACTTCCCTCAGTTCATCCGCACTCTCCGAAATTTCCCAAAATTTTCCCGATCCCTCGATCGTTTCAAATTATTATAAATCTTCACTAAATGTCATTAAAATTTTCCCCAAATACATTCCGATCGCAGATGATTCTAATGAATTTTTTTCCACACCAAAATGAGTCACAAATATTTTCGCTGAAAAATATCGCCGATTCAGACATACTCGCGTCAGAACCAACACTCCCGACAATCGCTTGAAACTACATTTATCAGCGAGTAAGAAATTGCACGAATACCTACTCGAAATGATCGTCGCGGTGGAAGAGTAGATAAGAGGCATAGCATCGGCGAACGTCTGCGACAAAGATGAAGCATACGAATAAGAAGAAGAAGAAGAAGAAGAAGAAGAAGAAGAAGAAGCAGGATACCGAGGATGAGGTTGAGGTTGAGGAGGAGTAGGAAGAAAGAGAAAGAGAACAAAGCAGCAAGGCCAGCCGCGGGTCATTGCCGTCATGGTACCCACTCGGTTGGTACGTACTTTACACAGAAATTCACTGACACGCGTTCGCCTCGCGCGTGTGGCCGCAGAACACAACTAAAACGCAGTGCGGAGAAAGAGGCGACCGGGGATCGCGCACTTATACCATTGCATACCACGACACACACCTTCGTCGTGCCTGCACCGTGCAGGAGATGAGTTTAAGGGGGGAAACCGCCTCGCGTCGCCTGCGTCCGAAGGTAGGAAGGTAGGAAGAAGGTAGAGGTACCCGCGTACCTCGACGAGCTGGTCGTAGGTATAAGGGCCATTAAGCCGGATGATACATACGAGTCGTCGTACACGCGGGACCCGTGTGTAAATGTCTCTTCGCGGGCGTGTGTGAGCGATGGGTATTATAGGCGTGCCGCAACGTGTGCCACGGTGGATACACGCTCGAGTGAGACCCTCTTCACGGATCGGCTACTGCCAAGGAGTTTCGTTTTCCTGCGCGCAGTGGTTCGGCAGGTATTTCGACAGAACGAAGGTTTCTTCCTTTCGTTTATTTGTATTTTTTTATTATTTATTTTTTTTTTTTTGCGAATGACTGGAAGGAAATTAATAAATTTTCATCGGCTTCCACCGGAAGAAGGATCTCGAGAGAGGTTGCTAAGAATCGGGTGCAGTCGGATGAAAAATCGGTTGAAATTGAAAATAAATCGGTTCGAATTTGATGAGATCGAACAAGGATCGCTTTAAATTGGATGAAATTGAATGGAAATTGGATGATATCGAATGCAGATCGGTTGAGATTGGATAAGATCGAAAGGAAACCGATTGCGGTCCGGAAATATTTTGATCCTATTTGGAAGAAGGTCACCGCGAAAAATCGGGTGAAATCGGATGAAAAATCGGTTGAAATCGAAAAACAATCGGATCAAGTTTGATCAATTCGAATAAGAATCGTTTGCAATAGAATGAAATTTATTGAAAATTGAATGAGATCGAATGGAGATCGGTTGAGATTCGATAAAATCGATCACGGTCGGAAAATATTTTTACCTAATTCGGAAGGAAGATATCACGAAACTTTGCGAAAAATCGGGTGAAATTGGATTTAAAAAAATCGGTTGATATCGAAAAACAATCAGATAGGGATCATTTGAAATTGGATGAAATTGAATACGAATTGGATGAGATCGAATAGAGATCGGTTGAAATTGAATAAATATCCACCAAAAACTGATTAAAATCGGTTGCAGTCGGGAAACATTCCAAAGAATCGGTAGTAATCTTGCGAAGTGAAGGTAAGAAGATGAAAAACGACAGCTAATAATTTACAAGAACTTGAAAATAAAATGTAAAAACTTTTAGGGAAATTGGAAGACACCGTACGCAGTGACAACGATAAGAATTTTGTAGAATAGTGAGAAATTGAAGATGATCGGTAAGAGTGTAGGAAAATCGATTGGAATCGAATGGAATTGAGGTAAGTTAAAAGTACAAGAAAAAAGTGGTGCAAAAATCAGGAAGATCGGTGAAAATCGAAGAAAATGTAAAAATGTGTGAAACTGCGATTAAATCAGGTAAAGAGTTGATATTATGCCTGAGTAATATCGTCTACCGTATATTGAATGTAAAAAATATGTCAACGTATGACGTGTCGTTTGTAATTCGGTCAGGAATTTCATCATTACAGAATACTTACTCTTTAGACATGCCGAAATTTAAATATCAGGCGGCGTTTGATGAATCATCGTGCGTATAAATGTTTGTATAATAGTTTTCGAACAAGCGTTATACGCTTTTACTTTTCAATGCGTGTATAATTTCAACTATGAGTGACAGGTACCATCTATTCACAGAGATTTTTTCATCTTAACCTTATTTTAAACCCAGCGACAAGAGGCTGTTCTAAAAAATAGCAAGGGCGAGCACAATTTTAATTGATGAAAAAATTTAATCGCCAATACATCCTGTTTGGTACAGATATTAAATGCATACCGGTAAAAAAATTTTACGCAGCGTTCGTAGTAAGACAGAAAACAAATCCCGTCTGCGATTCCTTCAAAAAATAAGAAATTTGTCATTCAAATTTGAATAACGCGAAACCGTTTGTTTCTAACGTGTTTTAAGAACGTCGTAGTATCGTTGACTTGTGTACATATACGAAATTTATTTTAACTAATGGATTTTTAATTGACTCGCATGGTTAAGCTTTGTCCCACGTCAAACGTAAAGACTGCGGTTAGTAAAATTTTAGAAAATTTTCAAATCAAATAAATTCTTGTACATCCAGTTGAAAAACAAGTTTCGATTATCGCTCGAGACGACCAAAGTTGACTAACAATAAGATACGAAAGAAATTTCTCCGACCGAGTCAATTAATTGGGACAGTGATCTACCAAATCATTTTGTTCCGGTAGAGCAGGACAATTCGATCAAATCAACCCAGTGATCCAAATAACATTAAAACTATCGAAACTATGTTCGAACAAAAAGTCAATCGGCTGTCAGATTTCACAGTTATTTTCATCCGATTCTAATAACCATAGAAAACTGAACAAAAAAACAATTTCAAACAGAAATCAAACTCCCAAAAATTTTTCTCTCAATTGAAATACCGCTTCTTCAATTTTTCGAATATTAAACTCGTAATATAAGACTAGATTTGAAATATTTCGGACTAACAATAAGATACAAAAAAGATGAATAGAAGATGAAGGGAAAAAAAACGTGAGACCAGATGCATCGATGGTTTCATTTTATATGCATTTATAACCATACGTGTGTGTGTGTGTGTATACATATAAAGGGGATCACCGCAGATTGGCCTTTGCACAATCTCTCCGAGTGAAAGCGGTGATCCCGGATTATTTCTGCACTAAAAATAATACACACCGCATAACATAACTTGACTCGCGTTGCTTGACTCGTATTTTTC
The DNA here is from genome assembly GCF_021155785.1 of Neodiprion fabricii. Lineage (NCBI taxonomy): Eukaryota > Metazoa > Arthropoda > Insecta > Hymenoptera > Diprionidae > Neodiprion > Neodiprion fabricii. The sequence goes on along the minus strand of NC_060241.1, from coordinate 5,446,371 downwards.
TTATTTTAACATTTTTCTTTTTTTTTTTTCAATTTATTTTCAAAAACATTCATATCCCCCAATTTCTTCCTTCTCACTTTATTTCCGCCTCCAGCGAGATAGGAAAACAAAATTTCTCTCGTATTATGGCCGTTCGCGCGTGTCTCTAGTTTTATACGCGCGGGCGTGTAGCTTACGAGGTATGTACGTACGTACGTACGTAGAGTTGTTGGTTGGGTTACATTACGATACATTATATCACCTGACGTTACGCTCTCTGTCCTCTCAAGACGCAGACACAACGCTCTTGCAGTCAGGCAGGTACGGAGGCAAAGGTAAGTACAGACATGCAGCAGCGTACAGGGTGAGACGTTTGATTATCAATATTTTCAAAAACGATAAATTGTTATTCAGACACGATATTGTCGGTAACGTTTGGAGATCTGTATTGAAGTAATTATTTCATGTTGTAGAAACCGTGATTAATCGGTGACAAGTGACAGAATTTTTTTTTTTTTTTTGAAATTTAAACGAGAGTATCGAGTAGTTTTTTTTTTTTTTTTTTGTTGTTGAAAAACAACAATTTTATCCGATTCCGGGAAAAATTCCCATACAAATTGAAAAAAAATCATTATACCGTTGTTAGAATCTCCCCAAGTTTTACTTTATTCCGATTTTTTGACGTTTTTTGATATTGTAATTCATTTATTATACGTTTCAACAGTGTCAAGATCGGTGTGTAGGTCTTACGCAGTTGACTTTGACGAACGAAACGGAAGAAAATACAGATTCACCTCACGTCCTAATTATTATTTCTAGAAGATGCAAATTTCTTTGAAATAATGTAAGAACGACCCGAGTCGACTCGAGTTTCGTAACCAAAATCGTCGCAACTCGACACATCTTCTTTAAACGGTATTAAACCAGTGGTACAAAATACTTCTACCGGATCCAACAGACTGGAAACTTAATTTTTAAAGATTCATTTGAGACTAAATAATCTTGACGCAGATCAGTCAGATCTGTGCCAAAAAATATTGAGACACCTATCATTATTATTTAACAGTCGATGATCAGTAAACAAAACCGAGTCAATTATATTTCTTCGTACTGCTTATAATTTTTTCATTACGGATCTTGAAAGTTAAAATGAGGATACGATTTCAAATGATTATGAATCATTTCGGAACATGTTCTTTGTAACTATTTCAAATATTTTCTAAAAACTATCATTAACTAGACGCAGGATTCTAAATCCTTTTATTGTAAAATTCTTCTAATTATTATCGAATGTTTTCATTATTGCTGATTATATTGTAATATTTTTCATTATTTCATTATTGGTCAGCTTTTCTCAATCGAATGGTTTTCATTGATGATTTGACACGATTTTCAGTTCAATAAAAAATTTATAAAAATAGTTTTCAATTTCTCCTAATAATATTAACCGTCAGATGATTTCCAATAACATACGTTGGTCACAAATCATTAGACGGTGGTATTATTTCCACAGGACAACAAAACTTATTTGAAATTGAAGAAAAGCTTGAGTGAGGCAAAGTCGTGGGATACGGTAGAGAAAAAATAGAACAAGGGTCATGAATTTTCAGGATTCGGACCTGATGAGAAAAAATGCAGCTAGGTACCCGACAGGTCGAAAATAACGGTAAGGATAAGAAAGTGAAGGACGTAGTGAAAGTTAGCAGAGAACATTAAGGAACCAGATATGTGGTTCTCAAATACTTGTCAAAACCTAGCGACTGTTTTCCAATGCAACGTTGATTTGAAATCGATCAGGATACTCTTACGGTACCAGCGATGTCAGGAGCCTTAAAATCTCAGAAGATCAATGGTTCATTCATCGTTACCATTATCTCCATTTTGTAAAATCCATAAAATCGATGATTGGGGCTTATACCCCGAAGTGGGTACGAAACGACCACTTCAAATGCCTCACCCTGGCTCCTCCAGGCAGGAATATAAGCGGTGGTACCAACTCCTGATACACACTCGAGGCACACGAAGCACGAATAAACGCGAAGAAGGGAGAAATGGGGGGCGACACGGAGGCAGGGAGGCAGGGGGTCGTGCTGCAGCCTACACCGAGGCTGTTTGCTGCATAAGGATAGACTCCGCAGAGCTGCCAAGTCGTGCTCATGCGCGTCGGTGTACCCACACCTCCATGCACCTCGAACGTGGGCGTCGCGGCGTGTTTCCAGCCCGACCGATTCCAAGTGTAAGTCCCAAGGCGTCGGTCCCCGGGGTCCTCGACGTCCCCCGGCCCCCGAGAGCCCAGTCTGCGTATCGACACGCACACACGTAACCGCCTCGAATTGCGGTTCATGTTTTATCTTGCGGTAGAAGGTGCAATATATTACGAGCCGGTCTTGTTCGCGTCGCGTGGGAGCTCCGGACGCGGTTATCCCGATCGGTAGGTTCAGCCAAACCCTCCAGGACCCGCAAAACGACTCGAATTATATCTACGACTTGTCAACGCACGTCAGGCCGGGACGAAAAGTGAGCCCAAGGAGACTCGGGATCTGGATCATTCACCCAAGCGCAAGCTAATCCGTTATCACGTGGTGAAAATGTTCTCCGGGTAGTCCAATTCTCCAGGCAGAGTCGCAGCAGGTGGTAAAGGATCGGTTTCTTTTCACTTTTTCACTGATTATGATATTTTTGGCCGATGTAGGTACCTCGCTGCTCCGAGGAATCAAGCACACGTGGTTGGATCAGAGCATATAACACACTGTTCAGAGAAAGTCATTAGTCGTTCTTCGTCTCCTTTTTCTCCTCCTTTTTTTTCTTCGGCTTCTTCTTCTTCTTTTTCACTGTGTGAATGTCGTTGGCATGGCGTGCAGCTGGACATGCCGGCAACAGCCGCGTTCCTGTAGTTCCGTTTCATGCTGCATACATGACTGTTCTCAACGGCGCCTTGTGTCATCTTCTCTTTATTCGTACTGTGTGTAAAGTTTAATGTGTAAGTTATGACAGTACACCACATATTGTATTGTACGTACCGTCATACATGCACGTACCATGGGATCTAGGCCCTCCTTCTCCTCCTACTCTTCTTCTTCTTCTTCTTCTTCTTCTTAATTCTTATTCTTATTCTTACTCTTCTCACAACTCCCACATTATAACCTTAACGAGTCTTGCCCAGCAATTCCTCTTCGCTGTGCAGCGAACTAGCAGGCCAACTTATGTACGTCAACCCTCAATTACAACCGCAGTTAGTGTCCCACTAAGATTACGCTCACGTAACTAGGCTGAACCGTATCATCTCCGTACCGTAAAAACTGGCGCAAGCTGCCGCGTTAACAATACAGACTATGCAAGTTTGTCACTGAGGGTTTTAAGGAACTCAATTCGGAAAATGAGCAACCATCGAATGGTCTTTTCTATGTCAATACTCCCCTCGATGCTTCACGACGAAGACGAGAACATCGATATTCGAGAACTGTTTGACGAATGAGGATTTGCTTGCTAATCGGATTTGCGAAAAGAGTGAAAATCGATTCAAACTTGTTCCACTTCCAGCTTCTGAGCCGTCAATCACGTGACAAATACAGGGATCGGATCAGATTAGACATAACAGAGTGATGAAAACCGTGGCGGAGTTTCACTTTCTACCGACGAATTTGAGTCTCATGAATATCGACCATATCTGCACTACCACAATGCTTCCTTATGTGTAAAAGTTCCGGTAATGATATTGTACCCAACATGCCTACGTGTCCGTGTATATTGATTACAGTTACAAACTGGTAGCTACATATGAGATCACTCGCGAAGATTGCTTTCAGATTTAGATTCTGCAATTAGTCACCGTCTGCCTGTAGTATAGCTGTGTTTTATAAACGAACATCGAACGAAATGCCACTCGTCCCGTGTATATTTATACGTTGTACGTTGTATATTCATGAGACGCGTGAATCTGTATCAGCCCCACCATAATGCCAATTTTTAATCGCCAACAAAGAACCGGCCCAGTTCACAAAGTGACTAATACCCCGTTTCGCGTTACCCACGCCTGTGACTCCGTGCTAATCATACCCAGCAATCACACGATCGCACTGGCATCAAACGTGTGGTACCACAAGACGGAAGAACTCTTCAGAAATTTTCGAAATTCGCGACTTGTTAAAGGTCTCGAATTTTTCAATTCGGAAAAATTTACTCCGAGTTACGGTAAAATGGAGCAATTTTGGTTCAGTCTAACAAGGAAGGTATCCCAGATCGATCTCTCCGATTTAAATTTCTTTTGTAATATGTTACAGTAGACTAAAAACTAAGCGACATGTATTTCTTTTCATCTGTCATTAAACACCTTAAGGGGGTGAAACCACCTTCCAAATTAAGGTACGTCAAGGGGTGATTGGGAAGATTTTTTTTCCATAGAGTAAACTACATTTTTTATTTCTCGTTACGAGAATACTTCTGCAGTTGGATTGGTTAGAAAATATTACGTTATTGTGGGTGAAACGGCCAAATCACCCCTTGACGTGCCTAAATTTGAACGGTGGTTTCAAAAAAGAAGCATGTGTCGCTTAGTTTTTAATCTACTGTAACATATTACGAATGAAATCGAATCGGAGAGATCGACTTGGGACACCTTCCTTGTAAGACTTGCTGAAATTAAAATTTGGAAGTATGTCTCCCTTTGTCGAAACGATTAATCTGCTTTCAAATATCGGGGGTTGCTTTCGACTAGTTTCTCACAAATTTCCATGCATTTTCAAACTATTGAACACGACGAAAAGATATTCGATACTTTTCCATCCAAGTCTATGAATATTAAACCCGATTATCAGACTTCCTAAAACAATGCAGAACTCATATTTTCTCCAAAGGACATAAAGTCTGGCCCAGATTGCCGGACATTGCTAGCATGCCACTTGGCAAAACAATATAAAAAAACACATCATCCAACGCACATCTAAAAACACATACGCAACCTTTTTCTTTCTTCCCTGCTTTTTTTTCGACCGAATGAAAAGGGCGCGCGATCCAGGAACGAGGACAGGACAGGAATCGGGTGGAAATTGGTGAGGGCGAGGATTTCGACTGCAGGTTTGAGCCTGCAGGATCTCGGCTGTAACTGCGCCGGGATAGACCGAGACAGCGAAGGTCACCTGCCGAAAGCCGCTACCTGCTGGTCCGGAATTAAGGACCTCCGAGCCTTCGGGGTCCAGACAACGTGCCGCTTCTTTCAAGCTCGAAACCCTCACCCGCCAATCGTGTGCCAACTGGTCTACAGCCACTGGAAACCACCTGACTATGAAACAGGGTTCGGGTTTCGCTTACCGAGTGAATTTCAGCCGTCGGTGTTACGCGGGCGCGCCTGATTGACCCGAGAAACGTGCTATTTTCGTAGAATTTTTGATACGGGTGGGTTGAATGCGATTACAAATCAGTTTTGGGGCTCTTTAATCTCGACAAGTTTCCTGCTGGTTGAATGGGTGCCAGATTTCCTTCCAAGGTTCCTTCACGCTATAAAAATACTTTGTTCGTTAGTTGACTATTTAAGCTCTTAATCAGCAAACGGTACTTATATGAGACATTCCACTCTAAACCAAACTACGTTTGACCCTCACCATTGGCGATTTTATTTATATTTCAATACGGTGCAGAGTCTACGCAAAAAACATCTTTTCTTCAGTAATAGATATTTTTTTTACCACGAGTCTGATTTTTACTCTTCGCAAAAACACAAACACCCAATTTTTGAGTGAACAACTCTAATCGATTGGCTTCCAATTTTTCTCATCAATTATTTGGTAAAAAATGATACTTTTGAGATCAAGATGAAAGAAGGCAAGCTTTCGGCTTGGAAGTTACGAGCAAAACAATTAATTCAAAAGTGAGAAGAATCGATTGGAATATAAATTTCAAAAATACAAACTTGTATTTTTTATGTGTTTTTCCCCACTTTTCAATTACTTGTTTCGCTGTTATTTTTAAACCAAAGGCTTGCCCGTTTTTGTCTTGGTCTCAAAATATTCATACTTTAACAAAGAATTGATGATAAAAATTTGAAGCAAATCGATTAAGACTATTCGTTAAAAAATTGGTTATTCACGTTTTTGAGAGCAGGAAAAATCAATCTCCTGGTCGAAAAATCTAAGTCCCGACGAAGGATGTTTCTTTTTCTTTTTCTTTTTCTCTCTTTTTTTTTTGTACACCCTAAAAATTACTTGAAACTAAAAAAATCTTTGACGGTGAGGGTTATACGTAGATTGATTCGATGCGGAATGCCCCATATAAATCGACTTATTATGACGATTTCATTCGAGACTCTACCGAGTCTCCCGACAAAATCATCGTTGAATCTCTATTTCAGCGAACTAAAAATTAGCAATATATGTAACAAACCGATACAACGAATCCACGTTACTCGATATTTTTCTCTATCATCTTATTCATTTATACTAAAATTATGTCAAAATAGCGTGAAAAAATTTATTGAAAGAATTGAAAAGGACTGTCCTCGCTGATTATCAGACCGCGTGATACAGCCTTAAGGAAGGACCGCGGAACGGTCCTTTGTGTCCGTTTAGGCCAGTGTTCTCGACTATGCCCGAAGGCCAAAGACCTGGACCAAAGGATCAGGGTGATAAATCGTGAATCGGTTCAAAACCGGCAAGATAATTATGCCTAACAGAAGTTGTTATAAAATGAAGAGGAAAAAGAAAAAAAATAATCAAATAAGACTTCGAAAAATTGGTATCAAATTTTACGATGGCGGATTTTTGAGGTCCGGTTTGTAACCTGGCTATAAAATTTCGACGTTTTAAATTTTATTTTACGTACCATTTTTTTAATTTTATTTATTTATTTTTTTTTCTTCTCGTTTTATTCTTCGGAGTCAATCTCCGCCGCATTCCGTCCGCCGTATATACACATATGTTCCACCATATCGAACACCCCGTACATCAACCACATTCACACAAATTGTTACGTGTATGCGTACGTCAAAACGGCCGTAAAGATGTCACGGCGGTATGAAAGGGGGAAAAGGTGGTCAACGATATTTCACATCGCATCATCGGGCAGCCCCGTTTCAGAATATAGAAAAGTATACGGTATAAGATGCAGGAGCCAAGGTGTAGGTTTTACAGGTGAGGTGAATCTCGAGGTGGGATTAGGAAAGGGGAAATGAAGCAAATAATAATCACCGGTAAGAAAGAGGAAAATGATGCGGGAAGAAATTTGAACTTTACAACGTCATTCCTTGTTTCTTTTATCCTCTTCCATTTCCTCTACGTATGTATGTATATATGTTTATATGTACAGTCGCATCGTAAAGTTAATTTCTCACCGTACTCGGGGGTCAATCCCCGTGTCATTCCTCGGTCCGTACCTCAGACTGACTCCATGATACGGGCCCCGTAGCTCGTCGCCTACCAGCCACGCCATGGATCGGTATTATCTTTTTATGGCGGTGACGCTATTGGTTGGTTTAATTGCTGTGCGAGAGCCGTATACGCGAGGCTGTATGTTACGGAGATTGGACATCCAGATTACGTACCTACCCTCCGTGCGATGCATACTCACGCAATTCCGATAGAGTCACACACCGAATACCCGACATGCTCACGTTGCCTATCAATGATCGTTTTACGCACACCTAGCATCTTACAATTCTAGAGGAGACGTGCCCCTTTGTGAACGTTCTACTATTCACGCGAGATTGAAGTTAGTACGGTTATCGTAACGATACATTATGGGAAAAATCACTTTTAAAGAACACCAAAGATTTTTAAAGAACTCATACTGAAAAATTCAAATTATCATGTTTTCGTTCTATTGCGGTTCGCTGAAATTGAAACGGTTAAAAAATCGCGACGTAACGGTTTTTTCCTAAGCATGAATCGTTACGGTAACGTTACTAACTAACTAACTTCGACGTGATTACTATTCCCTTTTACAGTATATAATCGACTAATCTGGGAATCAAAATTCTTTGGAAAAATTCTCTTAATCACGGATGAAACTTTCTGACATTTCGAGTCTCTTTCATGTCCCAGTCATCGTTTTTTTACCGACTTAATGCCCGCAGCCACATCATCGGGGTGCCAACGTCGTGATTGATTTGATAAGACGCTAAGCCGGTCGGTTAACCTGACCTCAACTTTCACCCTGGCGTACACCATTTCCTTGGGTTGTTGGTATTATACGATGCCTACTTTGTTAACGAGGGGTTGTATATGTAAGCGGTGTGTAATCGATATGCTTGAGCCATTAGTCTGATTTTTTGCTCCTTCATTTCGCGTTCGCGCAAGCTTTTCAAGAAAGGCATTTTTCTTACGGGCTTACGAAACGAGGAGAAGTTTGAGGAAGGGACTGATATAGTACAAAAAACTATAAGAAACTTTCAAAAATTCAATATTCTATACACGAGACGTTCGATGTATTCTTTATGCTTGTGGGAACAAAGATCAAAATTGAAAAACGTCAGCTTTTTACTCTTCTGAAACTCTTTTACTTTAACCAAGTTCCAGCCTATATTCAGTACAAGCCTTGAGAGCTCGAAGTGCAGAAACGAACTAAGCATGTAATTAGAGAATATCCAGTTCACGTAATTCAAATTCTGCGCCGGATAATCCGTGCCTTGGTAACACCTGGATAAATTTCCGATAATGATGAGCTGTTGAAGCTTATAAGAGTGGCATAAATCTTCGGAGGGATCCTCTTCCCCGAGTTCAAAGTCGAGGGGTTATAAAAATTAGGGGTTCCTCTTAATTCCAGCTTTTGATCGCCGGATGGGATTTGAAGGTCGATGCTTTTGGGACTCTCCTGCTATCCTCCATCTCATGAGAGGAAAATAAATCGACAACTACAGACGAACGAAGATCGATCCAGACGTGCTCATCCTTGGTTTATCGATACTCCGCGAGGCTGTACGTATTAATTTCTTAAAGAATAAGAGAACTGAAAAAGGAACTCGATGGTTTCAAAAAGGAAACTCTACTTGCGTCTGTGACCCAGCTGATGGGAAAACAAAGTTTCCGAACAAACGTTGGATTGCATAATCGTAACTCACTCGCTGACAACGAAATTGACGGTTACCAGATGTGTTGGACTGGCGAGCAAAGAAACCAACAAACGTGAACGCGGATGCAAAAGAGGAGGAAGAGAGATGAAAAAAAAAGAATGACAGCACTAGACAGGAGTTAGTCACGTAGTCTGATATTCACTTTCACCTGCATGCTCCTCCCGCGGCTGGAGGTAATAGGCATACGGCGGCGTTCTAGCCGGTAACCTTCATCGTCCGATCGTAATAATTGCCAATTCCTCATCTCTCCTCTCCTCCTCTTCCTCTTATCCTCTTCGTGATCCAGGCTGATAATTCCCGGCTCGTGGATCGAGAGGTATATCATAATTTCCGCTGCAGATGGTGGTTCGAATCTCGCACCGGCCGGTCCTCTTCCTCGGTGAGAAGGAAAGAGAAAGATGAAGAGGAGAGAAAGAGAGGCATCTTCAGCTGGTTCAGTCCCGACGGTCAAGTTGGCGTCGCTGTTGCCAGGCTCGCTCTTTGTTGCCGAGGAGCACGTCCAGCAGACCAGCAGCGTCTTTGTCGCTGAACCACCGATCTCTCTCTCTTGCTTTTATTCTCTCTCTCTTCGTCGTCCCATCCGCACGCTTGTCCATGTAGGAAAGTTCACGGCGAGACGTCGATCGGCGTTTGCCAAGAGACTCGAGAAACTTAAAGGGGATATTTCCCCCGTAGTGGAACCTGTTGATAGATCAATCCCTTGCTGGTCCACCAGGCTTGTTACCCGCATCTTTCACCGCCTTCCACTACCTGCCCGAGTTCATCTTCCAACAATAAGCGCAAAAAGGGAATTGGAGAAATCGAGTTCGACCTGGTCATCAAACTCTTCATGGCTATATTTCAATTCTACACTATTCCGAGGCACACATGTTGATCATGGAGTCTGCAACTTCCTCGGATGCTGAGTTCTGGGTAAACTGCAGCGTGACTTTACTTGACTTGACTTTGGCAAATTTTACAGATTTAACGAACACGTGACAAAGGAACTCCACTCCTCTCAAAAAGACTACAAAGCATCTGAAGACGAAGTGAACGTTCTCACCAGTATCGATGAACGATTTCATTGGCAAAGACACTCCAATTGTACGTTTCGTTATCAAAATCCTGTCTTTCTTTCCCGCAGGACTTGGGAAACTCTGACAGCCTTTACCAGTCCCACTTCCAAGGCCCAACAGTAGTTATCGAACTGTGTTATAATATCGTAGAAGGTATCCAAAACCCACTAGCACCATACTGTCAGTCTGGAATGTCAATAACGGCGGTTGAAGTCCGTTGATAATGGAGCAACGGTGAGATTGTTTTAACACATAGCGTGTAACCGGGTCGGACATGAAAATTTAAGTGAGGTTGGCCTGTTGAACTGCGAATCCATTTCAACTCTGTATAGTTTTTGCGAATTATAACGACGACAAGCCTCGCTGAGTGATAATAAAAATAATGGGATCCGAGAGTGAACTGGGTAAGTCGAGTGAGTGAGGATACCGAAAGAGACGAGGAAGAAGATGATGAAGATGACGAAGATGACGACGAAGGAGGAGGAGGAGGAGGAGAGGAAGAAGAGGGAACGACGCCCGCATGAGTTAACCTTAGTTCCCCGTTAATTACCGTCCCGGTTAAACAGTGACCACCAGTCAGAGCTAGCGAAGCAGCTGATGATAACATCAATCGTAATCTTAACACGTGACAAGTACAGCAGGCATTTCGCGGCAGCTGTTCGTAACGTACATACGATTCTGTTTCAGTATTTTAGTACGGCAATTATGAACAGCGATGATGCGTGGCCCGTCACATGGAACCCATAGGAGAATGGCTGCGCGTTTTTACAAACTCTTTTACAATCAGTCCTCTTCTATGTCTCCGGTAAACATTGAAGAACTGTTCGCTGAGAAAAATTTCATTTGTTACAGTAACTAGAAAAATTGAGTAAAACAGGTATCGTTAAAAAAAACTGTTTGAATATTGTTGGAATTGCGAAAAACGAGGTACGCCTAACCATTTTGCGCTATCGTCGATCTTTTTTTGGTAATTGCGACGCAAAATCTGTTTCAGAGGTTTACTCTACTTTTTTAGTTAAACAAGGCTTTAACGTCAATTTATTCTTGCACAAGCATTAAATTTTCGCAACAGTTGCAAGAAAATATAGCAACAGTGATCGTAATGAGAAAGAATAGCAACGGATACTAGACTTTCTGGCTTACCAGCTCTTAAGATAGAAAACTAATTTTCACTTTCTACCTAGAACTATATTTTTCGATTGTGGTAAAAAATAAAAATAGTTAAGGACTAAAAATTTCTATCAGCGTAGATCATGAATGCATCGATTGACTTGAAAATTGTTCGATTACTTCTTCGTTCGTAATTGCTTTGAAATTTCACATTACGTGTGCAATACACGGCACGATGATGAGATACGCGTCATTTCGATTCGTTCAATTACCTCGGCGGAAGCGCGAAATTGCTGCATATCCGCGTTGTCTCTGAAACCGGTAACCGAGCTGTAACTCATTCAAGCTAACCGGTATAAGTGCGCAGGTAAGACGCGAGGCAAACACATTTAACGTCTAAGAATACGTTTGTATAATTGTATAAAAATGATTTCTATAGCTCAAAGCCGGATCCTTAGTCGAGAAGTGAAAATATTTCACTTAGTTGCTTTACCGTCAATTTTAATTCACCGACCATTTCTCAGCAGTTTGTTTATTATTTTTTTTTCCACTTCTTTTCTTTTTAATCATATTGAAAAATTCTACCACGTACCTGACTCAATTTCGATATTTATCGCACAAGTATCTTTCTATAATGATACTTTTCCCTCGTTTACATCGATTTACAAAAACAATATGTAAAAATTATTGCTTTGTCGAAGTCTTTCTTTTTTCAAAAATTCACGTCGCCAAGATATCTCGAGAAGTTTGGGAAAAGTGTTTGAGAAAGTGGAAGGAATCGGGTTACTCTTGACGAATAGTCTCTGTCGGTGAGGAAAAAAAAATAAAATAAATAAATAGAATAAATAGATCCACGTATTTACCCCATTTGTCAGAGTTACGACTCACAAGTAAGCTGATCCCCTTATAAACGCGTGGAAATAGATGGAAAATGCGATGTGAGCGGGAACAAGAGATGATGTGCTAACCGTGGCCTCTCGCATTTCGGCTGCGGACTATCAACATTATAGCTATATGAATACATATGTATATCCAGATATATATATATATACATATATATATTTCACACAAGAGATGCCGAGTATTCGGCACACGGATTATTTTGAATCGTTTATACGTCCCTCAAGAATTCTTCTCCAGAGGTTCAGAGTCGTCTGTACAAACTTGAGCTTAAAGCGAAACCGAATATATTCTAGACGTGTGTGTATGTATGTATATATATATATATATATATATATAGTATGTAGTATATTACATGTATATACGAGGGTTATCTATATTAGAGGCGGTTAAATATATCTGTCCTAACTTAACCCCGGCTAACTGCACAAGCACAGCTGAGTTGCTTCAACCCTGCAATATGCGTCATAGGTTTTGAGAATTGCATTGTATGGGGCATTCCCTGCAGTTAATTTCGAAGTTAAATATGCGCTCGTAGATTTAAGCAATTTATTTGCAACTTTTATTCAACTTGAAACTTTTCATTCTCGTTAATTGTTTCATTTCAGAACAGAAATATGTCAATTATTCTGCCTCGCGTGACGATAATTCTGGAGTGCATTTTCAAACTTTGTTTTCTGTACATTTAGTTGTACGAGTAGTCAAGAGGTTTTATTCGATAGGTACACGAAATGTTAATTATCTTAAATAAACGGTATTTATATGTTCCGGATGTAACTGAGTATACGAAGATATTTAGTAATCTATAAAATTAAAATTCAATCTTATTCATGCAGTTTCTCTGCTCCTCCACTTCCGAATTCTACTTTTTTAACAAAGAATTGTTTTCGTTCTCTGATAACTTCAATATTATCGTTAAAACTGCCATTGACACTTGAGTATATTCAAATAATTTTTTATCGCCAAAAATTGATATCCAGTACGTGACAATTTTCCACCCACTCTCTCCTTCTCTCTCTTTTCTCTTTTCGTGAATAAAAATGAATCTTTCGAAACGAAAAAAAAAATCCCGTATTAAAAATCTTTTGTAGATAAGGATCTTGAAAAATATGGGATTAAAAATTAATACGGTTCACACGGAATGCCCCATATCGTGAGCGCAGAGTAACTTCTACGGTGCCGGAAATGCGAAACGTTAGAGCCCCCATGGTTCTGGTGGTCGGGGGTAAGTGTGAACCATCTGGTAACGGTATGGTAAATATTTTAAGTCCAAGACGACGCCCGATTCTCCAGATTTCCGAGCCTCGTTGTTGCGTGGCCATTTTTACCAAGCAGCTCGATTCGCCGCAGCATCGTGCAAGAAGCGGCAGCTGAGATAACAAAAAGGACCGTAACGCTTATGCAGCGAAAGGAGATGAATAATCACGGAAATCAATTTACGAAGCTAGATGTAAGAGCTTTCCTGCCGCCCATTCCAATCGCACAATATCCGTCCACGCTCACGGTGTTCATGGTGTTCGGAAATCTGTGTTACAAGCACACACTTTCAACGTCGCGTATATGAGAAGTTATTTGTTTTTTAAATATATCGTATGCGATAGAGATATACGTATTTAAGTTAGCCAGCGGCTCCGAGATTCGATGTTCCGGGATAGTTTGTATTCGCGGTTTTATGTGCGGACCCTGCATATATATCTTTTGAACGTTGAAATTTAACGAGATATATACGCCTTACTGTAAGTCAAACAATGCGGGAAAATGCTTATCATCATTTTATAATCACTAAGCTAATGTTGAATTATATCTTCTTATACTACGAGGGCAAAAATTTTGTCTGAAGTATACATTATGTTAAACGCGGTGTTTGCTTTATGCGCACGGTAATAAATACCGGGGGATTCCACGTCAAATCGAACGATGAAACGAGATTTTTTCCCACACCACGATTTTTGATGTTTTCGCTCGTTTACTCACTTCAAGTTCGTATTGAAAGCATCGAATCTGATTTTTTTCAGATTTTCCTGACCGAGCATTATCTTACCACAGCTGGTCGAAAAATCAGCTCTTGACGATTTCACATTTTTTAAAATTAACATAGCTTGACGTTCAGATGACGTATGGAAAAAGTTCCCATGCAAAAGTTTAGCATCTTTGTACGAAATTTCTAAACATAATTTTGTGGCATTTTTCGTGCCCCGTTAAAGCATAATTTTGACGAAAAATATTCGAAAATCTGCCGTAACAAAATACTATCCTCATCGAATTGGCTGAATTTTTTACACAGCACGTCAATACCAAAGATTGTCTGTAAGTTTCGTAGTTGGTGTGAAACTAGTTCAAAAGTTACAAGTAACAGTTCACATGGATGTCTGAAATTAGTCGTCCATACGTAGCGTAACGCGACACTACGAATGGTAAAAGTTATACAGTCGGTATTACGATAAGCGAAACATCGTTGAATTCTTACCTCGGATGCATATTGCTTGAGAAATATTGCCCGGCGGTACGGAACTCGCGTAACATGTCAGGAATCGTGACGAATGATGGAAAAAGTCGACGATCGAGATTATAAACAAGGCGCGTAACAATTGACGATCGCGCTCGAGTGCGCAGCAGCGCAACGCGCAGGGTGAGAAAATTGCTTGCCGCGCCGCGAAGTTTGAACCGAATTCTCGCCACTGCGTGAATATTTGTTGATACATCTTCCGAACCACCGCGCCGCCCACTTCGACGTTTTTAAACAACCTTTAACATTGAAGCAGGCATTCTGTGTATAAATTGTAGCCCATTCGATCCGGGCGTTCTTCGGTTACGAACAATTTACGCGCATTTTGTACCAAAACTACACTGAAACGGGGTATGAAAAATTTAAAAAAAAATACTCTAGAAAATTTCACAAGAGAACGTAAAATTTCTGTAAAGGTATTTTTTCATATGTCGTCCAGGTTTTAAGCTACGTAGGCGCGAAAAATGAAAACATTGTTGAAATTAATTTATTGGACGAATTGTCGTGAAGAAATCATGTGTCGGAAAAATCTGAAAAAAATCAAACATCATCTTTTCAATATGTTCTTTGATTCTGTTATAGGATTTGACGTGGAATACCCCATATATATACATGCGTATACGCATAATATGTTTAATTCTGATTAAGTCATCGTGATTGATAATCATTACAGAATTAAGCTACGTTACTCTGATACCGAAAAAAAAAACTATTTGAGATTCATAAAAAATTTGATTTTTAGATGAAAAAGAATAAGTTCACAGAAGAAAATTGGTTTTTAGCCAGTGGTATCTATCGAAATTTGGTTTATCAACACTGTGTATACTGTATAAATATTTAACCGTATAACAAAATAATTAATTCGCACAAGTATTGCAGGTGTGCTTAATTTGAAGAAAAGAAAAAAAACGGGCACGAAAAATCTCCAAAAGCAGTGAAATAAATATGTATTATTGTATATTCGTAAGAGCAAGTTGGTTTTTTCATTGGAAATTATATTTTAAACTTTGTTCACTTATTAATTAAAAGTGCAGAAGGAAAAACGTTTCGAGGAGAAGAGAAACGAATAACGAATGAGGAAAACTTGTTTTTCCAACATAAAGAAAAATATACTAGATCGTAAATCAGTTTGACCTCAGTTACTTGTCGACTTAAACAAAGTGAATTGTTAACATCTGAATGACTTAACGCGCATGCGCTAAAAAACTCGAGAGCACGAACAGTTGTTTTGTCAGGTCGACCAACGTTCATGAATTCAGATAACAGGTCGCCGCGACGTATATAACCTCAAAAACGTTTGTCACACTGAGAAAACAACTGCTCATGCTCTCGGGTTTTAGAGCATGCGCATTAAACCATTCAGTAGTTAGCAAATCACTCCGTGTGTCTCATGCACGTGAATATATGCGCAACGGGATACAAAGAAGAGGAAAAACAGAACAATGCTATTAAAATGCAAAAATAAAACGGTAATAACAAGTTGTCGAAAAGTATGAGTAAACCCGGAGTGGAAACAAAAATAAAAGAAGAATAAAGATGTTAAAAATGAGGAAAACGAACGGTAGATCGAATTGTTTCGCAAATAACGCGAAAAATTTCGCCATTCAAAATTTCAAGTCATCACCATCGGTTGTTCAACGATACTCGGAACGAACGCGCAACACGTGTGACAGAAGAAAGGAGAAAGAAAATTAAATCCGCACATCGTGCTGCGCGAAATCGATGCGCCGAGGCCCAGCAGCGCATGGAGGACAAAGAAGGATTATTGCGGCTACGTATTGCGCAAGGATCAACCGCGAGGCCTCCTCCGCGCTCGAATATCCGCCACCTTCGAACACATCACTGCGCAAAGAGTTCGAATCCTGGTACCGCAGAACTGCAGCAAACAAGCCGTTAACTGTACCTGCGTTATACGCCCGCAACTCGGCTGCACTTTCACTCGTATATCCGACTGTGTAGTCGGCTTGCCTTGCCTTGCCTTGCCTGACAACCTGACTACCTTACCTCTCCAACTCATTGCTGAACAACATCGACGCATTCGAGCGAGGCTATTTTTCTCTGCCAAATAATGCAAATGAGTTTGCAAATTTTATTACCAATTATTCTTTAATTTTTTTCTATTCAGAGACATTTTTGCTTGTTCTTTCCAGAATTTAGAGCAAATTCTGAGATTCGAGTCGACGATTAGTGTCTAAGAATGAGAAAGTGTAAAAAGATAAAAACAAAATTATAATTGCAATACCGTTAATTGTACACCTCGGTAATTAAAAAACGCAAAAGATTTTTACAAATGAAAAAACACCGTTGTCATTCATTAAACATATCCTTGAAAGACTGATGGAAAATTTTACTGAAATTTTACATCAAGTTAGTATATAGTATACTAGTTTTTTTTCAATTGAATAAAAACATTAATCATATGTTCAAAATTTGTAATCGTTCGGTAAAGAGTTGCATTAATTTACATTGAGAATAACACAAATCATACGGTTTTCAGTTTTTCGCAGTGTTTTCTTGTCAAGCGATCATCCGAAATGGGAAAGAGCGAAGAATGGCGACACGTGTGAAACAAAAGATGAGAAGAATCGGTCGGATGAATGTCGCCAAAATTGGTCAGAAAATTGCGTCGCCCGAATTGCAAAACATTGGTGAATTAATTATATCACAATATGAGTCATGGGTGATCCTGTTCCTTTACAAGTAGGTGCGTGGTTTGAACCAGAGGATTCAAGACGAGGCCGAAAGTCAACGAGACCATGTTATAAAACTTGACGTGAGAGGCTGTCGAGCTTGATCGATCATGACTGCAGTTATACGAGACGAGAAATTAAGTCCTGCAGTTTGAATACACTGCAGCAGTACTAAAAAACGAACAATTTTTCGCACGAGTTATAACGCGAATCATTAATATTACTCAACGATACGTACGTTTTATGAACTCAGCCTTAGGCTCAATGTTTACCGTGGCTTATCACGGATGATTGATTGCCCACTGTAATAACAAAGCTTACAGCTTTAGCTTTTTTTTTTTGTGTAAAAACAAAGTTTGCATCCGCGAAAATTTTACCTTCGCTTTGATTTCCGGTATGAGAAACTTCCTCCGTTTGCCAAACTATTGGGATATAAAAGTGTTCCGTCTACGACGGACAAAGTAAAAGTTCCTGCCTCAAAGCCGGTAGACGTGGCACGATGACTCATCATTTTAATTACTTTATATATAGCTCCAAGTATTCCATAATTATGATGCAATTTTCTGTTGTATTAAGTTTAGTCGCGTTATATTCTGCGACGACACAATTAATCGTTGGCCTGATTTTAAGCTTCGATCGTTTAAAACTTTGACTTATTCAAAAAGAAAAGAAAATTTAAAGTACAATGAATTTCTTACTCTTTACAAGGCTATTCGAAGACGAAATAAAATAAATAGCAAGTTTCGAACAAACTCGTTGATCAAGATTAAAGTATGATTCAGGGAATGGAAAACAAAATTCACTTTCGTGCTAAAAAAAAAAACTGGCACAAGCAAAAGGAACAGGCTCGAGTGCAGAGAGAAAACAGAAATTTCGCAGTACGGATTTGGTGCTCGTTAAGTTTGGAACCGTTATTCCGGTCGTAAAATCGACATCACTGTGATAGATCGAGATTTTTGGGGTATTCCGGAACCCCTTTCAACAGAATTCAGATTCGTCGATCAGACATATTCGAGGCGAATGATTAGATGGTACAAACGATAAGGAACAATGATCAAGCATGCCGCACGAAGGCGTTCCAATACGGGGCGAACGTGTTAGTGTGCGTGACGTGGTCTATCAGATTCTCACATGTGGAGGATGAGGTTGGTGCCGCGGTGATCTAGGTCGTCTAAGATTTAATCTAGGCCTTACAAGTACACCGAGAGTCGGGGAAGCACAGCGTAAGCACCAACCACCA
This sequence comes from Neodiprion fabricii, assembly GCF_021155785.1. Lineage (NCBI taxonomy): Eukaryota > Metazoa > Arthropoda > Insecta > Hymenoptera > Diprionidae > Neodiprion > Neodiprion fabricii. Next base: position 5,427,833 of record NC_060241.1, on the reverse strand, counting down.
CCACGTGTTCCAACTTCTTCGTAGTCCTGCCTGATAACATTTCCCGCAGGATCGAAGAAAACGCGAAAGGAAAGACAAATATTTACTCCCGATACCGGATTTCTCGGCTCCAACGTAGGTTGTTGACCTTGACCAGGCACATAAAACCTCGACGATTCTTATACGACCTTACATACCCAATTGGCAATTCGCCCTCGTGTCACGACGTCAAACACTCGCCAACGAGATTTGCGCAGGACAAAAGGACGGCGAGGTGAAAGAGGGTCGTGAAACGAAACGAGGAAAACGAATGAAACACCTCCGTGGTTATCGAACCAATACCTCAGAGAGTTTTAACCATCTGGTAAGAGCTTTTCAAACGCTACAATTTCGGCTATTCTCGATACCACTCATGGCCAATGTTTGTGATACTCTGAGAAAAGTCTTGACCAATTTTTGTTCGATTCGGCAGATCGGTTTTCGCGCAATTAATTTTTTTGCAAACAACGATCATCGGCTCTTAACAAGTGTTTCTCTGGTGAGACAAAGTGGTCCCGGAATGTTTTGTTGCTCTTGGTGAGACTGTTTCTTGTCCACAAACATATAAGGGGACTTAATTTTCATCAGTACTCGAGAAAGACGTCGAAATTGCAGCATAACTTGATCACCGACAAGTAAAAAGTGAACAAAATTACCAGCGTCTTGAGAAATGACCCTGAAGTAGGATAGCGAGGCAAGGTGTTTCTTCTTTGCCTGTTTTTTTTTTTTTTTTTTTGCACTCGTTAACGACAATATGAAATTCTGGTGGCTTTTTAAAAGTGGCTCGAAAGTGTCGCGGAGTTTCGCACAGATTTTATCTTTCGCTCTCATCTGCGGGTTTATAAGAGCTGACTCAGAGCTCGGTCTGAGCACCCGTTTTCACAAGGCGTACGCAGCAGCAGCGGTTGCCGAGTCTAACCTAACCGGAAGCAGTGTCGAACCTGAGGTCAAGTCCCTCAGGTACACCAGTCGTCGTCTCGCCTCGCTTTTTCCTTACAGTCTACGTTGAGTTTCATAGATAAAATTTGACGTTAACGGTCATTCAGGCGACAAGAAAATCTCTCTTTCTCTCTTCAAGGCGTGCAAGTCACTTTTGGAGGTCAATTTTGGGTAGAAAAAGCATAATGAGTTTTCTCACGAGGATCCATTCGCTGACAATTCTCGACACGTTCGCACCCCGATGACACCGCTTGTATTCAAGAGTCGTTATAGATGTGAAACTAGGCGTGATGTGCAAATTTTTAAACGTGGGGTCTCTTGATTTTATGCTCTACCTTCCACGGATTAAGCTTTAAATCACGGATACAAACTTTGTCGAAGTTCTTTGCTTACTTCAAGTTGGGAATGATCTGATATGGTTTGAGTTAGAACAACGTCCGATCTGTTAAAATTTCTTGAGAAGAATTTTGAACTGAATTTTGGATATAGCTCCAAGAGCTAGGGACGTTTTCTTACCAACAGATTCAGATTTTGTGTTCAATACTCTACAAGAAACGTTTGATTCAATTTCCGCTAATTTTAAAAAATAAACAACAAAAAAAAGGGTCAAAATCGATTGATCCACGCTTTCTCTGAAAAATGTATGCAAACTGTTAGATCCTACAAATGTAACATTTCACAAGCGAATATCAGGAACTTTATCACAAAACATGGTTTGGTATCTAGAATGAAGTACCGAATAGACTAGTTTCCTCATTGTCGGGGTTGGATAAGATAAAGGCTTAGCCCCAAGAAGTAGTTCGATGATAAAACCAACCAAGAAACCGGAAACCGACGTCAAACTCAACCATAACTTCCTTGTACAAATTGACTTCGCGTCCGTCAAGATCCCGATTCGCTCCATCAAGAGATAACAAATCCAACACGATTCTATCAAAAAGATAACCAGTAATCTATGAATGATGTTGATCAGTGAAAATTCAATCAAGGTATGAGAGTGTACCAGTTATTGACACATTTAACCCCAATTATCGACCCTTTTATTTTCCAAAATTATAAATTGACGTTACAAATTGTGAATTTCTCAATAAGAAATTAATTTTCTATTAATTTCCGAACCATGTATCAAACAGATACGATCAAAAAAGTTCAATACTTGGAAGAGGTTCAATAACTGGTACACTTACCTCATCTTCTCAGTGAACAAAAAAGACTTCTCATCAATTCTACCGGTCTTTCATCCCCTGATCTGGAAAGCGCGTATTTTCGCAACCATCCCACGTTCCCCCCTATTTCCCATCCATCATCGCATCCCCTCTGCAGAGTTATATGTGTGCATAGGTACCGTGGGATTAGGGAGTGCATGATATACACACAGTGCGGAAGAGAGGAACGGGTTGGCCTTCGGTTAACTCTGGCTGTGCTACTAGCCATATCGATTGTCGTACTGCGACACCCCCTCGCGCTTTAGGGGTTGCCAACGGTTCATTTCGCTCGCAAGCCAACCTACGACCCGCGATCAAATATACCGACTCTCATCTCCTCATCTCTCTTCAAGGAAGAAAAACGCTGCTGCAAAGAGGGGGGAGGATTGGGAACTCTGCTCTACTACTCTACTCTGCCAAAGATGCAAATATTCAAGGGTATTCGTGCTTTCCGCTCGAAGAACAACACAAGGGGATCCAATTTTTCTACAATTTATTCTCCTCTTCTTATTGTTTCTTTCAGACCTTCTTCAGGCACCGATCGATTTCGTAAATTGTATAAAAAATCAAAAAGGCTTTTAAGATTGGAGAATTCATTCGGTTTATTTATTTCTTTATTTATATTCTTATTCTTTCCTGCCAAATGGCGATAATGACACACTTTTGTCACAGTTGGTAAAAATCAAATCTCAGTGTCGAATATTTTTACGGATAGATTATCTGATCGGAATATATTTATCAACGAAGGGGATCAACTTATCTGAAGACGATCTTAAACTGCAGATTATCCCGGCGGAGAATAAGATAATGGCGATATATCTACGCGTGGTGATTCATTCATTCATCAATTCACTCTTTCATTCGGACAACGTACCCGCTACAAGTACGTCATTGTGTAAGTCTAGATCTACCCCTTTATCTGCAATACCGCAGTAACATGTAACATGCGGATAGTACAACATGTGAGACATATAATACACAACGATTTACAGAATACGGTAGACAACTCTCGTGTTAGTGGTGAAGTTTAGTTTGCACGAGTAATGAAAAGTGAGTTAGTGGAGTGAAGTTGCAAGTGTATTATACACATATAATTGCGATGAAGTCTAAAATGCCTGAATGTGATAGATTTGCAGAATGCGATTCAGATGTTTCACTTTCTATATCCGGTCATGACCCGGGCTTAACGGCACTCTTATCTCTCTTTAAGAAGGCGAAAAGCAGAGTAATAAAAAAAAAAAAAATTAGACACAGTAACTCGAGGCCGATTCTTTGATATTAGTTAATTAATAACTCGTCGATCACTTCGATGTACGCGATTAATCGTTCGATGTGTCTCGCAATCAGTCAAGGCTACACCTAGTAAATTATTCAATGTACCATATCCCACTCTGACCTCGGGAGTAAAATTCATAATTCATAAACGAGGGGCTGCGCGGAAAAAAGGGGACCGAACACTGGATTGCAGACAATTTACAAATTCCGGCTCAAATTTCTTCAAGAAGTGAAAAATAATACATTATAGCTATTTTTCATTCAAGAATTGTTACTATGTGAAGTGTTTTTCATTCCATCCCCTAGATTTGAATGCATCAATTCCGACTTCAAGTTTATTTTTATTATAGCAGCACCAGCAGCGATCGTATTACAAATTACTCGATAGTTTTAGATGTTGAATATTAATTGCATAACCGGATTTAAGCCGAGTAAATTACCGAGAATTTTAGAGAGGAAGAAGCGAGGAAAAAAAAAAGACTAAAATAAAATTAAAGAAAAAAAAAAAAAAAACTACGGTCAGCCGATATTCAACTATATAGGTACGCGAATTTTTGCACAAGCATAAAAGTGTCTGTAAAGATGACTCGCGCTTATATACGAAAAACCGCACGTAACCTGCGCCTGTTTCTAATTCGTGCAAATCCTACCGTTATCCTAGACTCCCGGTTTATCGCATGTATATATATGTACAGCTATATGTGTATAAATATACGTTAACTTGTTACTCGTTCGCATCCCACCGGTTCGAACTGATCTGAGCGTGGTGAAAACGACCGCTCGTTACATGTGAATAAGGCGAATCCTCGCCGGTCGTAAAATGGCGACAATTAGGATGTGAAAATTATTCGGCTATTCGCGGTATTCGTATTACTATATTTATTTACAACACAACAAGTGTTTGAAAAATAAAAAGAAAAGTATTGTAATAAAAACTTGAGTGTGCGATAATTGCACGGCGTGAATGAACTCACCATGCAGGATAACCAAGTCGAAGGATTCGCTAACGACTCTCCGATTCCTCCCAGTTTCCTGTGCAACGGGGGCAACGAAGAAGTGGACGTGAAGTTGGCCGAGCTGTTGCAGGTTTAAAAAATCCAAAAAGATCCTTAAGATCGGTGCAAATCTCGAACGAATCACAATAATTTTTACTGCACTCGCGTATACAAGTTTCAATAATTGCGTCGATGTTATTATTACCGGGATAATCGTCAGCGGCTTGCGAATCTTATCATAATCCGTGGTAGATAATTGGACGAAACTGATAACGAGAATGGACGTAAACTGGGAAGAAAAATACCGACGACAGTGACGGTGGTAAGTCGGTGAGTAATTTTATCCTTTGGAACGATGATAAACCGGAAGAGATAAAGGAAGAAAATACAACGAAAATTAAGCGTACACATGAACCAAAACTGAGAACCGACTCCGTAACGGCGCACGCCGAGTTCAGCGGCCGACTGAAAGTATGCAGCCGAGCAACGCCGGTTCGTTGCTGCTGCCGCTGATTCGCGTTGCTGTTGCTGCTGCTGCCGCTGCCGCTGCTGCTGCTGCTGCCGCTGATCGCTGTTGCTGCTGTACCAGCCAACTAGCGCTGCTAAACAAAGCGGCTGCGCGCGCACCTGCCGCCAATTGCAGCGCGCGCTTCGGCCGCCTTCGGCCGACTTCGGCCTTCTCCGGCCTAAGCCGCCGGCGTTCGGTGTCGCGTTGGTTGCCTGTATGCGTACCTGCAGGCGCTTTTTCGTTGCGTCCCACCGAGACGCGCCAAACGACGCTAATTATACGCTGTGTGCGGGTGGCCTGCTTTATAGACTGTTACCACCGCTGGACAACGGCCTCAACTTCGAACAGTTCATCCGCGCGGCCTCTGTTGAGAAGATCACTAAACAAAGGCCTTTGACGTCGGATCTCTTCGATTACAGATGCGAGGAGTAAGCCGGCGTTTCGCTGACAACGGCTCGGGATAATTATACGCTAATAATCGTTTCGTTGATATTGTTTATTATTTAGTAGATTTTGATACAGGGGTTCGTTTGTCTGTCGGATAGATATCGGAATTCTACATTCTAACCTGTCGCCTAGATAACTCGCTTTCCAGTCGTGCGGCAAATAGGTCTTTGAAATATCTTATAAAGAAGTAAATGAATATATTGTATTTCAATTGAAAAATTTAATAAAACACGACACACGAATCTGCGTCTTCGTAATTAGACAACGTTCTACTATTTTCGTGTCAGATGTGATTATTATGATTATTACAAGATACTATCATTTTTGGTACATGATTATCTGTGAAACATAGATGAGTGCAAGTACTACAATTCTATCGTTCGTTTGGACAGAGAGATTTCGGTGATTCAAAAAATTAAGGAAAAAAAATATAACTAGAAGAAAATAAACCGCATGCTTAGATTTCAAAATCATTGATGCTTATTGACGGTGGATTGAAAGAGGTGATGAGCTCTGAGCGACCCAGAAGGTTTTGAACTCTTTGACCACGGTCAACTTGAAGACGACGTCTCCGACGAGATCCGGAGGTGCTATCCACCTTACAGAAACTTCAGACTTATTTTCCGCGTTTTTGTGAGTGACAGCGTTCTGAAAGTGAATAATTATTGATATTGTAGTAGGCTTTTTCTCGCTATAAATCATATTTAAACGACTGTTTTCACATCTCAGTGTGATTTTCAAAGACTTAGCGAGATGCTCAGCGATAAAAAGAACCGGAAACCATCAAAAATTGAGGTTTTTCCAAGTCTAGTTTTTTACATCGATTCGGTACGAAATTCAAAAATTACGATATCGTTTTTACCGCTTTTGACAGTTTGTAGCTCAGGACTGAAATAAACTTGACAGTTCATACGAAACTCAAAATATGGCTGAAGCCGTAATATTTAATTTGACTAATTATCGCAATTTTCGGCAGTTTTTGTTCTCCAAATGAGTGACACGCGTGTTTGGACCTTTTGATTGCTCAAAACTCGAGTGAAAAAATATAAAGACCGTTTCTTTTGCAAAAACTATACAACGACTATGAATTAGTTTCGATTTTGAAATATCGCAGAACGACCGTCGAATCATTCTTTCAAATCATTGTTATTTTCGTTATTAGCTCCTAAATCTTATTTCATGTTTTCGGTGCATGAATTCCTCTAAGAAATCCACAACCGTGTAATTACACTCACTCTTTCTCCCTTCGGGCAATCGATCGTTTGAACGTTGATATCAGCAGGATCTACGTCAAAAGTTCCGACGATTTTGTCGCCAAGACGTGCCTGGAGCAATATTCCTTTGAACTCTTCCTTGTCGCGGCCCTTGATGGTGACCTTTTCAATTAGAAGAAAAAAAAAACCAGAGTGTCAAGCGGTTGTATTCGTAATCATTTTTCGATCGTAAGATCGCTAATCGGCGATCGATATTTATAACAATCACCGACCAGTCGCCGGATGCCGATCAAGCTGGAGCAAAATGGAAAAAAAAAAAAGAAAAAAAAAGAAAATCAAGCATCGCGAACGCAATTACCGTGATTGGCTCTCCTCCCAGAATCGAATTTTTGCTCAGCAAAATGTCGTAAGGCGACGGCGTGGTCTGAGGATCAACTGAATGACCCGGCGTCATGCTTTCGCAGACGCTTGCCGGCGCTCCAACGCTGTGAGCATAAGTCACGGCGACGATGCTTCCAAGGAAAATCAGGAATCGGAACATCCTGAAAATTGACAATGAGATCATAATGACGATGAATTTTTTACAGAAAATTTTATACTCACTTCAGAATGTAGAATTAATTACATTTGCCAATTACAATAAAATATTCAACTCGATCGCGTTTTAGACGATTCATTATAACGTAAATAGTGTTTCATTTAACGACGCAAAAAATCCGATCGATCGTTATCTGCTTTTCTGTTTTTTTTTTGCCTTCGGATTGGCAGAATCGAACATAATAAATACTTTTTTCGCTATACGTGATACGGTGTAAAAAAAAAAACATTAATAGACTTAATCAGTTCATCTATCACTGACAAATTTCACTTCATAATCAAATTTGATACCAACGGTTCTTATTTATTATTCTCTCTGCAATTAACGGTCATTTTTCAAATCGCAAAGCGATGTAAACTATAAATAAGAAAGAAGAACATTCACACATCACGATCTTTTGTTTTTTAATCATAATCATTTATTTCAATAATAACCATTTGTTATTTTATAAATATTACGCAATTTTGTGTACTTACTTGGAACTTGAACGGTGAGTTGTGACGCCGCAGGGATGATCAGTCGGCTTCTTATATACCGACGATTTCCCCTTCCGTAAACCGTCGCCACTCTTTTCCCTCCTTTGAATTCCGTGAAATTGTTCAATACATGAGCACAACACGTCGGTACGAAAGATACTCGTTACAAAAAAAAATTCAAGGAGGTCGTATTGATGTTACTATGTGAAACAGCTTGCATGGATTCGGGATTCCCCGGGATAATCACTCGCGTATGACCTTTATGATCGGAAAATAAACGGAGCAAAACAAATCCATTCAGACCAAACCAGTCGGTTATCGCATCGTTATCCATTTTTACACGTTCTGCTGATCCTTTCTTTTTCTCACTTTATTAATAACAAATTGACGTTTGACCGGTTTCGAAACGATCTATTTTTTGTATTCCGTGCACTTTTACAGTTTCACTTCTTGTTGAATAAAAAATTCCGTAATTTGATTGAAAGTTAGAAGAATCGGCTTCTCTCCAGTCTTTTATTAAATACGGTTCTTGCTTGTATTATTTTTCCCACTTATTGCCGCTTCGAGGAAACCAGTTGACACAATGAAAATCATTCGTTATTACCGTGTAAACCAGCGCCTAGTGCAAGGTGTGAATTATGGATGCAACGTTCGTAACTTGCCACAAAGCATCATCGTATGCCTTTCCTGTCTACGTGTTCGGAAAATTCTGCGTGTAAACTTTATTGCAAACTCGACGTAAATAGTCGTCATTCGTTCTATGGAAAAGTTCACGTGAAGCTTTGTAAAAGCAAACAGTTCTGCAGTCTTTTTGAAAAAAAATCCGATACAAGTTAAACTTGAAAAAATCAATTTGCACCTTCAACTCGTTGACGCAACAAGCTTTGATAGAAATTTATTACTCGGGGAGATAAATTTTCGGAATTCCCATTTCTACTTGACTTCATTCTCGTCACGACTAGGACTAGATAAACTTTGCAACTTTGCTAATCGTCAAAAAATTACATTCATTTTTTCCATAACGAAAGAATTCCCCGCATAGATTAGATAACACTTGATAAAAGTATACGGTTTTGTTATCCTTTCAGTTATTATATTATGTAATCCGTAATATGAATAATCGCTAAAAAAAAACAAAAAACTACAAAGCCACAATGAAAAAGTTGATTTGACAATCGTGTAACGGAAAATGGTGTAATGTGTGCACGTATACATATATTTATACATCTTGTACGTTGTATATACATATATATTATACATAAATTTTTACATTTGGTCGGATATCCGGTGCATGCATATATTTTATTCCAATTTAAAAATGAAAATATACGACACACACGTATCTTCGCCATCGTAATTATACAACGACTGACTAGCTTCGTGTGGTTCGTAATAATCATATATATATGTGTATATATATATATATATAGGTAATTATTACAAAATATTTTCATTTTTGATCAATAAACGTATAATCTATATAAAACGTAATCAAATATTCTGCGGTTATTTCGTGTGTCTCGAAGCCACTGGAATTCGCACATGCTACTCGTAAAACCTCTGTCAAAATTCACTATACGTTGAGTGTTTTTCTTTCAAAAAGGAATATCTCGTATATAAATTGACAAGAATTGATGAAATTCTTCTTCTAGGTCCAAAAAAATACAATATGACAATCATTGTCGAAAAGTGTACGCTGTGCGAAAACTATCTGGCTAAAATACGGATTCGTGATCGATGAAAACAATTCCAATCAAAGAATGGCAACGAATTTTCGAGCACGGACAGGATTTTGTTATTTTAAGAAAAAGAAGAAGAAAAGAATGAAATTAAAAAAAAAAAAAAAATTTATACAACGGGGCAAACTCTATCGGTGAGCCGTAGATTTAATAAAAATCCTCGATTCTAAGATCTGTGAAGAAAAAAGAAGATCCATTGCACCCTGCACCCTGTATGATTCGTCAAGAATTCATTTTTTCATGCTTAGTGTTTAACGACGCGAAGATTCGACGAGGTCTGTCCAACCCAGAAGGTTCCACCATCCTTGACGAAGGTCGCCTTGAATACGACGATTCCGCTGAAATCAGCTGGAGCCTCCCAAGTCAAGATCTTTTTCGATTTTTCTTCGGAGTCTTTGTGGGTGACAGCATTCTGCGAATAAATTATCGTACACGTTATCGTATATACGTTACACTCGATGCGTTGTTCAAGATTAGGTAATGCAATTATTAAACGTACGTTTCTTAATTGAATTACTATCATTACTACAATTTTAATATCAGAAATCTTAAAGTACAAATGCGGGATTCTCAAAGTGGCGTAAAAAGTGTGGTTTGAAAAAAAAAAAAAAAAAAATTAAAAAACAAGTCAAGGAACATGACACCCCCTTCGTTCCCGCATGTCGCATTTCTACCAACCTTCTCTCCTTTGGGGCAATCGATCGTCTGGGCTTCCTTGTCGTTGGGATCGACAGAGAATGATCCAATGATATCTTTACCTTGTCGACCCTCGACCAAAAATCCCTTGAATGTCGCATCATCGAGTGCTTCAAGAGTGATCTGCAAAAACAGCGAAACGCGATACTCAGACTCCGTTCACAGCGGATTACCGTTCTAAATGAAACGAGGATCAATCGATCGCATTCTAAAACCGGTTTCCCAGAATCGGTGCGCCTGTACCTTGATCTATGCAAATCGATTCTTGAGAAATGATAAAATCGCGTGTGACAGTAATTTTATACCGTGCCCGTTGACCACTTTCGACCGCAATTTTATTCACACTCACACACACGCGCAAACAGAAATCGTGTAATTGCGCAACGCTTTATAGTTCCCAGTCAGCTTGCGAGTTCGTTTTTTTGTTTTTTTTTTTTTTCATTTTGTTCTTTCCTTCTTCTTTCCTTCTTCCACATTTTGAGACCCACGAACGAATCCCAACGATATTTACCTCGACCTTATCTCCTGGACTTATAGTGCTCTTGTCTATCGAAATTTTGAACGGCGACGGTCCTGCCTGAGGATCCACGTGATGTTTTGGCGTCATGTCTTCGCAGACGGCAGGCGGAGCTCCGGTGCTGAAACCCTGAGCCGCCGCGACGATGCTCGCGATGAGGAGGAAAAAACGGAGCATCCTGGAAAATCGAAAAGAATAAAAAAATTAGAAAATAAAATAACAAGCTGCCGTTACGAAGATCGGTTTCCTCCGATCGATTGCTGCGTAATTTTATACCATTCCGCAATTCGTACTTTTGATCGATGTTTAAAAGTCATTGGAAAGAAAAAACACTGTGACTAATTTTTTTTTTTTTTTTTTTTTTTTTTCCGTCACGTGGCGTAGATTTTACAAGCTCGTCTGATTTCAAACGTGTCTGATTTTATTTTTTTCCACATCGAAAGACCTTTGCAAAGTGAATGGAGAAAAAAAAAAATTTTGAATTACGGAATTCGAAATCGTTAGTAACCGATTGATTCAAATCGGTGCAACGAGGCCGAATGAAAGTGGAAACTTGCACTCGCGCATCCTTGAGAGAAGCGAAACGAAGAGGGTCCTTAATTCTGACCGATGATCGTTCGAATGATCGATACATATACAATGCTAGATCCGGACGACAGTTGAAGGCCCGATGTTTAGCCTCTCCAGAGATTGTAGTCGTACTTGAAATTGCAACAAATTACACAGGGATAAAATATCGCAAAACTGCACCGTTCGTAAGGATAATCGTTTAAATACACACGCGAATCTACGATACGTCATTTTACCATCAAGTCAGACGAATCACGGTCGCGTATTAATAAGGTGACGAAACTCGGTCCGGTTGTGAAAATGAAAAATTGTGTATTCGTCGTCGGTGTTGATAATAATCACCTTCTTATTTTTTATACGCATGCGTCGCAGCTTACTCGGCTTATCGCTTCCTTTCATCAAAAAATTTTCAATACCACCGATAAAGTCAAGGTTGCCAGTGCAAATACCGCTTGTACAACACGACGCTTTGTGTAATGGAAAGTTTATGCGATACACTGCAAAATATTTTCAATATCACCGAAGCTAAAGGTCGCCAATTCCATTTGTTTCCCGGAACAGGAAACGGAATCGCGAGTACGGCAGACCTCGTGGAGAATGGCAACGAAAAAATCAGTAATTGTAACACTTGGTGAAGAAATATGGCGAGAATTAGAAAAAAATTGTGAGTAAAAAAAAAACAAAAATAACAACTCACGAGATTTTCGATAGATTGAGCATAGAAACGATTAGCAATATTGACGATATTTCGTGTCGTGAAGACATATTTTTCATCGCCTACTGTAAATAATGCGATTTCACGTTAACGAAATTTCGGCGACAATGAGTGAACAAAATTTTCAGCAGCTTTTCTTAGTCAGCTTGTTTTGAAAAACGTGAAAAAAGATCTATTATTCAGCCACGTTGAGAAATAAAGTGAAAACAAGGGACAAAATTTGTAGATACAGTGAGAAGTAGATTCTTGAAAATTACCTTTTTTCCATCTGACAAAAAAAAAAAGTTGGATACAAGCGTCTGCTGATAAATGGAATCCTAGAAAAGAGACCGTAACACCGAATCGTTTCAACGGCATCAACTCGTTGAGTGATTTTGTCGCGCTGCGTGCATAATTTGTGATTACGAAGACAGCTTTCACTATTGAGCAAGATGATTATCTGCTTCTGGATATCTCTCAGCTACAACTGCCTGCCTATCCACAAAGACACCGGCTTATGTTCCACGCACGCAGCTTTGCTCGATGACATTTTTTAATAATAGCTATACGATGACTGTCATTAGGATACATCCTGCCTGTACATACATATATATATATACATATATATAAATGTATTCATAAATATGTATATACACATATATGTACGACTTTACGGGCAGCAATCAGTCAACCGGCACTTCCACCATGTTGAAAGAAGATCTGTGCAGTAATTTAGCCGTTCAATTTCCCTGCAGCAAAACCGCGCGAATCTTGAAATTGCGAATTGAATTCCACCGGCCGAGATTGGAGGGTCAGAAAAGAAAAGATAGTAACATGGATTGAAAATATTGAACTTGATGATTCTTGATTTGTATAATTATCGAATCTTATATAAACGAAAAATTTTTAATCACCGAGAGAAATTTTTAGTTTCGGCTACCGCTCAGTCCTTGACTATTTTCATTTTTTACCACAATCGAAAAATGTAGTTACATAGAGAATGAAAATTAGTTTTCTAGCTGTTACCGGAAAGTCTGGTATCCGTTACTATTCTTTATCGTTACCATCACTGTTACTAGATTTTTTTCTAGCTGTTGCGAAAATTTAATGCTTGTGCAAGAATAAATTGACGTTAAAGCCTTGTTTAACTAAAAAATTAGCGTAAACCGAAGAAACTGATTTTGCGTCGCGTTTTTTTTTTTTTGTTTGATGCCTGGATTCGAACGGATGATGGAAATGACGCAGAAATTGTAGCGTTCGACAGTTTTTACGCTGTGATTAATTAATACCGTGTTAGGTTATAACGAATTGCGTAAGTACTCACTTGATGAGTTATGGTTACGGATCGGTGTCCGTCGGACCAATCGAGAAGGTAACGACCGGTCGAAGAAGTCAAAGCTGAGTTGTGGAGCTGTAGGAATGAACGGTTCCCTTCTTATATCCTCTTGGTCAGCCCCTCCCCTTCGCTCTTTGCCAACCCTTGCTTTCTTTCGAGTTCCCCGGAGACTTGCCCAACACATTCGCACGTTTCGATGAAAATGCACGCGTATTATAAATCGGCACGGGACAACGACTCTGAAAAATCCGAATATGCTGTCTTATTTATTAATTTAATTGATGTTTTCGCACAATGTATGCGATTGGTTCGTTGCACGTTGGGTAAAAAACTATTTCAACGTCGGTACGATCCTTGATTGTTATTCATTTATTTAATTTATTTTATTTCATTTTTTTATTAATCCCGCCGCCTATTATTTACCCACATTTTCGATATCCCGAGATAACTTAACACAAATCCGTGTAAATTTTTTCACCTCTCCTAAAATATTGAGTATAATTTAGATTCCATAGTTTTTAGGTCACCACGTCGGCGCGGATTTGAAAAATTTAACGAAATACCGAACTTGTAGCCCATAACTGTTGCTCGAAGACACGCGTCGTGTCACGAAAATATTGCACGCATCGCCGTGTAACAAGATAGATACACAGATTACACAGATACTCGTGGGCATATATAATCTCTCATCGATGATCGTCGTTATTACTCAAAACCATCATCTTTCGGCCGTGCCGCCGCCGCCTTGACACAGTGAGCCTTTCACGCGAGACTGATATTCACTTATACAGATGAAACTCGAGTGAATGTCGTCTATTAAATGTTACGTGTCTACCTCAGTATCCTTAACGTTTGTGCGACTATTGTGTAAAATTTTGAAAAAAAAAAAAACAAACAACATCTTCACGACAATACTGAAAATCAAATCTGTCAATGAATAAAAAACGCTGTAAGATAATTAATTGTACGTTTTATTTTTCCAATAATTCTCAAGCACTGTGAGACGTGTGCGCGTGTTTGTTACCTATTTTGCATACGGTGAACTGTGACAATGATTGATAATAATTATAATAATAACAATGATATAACCACTCCGTCAATCATCAGTTTTTTATTTCTCATTTCTACTCTTTATTACAGTTTATCTTTAAGTTCATCGACATCGATAGTCGGAACCCATGATTTGCGTTGTGTATCAGCAACAGTACACGAGGCTGATTGCGCGGGTCCTTGAACATAGTCTGAGTAACTATATTTGAACATAACGCTTCCTAGATCCATTAATTACAGACTGGTTTCGAGAGTTTTTGATCAGTTGAATCGTTCAAACGGACGTAAAGTCATTACGGACACGTGCGAAAATTAGTGACGATATTTCATTTTTTACACGCTCACTTTTCATCTTTCCACGTTTTATTTATTTTTTTTGTTATACGAAATTCATTACGAATGTTTAGATTCTAGTAATTTCTGCGAAATCAATAATCGTAAATAATCGTAATAATACGAGCTTGGATTGTACTTACTTTCGTCTCTAAACTTTTTATCTGATTTCCTAAAATATAGTCGTCTATTAGCGTGACTAGAGAAAAATGAATTCCATTACAGGTACATCAAACAGTGAAATGAATCGTTTCGAAAAGTCTTTGGCCATTAAAATGATCGAGATATGAAATATTTGTTTCCGAATATAACAAACTTGTTCTTAATAGATATAGTAGAAAGATTGTTTTTACATTGTTTGAATGGTGTACTTGGAATCAATTATCTAAATCCAATCATGCGATAATTCATTATTCGTTAGCATCCAGAACGCTTTGGGCATAAATCTGTATTAATGACGTCAAGTGTGTATTTGGTTGTTAATGTAGTTTTTCTACTTCTGCGTCGTTTTAGATGAAAATATGTTTAATCTGCGTTTAATGGTAAAATGACGAAAAAGGCAGTGCAGCTGTTATGCTGTCCTCTTAACAGCCTTGAAAGCTTATACAACAGTATGACTGTTGCGTTCTCCGTTTGATCGGACATATGTGAACAAAAAATAAGATATTCCTACTCTACGACTAATGTTGAACAAGAAAACTAAACGGGTGATATTATCGACTGACTCAAACAGGAAGAAAAATGTACTTGATGTGCTTTGAAACAAAGGAAGTTAAGTTAGTTGAATGTGTAATAATATGTACAAAGTGCTAGACTATTTTTTCCAACAACATAAATTTGAATTTCAACAAATTTATTGGGATTTCAAACCTGACACGCAGCCCGCACATTTTTCCGTTCGCCACCGTATTTGGTGAGTTTCGGTAAACAGTTCACGTAAAGAAAATTCATTATTCTGCACATAGCAATTTGAAATCCAAGGGTTGAATAGTAGCACAGTTTTGCAGTTTCTCATAAAAACACTGTCATTACTTTTCAGCATGCGTGCTTAGAAGCCATGCACGCACGGCATGAAAGTTCAAACTTCGCGTGTAGTTAGTTATGCGGTAACGCCGATAAGATTATAGATAATTGCATGCAGGACAAAAAAAAATCAATAAACAATTTATGGAATCGATCTATAAAACGTTGTATGATTGAATTAAGATTATTTTCACCTTGATCTTGTGAAAAATCGGGACTGGTCTGGAGTCATTTGTCTCCGATTCCACAACAGTGAACCCGGACGTGGAACGGACGTGAAAAATATGAGTATTTTTATGAAACATCAAATATCGGATTCTTGATTTGCAATTGCGTTAATTTTCCTTAGATACTAAATAAATCAGATTTTAATCTGCACTTCGTCTCGTGTGTTGAAACAACTGTTCATACTGAAATGTAGTGTAGGTTGCCTTCATGCAGACGTGAATCAGTTTCATTTCAATACAATCAGAGTATATTAATAGAAAAAAAATATCATATGTCCGATTCGGGGGGGTTCGTTTTACCGAATGAAAATGTGAAAAACATTCGCTCGAAGTTGCGCAACGCGAAAAAGAACGCCCATCAACGGACGTTTTATTTAAATTCGAAACTTTCGAAGACTCTTGGCGGGAATGTGAGACACTGCCGATTGCTCGAGGTGTGGTGCATTCGCGATCCGGCAGAGGGCAGCAGGTGGTGAAACCCTCTGGCGGCGAGGCGTAAAATCACTCTTAGTATTCCAACAGGGCGGCCATATCTGTCGGGTTAGCTCTGTGGTGCGCGATCGAGTGAATCGTGGCTGGCGTTTGGACGTGGTATTTTCTTCGATTTAGAGGAAGTCTAGAAACAAATTAGTCGCGATGAACGTGATAGCGAGGACGTCGAACCTCTCGCCGTACCTCAAGGCGACCAGCGCCGCGATCCCGAATGGTTTGAGGCCAGTGGCAGGCTCAGGTAAGGTGCAAAAGAGCAAAGTCGTCGTAAAGTCAGACGTCGAACGGCTGACCAGTTACTCGCTCAGCCAGGCTCTTCCCACCGGACAGTTGCGCGCACGATCAGGCATAACAGGTGCGTCTTTACTCGATGCAAAACACGCCCGACTCGTTTTCGGGAAATTAAGTATCACCCCTAAAAAATAACGGATCGAATCGCATTATGTAACGAATTGCCATTGCATGCGTAACATGTACTTTCTGTCGTTCACGCGCACATCTACCTCTCTCATTGTTCGTTTTACCGACCGAGCGCAGTGTTCTATTTCTAATTCATCATTTTCATTTTATACTTCTTAATTTAAACAGTTCAAATAGGATTTTCTTCGGTCATTGCTGCTTACCAAATAAGCCTCGTTTTAGATCTCATTACTTCGCTTTTAGTCGCGGATTTTGATAAAAATTCTTTTACCGACCGAGCAGCGGATTGTTAGTTTGAATCTTTAAATGTTCACTTGTTTTACATGATTTGATTCTCAACAGTTTTTCTCTCTGGTTCATTCTCAGGGATCGGCGCAATGCAACAAATTCGTCTGGGTCACACGGATGTTCGCGTACCAGACTTTTCTGCTTATCGAAGAAAGGATGTTCAGGACCCGACAACCAAGAGCCGAGAATCTGCAGAGTCTCGTCTAACGTTCTCCTACCTGTTTACTGGAGGTGAGTAAAAAGATCCTGCACATCTTGTTTCAAAAATCATCTGGACCCTATTTTGTACCGGTTCGTGTCCATTAAATCGTATCTTTTTCTATAATCGGGTCTCGAAAATTTATGGAGAATCTTCCAAGCTCCACTGTAATGTCTTTGAAAAATTTATTCAAGTTTCGAAATACTGTCACAGTGTTCAAAAAGGAAAATTGCAGGACCCGAAGGTAAATACAATCCAAGATGGTAAATTATGGTACATCATGACTTTGAAAACAATCTTTTAATTATGATTTTAATGCTCCGATTTTGCATTTACATCTCTCGATCGAATATATCATGCGATTTTTCACCAAACATTATAAACGAAGATTATTGGAATCGTCGGAACTAACGAACGCTACAAGTTGTCCAATCCAGAAATGAAAGAAGAATCTGGTTTTTGTGATGTGGAAGTTTTGGAACATTCCTGAAATGATGCAAGAAGTGAAATGGTTTGATGCGAAACCACTCCTTTCCCAAAAAGTGAAATAAAGTGAAGTAACAATTCGTTCTCTACGAATAAAACGGTTCTTTTTTGTATTACAGCGGCAGCAATTGCTGGTGCATATTCGGCCAAGACTGTGGTAACGCAGTTCGTAACGTCGATGGCGGCTTCAGCCGATGTATTAGCTCTGGCTAAGGTTGAAATCAAACTGGACGACATACCGGAGGGCAAGAGCATGGTTTTCAAGTGGCGTGGAAAACCCCTTTTCATCCGGCACAGGTAAAGAATAAATTTAAGAAATACGATCACAATTTTTACCTTGTGGTCAATTAAATTCAATTAAAACTCGTGGTTATGCACGCTTCAATTTGACGAACGATTTTCAGGAAGGCCGATGAAATCGCGAGGGAGCAAAGCGTGGCTGTGGAAACACTGCGACATCAGCAACACGACAACGACAGAGTGAAGCGACCGGAATGGCTCGTTGTGATTGGTATTTGCACGCATTTGGGATGCGTGCCGATCGCCAACGCCGGTGAATTTGGTGGATACTATTGCCCGTGTCACGGATCTCATTACGACGCCAGTGGCAGAATAAGGAAGGGGCCGGCGCCCCTGAACCTCGAAGTTCCACCCCACGAGTTCGTCGAAGACATGGTTGTCGTCGGCTAAGTCCAGGAACGGGTTTCGAGGCTTATCGTAGAAAATTGGCGTAATATTTAAAAATGATTATCACAGTTGTTACATCGTTATGTGAACGTTTGGATTGAGAACATTGAATTTTTCTCTCCTCACCGCCTGGTTCATATTACGGCGGAATGATACAGATCACCCTGCATCGATAATTATTACGCGGTCATTATTACCCTAGATAACAAAATGTCACACTATTTATATCAAAGAAAATAACAAAGAAATAATGAATCAAGCGGAAAAAAGAATAATTCAAGTTTGTCGGACCCGACAGAAATTATTGTCTATATTAATTGTGTAACTTATAAGTTGTACAGACTAGAATATAGAATAAAACATTTGACAAAGAATTCGTCTTCAGGTATACATTTTAATTTAGGAATTGCAAATTTTATTTCCTTTCTATGCAATTCATTCATTTAATCTCTTACTTGTTTAACCAACCCTCGAAAAATTTCGTTTACCGAAAATTCCCGTTCTTGATCATTTTAATTCGTAATTAGCTGCTAAAGATCAATTTTCAATCATTCATTTAAGCCTAAAGTGGAACGTGTAAGTCGATTTACTAAGCCTAAAAATTTATTCAGTGACGAGATATTGTTAATTGTCTTTTTAAATCGCATTTTCGAGAAGCATGCGTAAGACTCAAATATTTTTCATTTATTCAACTCTTGGGTGTCAATCGAGAATACGATCAATCAAAATATACGACAAATCGTATAAAACAAATTTCGAAAGTTGGTACACATCCTCACTATCCTGAATGAATGAATTTATAATTTAATGAACACTTTCAATTATCAAAATCAAAAGAGTTGAATTTCATATCGAACCGTAATGTATTCTCAATTTGGGAAAAGAAATCTTAATCCCATACATTACAACAGAAAAAATCAGGTCGAATTATAATTTTGAAGCGAATATGATATAGTGTTATTTTTTAACTCCCAAAGTGACATTCATCCGGAACACAGCGAAGTAATTTTTCTAACCGTTCCGGAGTTAGGATGCAAATTTGTGATTCTTGATCGTTCAGATTCTTCGAATAAAATTCCACTCTATCAATCTTGGTAGCAGTAAGGAAATATAATTTGATCTTTAGTTTTATTTTTCATACGAAACAAAGTTGATACAGATGTACAACAGGTTGGAAAAAGTTTTTCCGTGACGTCACCTATGCCGAAATAATATCAAAAATGTATATTTAAATTGCTATACGATGCTTTTACAATTACATATCCGTTTTACCGAAAGTAACGAAGAAAGACCTATGCTGTACGTACGCGCATACGATAATCATGAATATATTTTCTCGCAAAACTTGGTTGTCTTCAAACGTTGCGTGCAATCATTGATGTACACTTTTTTTGAATTCGATGTAACGACAATTAAGGGCAAGCCGACAGGTGCGCGAAGTCCGTGATCGACCGAGGCGTCGTCAGTTCGGTACAAAGTGAGTACCTAATTCTGAAGAGCATAGCGAGAGCGGCGCAGCGCTCCGAATTTTAGGGGTGACTCCCTCCCTCCGCCCTTCGAAGAGTCCAGTACGCCGGAGGGCGAGCAGGAAAGAAGGAAGGGTGAAACGCGCAGGGCGAATAACGAGAATAAAGTTCCCGCTTCGGGGAGGTAGCAGCGCTGCCGCCTTGCGAGCAGTGAACCAGGTTCGCGGCGATGCGCCGAGCGCCGTTATTCCCACCGCTGCAAATCGGGCGAAACGGGAGGTAAACCGGCGAAAAGCAGGATCGTCGCAGTTTCGCGCCACCCTCTCCACGCCGTCGCAACGCGGCGTCTGCAACCCCGCGGACAAAATCTCCAAACGACAACGCAACACGCGTTACTCGAGCAGACCGTGCTTCTTACCTCAGCGCAGTCGGTTGTTAGGTACTCACCTGCTCGTCCGCGCCGCGTCGCGTTGCGTTCTCTCCTGGGTTCTGATTTCCTCGGTTATAAACACGATGCGCAGTGCAGTGAAAGGGTGCAGACGATAATAACAATAACCCTGTAACCTGGTGGCCTCCTCTGCGCCGTCGCAACTGTCAACCGGCATCGAGGGGCCGCTGAATGTCCGATCGCCGGCTCGTTTTTCCGTAAGTACATACATCAAATCTCAAATATCGTATAACGCATATTCGCAAATGGCATGCGGCAATTTTCCCCTAGTGACTTTTACTCCCCCGCTCGCCATCCTCCCGCGACGTCAATTAACGAACAAACTACGATCGCCGGGCAGCCGCGAGTTCAGGCAACCCGCCACCCACGCCGGTAAACCGATGCGCCTGCACGCCGGCTGCATTTCTATGACCGTCTGATTATGCACCGCTTTTTCTACTTACCGCATCGCGGGTTTAATACGCGTAAACGTGATAAGAGAGCGGCGATTCGACCCTCTTTGTTTTTCCCGTTTATCGTCCTCGACACGTCCCGAATTTACGTTGTGATAATACCCGGTCAAATAAGTCGTTAAATCCTGTCGATGCAGGCAATTGTCCTTCTCGTCCGCGTTACGTCGGTATTAGGCTGAATCGACGCGTTTCTCTGCCTTTCTTCTCCCATCGATGAGGTTTCTGGATCCGTGTGTGCGCGCGTGTGTGTGTGTGTGTTTGTATTTGAGAAGAGTATTTGAACCCCATCCGTATACAGAGTGTACAGCGTACAGGTACTGGATGCGACGCATGCCAGGTACCGTGTAGAATGCGTGTGTTTCCAACGTGTGTATATCATAGCTATAATCCGCGTGCAAGGGCATCGCAGTTGGCTTGGGTGGTTTATTGTTGTTGCGGCTGTATTATGCTCTACACCGATTCTACGAATGACCGAGTAAACCGATCGCGTTTTTCAATTGTTTTTACACTTTATTTACCCCTGGTGTAAAGTTGTACGTGTATTTGTTTCGTTCAATTTCATGCACATGGAAATTGCTCGAGAACCTGTTACTGTGCCACGGTGTTAGTGTAGTGTTGTACCCTCTCTTATGCGCATATATTTACGTACGTATACACTTGATGGCGCAACGAGAATATTAGGACGGTTAATTTCTTAGGCGTTTACTTTTGCTCGTATTGTTTCATCCTGTTTTTCTTCTTTCTGCGATTCCCTTTCACGTCTACGTTATTATACGCACATCATAAAAGAGATTATCTCGTTCCGGTAAAACCTCTGCTAATATGAAATGATTTCTTTCAAATACTATCTTCGTTGGATGAAAAACGAACTACTCTATGTAGTGGAGAAGCCGTTCAATGCAAGAGAAGTTCTTTTCGTAATAAAAATTTTTCCACTAGCAAACATTGCGCTGTGTAAACCAATTTTTATGTAACATGCATCACATGTAAGATGAAGAAACAAGATGATTATTGTCTTCTAGAACCATCTACCATCGATTCTTTGCCTGATCGATGACTGCTTCACATCCATTTATTTTGTCTGCGTAAAGTATAATAACAATAGTATTCTTACACGTGTATTGTTTATTATATAGAAGCAGTATTATCGCAGTGCGCATCGTGTGATACACTGAAATCGAATCAGCTGATCCGGCCAGCAAATGTAAAAACTCTCGCCAACCTTTCGCACGAAACAACATGTTTTCATTGTATTGTCAGAAACAGTGAAGTTTAAGGAATTTTTAATAGATACTTTGGAATGATGAAATAAATTCCTATCACTCGTAGTTTTTTTTTTTTATTTCTAACTCAACCATAATGTTCACTTTTCTGACCTGAAAATCGGGACGAAAGTGGCATATTATTCCCTCTTTACTTTTTCCTAATCTGTGAGAAAAAAGTAGAACTTTTCTCCCTCGTTTTTACAAATTAATTTTTCAGAGTTTCTGATTTCCTTTCTTTCTTTTCCACTTTGAACTACATCTCTCTGTATTATTATAAACTTTCAGTAATATCGTATTTTTCAGACTGTTACAAATCACACTTACAAATAAAATGGAAACACATTTAGGTCAATAATGTGGCCAGAGTTAAGTCGGGAATAAAATCCCATACGTAACACAGGAATAAACATTGATCATTACCTTGTTGCATAAAGTACTAATTTCGAACCACAAAAATTATGCTTCTCAAGTTTTGTTTCACTAAAACCGTACCTGGAGAACGATAAGCGGTAATTATATGAAACTGTGTTCAAAGCGTATGAGCCTTACGATTGATTTCGAGCTGAATTTCGATCGTACACCGAAGTCTTCGGGGAATTACCTACCCAGTTTTTTCTATCTCGTTTCCTTTCGTCCGGTATCAATATCACGAATCCCGTTCATCCAAAACCAAGGTACACGAAAATCCGGGATTACTGGGAACCCGGATCCGTCGGAGTCTCGGAAAGCGAGTCGAATGCACGCGCCGTTTTTTGGGAATAATTATTCCGGCAGCAGGAGTTGAGGGTTTGGCGCGATACGTGGGCGGGCGAAGAGAGAGTGAGTGAGAGAGAGAGAGAGAGAGAGAGAGAGTGAAAGCGGTAACGAGTGGCGGGTATTACCCACATTCTGGAATATAGGCTGCGTCGTTATCGGCGCACGAAGGGTTTGACAGCCTTGTGACACGCATTCTGGGGTTGTATGTCCCCGCTAGAGAGCGAGGCGAGTGCGTGTGGCTGCATACCAGCCGGCGCTGAGGTTCGTGCGTGTGCGAGGCGGGTGGCAGGCGGCAGGCGGCGGCGGGCAGGCAGCCCTGGAATCAATAGATGCGTGTTGCACCTCGGTAGGCTTCGGCAGTGTTCCCTAGTTCCCCCTTGGCCGACGAGTCTCTTATTCGCCCCGCGCCCTGTTCCTCGCATTCATCCCTTTCCCAGCGCCCTTTATCCCTTCGTTCCCTCCTCTCTCTTTCTCTCTCTCCCTCTCTCTCTCTCTTTCTCAGTTTCCCCTGCAGCGCATCCTAGGCAGCAGGGCCTAGGTGCTCGTGTACCGCGAGCTTTCTACCTGTACGAAATTTTCGCCATGACGTTATATTAATTTCGTCACGTCAGACGCACGTTCCTTTCCACAAATTAAGTAAATACTCTAATTACACAGAGCTAGAGATCTGCAGTGGCTGATTCGGGTTTTTTTAGTACTACCCTGTACGCGTTAACAAAAATGAAAACTTTTTAAAATTGTTCTGTTCAATTTTCAGTTGAATCAAAGTAAAGAAGATTGATAAGAAAAAAGATGAAAAGTTAACAATATTTCGATACTTTTTTAAGAATTTAGTCACCCCGCTCTGTTGCAACCGTATATTGCGACCGATGTTTTCCTACGAAAAACCGAAATATCATCTCACGAGTAGACAAGGAAAATTTAGCTCGAAGAGAGGAGAAAAAAAAAAAAAACGGATCACGAATTACAGGAACGAGAAGAATTTAGAGATCTACAGATATGTTCTCGGAAAGGAAAATAACGAGACAATTAGAGAGAAACAAATGTATAAGCAACGTTTCAACGAATTATTTCACGTAAATTTATATTAATAATAATATTAACAACAATGATAGTTTTCCAGTTAGAAGACAAAAAGACATGAAATTAATATTGCGGTAACTTATTCGGTAAATTATGAGAAGCGTATTAAGTATTATACACTTGCAATTATACACTGGAAAACTTGCAATTCAATGGAATGATGTGATGAAATTTTTCGAAGCAATTAAAGAATAACAATGCAAACGTCATCATCCGGTGAAATATTTCAACAACAAATCGTGGCAAGGTGATTAAATCTATTTTATCACCTTCTTGAATACAAATTAGACGAATCCGAACAAACTCCAACGAGTAGTTTGACTTTTATAAAAATATCGTCCGTCTAAAACTGTATAAATATTATAAAAAGTATTCGAGTAATCTTAGAAAGAAAACTTACCGTACAAGAATATGAGTATATTAGAGGTGCACCAGTTTTACCATTCAAGGAAGAGGAAACAAACTAAAAAACAAACAAACAAAAATACGATTTTTACGACGCGTTCTAACATCTCTAAACAGTCGTCACCGATTAATCCGTCCCGGGTGAAGACAGCAACACGTGTATCACCTGTCGTCCTCACGTATAGCTGCAATAGGTATACATATAAAAGTATAGATATACACACATAGGCGATAACGGAACGCGGAGGAGATAGGTGACTGGGTGACCGGGTGACGGAGGGATGAAACCCCGGCGGGGGTGGTGGTGGGGGGGTGGCGGCGGCGAGCGCTCTACTCAGCCCTTGAGAAACTTGCAAGGACTTGGCGTAATCGTAATGTGGAAGAATAGAGAAAGAGAGCGGGCTGCGTGAACGTTAGCTTGGAAGGGTGGGTACGGAAGGAGGAATAAGGGCAGGAGAGTGCGGCGGAAAAGAATAAGAGTATCACGCTCGTGTGCACCTCCCACCTACACCTGTGCATTTATACACACGTACGTACACACATACGTACATGTATGTATATAACATACATAGCCAGACGCGTATACACTGTACATGTATATAAATTGTAAATGGGAATATAGGCCCCCCGATATACGTGGTATACAGGCGTGACACCTGTACACGCACCGTTCGCTATACGTAGGCAAAGGTGAGTCTAAGGCAGTAGAGCCGTGGGGCGGTAAGAGGGTGGCCAGAAACGCGGGGTGGAAGGAGGGTAATGATTAGTTCTTCCGAGGTCGGGGCTGTTGCCGGGTGCAGGTTGCTTGGCTGCTGCCCCGCGGCGCCTCCGCCACCACCCCCACCCCCCCTTAAACTCACCCCTTCACCCCTCGGCCGGCGTCGACCCCCCCCCTCCGACCCCTCCTCCGACGAAACCTCCTCCGCGATTCCATCAACCCCCGAAAATTTAATCCCCACTCCTCGAGGAGACGTACGGATGGCGGCTTCGCGGCGCTCGCCGGGCGTTGGAGGGATGGTGGGTGGGGGTGGCGGGGGCGGAAGGGGGAACATTGCAAGGTTGTCCTCCCCTCCAGACTGCCTCGTGCGAATCTACGCGGTTCAGGGATGTCGGTCGATGGGGTAGTTTTTGAACCCGGTTCGGGGTTACGTTCACCTTAGATATTGCCAAATTTCATACTTCTCGACGTTTCAAACGAAAGGTGGAAAAAATTTCCGCCACGTAGTGTATGAAGGATTTTACATGGAACGCGTATATGTGTGTGCACGAATTATTTATTGTAAGAGCAGAGTATGAATGAGGGATGAATTTGAGTTTATACTGGTCGCAGTTTAATTAATTGCAAAAATTGTTTTTGCGAGTTTCTTTTTCGAGATCGTTTATTAGTACGATAAAAATTAATTCAATTTTACAGTTGTTCAAATTTTTTGTATCCAGACGGAAGTATCGCGGTTCTAGGGCATATTACACGTATTTCTTCAAATTTTATTTCACTTGGTTTGATTTTCGTGTCACATATATATACGTTATTGGAATGTATGTTTTTAAAGATTCGCGAAACATCATTTATGGAAAATACTCAACATTTGTTGGGTAAGGTAAGTGTACCAGTTATTGACCAAGTCTCAATTATTGACTTATTTTGGTTGAATCTGTTTGATCGTTGGTTCAAAAATTACCAAAAAATAAATTTTCAGTATTCAACCGTCCACAGCGATTGGTTTTAGTCATCGAGAAATTCACAATTTGTGCGGTCACTTTATAATTTTGGAAAATAAAAAGTTTCAATAATTGGTATATTTACCTGACTCATACCAATTGGCAAACTGCAGTGTAAAACGTAACGAGATCTATAAAATTGATATTCAGCATTACGAGGTGCACAAAATTCCTGATGAATAGCAGTGATCAAAAAGTGAGACTTTGCGAACAGGCAATTTTCATGAGATCTGTTTCTGTAAGTATAATAAAACTGAATTATCCAGAATCAACAGCATACTAGTTTAAATTTTTTACGTTCAATCTCTCGTATCACGTACATTTTTGAAAACGTATTAAAATAGAATCTAAGAAATCTATGCAAATTCGATTTCGTTTCGCTTGAATTCCGCATTTAAAACGGACTTTCGTACGTCACGATTACGAATTTCTCTAACTCGCCAGCGAAAATATTCGAGCATTTGTTCGAATGAATTTGTCTGATTTAGGGAAAATATTTTCATGAAATACTTGCCAGACAATTGCCTGCGCTTATATAGCCACTGAAAAAAATTAGCGAAACATATTACGAGCATGAAATTCCTTTCAAATCGATATTCAAAATTTCCTCCATCTTTTCCCAAATTCGACGCATTTCACCCTCGAAAATGTGAAAACAAAAAAAAACAACGAAGAATGTTTTCAAGTCTGGTAAATAAAAAAACTATATCTCGTTAGAATTTCGCGAATCTGTTCTAAAATTTCCACCGTTTCGGAACAAAAAAAAAAATTGCGTTGGAGTTCGAGTTTGGAACGTGTGCCTTGAATACGTTGAAAAAAAAATAAATAAATAAATAAATAAAAAAACAAGACGACACCGGATAAGAAGATTTGCAACCTTTTCGGACGTTGCGAATCTGTATTCGTAAATTGCTTCGATTCGGGAAAAAATTTCGCATGCCTTTTCGAACGAAGAAAATTTAAAAGAAAAAAAACCAAGATTTACGGCTTTTTGTCGATTTCGGCAAATCGGACGATAAAAAATTGAAGGGTGTTTGAGGGTGGTCAAGGTTATGTACGGCCCTGCATCCCAGCTCGCGCCCCCAAACGCATTTTCTAGCGAAAGTGATGGTCGTCGTCGTCGCCGCGTGTATATGCGGGGGTAGGATATAGGCGCGCACAGAGCCACCCTCTCCCTCCCCCCCCCCCCCTCTCCCTCTCTCACCCTCTCTCTCTCTATACACCTACATACCTACATCCAGCCGCGTAGAATTACACGCAAGGTATTCGGTACGGACGTCCGGCTGAGCCCGCGCAGTGACTGTAGATACGCAGAGACGCACAGACGAACACAAAGACGCCGACGTACGAATATTCGCGACGAAATACAGTAGAACCCACGTAGTTTTCCCGAAGAGGCTAATTAACCGGACTGAGAAGGGTCGAAGACGGGAAGATAAGGAACGGAGCTAATTTCGATGATCCTACGGGAAAATGAACAAAATGAAATATCCGCTGAGAGAAATTTTTATTTCCAGTTACCGCTCAGTACTTCACTATTTTCATTTTTTTACCACAATCCAAAAAATATTTTTCAAGGTAGAAAATGAAAATTAGTTTTCCACCTGTTACCGGAAAGTCTGGTATCCGTTGCTATTCTTTATCATTACGATCACTGTTGCTAGATTTTCTTGCAACTGTTGCGAAAATTTAATGCTCGTGCAAGAATAAATTGACGTTAAAGCCTCGATTGACTAAAAAAGTAGAGTAAACCTCGGAAACTGATTTTGCGTTGCAATAACCAAAAAAGGATCGACGATAGCGCAAAATGTTTAGGCGTGCCTCGTTTTTCGTAATTCCAACGATATTCAAACAGTTTTTTTTAACGACACCTGTTTTACTCAATTTTTCTACTTACTGTAACAAATGAAATTTTTCTCAGTGTGAGTCGAGCCGGAGAATCGAAACGCTGTGAAATCGTAGAGGAGAATTAAAAAGAAAAAAGGCTGTAAATGCCTGCATTCGAAAATTTGAAAAAGAGAGAAAAAAAAAATGATTTTTATCACTGCATAATTGTTTTTCCTTGGATATTTTTTTGAACTACACTCGTCAACTTTTTTAATTCTTCTCTTCAATTTTACGACAGAAGGTTTTCTCGAAAATATATCGACGAAAATTAACGATCAAGTTGTGATTTTGATACTTTTCGAGTCAATGAATGAAAAGGGTATAAACTAATTAGACAAGACTGGTCGTTTGCTGTTGAAAGATTTGTTTTTTTTTTTTTGTTTTCCTGTAATTGTCGAGGCTACTTGAAATTTCTTCGAACCGTGATACCGAAAATTTGAAATACAACTTTACAAAATTTGATCTCGATAAGAGTTTCGAACGCTTTTGCAAGACTTCAGTCAAGCTTACGGTAAAATCGTAATTGACATTGACTCGACAGCAACGAGAAAGAAGGAATTATTGAAGAAAGATGTGTCGAGAATGTTGATATTCGTTCTCGTATTCGTACAGTTATATTAATACGCTATAAATTTTTCTTTTCGTTGAAGAGAAAAAATACAAGTTGATAAAAGAAAAAAAAATCGTTTTCTTTCCTATTTTGAAGGTGAAAACGACGGAGCTGAAAAAAAATTAACGAATTCGTGTCATCGCTCAAATTACATAAAATTGCTTTTCGATGATTCGAATAATTTGTTGTCCAACCTAATTAATATGATTTCACACCGTTCCCAAAACAGGGTTGAAAAAAAGCGTCGTTAATAGTGAATCGATTTTTAAAATGCGGAAGAATAAATTAATGTTAAGGCTTTATTCAACCAAAGAAAAATGTAGTAAACTAAACGAATATATTTAATGTTGTTTTAATCAGAATACAATAAGACAAAATAGTTACTGGTACAACATTTGCAGGTAATATTTCAATAACATTTAAATCGTCACCACGTAAAAATCGCGTAAAGGTGAATCTTGAGTGTAATTTTCCATCGTAAGAAACGGCATTTTTGTCAACAGCATTCAGAAAAATTTGAAATTAATACGACTTGGCAGCCAAATGAAAAAGTTTGTGTACATCTTGTTTAAAAAAAAAAAAAATAAACGGTACGAACTGAAAAAACATGATCGTTTATTTATAAAAAGTAATAAGAAGGAAAAAGTACATTTTTGTCGGTGAAACATTGAAAATTTATTGGTTTCCTGTAGAATCGAAAGTTCAAATTGAACATGTCAATTTTTCATGCCTATAATTTCGTTGTAAGATCCTGTGAGTTTAAAATTTTCTTCACTCAACAGTTTCCGATATCGCCAATGGAGTTTGTCGAACAGACGGACATTTAAGAAAAAAAACACCTGTTTTTCGGAATCCAGATGTTCGAAAATGTAAAAAAATCAATGACAAACTACACTGAAAAAAATTTCATTTGTTATAAGAAGTAGAAAAATTGAGTAAATGAGGTATGGTTAAAAAAAACTGTTCGAATATTGTTGTTCATTACGAAAAACAAGGTACGCCTAACCATTTTGTGCTATCGTCGATCCCTTTTTGGTAACCGCGACGTAAAATCAGTTTCTTCGATTTACTCTACTTTTTTATTTAAACAAGGCTTTAACGTCAATTTATTCTTGCACGAGCATTAAATTTTCGCAACAGTTACGCGAAAATATAGCAACAGCGATCGTAATGAGAAAGAATAGTAACGGATCCCAGACATTCCGGTAACGGCTATAAAACTAATTTTCATTTTCGTACCTGGAACTGTATTTTTCGATTGCGGTAAAAA
Organism: Neodiprion fabricii; assembly: GCF_021155785.1. Classification (NCBI taxonomy): domain Eukaryota; kingdom Metazoa; phylum Arthropoda; class Insecta; order Hymenoptera; family Diprionidae; genus Neodiprion; species Neodiprion fabricii. Next base: position 5,398,043 of record NC_060241.1, on the reverse strand, counting down.
ATGAAAATAGTCAAGAACCGAGCGGTAACCGTAACTAAAAATCTCTCTCAATGCAATATTTGTCTTCTTTATCACGAAAGGTGAAGAAAAGTAAAAATCTAAAGAAAAATTATGAAATTTGCGTGGCAAAAAAAGAATATAAAATTCTTTTCAAAAAAATATCACCGCCGACACGTGTCTGCGGTATAAATATTACCGGGAATAAATTTTACATTCGAACGTCGTCGAGAGCGAGAGTGAGAGAGAGAGAGAGAGAGAGAAAAGAGAGAGAGAGAGAGAGAGAGAGAGAGAGAGAGAGAGAGAGAGATGCGGATAAAAGACGCCACGCGCGGTTTTAACCCCCGCGGGAAAAAAGTACAAGGATCGGGTCCTACTGTAGAGAGTTTCTGCGCTGTAGGTCCCCCTCCCCCTCCCCCCCCCCCCCCCTCCTCCTCCTCCTCCACCTCCTCATCGGTTGACGAGGACGTTCAGAGGGTGGCTGGCTGTGTTCACCATCGCACACGCGCGCCGGGCGTAGATCCACGCGAGAGTTCGGGTTTCGGGAGAGTTTACGGGGGGTGGGGGTGGGTGGGTGGTAGGAGAGGCAGTAACCTTGCAGCCCCCGTGTTGCGTGCGAAACCGAAAGGGAACGCGAAACGGCGGTGCAGGAGGAAAGCGAAAGCGAATGCGAAAGCGAAAGCGAAACCTTCCCGGGGAAGAAGAGGGAAGAGGGAAGAGGGAAGAGGGAAGAGGGAAGAGGGAAGAGGGAAGAGGGAAGAGGGAAGAGGAAGGGGAGAGGCGCCGGTTCAACCCCCGCGCGACTTTCGCGTTTCAGAAGGAAACGCCGAGGGGAGGAAGCGCCTCTCTCTCTAACTCCGTTTCTCTCTCTTTTCACCCAGACACCGACGACGGCCAAAGGCTGCGCCGGCTCGGAGGGTGAAGGGAGGGTGGTTGTGGGTCGGGGGCGGGGTGGGGGCGATATTCGGCGGGGGTGCAACGTGGGGTGGCAGTGACGGGCGTGACGTAGTCGAGGGAGGATGTACGCCCCTGTTGGCGGGCCCAGCAACCAACAACTACCCCTGGTCAATCCATGGTGGGTCCATCCGGCAGGTATCTATCGTATCTATCCATCTCTTCTCGTTGTCTCGTGTTTCTGTGTCTTTCCGTCCGTCCGTATTTATTACAACTTTGTATTGAAAAAATTTCGACAAGATTCGCGCCCCGTTTCAACGTTTTGTACACGGCACGCGCACGGAGATATTCAGCAGACCTAAACCGTATAATATCATCAGACCCCCGAATCCTTATCACCACCTCACCGATACTTATGTACGTACCCAATTGTCAATCGCGTCAAACCACTTTTCGACAATTTTCACCGTACGTTTAACAAAATTCGGTCTGTTGAAAACTTGGGGAAAATCGCGTCGATATTTCGCGAAACGATCCTACGATCCGGCAACGAAATCTCTCGTAGTCGTAAGCCTCGTTGGTTTTGTATCGATTGCAACAAGTTGTTTGGTTTTTTTTTCTTTTTTTTTTTTTTTTTGTTTTTTCATGTTTTTTTTCTCGAATCTTCGACAACCGTTAACAGAGTGTCGAAGAATTAAGAGGGCAACGACTCGGTTGTGATCGGTAAAAAACGTTCCTTCGTTCCGTTGAAAAGAAAAGGAAAAGAAAAAAAAAAAAATTGAAAGAAAAACAACTCGTTCGGGTTTTACACTTCTTCCGGATCACATTTTTTCCGTCGAGGATATTTGGTATATCGGATGCGAGGAGAGAAAAAAAAAAAAAAAAAAAAAACATTCATCGATTCCGAGGGTTAATTAATTATTCCACCGGTATTCCACGGTAAGTCATTTTTCACAGTGAGCCAGTTTTGCGATTGCGAAGAAACAAGTTTACGGAACCGACCGGCTCGTTCTAATTTTCAAACCTTCCGAGTTCACCGGTTAAACTGCGAAAAACGTAGCAGAAGTAATTCGTGAAGGTAGGATTTAACGATTTCGATTAAAACGTTATCGATCTTTTATTCGAAATTTACGATGATCAAATATGTAATCGTCTAACTGCTGAAAGGCTTAAGGATATTAATTTTCGAACGAGCTTTTCGCGACTGGTATTTTTTGTCTTTGATTAATCTTTAATCGCTTGATAGCTCGGGGAGAATTTTTTGCAAAAATATCTTATCGCAGCTACATCGTCGTTATTTTACTTTCGAAAATATATCGCTGCTAAAATCGGAATATACGATACGTGCAACGCTAATTATTAATGCGCTAGAAAATTTTTCGTTCAAGGTACGTATTAGACACTTGTAATCGCACACGTGTTACATATGTTTCGTGTAAAACGACCCTCTAATACGGTGGAAAAAAATCATTTCAGTTACACCTGTCTGACAGCTGGTACCGATACGATTTCAGTGCGAGACACGCGTTCTGTAAATTTTGTTTTTTCTTTTTTCTATTACATCGACGACTGTCGCGCGGTTTCACAAAGCGATAATTTTCTGGTGATACAATGTTTATGTCTATTGACAAGGTGTTACTTCAAGGTATTGAATTATACTTTTGCGATAGGTATTATAGGTATATATATATATATTTTATTTTATTATATATATATATATATATATATATATATATATATATATATATATATATGAATGTGTTATTTTCAATACACCACAAAAACGATTTGACGATTACAAACCGCAGAAAATTACGAAGCGATAGAATTTTCATTATTGTATGGATAAAATTGAAAAAAATGATTTATCCTTTAATGCGAATCTATTTGATAACTGTTTTTAGTTTTTTTTTTTTTTTTCAATTAGTTAGGGATTATACAGTTGTATAAATTTTCACCCATCGTAAATATAAAAACAAAACTAGGATGAATGCGAAGAAAGAGATTAGGAATTTTGTTTTTAAATAATAATTTCTGTTATTATTATTAATTAATTTGTTCGACCTAATCGAATCTCCTTCTCAATCGTGCTTCTTCTGCGTATTCGCAATTAATGAATTACGCAACTAACGAATTGTATACAATTCTCGATTAATTTTGCGTTGTATAATCTGTACTGTAGAGATATTTTCCACGTCAACGAATTTTCATTTATGTACGTCGCTCTGTAATAATTTCGTAGTTTGTTGTTTTTGTTCGTATTTCTTCTTTTTTTTTTTGTCACCCTTATCTATGCAAAATATGCAAGTGCCAAGTTAAAGAGAACGAATGAAAATGGGAATTTGATGAATAAAAAAATTTTTTAGAAATTTGTCTCTCGAGCAATTGATCGACGATAAGAAGAAGAAGAAGAAAAAAATAAAAATCAATTTTATTTCGCGGCTGATGCGCAAATTTTTTTTTCTTTTTTTTACAAAGTTAGAAATGAAAAGAAATCGACAAACCCCCGAAAATCACCCGCGAAATCTCAGCGAATTTGCGATGTGCGTGTGTAAAACTTTATTGACCAACTCATCTTCTCGATCTATAAATAATGTGTATAGGTATTGCAAATATATTCGCTACACCTGCGAATATTGTACAGGTGCGTCGTTAGGAACGTAAATTGAAAAAAAAAAAAAAGAACGAATCGAAGGTTAAAAAAAATCTAATGAAATAACGCAACTTTGTACAGAGGCGGATTCCTCTTTCAACTATAAAATCTGAATTTATGAGCTTCAATTCTTCGATATACGTTCGCCTGTTGCGTGTTTCCTTGAAAATCATCATTCGTGTTCCCATCTTTAAATATATTATACATGCACACACACACACACACGCATACGAATCCGTACATAAAATATATTCACGTGTAAATCTACATTCTTCGGTATTCCGGGACTCGATATGCAAAAACACGAATGAATGAAATAATTTTCTAAAATCACACCGAAGGTCAGAAATTTGATAAACTATAAGATAGTAAAGTAAAGAAGGAATTCCTTGAATAAATAATCGATCAACTCAATTCTCCGGTAGAAAATAATCATTTTATTATAAATCCGCGACTATTCCAACTGCAGAAATTTAATTACCCGTTCAATGTAACAATCCGATGAATTTCATTATATATATATATGTATACATACACACATTACATTACGTATTAACTAACAAGACAATGTTCCTTTTTTCGTTGCATCATATATATATAATATTGTATATTACACAGACGTATAAATTGTTTTACATTGTGCAAATAGAGATTCGATCGCAGGTGTAGTAATTCTTTTTATACTTCAAATATAATATTATACTACTTCCTCAAGGTTCGCGTGATACGTATATATATATATTCCTAACGCAGTAGAAAAAGAAGAAATATAAATTGATAAAAAAACAAGATTCACGACGTTGCGGGATGAAGGAAGGGGAGAGGGGGAAGAAGTGGGCATAAAGAAGGGATAAACACCTGAAAAGCCTGCGTGTGTATCTATATACAGTAACAAGTACCTATATATATATATATATATACACATATTTAGTCAATATTACACGCATTCACGCATGTTGCGTATAACGGTGTGTTAATCTATCCTAAGTATCTGGTAGCCAATTAGCGCCTCGTGGCTGACCATAGATATGTACGTAGAGACATACATACGTGCATGCGCTGAGAAAAATTTCATTTTTTACAGTAAGTAGAAAAATTGAGTAAAACAGGTGTCGTTAAAAAAAAAACTGTTCGAATATCGTTGGAATTACGAAAAACGAGGTACGCCTAAACATTTTGCGCTATCGTCGATCATTTTTTGGTTATTGCAACGCAAAATCAGTTTCCGAGGTTTACTCTACTTTTTTAGTCAAACGAGGCTTTAACGCCAATTTATTCTCGCACGAGCATTAAATTTTCGCAACAGTTGCAAGAAAATCTAGCAACAGTGATCGTAATGATAAAGAATAGCAACGGATACTAGAGTTTCCGGTAACAGCTGTGAAACTGATTTTCATTCTCTACCTGGAACTATATTTTACGATCGTGGTAAAAAATGAAAATAGTTTAGGACCGAGCGGTAACCGGAAATAAAAATTTCTACGTACGTACGTATACCTGCATTCACCTGCAAGATCTCGGCTCTGCCCGATGTTCACAAGCCATCCGATCCGTAAAGCCAAAAGCGTGCATCGTGTATATATAACGTATATGTACGTATATGTTTCTCTGTATGTGCCTGCAGTTCACGTAGCGGTACCGTGTAAACGTATGCGTAGTAAATACCCGATGCACAATAATGCAGGATGGGTGCATCGTCCGGTTTTATATACCTGTAATACATGTGTTACCTAGATGGGCGCATTACGTATGCATGGAAATTATTCACACGGAATAGCTCAGTTTTTACCTGACGGATATTTGAAAAAGAAAAAGACCATTTGGAGAATCTTAAGTAACTCTTTCAAGTCACAGTTGGATGCTCAGCCTCCCGTTTGAAAAATTTACATGTCGTGTAGCCTTATCACAGTTTATTTACAAATTCGAATGATCTTTGTTAATTCGTACGACCGTTAAAGTATGGACGAAATCTAATCTCTTTTTTCTTACGTCATCGAGTTTGAATAGTTTTTTTACATCCACCATCTTTGATTTAGAAATTATGCAAGTTTTACTTGAGATTCCTGATCAGCGATCCCAAAAATTCATCTCGAGTAAAAAAATTCGGGATGAAATATTGAGTGGAAAAATGTGCGACAGAAAAGTTTAACATAGGGATGGATTGATAGATCGTTTAATTCGTAGATTTATCATGATTTTTTATAACGTTCATTGGATATTGTTGATAAATATATTACGGGTAAACACGTTGGACAAAATTCTCCCGCGGTTGAATCGACGAAAATCATTCCAATATCGCGAAATTGAATCAAACGGTGAAAAAGTTACTTATCTAAACTCAAAATGGAGCTGCGAAAGAGGCGAATGCGTTTCAGGTACTATTCAGGTATAAGGATCGAGAAAGAAAACGTGGGATAATTTTATAATTACAATCGCGGAAGAACGTACAATGCGCAAGTCTTTTACACAACGTAGAAAATTTTTTCACTCTGATGAGAAAGCCGATCGAGGTAAAAAAAAATTTCAAATTCTTACTAGTAGGATATAGAATTTCTTCGATTCAAAATTCAAACGAAGCTTTTTTTTTGTTTTTCTTACCCAATCAGTCGCGATTTCAGACGAAATATATATGTCACGCATACATCGTATTACCGAAATTTGATCAACTTTTAAATATTACGTTCGCCGTTTTCTCCCCCCTTTTTCTTGCTCCGTTTTCATCAAAGTGCTTCGTCTATTCCTCTCGTACGCAACGAGTCAACATATCCTAGACTAGGATTCGAAATTATATGAGAATATAAATAAGTGCCTCCGAAATTCCCTGCTTTGCAATCGAAACGCGGCGGATCGAAAATGTGAAATTCTACTCCAAAACTACCTAGAAACAAGATGAGCGAAAAAAGAAAAGAACACGAGTACAAAATTGAAAATTTACACACGCGTGAAATCCGAGGTTATACGAAGGAGAATTTTTTTTATTTTTTTGTTACTAATAATCGTAAATTTGCATATCTGTAATACAGAGTTTGGGAATCATTGTTTTCTGGACAGATTTTACGATAAGCCTTGATTAACAGACTATATAAACGGACGTTGATTTATCAAAACGTGTTTTAGTAAACGCGGAACCTTTTCTTCAAAATAGTAAAAGAAAAAAAAATAAATAAATAAATGTACTGTTTAGAAAACATTGGCCTTGGCATATAGACTGTATTTTTTGAAGGAAATTTTTATTTTTTTTCTCAAAAAATGACCACGCACAGACTGTTTCAATTCTCCTCTTCAAATAACGAGCAATAAAGACGTACGTATACGACGTGAGATTGAGAAAAAAAAAAAAACCATATCACATCGCGCACGAAGCTTCTCGTGTCATACCGGGCAATGACTTTTCCCTTCCTCGATGATTTGTGATTCGCTTTGACGAATTTGTGCACGATTTTCCGATCTCGAAAAAAAAAAAAAAAAAAATACACGCACGAATTTAACGCCAGATTTTTTTCCACCGATCGTTAATTTATTAAAATTATTCACAACCATCTGAAAATCGTGCGTTTCTTTCTTTTTTTTTTTTTGTTTCATCTGTTTCAAATGCCAAAGAATCTTATATTTCATTCCGGATCATTTTCGCACCCGCGTCTCCGACGACGTGACGATTTCTTTTTCTATCCTTCGTATTTTTTTTTTTTTTTCTTTTGTTTCCTTCGTTTACTCTCTCAGCGCTAAACATTACGAAAAAACGAAACAATGTACATCAACGTTCCGAGCAAAGTTACCCCCGTGAATGAAATCGGGAAAAGAAAATTAAAAAATAAAAAATTTACCACAATTCAATACCGCGAACATCGTTTACCGCGTTAACAAAGAATTTTCCGAACGATCCTACGATAATAATTTTCGCAACTTTCCACATCGCGCAACGCGTGCAAGATTATCGATCGATTTGACAAGTCCAATTCCCATATTTAAACACAAATCTATGCAGGGTTGCAAATTTTTTAACGAACAATTAACGCGTCAACCATTACTTTTTCAATTCATAACGGAAATAATTTAATGGAAATAAATTCCATTTAAAGATTAGATTCAATGATTTAATGAAAATTATTTTCATTTGATCATTAAATTTATGGAATTTGTATTTGAACGGTCGGAACGAATTCATGTTTGGTTTTGGTCTAGATCAAAATGGTCAACTCACGTGCGGGGTTGCAAATTTTTTAATCAAAAATTAACGCATTAACCGTCACTTTTTCACTTCCTAATGCAAATAATTTCCATTAAGACATTAAATTTAATGTTTCAATGAAAACACCAATGCAATTAACAAAGTAACGCATTAATTGCAACCCTCCATGTATGTCGTGTATATCTCTGCATTATTGTACCGAACAACGGTGTCGAACGTTGCGATGCAAACCACGTGAGAAGCGGCCAACTGGAGGGGGAGGAGGAGGAGGAGTGGGAGGAGTGGGAGCGGTGGACGGGTGGGGGGAGGGGGGCAGTAAGGTGAGTAAGATTCGAACGTGAACATGACCGTCAGCATCTCAAAACATACATATATATATATATATATATGCATACTCAAATCTCGTTACGCGCAAAACAGACTCATCGACGTTTACATTTTCGTATTACGTATCGCTAACGCGTTGCGTTGCGTTGCGTTGCGTTGCGTTGCGACGAGAGCTCTCGGAGAGTAAGCGAGATTGGTTGTGGAAGGACCAAAGGGTTAGGGGTGGTGGTGGGGGAGGTGAGGTCTCCCAGCGGTTACGCAGGGTTCTACTTTACACCGTGCGACAACACTATTCGACAATCGAGGCAGGCGAAAAAAAAAAAAAAAAAAAAGAAAAACGTAGGGACGTCGCGTAGAGTTAAGACAAGCGCATTCGGTCAGTTAAGTAAGTCAGTAAGTCAGTCAGTCAGTCAGTCAGTCAGTCAGTCAACCTTCCGCAAGCTTCGGTGATATAGGTACAGATAAAGATATACCGTGTACTACTTATATCTATGATATACATATATGTATATATATATCTATCAGCGAGTAGAGGAGAGCACAGCGACGACTGACGACGAATGTCGCTGCTGCCCAAAGTACATCGTCGTTTCTATCGTGGTTCCCAGTTAGTTTGGTAGCAAGAGCCCCGAGAGTCAGACCCTGCTCTCACTCTCACTGTCGCGTTTCTCTCTCTCTCTCTCTCTGTCTTTCTCTCCCTCTCACTCTTTCTTCTACCTATTTACACAAAACTCTCCGACCATCCCTTCCATCTCTATCGATCGATCCATCTATCCATCTATCTATCTCTGTCTATCCTTCATTCAACAGTATCGATATATACGTCGCGAACGACGGTTTGTTACAGACTTGAAAATTGCGGTTTTGTTTTTCAATTTTTGATTTTTTTTTTTTATCGTGCTTTTTCTTTTTCGTTTTTTTTTTTTTGTTTTTTTTTCGAATCAACTCGCCCAAGTCACCGTGTTTATCGAAATTTACGGTTTGTTACGAATTTGATAAATATATATATATATATATATATATATATATATATATATCGTAGATATTAGGTTATATTTGTATTAAATACAGAAGAAGATGAAGAAGAGGAATTATGGCAAAGAAATGATCGATGTTTTAACTTTTAGTTTCAATATTTTTTTCTTAAGTATAAAATTCGCATTCTTCTCAGTTTCATGAATTATTTATCGATATATATATATACGTATATATATATATGTACGTACGTCGGTTCCTCTTCATTCTTGTTCTGTCTTCCATCACCCCCCCCCTGACCTCACTTAAAAAAAACCCTTTCTCCGCAACAGTTTCTCATACTATCATCTTTGAATCCGAGTCATATTAAAACCGTTTCAAAATCAATTATACTTGTTCGGTAACACAGATCGATTAATTCGTTCGGTGTATCGACGCATCGCAATGTGCGAGAAAAAAAAGTTCCCTCTCGGATATCGTTAAACACCTTGTATAGATCCGTAATAAATGGATTCATTTAATTATTGATTTATGAATGATAAATTCGCGTTAAGTGATTGGGAGATTTTTTACTCGCTTATTGTTAGTGTAACAAAACGTCAAGATTTTAATCCCGTTTCCTTTTTGCTTCGTACCTAACCCGATCTATGCGCTAGGACTCGTTGTAAACACCCGTTTACTCCTCTCGCGGAGTGTTTACCCCAACGATCTTTCACTTATCATTGTAAATCCGTCCGTTGCCGGAGTATCGTCTGAATCCCTTCTCTGTGTTGCGCGGTGCAAAATATTCTTTCGATAGTTTGTGTTTGCTTGTGTAACGTGTAATGTGTAACAGGTACGCAACGAAACCGATATATATATATACGTACATATATATATGTGCGCATATGCGTAACGTTAGATCTTCTTACTTAATCCCCAAATAGCGTATCATAAACGGCATCTAGAGAGTTTCGAGTCACATGAAAATCACCGTGTAACTCGGGTGCGCGGTTTTACACGTCGACTGTTATCTGCGTAGTTTAAATTGTATGAATTTTATACGTGTTAATCGTTCAATGTTTTTTCGTTAAAGAACGTACGTAGATTGTACAATAATTTTACAACCTGGATATTGCGTGTAAAACAAATAATAATACATACATGTTTAAATAAACACACGCATAAATGCCAATTGACAAATATATTGTGTAAAAATTCTGAAACACTAACTGAATTTACGTCAAGTCAATTGACGATATATATATATATATATATATATATATATATGTACTGTGCGGTGTGATTTAAAAATACATACTTTACGTATGATAATTAATTACACGTGGTCCTGAATCATCCGAGATTAAGGTACCTGATCACACCGTTATTCGTAAGTAACCACATTTTAAAATTAATGGAAATATTGTTTAATATCGTTTCGTTACGTGGGTTTTATTTCAACGAATGTAAGAGATTCGTAGTCGGACGGGTGAAAAGACTCTTTTTGAATACGTCGAAAGACTTTTGTTTTTTTTTAACTGCCAGTCCGATTTAACATCTTGCAAGAATTTGAGCGTCTCGAAAGCTATTTTTTCTTACCTTTGCGGCGTATCGAGATGTTTTTTACTTTTTTGTTTTTTTTTTTTCGGGGTTTCGATTTCGCCGTATCTACGATTTTTGGCGTTTGAGATATTTTTTTTCTTTTCCTTTTTCTTTCTCTTTTCTAAACCTTTGAAATTATTTTCAAAAGACTTCGGGCACGATCTTTCTAGAGCGTTTAAAAAACGTTTGAATAACATTTTTTTAATCCACTTCGGCGTCCTTAGATATCACGATCCACGTGTTGACCGGTATATATTGATTGACGACGTTATTTAACGCTACGATCGATCGATTCAATTTTACTTAAATTTAAAATAAAAATCCGGATATTTCGTTTTTTTTTTTTTGATTCCGTGCAGAGATCGTTGAAAGAACAACTTTCTTTTATGCGACATTAGATATTCGCAACGCGTACCTTTTAGATACTTTCGTTTCGTCGCTGTTTTGATTTTCTTTCTCTTTTTTTTTTTTTTTTGTTTTTTTTTCGTTTTTTTATTCAACCATCTTTCTCCCCTTTTTGCTTGCAAAAAATGTCGTTTCCAATTCAATCGTTCACCGACTCGTTCGCTCGCTTTTGACCAAATTCACTTCCTCAATGAAATTTATTATACTCCGTTACTTGCTCCTCTTGTATTTTAAATATGTATATATATATATATATATTTATCTACACTCTATCTATGATTCAGGCACGACATAGGTATAGATAAGCAACAGGCTGGGTGTGCAGCGAAACTATCTCTCGAAGCAACAACAGCACCATATTGTATTCTTATCTCGCAAAAATTCTGGTAGCGTTATAATTTTTTTCTTAATTTGTATTTTTTTTTTCTACTTTTCTCTCTCTCTCTCTCTCGAAAAAAAAAGATTCAACGGGCTGAAATATTGGAATAAATCCAGGGAAATGTAATGCCGATGTCTTAAGAGGGGGGGAAAAAAAAATAGAGATGTTGAAAAATCATTCAAACACTATGCGATAGTTACGCTTTTCAATTACATCGCATATAAACGGAAAATTTAAATTATGTTATTGAGTTAGTATAGAATCGGAATTTCTAAACCTCGATATCTGAGGCGGATGAAGGAATTCAGGGCAAAGGGCTGATATCGAAATAAGGAAGCCAGTGGTCACAATTCTATGCGGAAGTTTCAGTCTCCGTCTCTCCCTCCCTCTCTTTCTAACGCTCTTTCTTGCCCATGCATGTATCGCTTAGGAGAATGTGTAAGTAAAATTCCCCATTATTTTGTAACATGTTGTAAATACACTTGATACGTTACACGAATTGCAACCTCATATGTAGGTATTATACATGGGGAATTCCATGGGAATCCGAACAACGACTTCCGACCCTCACAATTTCCGATTTCGTTTGAATGAAAAAATTTTCCGCAATCCTCCCAACTCTAAAAACAGTGACTTGAATATTTTTTACCACATTTTTTTTTTTCAATCAACTGTTCAATTATTTACCAATATTTAGAGCGTATAAAGTAAATATTCGCAAATAATTGAACAGTTGAATGAAAAATTTGAATATATTCAGAGTACAGTTTCAGAGCTGGAACAATTGCAGAAAATTTCTTTAAAAACGAAATAAAAAATGGCGCGGGGCATAGGTCGATTAGTTTCGCATGGAATTTACCATATATCAACCGATTATATCGCGTACAGGGAAGGGTAAAGATGAAGCGCTAAAACAACGAGACTAAAAAAGGAACAAACGATTAATTTTCTTCAATCATCGCTCGCATTTTCGATATTATATAATATTTGTATATTATAAATATACGTAAAAAGTGTAAATATATGCATATTTTTTACGTTTCTCTCTCTCCCTCTCTCTCTCTCTCTCTCATATATATATATGTATATCTATACCGTAAGCATAGCGCCGCCTAGCTGCTTTCTTTCCGGCAGTTGTGCCGCTTTGCTATTTTAGTAATGAGCGAGCCATAGAGAGAGAAAGATGACGCGAGATGGAAGGAGACAGGGAGCGAAACGTAGAAGTAAAAAAAAAAAAAGAAAAAAAAAAAGAAACAACAAACAAAAAAACACCGGCGCCTAGATTAGATCGTCTTAGAAAATTCGCGAATCGCGCTTACCGCGTGTTGTGAAATTTTTTTAAAATTTATTTTCCGTTTTCCTATTTCTACTTTTTAAATTGCTCGTAACTCTTGATTTTTCATTCGTAACGTATGGATAGTATATATACGGATTCGGTATCGGAGTGTCATTTTTTTTTTTTTTTTTTTTGTTTTTTTTTCCCGAAGAAAATTAATTTGATTCGAGAATAAAACGTAGAAAAAAAAAAAAAAACAATTTCCGGGTCACGGACGGACCTCCTCCAAAAACATGAAAATTTTTTTTCAATTCTCCACTTTCCATTCTCCAAATCAGTCTGCATCCTTTAACTTTACCTCTGTCGAATAAATCTTCGATCATCCATCGATGCGCGTGACAAAAGGAATATTTTTTTTTTTTTTGTTTTTTATTTTTTCTCTCTCATTCCAGAGTCAAACGAATGGCTGCTTCTAAATCTAAAAGATCATTTTTGAGGAAAAATTTTTTTTTCGTACCGAAAGAATGTCGCATACTTTGACGCGACACGTATTGTAAAAAAAAAAAAAAAAAAAAAAAAACTTATCCAACAACGTCGCAATGCTTGAAAGAAAAAAGGAATAATTTTTTTCGACTTTTCTTTTTACTTGGGTCCGTCGTGCCCCGGAATAACCCAATAAACGATAAAATTTCACCAACGATTTTTCACCCGCATTCTTAGGCAAAATTCTAAGCGATTATATCGATAGAACGTAAAAAAATAAACTTGTATAATATATATATATATATATATATATATTTGTATAATTATCTCGATTCTTATTGCTTAGATGAAATTTTTGATATTATTGATATGAAGATAATTGTAATTCTCATCGTTAAATATTCATCTCTTGCCTTTTACGCGCGCGCTCACGCACATACACACACACACACACACACACACATATATATATATATAATGTATATGTATATAATGTACATACTTATTCATTTACTTCATAATAATATCCCTGATTCTAATCGCGGCAGGATTTCCGCGTCGCTAACGCAGCGCGCGGGCCGTTGAAATTTAGGGGGGTTGTGGATAACGGGTTCATTCGCGGCAATTATTCCCGGATTCCCGATTCACAAAAGCTCGCAGGGGGTTTCTCGCATCCGTCGGCAGTCGGGTACGCGTTTATTACAGAGATGCCGCGGCAAGCGCAAGCTTCGCGCATTTCTCGTTGCTGGTACCGAGGCGAAGCTCGACGAGCTTGCCGAGCTTGCGGGGAGACGAGCTTTTCACCGTCCCCGTTGCAGTATTGACGATATTTTCCGTCCCCTTTCTCCTTCACCCTCGTCTTTTCGTCGTCCCTTCCCTCCCCCCCACCCCGCATTTCGCTCTCTTTAGATTCGTCTCTGCATATTCTCGCACGTATACATATACGTACGTATGCGTATTCCTATTGCAGGATTTTGATTTTTGTCTTCACGCAAATTTCCCGACTCTGAGACTCCGGTAACCTGAATTTTTTTGATTGTTTTACCCCGTTGGTTAATTATTTGTAAAATATCTGGGACGATTTGAAAAAAAAAAGACTGTTTTTAAAATCATCAAAAACCGTACTTTCTGTTCCAAAGTATTTCAAAACTGGACCCCCACGACTACCGATTTCTTTCCATGCTTTTTTTTTTTTATTTTCGATCAACCGAAACATTTTTTCAACGATCTGAAAATTACCGAAAAATTCTCAAAAATTCTACCATTCACTTGGAAAATTTTCTAGACCGGTTCCGTTGCGGATACTTTTTTTTTTTTTTTTTTTATTAATCCAACAATGAACTCGGTCTAGAAAAATGTTCTGAGTAAAAAAATATAAGTTTTGGAAATTTTCAGACCGTTTAAACAACGTTTTAGTCGATCAAGAAAATTAAGAGTACTGAAAACTGTGAAAAAAAAAAGAAAAAAAAACAATAGAATAAAATCGGCTCACCGGTTTGGAAAAGAAAAAACAATTATTGAGAATTTTCCAAGAATTTTAAAAAAGTTCCTTTTCAAAACCACCCTCAATATATGTATAAATAATTAACCAATCGAATGAAGAGTATGAAAAAAATTAAGGGTACTGTTTCGCAGTTCGGAAAATTGGCAAAAAAAAAAAAAAAACTTTTAACAAAATCAAAAATATACGGGTATATCCTTACAAACGATTTGCGTGTGATAGGTAAAAATTATTTCCAACGTTTATCGGATGGTGAATTAGAACGTCGAGAATCGGTGAAAATTGTTTCTCGTGAAAAAAAATTCCATTCCTCTGAAAGAAAGAAGAAAGAGAGAGAGAGAGAAGTGTATTAAAAAAAAATCCAACTCCCAAAGTATTATACCTTGGGCAATCTTCTGCACAATTATTTTCTATATACATATATACGTTGTGTAATTTAAACTCTGCAAAAAATTTCTATAATTTGTTAACTTTTTCTTTAGAGAATTTTTCACTCAAGAATATATATACATATATATATACGTAGTAAACAGACGTCGCGTCGTAGCGATATTTCAGTAACCAAATTATCTCAGACTAAATCAATCGATGCATTTTTAAATAAATACTGTTGATTTTTTTTTTTTATTCATTTTTATTTCTTTGTATAAAACTCTTGCATTTAACAAACACGGTATAATAATTATACACACGGAGATTTGATGAGATTATCGTGTGAAATCAAAGTATAAATCTGCTAAAAATCGTGCGAGCGATTCTTCCTTCTACTTTGTCGTCGTTTTTTTTTTTTTTTCATTTCGCTCATCATTCTTCGAATACTTGCAAATATTTTCGATGTTCTCGCCAATCCTCAGTTCGGTTAATTAATACTTTAGATTCGTACGTCAGCAACGGAATTATTCCAAAATCTTTGACTATGTAACGCTTGGACATTTATCTTTTCTTTTTCGTTTGATACTTTTTTGCTGTATTTTTTTTTTTTTTTTTTCTCCCCGATCTCGTTCTTGTACGAAAAACAAACGGTACTGTATCCCGGCGACAAAATATCTCCCCGAACAACGCGTGATCCCCGCTTATCGTGGGAAAACTACTTTTATTTTTTTTTTTTGTTTTTTTTCAATCAAAAATTTTTATTTTTTTTCTCCGTTACGCACAGTGCATGCAAATCCGTCATTGACGTACACGTTTAAGAGAAACCGCGGGGATGGATGGAGGCACAGAGTTCGGGGTTTGTTTGTTTGTTTGTTTGTTTATTGAAAGTGGTAAAAAGGAAGAGCAAGAGAGAGAGAGAGAGAAGTCAACGAAACGAGAGGAAAAAAAAAAAAGAATTTGAATGAAAAAAATAAAAAAAATAAAAATATGAGAAAAAAGAAACGACGGCGTAGAAAAATAAATTAAATATGAAAGTAAGAAGAATTAGATAAAACGGACACGTGGCATGGGTTACGAAAATGACCGGCTGACGACACGCGTGTCCCGTATAGAGTTATAGGTATATAACATATTCGCATGTTGGTATTCGCGAGATGAGATACAGATCTACCTCCCTCCCTTCCTCTCTCGCTCTCTCTCTCTCTCTCTCTCTCTCTCTCTCTCTCTCTCTCACTCTCTTCCACCTTCGTATTTCCATTTCGCGCTGTAGTTTAGGAAAGAGATTTTTTTTTTCGTAAAGTTTTATTTCTAAGAACCTAGGCGAGCGGGGCTTTGGCCCGAGTTGACTCGATTCGATTCGATTTGACTTGACTTGACTCGACTTGACTCGGCTTGGCTTCACTTCGTTTCTAGGCTCCATGCAAACATGTCGCACACACGGAAATACACGGACAAACACATTCTAGACGATTTTTTTCTCAACCTTTTTTTTTTATAAAAATTTTAGTTTTCATCCTGCGTAGGTATACGATACCTGTTTCGTATACACTGTAAGATATTTAAGCGGTCGGGTGTAATTCTAATTATTCAACGATCCAATATTCTTCGATCTTCGAGTTTGGCACGTGTTGTGTGTGTAGAAAATCAAACCGCGCAGGAGTAAAAAAAAAATAAATGAAATAAGAAATGGCTAGTAATACCGCATTTGATCGAAAGGAAGTTGACGAAAAAATAATATATGAAACAGATTATGATTGGACGGATGTAAGTAAGGAGAGAAAAAAGATACTTGTTGTGTCATTAGTGTTCTTTCGTTATCATTTTTTTTTTTTTTTTTTTTTAAATTTATTAATTTGTTTAAAATGTTTTTTACCCAAATTTAATAGTAAGTACCTAATTGTTAATTGACATTCCAAAATTACACGCTTGTATTTATTGGACGATAATTTTTATCAAACAAAAACGTTGCGCAAAATGTGCATTGAAATAATTCTGCTTTCGTTTTCGTACATTAGCGGTAATATTCTTATCACTTGTTTAATAATTATATCGTGCCGATGCGATTATTCATTCATCTACGTGACGGCGTTTTTCACATCGCAGGTGAAGATAGTAATTTTCCGACATCCCGCTTCTTTTCAACCGTCACAGCTATTGCTTAACAGTTGCGACTGCATTTATGAAATTATTCTTCTTCGCAAATTTTCTCCTCGTTGTAAATTAATTATTTCTTTTCATTCGTCACTGTAGCAAAATCACTTGTTCACGTACGTATTTACGCGTCACGTATGACGTGTTACTGCGATAAGAATTCCGTTTCATCTCCCTTCTTACAAACGAATAACACACCGAATAAAAAAAAAAAACTAAATAAAAAACAAACCAAATACAATCTAAAGGAGAAAATAAATAACAATAAACAACAACAGTAACGAATACTCAATGATATTTTCGTTATTTCAATACTAACGGAAAACAATAAAGACAATGAACGACTAGATATGTGAAGGGAAAACGTTATCATCCGAAATCGACAACAGTTTGTTATACATTTTTTTATTTTTATTTTTTTTTTTCGTTCGTTTCAAATAGTCTTAAATAACCATACTTTGTCTTGTTACACCTATTGTTGAACGGAGTTCGAAATCATCAGATCTCCTTTGTTATCCATATTCCACTCGCCAATTGGAGACTCGGAAACGAGACGCAGCGCGTGCGATTAAAATTGATTATACCTAACTGAAGAAACGAAGCTAAAAAGAACGAAACCTCCTCCCCTTCAGAAAAAAACGCATTTCAAAAAAAAAAAAAAAATAATAAAAAAACGTGAAAATCATCGGGAACAATATTTACGACAATTTCGTCATCGAAGCGCATCGTTACGCCGCAGCGCAACTGCATAGCGCAACTGCATAGAGCGCAAAGCGCCAGGGGGAGAGCGTTCGCCTCTCGCGTTTCATCGCGTCTCGGTTTCGATTCGGTTCGGTTCACTTCGGTTCGGTTCGGTTCGGTTCGGTTAAACTGATCGCCGTAGCGCTGCGTTCGCGCGTGCGCGCGCCGCCGTTCCGTAGCGCGTGTGTGATACCTTCCGTCTTACGTGTGTGCGTGCGTAGCCGGAGTCGCGCGTGCGGCCCCGCAGCGACCTTGAGCCTCGCCGTGTTGCCTCCCTCCCTCCCTCCCTCCCGCCACCCCTTCAACGACCCCACTCGGTCCCTTCGCTCTTCCTCCTCCTTCGCCTATTCCTCCCTCCTCCTCCTCCTAGCGTTTGCCTCCCCGCCGCCACTCCACCCCGCCACCTGCCAATTCTCCCCCCACTCGGCCAATCTACATTTGCCTCCGGGTCCCCCTGAGTCATGCGTACGTACGTACGGTGTACGTAGCGTAGCGTAGCGATGCTGCCAAAATTCATCCCCCCCCACCCCGCCGCTTCGCTCGCTCCATCTCACTCTCTCTCTCTCGCTCGTTCGCTCTCTCGCTCCGTCCCTGCAGCGATGCCCCTTCCCTTCTACCCGCTGCCCGCAGGATTCTATACAACCCCTGTCTCCGTCCCAACCCTCCTCCTCCTCCTCCTCCTCCTCTTCCTCCTCCCCCACCCCTGACGCCTCCCGTTACCTCGAAACCCCAATTATATGTACCGCAGAGCACTTCTGCACACGCGGCCCTTGAGTGCAGGGGAATTGGGATGAGGCGAGGGATGAAAAAGGGGTAGTGGAGGGATGATAGACAAAACGAACTTGCCCGCGATGCATGGCGAAATTTGTTTTTCCCATATCCTGCGAGCGAGAAAACATGACGGATAATGTGCAGAATTTTTAAAGTGAAAATAGACAGAGAGAGAGAGAGAGAGAAGCGTTTATACGTGTATTACATGTTTGATAATAATACATCACGCATAATTGTAGAATTTGATCACTTTACGCGAGTACTGGTCTATTCCATACGTGCGTGCGTAATGCACTGTATACATAAATGTAGAAGTAGATGGGGATCTGTGCGTTAATGTGCGTATGGGTATACGGTCGTACTCCGTAATACCGATTTGACGATTAAGGGAGGCGTAAAGAAAGAGAGTGAGAGAGTGGGACGGGGCGGGGGGGGAGGGGCAGAGGGAGGGGGTTTTATCGTGGTGGGAGAGATGAGAGAGAAATATCGTACTCCTCTCGTGCTCCGTTGGTGCAGCGATGCGATTCGCGTAATGAGGTAGGAAGGAGATGAATAATTAGTAAAATGAAAAAGCAACAATCGTAATGAAAGAGAAAACAAAGTTTATAAAACATTTGATTCAGTGTAGGATGTAAAATCTGTCAATAATCGCATTGTGTATTGTAACGCGTTGTAAAATGCATTTGCTGTGCCATGTAGGTGTCTAAAGTTTGATAAAATAGGTGGGAAAAATTGTAATGAAATGAAAAAATTCATCATCGACGGAAAAAGTAATTTTATCATTGTTGTACGAAATCGATTCTCTCGCCATTATGTGAAGCTTGACAATTTCCAGTTTCACTTGATTAGTATTTAATCGTACTTTCTGAATCTATTTTTTATGCAATGATTATTAACGATTTTAACCACTAATCGTTAAACCGTTCGATTCGACCAATTGATTCTATCCACGAGATTTTTTTCCTGCGATATCGTACGAAATTTTATTGCAAATTGATGCAATACGAGTTGAATCGGCATTGCAGCTAATGCAGAAGGTATTGGTCGCAGGTTGAGTAAATCAAACAGGAATAGGCATTCAACTAAACGAAATGAATCTCTTCTAAGTCACGGAACAATCAGTGCCAAATTAATTGGCTGACAGAATTTTTTTTCCCCTTTCTCCCTCTCTCTCTCTCTCTCTCTCTCTGTTATCTCTGTCTAGCTGTCGAATCGTTCTTATCGTCTGAAATATAATTCGTTGTACGCGACTGTTTGAACTGTTTTTTTTTTTTTTTTTTTTTTTTATAAAAATCAAAACAACGCGTATCACCGCGTTTACTAAAATTTCTGCAACATTTTCGTTGCATGCAAACTGTAATATTTCGCAAATGGTTTGGCTGCAGGCACGCCGCGCGTCTGGTGATAAAATTGGCGTCGCGCACCAAAAAAAGAAAATGCGAACCGAGGGAAGAAGAAAAGGGAAGAAGAAAAAAAAAAAAAAAAACACACGAAACACGATCGAAACGTGGAAGAGTGAAAAAAATCGTTTCAAAAACCGTGGCAAACTCGGGCCGATCGTAACCTAGGGCCGATACTGGCACGTGTTAGATTCCGAGGCTGACGGGGATAGATAGATAGATAGATAGATAGATAGATAGATATCTTAGAAACATTAGACCCGGGTTTGCGTTGTGAAGGGCGAAGAGGGGCTCGAACGCGCGGATGGGGCGGCGGGGGGGGGGGGGGGGAGGGGGTGGCGAATTTCGGCGAGGACGGCAAGGTGGGGGGGAGAGCGGAGCGATGATTGAAGTCGGGGTTGTAACGGGGTGGGGGGGAATCGGAGCGGAGTTGAATCGGCGTCGGTAAGTGCGAAAGAGGCGGCAAAGAGGGGGGAGGGGAGGAGGAGGAAAAGCGCGGAGGGCAATTTTTCAAGGTAGGGGAAAACACCGGGGCGCCACACGCAACACCGGGTAGCCGGGGCAACAACCAACGTAAAACGCGCGAACTCAAGTTCGGCAATCCTGGCCTCAGGCAATCCCTCCCTTCCCTCCCTTCTTACCCCTTCCCTCGGACCCATCCCCACCGTTCTTCCCTATGCCGCTGCGTTCTTGCCCCCTCCCCCCTTCCTCCTCCTCCTCCTCCTCCTCCTCCTCCTCCTCCTCCTCCTCCTCCTCCTCCACCTTCTCGGGGTCGACGCTGACGGAGAGGAGAAATAGAGATAGACGGAGAGAGAGAGAGAGAGAGAGAGATATAGATAAGGAGAGAAGATCGCCCCACGCACGATCGCAACGCACACACACACACACACACACACACGCACGTAACGATTTCGGGTAACCGCATTTGCAACGGCTTCGATGACCCACATACATTATTATAGATATATGTATGTATATATATATATATATATATATATATATATATATATATATATATACAATTAGGGTGGTCGTCATTTAGAACGTTGACGAATTTATTCCGGATCACCCCGTCAAATCAACTATAAATAATTGAAAAACAATTCACAATTTTTTTCAGATTCTTTTATACCAAACTGTAACCCGTGCCTGTAAGAGGAAGGATTTCCCAATTTGAAATACACGTGTTTCGGACACGTTCTTAGTATATGTTTTACTGTGAGAGTAATAATGTTCGAAATAATCCATGAATGTGAGGTTCTAGTGAGCATTACAAGTGCTACTACCTGAGAAAAAATTCACATCGTCATACCGGATAATATAAACAGTTGCATTTTTTATTAGTAAAAAGAAAAAGTCAAATTTCTAGGGTGTGCAATTTCGTCGAGATTGGTTGATACGACGATGATGTGAATTTTTTTCTCAGACAGTAGTACTAATACTCACTAAATCTTCGCAATTACAGATTGATTCGAACATCGTCACTCTTACAATAGATTACATGCTGAGAATGCGTCTGAAACAGGTTGTATTTTAATTGGTGATATCCATCCATTTACAAGCACGGGTTTGAATTGATATAAAAATCTGAAAGAATTGGGAAATTGCTTTTGAATTGTTTGTAGTTTATTTGGGGGGTGGTCTGAAAAAAAATCATCGACACCCTAAGCAAGGATCACCCTGATGTGTATATATTTTTTTTTCTCCTCCCCTTTCTTTCATTCTTATCATTTTTTGTTTTTTGATTGTTTTTCTTTTTTCTCTTCTGTTCGCTCATTAAACGTTATCTGTATTAGCTATTGTTGTTATCATTACATCGACGATTTTCGACACCCCTGTGCATCCGCAGTGCAGTCGTTATGTATTTATATTTATACCACACGCGTACAAAGTGAATTGTAGTAAAGGTTTTTGGAAAAATTATTTTATTGTATTTCTGCATACATTTTTATCTCTCTCTCTCTCTTTTTCTCTTTCTTTCACAGTATCACGTCATTCTAGATGAGAATTTGATTTCTCAGAGTTTTTGTCCTTCATTTTCTTTCTATGTACATGTGTGTGTATATAAAATATAAATAAAATTGGTATATATATGTATATTTGTATATGAACACTGGCGATAAGTGAAAAAGGATGCAAAAGATTGTTAGGTTGTATTATATTATAGTCGTTATGCATCGCGATGCGTCGTAGTGGCGCGACGATTGATTCGGAGAAAAGAAGAGAACAGAAATAAAAAAAGAAACAAAAAGAAGAAGTATCGAAATTCTTCGAAAACTAATAAACCGATCGAAACGAACGAAAATCGGTCCGGCTAATGATTGCAGGACAGAGATACGTACACGTAACGTTGATAAACCTACTAAGAGATTTGAAAATCGATCGAATTGTCCGTAAATGTGACAATAATAATAATAATAATACCAAGTTAAAATTCGACATGGGATATAATGATAAAATCTTTCGATCTTACTTCTTTTAATTTCGCGACTCGACGCGAGGGGGGGGGGGGGGGGGATTAAAAAATGGAAAAACGATGCCACAATAATCCAAACATCACGGTATAAAATTTTGAAAAAGTGCTTCTTCGGCAAAAAATATCTATAGTCAGTAATACGCATATATAGAATAAAGAACGTATCGAAATTTCCGACCACAAATTCGGTAACCCTCCATTTTTTTTTTTTTTTTTTTTTTTTTTTCCTCCTCGCACACCTCGCAACAACCTACATTTTGACTTTTCGATAACGCATAATTAAATAGACCTTGACGAAGTAAAAAAAAGAAAAAAAAAAAAAACAACGCGCAAGCGTCTTTAAAATCTTCGACGTTTTCTTATCGTTCCGTTTTTTCATCCCCCCCCCCCCCCCTCCGGCCCTCCAATTCTCGCCACGGGCAAGGGTGAGAATTTATTCGGCATCACCCTTTACCCGCTTGTCCGTGTT